>NC_089388.1:1286752-1916378 GCF_016767815.1 Penicillium digitatum
CCTCTCCAGGCCCCTTACCCTCTACAGCTGCAGACGCCACAGCGTTGCTCGCTGGTACAGAAGAACTCCCTGCAGCTCCGACGACGGTAGTAGCTTGCGCTTTCGCGACTTCGGGGTGAACGAGGGATTCGTCGCGTCCGTTATGCGGCTCGGACACATCCCTAGAAGCAGAAGCGGGTCCGCTCCCCACACTGATGGTGGAATTGGAGCTACTCCATGCAGCATTTTCCCTGTCCTTATCGACCTGCTCATGCAGTAGCGATGAACTGGCTAGGTCTTGTTCATCCGAATCGCCGAAGCCCTCCAGTCTATCTGGCGAGAGCTCCTCGCCAATATCCGAAAGACGACGACTGACATTCACGTCGTCGTGTGTCCAGGCATGGCGGGAAAAATTTTTCTTCTGTCGATTGGGCGCTGACATAAAGCCATTGGGATCCGATTGGCGAGAGTTGAGATGCGACAAGTAAGCGATTTGGGGCGGGGAGGGAGTTTTGTATGCGCGGTCATCTTCGTACGGCAGGATCATGTCCGGGTTTGTTAGAGTAAGTGAGGGCATGTTTTCTCTCTCTCAGGCCCTGGGGCCTGGGGGTGGAGGGGGGGGGAGGTTTCCGTTGCAGAATGGGTGGAAGGAAAGAGAGAGAAAGGGTCGAGGAATCGACCCGTGTACGGGTTGAGTACCGTTACAGTTAGTTTTTCCCCTTAGACAGTTTAGCGGGCCCTGATCATTGCCTTATTTGGATATGTGGTTGTGAAGATATTCCCAATTTCCTTTCTTATATAGAGATGAACAAGGAACTGTTGATTTGGCTTTGAACTACCCTTGCCATTGTCAATGGTGGTCGATGTATCCGTATCCGTAGTTAGCAGGTATAAAATCGCAGTTGATAGATCAGATTCAAATTTTCACCGCGGAGAATGCGACTACAATAAGCTTTCTCAGGTTGTAATAATTAGATTGCCTAGGGAAATGTCGAGGCTCTATTTTTTTTTTTTCTTTAATTGTTGTCTCACGCCAACTATCCAAGTAGCACGGGGTACTCCGTATAGAGAGATAAACAACGTACCTAGGCCTAGAATGTGATGTATACCTATGCACACGCCGTATATGCAGTATTGCAGCAAGGATAGGACTTGGCCATGTTATTGATTGCACTGCGGAATACACAATCACAGTGAACTGAATGTTTCCAAGGGTTCTCTGTGTTGGTTAAAATAACTATGGATGAACCCCTGAGATCGGCCACCCAATGAGTGTGAGACCCACATCTGTGGAGAATGTAATTTCAGGAACATCTCAACATTTAATCTGTTGCAGAGGAGAAAAAAAATAAAAAAAAGGAAAAGGATGCTTTTTGTATACAACGTAATTACATATGCTATAATCCCGTAGAAACACTTATATCTAGATCATCGAAAGCAATAACTTCGCACCACTGTTAGTCGGGCTGGGCTTTTTCTTTCCATCTTTCTCCACGACCGACGCCGAGGCCCGCTCCAGCGCCTTCTTGTTCTTCTTCAGAGTCTTGAGCAGCTCACTCTTCTTCTCAAAGTCCTCCGACTCAGCCAGCGCGACAACTACAAAGGGGTTAGCCCCCGTCGCCCAGTCCATGACCTCATCCTTGATCTGCTCGTACAGAACATCATGGAAGTTCAACGCAGGCTCCACCTTCTCGATAGACTTCGAGGCCGGGTTGAATCGTCCACCCTGCACAAGAGACTTGAGAAGACGTCCGGCGTGTGCGGTATCGCGAGCTTCAGTGTGCGACTTGGCGGCTTCGGCAACGGCCGCGAGAGCGTCGGTCTTGTCACCGTCGGCTTCGAACAGCACCTCGGAGAGGAACTGGCAACCAAAGGTCGTCTCGAGAAGGGTAGAGGCGCGGGCAGCGATGAATTCGAGCAGTGTCGGCGAAGCGGCCTTGACGAGCTCCAGGCGGCGCGTGGCCGGGTCTTTCTTGGAGGTTTCCTTGCGGACTTCGCGGACTTCTTCAAGGATTGTCTGGTCGGCCTCGGGGAGCAGCCACTTGACGCGTTCGCCGGCGAAGGGGTATAGGACAGCGATTCGAGCGGTCAGGTCGTTGACCTGATAGCAGAGTTCCTCGTGGCGAGCCTCTTCGGCTTCGTTCTGGTTCAACAACTCGGGGAAGAAGGACTTGGCGCTGAGCTTTGTGTCATCAACGACCTCGTACGCGGCAAGGATAACCTGGTGACCGTAGACGTCACCAGCCATGGCCTTGACGGTGTCGCGGAAGAATCGTAGGAGCAGTTTGCGGTCTTTGGCGTTAGAGTATGCGAGTGTCAAACACATCAAGCGGGAGCCAGACTTGGTGAAAGCCAAGTTCTTGACCAAGTCGCCCTCTTCATCACCCTTGAGCAGCTCGATAAACTCGTTCGCTTCGTTGCTACCGGGTTTCGTGCAGAGGAAATATTGCAACATAGCATCGTGAAGCATGGTGAATCCAGTGCTTTTCTTCTGCACCAGCTGGTTAATCAGCTCGCGCAAGTAGTTCATGATCGGTCCACGCTTTTCAGGGTGGGCCTCGATGATCTTAGCGAGATCGGAAGTGGTGTCATTCTCATCTTGGAAAATGACAAACTCGGGACCGTACCACTCGCGGAGCAGCCTGTTCTTCTGTGCTTTGGTCGCAACTGTGCGGTAGATGTCGTCAAGAATCCATGAGCCCTCGGGGTGGCGGATGAGACGTCTGACATGGCCGTAGAACTCTGGAATGATTAAATCGCGGGTCTCGTCATCTCCGTGGACAATCAACTTTCCAACCAAGAACTTGGCATATCGACTTTGGGCCAGCTCCTTGTAAGTGCCCTTCAACTCGTGCGCAATCAGCTTGCGCTGCTCGAGGTTTCCGTACTTGAGAGCAGTCTGAATAACTCGCACTGAGTCGTGCTTGAACACGAAGTCCCGAACGCGGTTAGTGATGATCTCAAAAAGCTCCTTGATGAGTTTCTTTCTCTGCTCCAGAGGCACGTGGGACTTGCGGCGCAGCTGCTCCCACAATTTCTTGGAGCGGGCGACGGTATCGGCATTTGGCTTAGCGGCCTTGCGCTCCTGCTGGAGCGCTTTTTGCTTGATGTGGGATTCGCGAGAGTTGTTGTCTAAACGCGCCATAACGATTAGATGTGGCGCTACCAAGGAGGCAGAACTGAAACTTACTGTTGGGGTTGGGGTTGGGGTTCTTTGGGGCCTCTTTCCGCTCTTCATCATCCGTATCAGACTTCTTGTCTGATTTGGGCTTCTCCTCCTCCTCGCTCACATCGGGCATCTCAGCATCGTCTGAAAGGGCATCAAGGGCATCAAGGTCTTCGTCTGAGACATCATCAATATCGAAGTCATCGTCGTCCTCAGACTCTTCCTTCTGAACCTTCTTCGAGGGCTTCTTATCACTCTTCCTGGATTTTGAGTCCTTCTTGGAATCCTTCTTGGATGAAGAGCTTGACTTCACGGACTTGGACTTGGACGCGGAGCCTTCCTTGGTCTTGCTCCGCTTGCCATTGCGCTCCTCGCTGCCGTCAACTGCACGCTTCAATCCAGCCATTATGAAAAACTATTTTCGTAGGCTGTAGGGTATCTCCGATTGAAAAATTTAATAAAACTGGGGTCTTTGCGAGCGGAGACTGCTCGATGTCCTGGTGGATAATTTTTTTTTGGATCGCAGGCGGAGGAAGTTTTTTTGCCGGCTATTTGCACTGTTTGCACTGATAAGATGCTACATAGCCCTGCCCAGGTGGACTAGGACTCACGGCAGGTCCATATACATAGAAAAAAACACCAAACTAAAAATCTGCTCTTGAGTTCTTGCAAAAGAAAAGATTGATTGATATGTGGAGGTCCAAAGGCGAATTGCCATGGAAGTTCTATGAGAATAACATGTAGGATGTCTCTGAGCGAAGCACAGATGGCCTGAGTCGCAACTCGATGGCAACAGATGTACAAAGTGCTATAAATTGACATGAGCCACCCATAATCTCCAGGGACAAGTCGATCCATGTTGTCATCGACCAAGTCCCAAATTATATTTGTCCCTTAAACGAGGGTGGTTTACATCACCCGACAGAAACCCGGAACGCCGTAAAGAGAAACACAACGCATTAAATATGTCTCATCATTCATCACTTCAGGTCTCACCATTGGGCGCAGTTGCAGAGGGGGATACTTTCACAGAGGCCAGTTCTGATGCGCCAGCACTCTGGCCGCGCTTCCGGCCGGGAATGTGGAAACCGAAGGTTGAGGTAGAAGACTTGGGCCCGGATGGTTGCGCATCGTTACTAGAGTCACCGAATCTAGAAAGGAACCCCCTCTTTTTAGGTTTCGCCTCGTCATTTAACCCTACTTCTTCAAAGGCTTCTTCCTCCGTGATTTCAGACTTGGTGAGGCTATTGGAGTGAGTGCCCGACGGAGTTAGTCGGGAGAATCGAGAGTCAAGAGAAGTTCGAGAGGGACCGGCATCAGGATGGATGATGGGTGAGCGCGCAGAGATATCCTAAAGTGGAGATTTAATGTCAGTTGTGTTCACGCGGATCGGTTCGGATCGGTTCACGGGGCATACAAATGATCGGCGGTAAGAATCAAAGGACTCGCGAGAGATGGAGAAAGGCTCATTCTCATCAACGAGATCTCGATGGTTGACGGGTTTGTTAGAGCCCGGGTACCGGCGCCAGAAACTCAGCCGCTCGGGGGGAGAAGGCTGTCGCAATAATTAGCAGGTACCTCACATTTTCCCGATCACAAAAGGCCTATACCGGAAGATAGACACCACTGTCGTTGACCACTAGTGACCGAGTTTAGCACCCCAGGAGAGTCAAGTCGTTACGGCAGCCGAGGAAATCACTTGAATCAAAGCATTGCGGGGATTCAAACATACCACTCAATTTGTACTCGGTGGGTTCATCCTGGCTCCTGCGGATCGGTATGGGCACCGGGCGTTGATTTGGAGTGAGATGGCCCTCATCCAAGATAGTGGGATCCCCGTTGGGTTGGGACTTACGTCCTAAAAAGTTGCGGAATGGAGGCATGGTTGAAGAAGTAAAGTCTGGAGACTTCGGAGATTTCCCCTGTGAAAGGCCCCATCATCCGATTCCCGAGCCTACGTCATCCAAGAAATTAGGAATGAAATAATGAAAGAAAAGAAAAGAAAAGAAAAGGTCGAATCCAACAATAATAGATTGAAATTCACTAGATATCTTTAAACTCTTCACTTTGCCCTGTCCCTGTCCCAGTGACATCTGCTCAACCTCGTTGCACTCGCAAAGATTACACACGGAGGACACTCTAAACTATATCTACATCAAACACCACGTCTACGTTGTGAACAAAAATAACATTTACTTCATACATTTAAGCCCAAAGAATAAAGCCTTGAGGCTACAAATATCAAGAAAAAAAAACATCCTTCAACACCCCACGAACACCCAATTAGAAAGATCAGAACAGTCCACATCCATGGATTCCGACATTTTCCAACGCAGTTCGCTTGAAAATAGATCCACCTCAGACAAACTCCATAAGCAAATCAAACTCAAGATCAGCCTCAATTCAGAAGCCAATCGGGGCTTGGGCTAGTCATGCATTTCGCGATCGCTTTTGTAATGGCAAGTTTCACTAGCAATTGACTTGCACCGACAACGCAAAGGACGAAAGAATGTGACTCAGACATGGCTCGTTGGTTCCTTTTTTTTCGAGGGTTTGTGCTTTTTTGACTTCTTCTTGTAGGTTTAGTTTTTGTTCTTTTTTCGTCGTCAGAAGCTAAGTGGCGTTGTTAGGCTCAAGAAGATTGGCACTGTGGTGGCAATCCAGTGAGCGCGAGTCGGACGGATCGAAGACGGCGTTCTTGCGTTCTTCAATGAAGTAGGCTGTGTAAAACAGAATGTTAGTCAAGGAACCTCGAAAATGTGCAATATGATGTGACGTACGAGTCAGTTGAATCATATCAAACCAGCGAACGGCGTGCTCGTCGCTACCGTCGACTGCCTTCAGGACACCATTGTCCGGGCGGAAAGTGGCCTTGGGAGGAATGTGGCGCATGCGCAAGAGCATCTCCAGGATGTCGGCGAAGCGGTCAGACTGATTGAAGTAGTAGGGAGGACGCTTGTCGAGGGGCCACTGGATGGATTGTTAGTGGAAGACGCATCATAAAAGAATAAACATTAAACATAAAATACTTACGCGCTGAGAAAAGTTCTCGTTGTCCCATGAGCGGAATAGCCAGCAGGTGCGCTCTACGCAGTTCAGAAGGATAATAGCCACAATGAAAGTATCGAACCAGCCACACTTCTGGCGCTGAAGGAGTCGACGTTCCAAATCATTGATGACAAACTTACTCAGCTGCGAGGCACGCTTCTCCATAGCGGCGCGCAGCTGACTGCAGAGAAGTCCGTATGATTCTGGGTCAGACACCTCCTCGATGGGCAAACGGCCCTCATCCGATGGCTGAGAAAGAGAGTGCAACGAGTTCGGGGGCAGAGTAGGGTTGTAGTAAGTTTTCCAGGTGAGCTCCGTGTCGACAAGAATATGGGTTGCGACCCACAGCTCCAACACGCGTTCCAGAAGGATATCCTGTTTCCATGTCAATACACACTTCCACATTGAACGTCAAACACCATACCTTCTTCCCCTGGCTGAGTTCAGCAGCGAGCAGCAAAGTGGGCTTCATGAAAGGCGAGGTCTCTCGCTCATAGAAGTAAGAAGCATTCTTCTTTATGTACATTTCCAACTTGGCCGGGATGTCATCCGAGTCCGCGTCCAGGAGGTAGACTTCTTGCGAGGGACCCGAGAACTGGTCATCTCCAAGGGCTTGCAACTGGGGGTCAAGTGCAGAAACTGAAGTGCGGTGACCCTGTAGCCCACTGAAGGTCATGAAAGAATTGCTCTCCTCGAAGTGAGTAACTTCAATGCGACCGGAGTAGTGTTCAAACTTGATTTGGTTTTTAATGCTGTTAGTGTCATGGTAGGCAAGTGTGGAGTTGAGGTCTAGAGTCCGAGTCAGTATATCTTCGAAAAGACCGAGACTCAAACAACATACTGGCATTGTAGAGCTCGAACTCATCGGAAAGCCGGGTGCGCAGGCACGGGTGCTTCCATAGACGAGCACTCTCCACGCTAGCGCAAGTTGTGCAAGGGGTATCGCCAGAGCACTATCAACATGCATTAGTATGTTCCCTTGTTTCACACATCCATAGATTCAAAAAAGCATACGGGTTTCTTGAGCATTCGGCAACGAAGGCATGCACCCTTCTTCCGCACGTCTTGAACTTCACGGCGTCGCTCTGCGGTGAAACGTCCCCGCACCTTGGGCTTCATAGGCTTGGTTGAGTTACCAAACTCGTTCACAAAACCTTTTGCCTGGGTATTGGGGTTCATCGCAATAGGGCGGGGGTAAGATGCCGCCCGCTGGGTGGCAGCAGTCAACGAGGGGTCATGTTCTTGCAGACTGTCGAACAGAAGTTGCTCATGTGTGGACAGCTGCTGATTCCATTGGCCCAGCTTCAGATCAGAGCTAAGGTTGTCACTGTCAATTGACATTCCTTGAGGGACCATCTCGTTGGCGGAGGCCGCAATCATAGACAGTTGTGACTGGCGCGCATTAGAGGTAGATTCAGGCGACATGGACGCATGGCCAAGGGGTGGAGACATGGATGCAGGGTTCTCGCCCGGAGTGTGGCTTGGGAGAGCGGGAATACTAGGAGCGTTGGACGATTGGGGGGTTCCTGCAAATTGTTAGTGGTCGAAGGCGTGCAGCAGTGAACCAAAGGAAAACTTACCCTCGACATTTGCTGTACCATCCATCTTGGACTCAGGTCCTTGCGAATGTCCCTGGAATCCCTCCGCTTCAAGTGCAGGGTCAACAATCACGGTCTTGCCTCCAGCTGTCACAGACTGAGTGTATCCGGGTCCACGCTTGGTCACGTCCGAGGCTCCCACCTGTCGCGAGGCTTCGGCCAACACGTTGAGACCGTCGAAATTTTGTCGATTGGGAAATCCACCATCGGAAGTCTTGCCTTTAATTCCAGAAGGGGAGTCTTTATTCGAATCACCGTCGGTCAAGTCGGGGAGTTCGTGGAGTCGCAACAATACGCGTTGACGGTCGCGCAGGGGAATTGCCTGACATTTTTTCACCAGATGGTTGGTAAGACTGTCAATGCGACCCTTTGGAAATACTTCACCGCAGGCTTTGCATGTATGTTGGTAGCGATTGCTCGCGTCTTCCAGCTTGGGACCCCGGTGGAAGAACTCAAGGATGAGTTGGTTGGGTTTGCGACCCATTGTGGGGGTGGCTGTGGACGTGATTTTGGGAGATTTTCACGTGCCACTCAGAAGCCTAGTGACAGTAATCAGGCGATCAGAACAATCGACGTGTCGCTCGCTCAGAATGGCCAGTGTGTCCCGCCAAGCTGATCCGTCTGTGGACTCGGATTAGAAAACGTGAAATGTGGGATGTGGGAGAAAATCACGCACGCAGTCGCTGGGGACCTGGAGGCCCAGGCTGTTAACCTCAGATGGAAGCAGTAGCCTCTGAAGAGACTCGAAACAGAACAAAAAAAACAAATCTCAATATGATTGAATCGACGATGTGCGGGCAAAACCCAGGGCAGTAGAGGGCGGTCTGGGAATCGCAAGGGGAGGAACACGCGATGGAGGCTTCACCGCACGAAAGGCGGTGATGTCTTCAAGGCGGTAGGGGAAAGGCGGTGATGAAAGAAGAAGAAGATTGCCTCAATATCAACTTGGATAAGAGACGAGGAAAAGGATGAGTTGTTACGGGATGGGGTTGAAGAAGTGGAAAGGTGAGTATTGGAGGGAGAGGAATTCTTAGTCACTTTGTGCCACTGTGACTGCCTCTCTCAAAATCTCTCCCTCTCCTTCTGTATGGAAATTCTATGTATGAGCAGTCATGCAAGCTGTATCATTCCTTTTTCCTTTTATTTTTCTTTTAGGGGCTGGTAATCTGTATCTGATTGAGACAGAGCAATACAAATAGTTACTGTACGTCCTAGTCATGAATATAGGAAAACTGCCAATCCAAAGAAATCGTCATTCCCGTGCGTATATTTTGGTGCTTTCCCGGGGCCCCAAACCTCGATTGCCCCTTATTGCATGTAGCCAGTACTAGTAACACTGAATTTTTTCTGGTCACTGTACCTTATACTCCAATTGACCCATCGATGAGACCAAGACTATCCTATGCCGTGAAAGCTTTCATGTGCATCAACAGACCCGATGCTCGGGAGGCCGCCAGGGCACACCCAACACAGCAAAAATCCGACGCTCATCCCGGCCCTCAACCAGCCGGCCCCCATTCAGTTTCACCTGCTGGTTCCGAAGAACATCCCCATAAAGACCTTTTTGGTTCAAGCACATGCCTTTCTTGCGTGCTAGCAATCTCATGCTCCGGTTGAACATATCATTCCCTGTGAAGTATATCAACGCCGCCCCGATCTCCGCATCGGGAACGAACAGCAAATCTATCCGACGCCATAAGGTGGTGCCAGGTAGGGCTGATGCGCCGTGCCACTTAGATCCATCCTGATGCGTCGAGATGGCAAGGCTGGCCTGCAGAAAGCCACTATTGAACAATATAGGGACAACAAGGCCGAGCATCATAGTGCGGATTTGCTCCAGCGAGGCACCAGGTTTGGTGATCAGACAGTCCACGTCCCCGCATGTGAGTGCTCCGCGGCGGTAAGAGCCCCCGATGATCACCTGCATATCCCTGTCCACAGTCTGCACCACCTTTCGCACGATCGCCCCGTGGGCTTCGACCTCCTTGCGGGGGATTCGTTGCGCAAAGTCGCTATGGCGTTCCACCCCAATACGCTGCTGCTTGGTCAATGGAGCCATTTCCAATAAATCCTTCAGAGATCTATAGCCCTGCGCAACCCATTTGGAGGCCTGGGGAAGGCCAGCACCATATACACCAAGAAATTCTTTAATTATCAAGTCTTCTGGGGTATGGGTGGCATTTTCGAGACGACGAAGGCGGTTAGTCAAGACAATCTCTTCGATTTTGTCAGCTAACCGCTCTCCAATACCAGGGATAGCCCGAGCCTGTGCTCGTGTAGCAATCTTGTTCGGTTGCTTTCGCAAAACGTTGATTGCTTTACGATAGGCCATAACACGCCACTGGTCTGCAGTCTGCGTGTAGTATTCCAGCATTTGCTGTAGTACCTCGATGGTTCTATTATTTGGGTTGCCAAATTTCGTGTCCGGATCGAACTTCTGCATGCAGGCAAAACCTTTGGTCCAGTCAGATTCTTCTTTGTCTTTGGCTTCGCCTTCTCCTGTGGATGTTTTTCGCGGTTTCCAACTTAATTCCTCCTCAGAGCTCGATGTTTCGATATCGGAAGTATCAGCGGCAGATTCGTCAATGGAAAATTCAACTGGATCTAGAGGCTGATTATTAAGATCAGTTTTATGAGCTTTCACTAACAAAAAAAAGTTTTACCAGATGACTTGTGGCCTTAGCTTCATCTATTATTTCATCCAGTGCATCCCGCTCCCGATCTCCTCTTCCACACGCTTCTTCGGTTGCATTTTCTTGAACCGATTCGAAAATCACGGCGTGGGGCACACTTTCAGTGACGTTTTCTGGAAAATCATTTGGCAATAGGTTTGGCATCGGTTCCTCGACCGGAGACAAATGAAGCTCTGGGGACTGGTTTTTCTCCCGCCGCGATGGTTTCAATGGAAGAGAGTCAGGAGGGGGTTCTACCACTGGAGACTTCTCCTTCTCGGCGGTCGTTGGGATTCCATTGACACGAAAGCGCAGGTGTGAGGCATCAAGAACCGAACGAAACTGAATACATTCGGATGGGTAAGATTCATTGACAAGAGCAACATTCGTCTGTAACAGTTAGTACTGGAATCTGAATACCTCACGAATGAACTGACTGGCAGATATTCAAGTTTGAGGTAGCTAAGCAGATCGCTTGATAGCAAGCCTTTGTCCATGATCACATGAGTAATATCGGATGCCCAATTTCGACACCATCGTGCGCCATAATCTTGCGCTCGTTGAATGCGCAAGCGTCGAAATGGCGATATATCGTTGTTTGGAAAGAAGACTTAAATTGAGAGTTCAGTGAAAGTAGGCTGTGAGAAATTCAAGCATACTTACAGAAGATCAATCCCTTGAAAATCTGCTGGTTATCTGGGATTATCTTAGCACTGTTGGTCTTTCTTTTCTTTTGAGGAGGTCGTCCGTTCTTGATGGTATGCGTAGCTCCACTCGTCCTAGGGCGCTCCGTAGGAGTAGGTTTGAGGACAGCGACCGGACTAATTCTCTTTCTTTGAGGGCCACATGAAGGTATAGGGTCCAAATTTATTCGAGGCGGTGGGATACACTCCGAGGAAAGAGCGACTTTGTTTGGATTGGGTTTGTCAAGTTCTTTGTTTGCAGGGAACATGAGACCTCCCCAACTCTTATCCTCTTCATCTTGATCATCTTGATCATCCAGCCGGTCAAGAGCCTCAAAAAAGCTCTTTTTAGTCGGAAATTGATCCTTCATGGTACCCAGGTAGTCTAGTCCGGTTTCCAGTGGAGGGGCGGGTGCCTGGGCCAGCGATGGTTCATTATATAGGTGCCTGGAGTCACGATAGCGTAGATGAATCGCATAAAATTTGTCAGAGAAAAGAAAGGGCAATGGTCCGAAAACTTCCTTGGGCCAATTTGGAGGACCCGTGGATGCCAAACGCGATTAACTGGCGCGACATGGGCGCCAAGTCATGTGATCTAGTCTGAAGTGGAAGTCATGTACTCAGGTGACCTAAGGCCAGAGATGTCTATTCCAGATTTGAGAATTGAATGAGACTTATGAAGTAGATATTTTCCTATGTATTCAGATATCATCATTCAACGATATACATTCTAAATACGTACATACTCTGCATTGCTCCGAGTAAGGATAGAAATAGCTTCGACAATTGTTCCCAAGTTGGAAATGCCATGTCATGTGACCCTTGATTTCCATGGAAGATCAAATGCGCCAACAAGTCCGAAAGCAGTGACCTCGCCATCCACCACCCTAAACGCAGCCCTTTGATTGATAGGTCTTCAGCCAAAATGTGGAAATCCACCCTCCCCGCCTTGCTCGGCGACCTACCCTTCATGCAAACTGGCCGTTGTCTCAGCTGCCAATTCCGCAACCCAGCAACTCTCTCCCGGCTACGGACCAAACCCTTATATTTGCGCCAATATTCCAGCAAGCCCGTGGAACCCATCGACACAAAAGATCTCGCCCCCGTAAAACGAAATATAAAAAAGGAGGCACATCGCCTATCGACTGCCATCGAATTCAAACAGAACCAGCCCCAGGATGGACCTCAGCCCAGCGACGCAGACTTCGTTCCTCCAAGCCTAGACCGGCCCATCGGTAGTCCGCAAGCGCCATTAGAAGGACAGAACACAGGCATTGACTCGCGGTCGATGCGCCAGCGGCGCGACGACTTCACCAACTATGATCGGCACATCAAGCGACGCAAGGAATTGTACGATCTGGCCTCTTCCTCTTCCTCCCACATCCGGGATAGAGCCCCAACGCTAGAAACAGCAACACTAACAGAAAATGGCAACCTACAGGACAAAACAAGTCGCCAAGCCGTACTTCCGCGAATGGTCCAATCTGCGCTTCGCCGAGGGCAAGACCTTTTTCGCGAACCCGCGGCTATTCAAAGCTGACAGAGCCCTTTACTTCCCGAACATGCACGGCGTAACACTGGCATCACCCAAGGATCCCCGGAACACGACGACGCAGCTGCGCGGCAGCATCTCCGTCGTAAATTTGTTTTCAAGTGTGTGGGCCGAGAGCCAAGTTGCGACATTTACGGGGCCAGAACAGAATCCAGGACTTGTGGAGGCGATGGCCAGCGGTGGAAGATTGGTGCAGAGGATAGATATCAACCTCGAGGAGAACCGATTGAAGGCGTTCCTGGTGAAGACGTTCATGTGGCGGATGCGGCAGAAATTAGCCAAGGAGCAGCATTCACGCTATTTCCTTGTGCAGAAGGGTTTCGATCAGGCACTCAAAGAGACAATTGGTATGATGAATTCCAAGGTCGGTTATGTCTACCTGGTTGATTCCGAGTGTCGCATTCGCTGGGCCGGGAGTGGACCGGCTGAAAAGTCTGAGTTAGATGGACTTAATGCTGGTTTGCGGAAGCTCATTGAGGAGAAGAAGACCATCCTCCGGGCGCAGGACCCGTCTCGCAAGTATTGATTGAGGCTAGAGTGATAAGGAATACGTGAACTGGAGCCTGAGATGTGTTCTTACTCCGCTCTCGGTTGAATTTGTACATACAATGGAGAATCTGTATAATGGAAAATATAACAAATTGGCGCCTTCCAAGACCCTTTCAGAAGAATTGCCATTGATTCTGCCGGATGCCCCATCAAGGGGCACTCGGAACATGCCCAAACCCAAACGCCTTCGACAATATAAATCCACTCGCTGGAGAGCAGCAATTGACACAAGAACAAGAAGACATAGAGGCAGTGATACAACCGACCTCCCGCCGGAGCCTCACAGAGATACTTTACCGGAAGAACAGCAACATTAAAAAGCAGAACCCAATAAAGCACCCGAGGATTATAGCATCCCGCCTCTTCTTGTTCCCAATCTTGCCTATGAGGTAGTTCATGCCGGGGACACTACCAGCAGCGCCCACAATGCGCCGATTGATGTTGGCGATTGTCTCGCTCTGGACACCGAAGTTCTCATTGATGGCATACGCCTGGCTCAGCACGCCGTCTATCATGCTGTGGCTGTTCTCGACTCGGCCCCGCTCTTCGAGCATGTAGTCGGCCTCGGCGGCGGCGGGGTTGGATGCGCGATAAGAGCTGATGTCTGAACGAACATTAGAGAGTAGGTTTGCGCGGTCGCGCGATTCAGAAATAGCTGCGGTCAGACGTTGGAGCTCGCGGCGGTGGTCTTGCAGTACTTCACGGTGGCGGGAGACATTATTCTGTTTTAGGGCGGAGGAGGTGAGAGTGGCTTCGGAATCAAGGAGACGGGATAGTTGGGCAATGATAGACTCGCGCTGTACGGAGTCAATTAGCTTTCGGTTCTTTTAATCTTCTGTTGAATGTTGCCAGATGATCGTACTCTTTCGAGGAGGTCTCTCAGTTGCGTTTGAAGCCGCAGCTCTTCCTCGGTAGGTGATTGTGGAGGTTTGGTAATTGAGGCAAATTGTGAATAGGTGTGGAAAAGGTTTTCGGTCTATCAGTGCGTCAGTTAACGTTGGTATAGAGCTCCTGGTGAGATATCGGTACCTGAGTTTCAAGCGACCGTGCTTGTTGTCGGAGCTGCGTCCAACCAGAACTAGTTGAGGATGCCATGGCAAGCAAAAAAGTTTCAAAGATAGAGATGAAGACACCAGAGAAGTCTGATCTGTTTAGAAATTCTACTCAGGCCAAATGATCAACCAGTGCAAGGGCCGAGGTGCTACCTGCTTGGCTACGTAAGTGCCAGCCCATGATGGGGTAAACCGCTCTAACCGAATACAGTAAGTTCGTGCCCCAGAGCCCAGGCACCTCTTAGCCCGAAATTTCAGGCACACAACCAAGTGCCACCGTGATCACGTGCGCCCGCTAAAGTCACAAATTCGCTTAGCCCTAGTCCCACAACCAGTCGCAAATTGACCCTCGGACATCTTCAATTCTCAACGTCGACAACCCACACAATTCAACGCCACCATGGTATGTCACGCCGTGCAAAGGCTCTGATATCAAAATGCTGATGAATCGCTCTTTTTTCGCAGTCGTCCAAGGTCAAGGCTGGTCAGCTCTGGGGCAAGAACAAGGATGAGCTCGCCACACAGCTCGAGGAGTTGAAGTTGGAGCTTAACCAGCTCCGCGTTCAGAAGATCTCTTCCGGCGCTTCCTCCAAGACTCAGAGAATGTGCGTATCCGACACCCCCGATATTTGATTTTTTTTGTGCGGACGAAGTTTGAAGATTTGCGGGATGGGAACGATCGAATCCGGGAAAAACAACCTATAAGAGGAGGACTACGCCAGCACTCAGCCAAGCGATCGATGATGAGGATACGGATTATACGATCTAGCACAAAGCGCACGAAACTGGGGCTGGCTCATCGATGTTCGAGATTTGATGCTGACTGGAATTTTTTTTTTAGCGGCGAGGTTCGCAAGTCGATCGCTCGTGTTCTCACCGTCATCAACGCCAACCAGCGCGCTCAGCTGCGTCTGTTCTACAAGAACAAGAAGTACCTCCCGCTTGACCTCCGCCCCAAGCTCACCCGTGAGATCCGCCGCCGTCTCACCAAGCACGAGCGTACCCAGACCACCGACAAGCTCCGCAAGCGTGCCATCCACTTCCCCCAGCGGAAGTACGCCGTTAAGGTATGATGCTCCGACAAGCCTGGGCAGAGAAATAGGTGGAATGAGTGTTCCATGATGTTCATCTTTGCTCTCTCCGCCAAAAACCTCTCCCATCAAATGAGACGAATCAGCCGAACACAATGCTGACGGGGTTTTTTTTCTTGCAGGCTTAAACGCAGAACTTGTTCGGATATGGAGTTTTGTGGGAAGACGTTGCTGGCCTTGGACATGAGCAGGACGTGACCGTGGATCCGAATGCTTGTGTAGGGGTCGGTTTTCTCTTTTTTTCATCCAAAAAATGGAATTTGATTATGTATCTAAATAGGATGCAAATCGACTCTTGACATGACATGATTATAGACATTCTCCAAGTTTCCTTGCTCTTGCTCTCAGGTAAGGCTAGTGAAGAGATCACATGGATATGTATAGTCTGACAGGACTCGATGGTATATATTTCTACAACATACATATCTTGAATGGTCTGCAATTGGTTGTCTACGTAGCTTAAGTAAAATGCATAAATAATGACGGATTGGGCACATCTTGTTATGTTCACCAAACACATCTAGACGCAAGGCACCCCAGCACCCCCAGATTTACGCCTGAAATTAAGAAAACCGAACACACCCTCGTGCCCTAGATCAACCAACCCCATACCACCTCAGGCCAAAGGCAAAATGCGAGCCATAGTATCTAATTTCAGCATTGAATGATGTCCTAAGTCTGGCTAATCCTATTGCCATGCGCACTCCCAGTTGTAACCGCAAGATCACCAGTATCCATCTCGAGAACCCACATCCCCCCGCAAAGACAGGACCGCAACAGCCCTAGCTTAGCAATCATCTTGAATGACAGAAGAGACCGTGGCAGATTAGTATCACCAGAGACCTCACAACAGCGCACACACCTGCGCTTCTTCAGAGGCGCCACGCGACCATCGTTCCCCAACGGCAACGGCGGACGCAGCGGACACTTCTTGAGGATATCGACCTCACGCTGCTTACGGTACAGCGCCGTGCGTCGGTCATTCCCAGAACCAAGCCAGCTATAATCCCCGAGGTAGATCGCCATGCGGTTGATTTCTAATTTGAGCGCAGGGACTGTCTGCCGGAGGAGGGTGGCCACGGCTGTGGTGAGGACTGGCGGGATGCGCGCATTAACCAGTAGTTCCTTTTCCGGTCCCGGTCTTTCGGCGTCGCCGAAGCCTGCGCCTTGGTAGGCGTGCTTCACGGCTGAGTCGACTCCTGCCAGGAACTTCTCGTACACGTCGATTCGTACCGGTGATGATTCTAGTGTTTGGCAGATCTCTGTGTAGTAGATCCGGGAGTCACCTATAAGGGAGGCAGGGTTTGCGCTTGTGTAGCCGGCATGCACGCCGCGGAGGCCACGGCAGATGAAGCGGAGGAAGGCGCGCGACATGCTTGAAAGGAGGATTAGGAGGGGGAGGGAGGAGGAGTTCTTCACTGTAAACGTGGTAAGATGGGTGAGCTTGAAGCTGAGTTTTGTTATGGAGAGGTCCCTTACGTTTCTGTGTGAATGCTTCCGGGTCATTGAAGACATCTTCGAAGTCGTCGGCCATGTCGAAGATTTCGTTTAGAATAAAGTGAGAGAAGTCTAATGTCCATTTGGTGTTTCCCAACACCATGCGTAGAACATCTTACGTTTCAATTAGCGTCGGAATACGAAAACTGAGTTGCCATCTTTCTTCGAACTTACCTGGATCATGTGATTCAGTCTGGCCCCCTTTATTATACTGGAAGAAATATGCAAACAGAACCGAGGCATGTCTGAGTTGAAGGCTTGCCCACGGCACGGCCGATGAGAGGTTGCGGCGCTTGAGTCTCCCTTTGAAGCCCAGTCCCGCTTGTAGACTGAGGCAACGAGGTATGTATGGATGGCTCATGAGTTTGTCCTGTTCGGCTGTGAAATTGCAATTTACCGGCAGTGCACGATACACCTCGCTAATAAATGTGATTTGAGCCTCTTTGGAGGTTGTCAGCAGACTTGATGATATCAATACGGAGTTCTTGAGAGCACTTGCCTGGTGATAGCTGCCCGAGCGCAACCATGAGGATGTCATCTGTATTGAAATCGACCCCACAGCCTCGACTGAAAGCCAATGTCAAGGCCGCGATGGCTGCGGAAAAATTGTCTAGATGTCTCGGTCAGTATTGTGATCTCACACAGGTGACCTGATGGGTTATGTGAAAAACACATACTCTCATCATAGAGACCCTCTGTAGATCCAAACGAATGCTCCATCACTCTCAATTGCATATTTCCATCAATATCCAGCGTAACGGCAACGCAAGCGTTCGGAGAGAAAGCGATGTGAAGACCTGGTTCATGTCAGTTCTAGCCACGCATCTGAAGATCGATCTGTTCCGGACATACCTGACGTTTCGAGTGGGTAGTGGAACCCTGCTTGGGCAAGACAGGTCACTGTGGTTGAATTGTCAAGGCCGTCCAAAACGGACATTGTCCGTGTGTCATAGTATGTTATTGAGCTGTCGTCATGACTGACAGCCAAAACTGTCCCATGCTCTACTAAATCGACCGAGACGATATATTTATGGCAATACACGTCTTCCAGCCTGCGCAGTTCCATTCTGGGCTGAGGATAGGTCAGTCTCAACTCCCCGCAACAGTCAAACCCCGAAAAATTCGCACCTTTGCTTGAGCGTTGCTCTTTTTTGACGTCACCTCGTCAAACTTGGGATGGAGGAGCTGCGATGCAGACTCCAAATGCCACCTCACAATAACACTTGGTGGACCTTGCTGTTCTGGATAGTCATGTATGGCATGGAGGGGCTTCGACAAGACAGCCAGGATCCAAGGATTGGCGGTGGACCCCGCGGGGCTATCAAACTGTCCCGGCATGATCTCTAGTCGTGTCAACGAGTACACTGAGTTCAAAAATGGCAGAGACTGGTCGGAGTGGTCGGCACCCCGATTGATGTTCAATATGTTGCTGGGCATGTCGACCTTACAGTGGATTAACCGAAAGGTGGGAACAGGGAATTGGCCAGGCGGTTTTCCCTGCGCCGGCTCCCATTGTGATGGGTTCCAGCTGATGTGTACTCTATAAAGACACATTTTCTGACAAGCAGAATAGGTGGAGAGAAGGATCCCAGCTGTTTCAACACGTCAATGACGGCAGGAAATGGAGCTCTGACTGAAAGACAATACCTTGTGTTGCGGTCATGGAAGCATGCGTCAATAGTCTGTCCGAGTACCCTGTGTTCTTCAGTTCGGCTGGCAACTCGGCCCATTTGCTATCAGGATTTTGATATATCAGCTTGATCTGGCCGGCTCTGGTTACACATATCAATGCGCCTTTGTTTGCTGGGTGAAATGGCCCGACGGGGCGTCGGCGGAAAGGCGAGTATGCCCATCTACCATTCACCTTGGCCGCTTGATGAAAGGCATGCACCTATACTGCCATGTTAGAGTTATTTCACTCCTATCCTGATCTATCTTGATGGATAATGGTAAGGGAGGCTAACGTACATAACGCTGGGAGTTCAGCCACATCATTCCAACCACCTGGTTACCGTCGTCGCCAGAGTCAAAGGAGGCTTGACGCAACCCTGTGATGCTGTTCAATGCAATGGATATGGAATATATTGATATGCGACCAGAACAGTCGACAACAGCCAGTTCTGAGCCGGTCTCATTCCATGATAGGTGGGCCAATTGATTGCCATTATGAGCTTCCAATACTGGAGCCAAAGGTGATTCTTCCCCGAGCACCCATTTGCCATCTGATGGACGGCACTGAAGATGGCGGACAATGACCCGGACTCCGTCTGGGGAAATAGACGCAATACATCCCATCCGAGACCAGGCGATTTTCCTAGAAGGCTGTTAGTCCCGGAATGCGGATGTGGAGCATTCTTCGAGGCTTACTGGCAGCACCCTAATAGACGCATTTCATCTAGGCCTTGCGCTAGACCTTTGATTGGAGAGGCGGCCGGCAAGCCCAGCTCCAGGGAGTTGGATTCTCCAAAGAGATCATCCACATTGATACTGTCCTCCATAATCAAGGACGTAATATTTGTCCACTTGTCAATTTTGTTTGATAATCAGGGAATCAATACAGCAGCATGGCTTCATAGAGTTCCCCGGACCATTGAACATCAGATGGTCTTTATTATTATTTGGCCAAGAAGGGGGGAGTGGTGGGATTCCCGAGATCGGCGCCTAATATTCGACGAGAAGACACAAATACCAAACACCGGATGTCACAATCAATGCAGCAATTCCAGACTTCAAAATGAGGGGGGGGGACCATAGACCAAATCCAGCTGTTCCTATGCCGTCAGCGCCTGGACCTTCAGGGACCAGTGGATTTCCCAGCCCTGGAGGGATGCTTAGTCAGGCCTCGTGATACAGATCAGGTGACGGGTAGCCCTGCCAACGACAATTGGCCAATCAGAGGAATACCAAATGACCCACTACCTACCTGAGCGAATCACCATTGAGCCTTTGGCCTGTCAAAACATGGGAAAAATGAAAAAAAAAAAAAAAATTTTCAAATTGGAAAGCAAAATAGGAAGAAAATAAGAGAAAAATAAGAGAACGATAGGAAGATCACAATACGGAGAATTGAGACATCCTATTGAGAGTGCGAAAGGGCAATTGGCTAGTATAAAAACCCTCTACAAAGTACCATCAATGGGGTCTTAAGAGCATCAAAGTGGCTACTACTAGACTATTTCCCTCTTTTATTCCGAAGTATATGCGTAACTGTCTTGAACCCACAACCGTTCGCATCAAAACAACATCGAGTCCCACCCTTCCTGGTCATTCGGTTCGGTCAAATCAATTTACTTCTCTCCAGTTCAACCACATTCCTACGGAAAAACCCATACCTTCAGCCAAAACAAAGGGTATTTTTGCTGCGGGTCGCCCTTTTTTTTTTTAATTCACTTTTCTCCGGCCCATAGTGCCCTGAAGTGCACGAGTTTCATGCCCTTCCCCCTCCTCAACGCTGACCTCATCGTCAACTTCCTACAATCTGTGGACTTTCTACCTCCAACTATCTCCTACTCTCTTCTACCCTTTCTCCCCTCTGTCTCCCAAGCTCTTAACCGTCATTGATCTTTATTGATCTTTAATGTCCAGACACATGTGATAACTCTTTTGGAGGTTTTCTACGGTCTCTGAGCAATTTGAAGATACCGCCCGGTTCTTTTCGCCCCAATTCCCCCTGGGGGTGAACATCCTCCAACGTTACACCTTTCAGCCCATTTGCAACTCCCACACAATCATGGTGGATCTTAATTTAGATTTTTCATCCGATTCGGAATTGAGCTCCGTGCCCCCATCACCAACATTAGTAGCGCAGTCATCACCAGAGCCAGCAGAGCGGTACCCAACGCCTTCATCCCAAGAGGGAGCTGAGCCTGCTGAGGTTTCTGCACGCCAAGCCCGTCCCGCAAAGAGGAGACGCAACCCCCTACCAAAGGAACGGACCACTCAATATCTCGATCTATCCAGGTCTCTCTATGAACAAAGTGATCAACATTATTTGCTTGTTCAAACTCTGCGTCATCAAAAAGACATTGTCGTCATCGCTGGCGCTGGCATTTCCACGGCTGCGGGTAGTAAGTTTCTGCTTTGGGATTCTGCCGCATTCGAACCAACTCTTAACTCTACACATAGTCCCGGACTTCCGCTCCACAGACGGTCTTTTTAAATCATTACAGAAAAAGCACAACTTGAAAGCTTCCGGCAAGCTTCTCTTCGATGCTGCCGTCTATCAGGATGACGCATTAACGGCCCCGTTCCATGAAATGGTCCGGTCGCTGTCGGAAGAAGTTGCGAACATCAAGCCCACCGCCTTCCACAAAATGCTCGCCCGATTGGGTATCGAGTCTCGCTTGAAGCGACTTTACACCCAGAATATCGATGGCATTGAAACCTCCATGGGGCCACTGGCAACTGAGGTGCCGCTTAATGTCAAGGGTAGTTGGCCGGTCACTATTCAACTGCACGGCAGCATTGAGAAGATGGTATGCCAGAAGTGTCGCTACCTTGACAACTTCAAACCCGATATGTTCATGGAAGCCGACCCGCCCGCTTGCGAGGAATGTACTGTGCACGATAAAGTTCGCCAAATCGGCGGTCAACGGAGTCACGGGATTGGCCGCATGCGTCCGCGCATCGTCCTCTACAACGAGCACAACCCCGACGAAGAGGCAATCACCTCCGTGATGAACGCCGACATCAAGTCCCGGCCTCGCGTCCTGATTGTCGCCGGTACCAGTTTGAAAATTCCTGGCGTCCGGCGGCTCGTCAAAAGCTTATGCACAATGATCCGCAGTCGCAAGGATGGTGTCACGATGTTCATTAACAACGAACCACCAAGCGGCAAAGAATTTGACAACTGCTTTGACTTGATTATCAAGGGGTCATGCGATGAAGTTGCACGCGAGGTGAACCTGAAATCATGGGAGTCAGAGGATATCACCCCGTGCGTTTACGAATCCTCACCTGAGCCCATTCTCCACAACTTCAATTCCAATGACGTTTCCGTCGTTGTCACGCCCAAAAAGAGACCTCGTGCAGAGACTGGTCTCGCCACACCTTCGTCCAGTCATGACGAGAAGCCGGCGAAAAAGTTGACCACGAAAGCTACGAAAATCAAGCTCGAAAACCCAGCAAGCAATGGCCGATCCATCGAAGATATTATCAAGAACGGAAAGTCTGCTACTCGCAAGCCTATCTCCAAATTTATCACCAAACCCGCCCCTAATGCTCGTCCCAAGAAGACCGCAACAACTGCTGTTGCGAAAAAGCGTGGCGTGTCTGCCGCCCCGGTCAAGAAAATTACCTCTTTCAGCCGCGTTACCAAAACCTCTCAATCCGCTGGCAAGTCCGCTACAAACGGAGACGGCAAACCTATGCAACCGGTTCCAGCCGGCGCCTCGAGGAACAATGGTCCTCTACCAAAAACAGGACAATCTGAGAAAGCAGACATGCTTAATACAGAGTCTTTTCCCCCGCCAGTGGCTTCCTCCTGACTTTTGAATGTTCCAGTCGTGGTCTTGATATCTAATTATATGTCGGCTGCAAGTGTATGACGTGATGCATGGTTCCAAATGGCGTCCTTGGTGTTATTTTCTTTTTCATTGATCTTTTCAGTGCTACCTCCAGTGCTCTCCTATCCCATTTGTTTACATACTTCCTCTTCGTGGCCTGTATTCTTACTTGTATCACCTGCGCTTGCTTTGGGTTGATGATTGCTGCTTTCCTCTTTGTCGAAAGATACCATTGATAGACCACAGTTTCTCGCATGGGTCGGGCGTTTTCTCGGGCAAGAAGCTGGCTCATTCCAGCGCGATGGGGTTTCCTGGTTCCAGTCATCCTTCTGTTCTCATTCTCGTTCTTGCCCATCTGCATGGGTGCTCAAATGTGGGTTATCTAAATAAGGTGTTCCTGACTTGAGTTCCACCTTATTCGGTTTGTTAGGCGCTGTCCCGTTTAATACCTATCTCATTTCTCTTCGGGGATTATAATGAGTATCTTTCTCTCATTCTTGTAATACTTAGTGTAGTAGGGTGTTGGCATTTATAAGATGTTTATTCGAACTTCGGGCTCCGCAACTAGTGCAGGTTGAGGGATTATAATATCTCTTAAGACTTGAACTATTAACCTACCGTCCTCAACTGTATTCAAATCTATACTAACAGAGCACAGCATAAAATCCATTCGTCATTATGTGTATAGTACAGCAGAAACATTCTTTTCTTTTGCCAGTCAACCTCTCCCAATGTCATTCAAGACGAGTCGTCTTTAGCTCACCCACATGTAAACCCCTCTAACATGGCTTAGATAATTAGCCCAATCCAAGATCATCCCGCAATTGACTACCAGGCCCATCCTCATCTTCATCCGTCTCCTCAGCATCGGGATCATAAGGCCCTCTTCTCACACCAGGCTCACGGTCCAAGTCCTCCACATGCTCAAGGTTATCCTCACGCGGAGCACGATCCTCCTCCTCCTCTTCATCGTCCTCACTCTCATCCTCTTCTTCCTCTTCTTCGGCTTCTTCCTCTTGAGTCTCATCCCCATCATCCCCAGCGGGCAGAGCAACAGCTACTTCCACGTCTGCGTCTCGCTTCATTCTTTTCGCAGGATTATCAAGCATCTCTACATCACCGTCGCCCTGAGTCGCGTCCTCGCCTAAAGCATCCTGCGTCGAGCCATTCTCATCAACCTTCTTCGGCTTGCGCTTCCCGGCTTTAATTTCCGTGTATGCCTCGAGTTCTTGTTCAAGCCGGCCGCGGAAAGAGTCGAGTTCCAGCTCGGAGAGAGCATTGAAGACGTCTGATGGAGCGATAGTGCGTTTGAGAGTTGCGTCGTTGGCGCTGTGAGTTTGTCCGGGTTAGTTCGACCTATCATACCAAGGAATAGAGTAGAAAAATCGAGATTTACCATCTCATGCTTTAAATTGGAGGGAAAACATACTGTGAAGACAGATAGGAAACAAACACCGTAGCAGCCTTCTGCATAGCCAACACAGCGTCCTTCTGGATCGTCGTATTCGGCGGGAGAACCGACTTGGCGAGACGAATCGTCAATGAGCGTGGCAGGAGATAGTCCTACAAGTTACCGGAAAATCGCGTTAGCCTGGTCTGCTTATCTTTTCCACATGCCGTATTTGGAGGAGTCAATTGAATGTGATATCATCCTGCAACACGCAATACATGTTCATGCCTCTGGCTTTGTCTTACCTCGACACTCGCGCCTGCCTCAGCCCGAGCCTTCAGCTGCTGCTCCGTCGCAAAGACGGGCTTGTCGGTTTGCGGTGCTGGAGACGACTGCTGAAGCAGGGAGTCATCAAGATCAGCGGGCGTCACTGAAGACGTGGATTTGCGAGGTGGCATTTTTGTAGGCTTGCAGCGGATAGGTGCCTTGGTGCTGATTGCGCGGTTCAAGGGATCGGGGGGTTGACAATTCGGGCCCCCCTTGGATATTGAATCGAGTCAAGGCCTGATTGTTTCTCTCTACAAAAGGCTCTGTGGTTTGCAATCGGGGGTTGACCTGTGGACATGGGCTGTGGAGATGGGACGACGTTCGAAAGTGGCAAGAAAGACGCGCGCCAACGCGTTGTTCTCAATGCGTGAGTGTGGGGGCTTGGCGGTGATGTCTACGGAGTGCTTGCTCTAGGTCAATATTTTCCATCTTCATATTTACTATATATTTAACATGCACTACAATCTACTGTTTCGACTGGTTTGTTTGGCAAGAAGTGATTTTTGCTACTATTTTATACCACTAAAATGGAGATCAACTAGGGAAGGATGGAATGCCAACAAAAAACGCCCACTTTTTGGTATCCAGAAAGATAGAATCAAATGAGATAATGAGTTCATAACACGAGCAAGAAGACCAGCCCTACTCGGCCATCTCCTCATCATCACCTTGTCCGTTGCCCCAGAGACCCTCGATACTGAACTCCTTGGCCCACTCGGTGACGACCTTTGTGGTGTCAACGCCAGGCTGACTATCGCTGGCAGGAGCATCCGCCGAGACAACGGGCAGCACGGGCGCATTGGCCCAGCCTTGGATGCGTCCGTCTCTCCAGTCGTTGATAACAGTCATGGCAGCACTCTCGATGTTAGGGACACCGCGCTTTCCGAGACGGCCACGCTTACGGGCCACCTGGACCAAGAAGTCGGTGGTCTTGTCGCCATTGCTGGGGAAGAGGGCAGTGATACCGTACAGCTCAAGCATCTTGGAGAGGAGGGTCTCCGACGAAGATAGACGCTTCATCAGGAGGTTGACTGCGGGGATTGGATCCTCGATCTGCTTGGGCGGAACGGCGTTAAGGAGAATAAGACGCGCTTGGTCTTCCTGCTTCTTATTCTTCTTGCTAGACTTGTCACCGGAGTTGGGAAAGACGATTCCAGGCGAGTCAATCAGCTTGAGCTTGCTGTCCAGCTTGACCTGGCGCAGGCTAGTGGTGACGCCAGCCTCGGCGCCCGTCGGGCATGCGTTGCTGGAGCCCTTGTTCAGACGTGCGGTCAGTGCGTTGATGACGGACGACTTGCCGACATTGGGGTATCCAATGACACCGACAGAGATGGCGCGCTTCAACTGCTTGGCGCCGGCGTACGACTTGAGGGCACGGAAGAGCGTATCCGAAGTACCCTTGACCGTCAACTGCTTGTGGTCGAAGCTGTGTGCGTTGGCAGCGCCGCTTGATGCCTTAAGGGGGAGAGTAGGGAAGGAGCGGCGCAGATGGAGTAACCATGCCTTGAGCACTGGGGGCGGAACCAGATCGATCTTGTTCAAAATGAGAATCAACCGCTTGTTGCCACCATCTGCCATCATGATCTCGCGTTCAATTTCCTTAGAGCGGGTGCCCTCGGGGTCGCGGGCATCGAGCACGTATAGCACGACATCGGCGTTGTCAGTGACCTGTTTGAACACCTTGTCAAATTGGCGTCGTGAGCTCTCCTTTGAGTAAGACTTTGAGTTGACCAATGGCGGGGCAGACTCGTCAATAGTTGCGCCGCCCTCCTCATCGTCCTCGTCCATCTCATCGTCGTCATCTTCATCTTCCTCCATGTCTTCGTCGTCACTTTGATTATCGTCGTATTCTAAAGCACGGGCACGTGCTGAGGCAAGAAGAGCAGCCATGGGGTTGGAATCACTACCCTCGGCATCCATATCATCATCCATAATGTCGTTCTCGTCGATGTCGACAGCCTCGGTGCCAGTCTTGGCGGGCAGGCCTTCAGCCTTGCGGGTTCGTGCCTCCTCCCGAATGCGCTGTTGCTCCTCGGCCTTCATGCGCTTCCGCTCTTCGATGTCATGGAGAAGCTTGTCCTTGTTGGGGAAGAGATTGGGAATGCCGGGGTCCTTCTTAAGCTTGGACCGCCATTCAGGGTTCTGCAGAGAAAAGTGTCAGAATCTTCGATCAGAACTGTTATATAAATATTGTCTGCAATACCTTCTTTGCGAGCTTCTTTTGCTTTCTTTGCTTCTGAACTGCAGACTTTTCAATCTTGTGCCTCAGGCGGACAGGAACCCGCTTGGAAGTCTTGCCTATAGACCGTTAGAAGTGCACCGCATGACTGACTGCATGAGCGAGGGGTGAAAAAAAATGTCATACCGAAACCGCTCTTAGTAACCATTTTGAATGCACGTATTTGATAGCCACAGTAATGTGCACAGCAAACCCTCAAAGTCTGTCCGCAACGGAGTAGAAAAAGTTGAGTGCCAAGATTTCCCAGGCGATAAGCGGATTATCAGTTAGACCGATCTCCGGAATTGTAACATGACTAAGCTTGCGGAACAGCTGCCTAAATAGGTAAGTACGTACCCGACTCTGTGGATGCACCGGGTACAAGCTATAAATATATTAGATAACGCCATAGCCTCTTTTATCTTTCTCTTCAAGTTCTTGTTTCTTTTACTGTTGATAATCAGGAAAAATTGCTAACATATCTCTTGTCTTTCACTAAACATCGGCTTATCTGTCGACCACCATTGCCCTTCGCATCAACTATCCCCGCACCTTCGATCCCCCACCATGTCCTTAACAACAGGATCATTCTCCGCGCCTGCGCAGATCCACACGTTTGATGGTCTTCTTTCTGACTTTGATGGCACAATTGTGGACTCGACTGATGGTAACTAACCCCTCGAGTTGAGCCTTCCTAGGATCAATTGAAACCAATGCTAACTATCCGGTACTAAATAGCCATTGTGAAACACTGGCACGCGTGAGTCACATACCCACCGTAACAAGACCTCCGCGATCAGAATCTCTAATGTAAATTTCGTTTCAGAATTGGCGAGGAGCTCGGTGTTGACCCCAAGACTATCCTCGCAACCTCGCATGGCCGCCGCAGCATCGATGTAATGGGCCTGTACGATCAAACCAAGGCCAACTGGGACTGTAAGTCTACCGGCCCCCCCGAACCGGCCGCCTTCTTCCAACATAACCATAGGCCAAAAACTGACAATACTACCACAGATGTCAATGAAATTGAAGGCCGCATCCCAAAAGAATATGGGTCCGACGCCGTCGAAATCCCCGGTGGCCGCGACCTCCTTGCAGCCCTCGAGACCTCCGGGGCAAGATGGGGTGTTGTGACATCCGGCACGCGTCCTCTAGTCGACGGCTGGCTGGAAGTACTCGGACTCCCACGCCCTAAGAACCTGGTGACAGCAATGGACGTGCCGCTCGGCAAGCCGGACCCGCGCTGCTACCTGTTAGGCCGGAAGCAGCTTGGCATTGAAGAGTCAACTTCGATTGTCGTACTCGAGGATGCACCTTCTGGTATCCAGGCTGGTAAGGCTGCTGGGTTCAAAGTGATTGCGTTGAAGACGACACACTCGCTGCAGAAGCTTCAGGAGGCTGGCGCGGATTGGATTGTGGAAGATTTGACGAGCATTTCAGTTAAGGCAGTTGTTGATGGCCAAGTGCAGATCGAGATCAGGAACGCATATCAATAGATGGTCGTAACCATCTCGGTTTCGCCGATTCGCTGCTGCATGGGCAGGGATGTACTGTTACCTTCGCAGCTGCGCAACAAGGTTCCCCGACTTTGATACACAGCCTTAAGGTCTCATGGTTTTTTTAAATTAAAGTGCGCTACATACAGGTTAGATTGGTACATACATACACACATGCATTTGGACTTAATTGACAACCTTGGATTTGTTGAGTTTGACACGGAAGTCAGTCGAGCCAGAGAAATTTTAAACCGGCCAGTGTACACCGTTTGTTCGTATTTCCCTGGAAGACGATGACTACAACCGGTGGTGTTGAAAAAGAGTACCTGGTTTCTACCTAGAGAGGGAATCCGCTTCGTTTATTTGGTTACTGTCTTAGGCTGTGTATGTAATTTGTTCTGATGCCGTTGGGCCTTCTGGGAAGAGCTGTACCTTGTCCAAGCACTAGGCTCTGCATATTTTGAGATGAAAAAAAAACACAAAGCCTTGAAGTAGCTCAGGTGGTTCCCCGGGCGGGGATGTAATCAAGCCAGGCAAGGTGCAAGATGCAAGATAGAAAGTACGAATGCACGAGTTCCACACACAACCCACCATGTGTAGCTACCTTGAAGCTAGTATGGAATTTACCTTAGCCTTACACATCTGTTGGCGGTGCTATTATTGCAGTACGGGGAACGGATTATGGATCCGGTTGATGACAGCCGACACATCCCATAATAAGGATGGTGACACGTCTAGATGATTCGGCGGCAAGGATCAAGCTGTACAGCTGTTGACACAGTAACTAGAGGCCCTAGACCACCATGGAGTGTGTCACTTACACCCTTTGTCGGTATGCAGCAAAGCAATCCTTGCAGCTCAAAGCCAGATTTATTCGGCAGGGCGTTGCAGCATGCAAATGCACCTGCTACTCAAATCTGATCCAATCCTTCGGGCAGGGAGGGCCGCGAACTACCGTTCATGCACGCTTGAGGCCTGGGTTGATGTGGAACCAGGCCGTGAGCAGGGAAATGCATCCCCGAGGAGGATGACTTCAGATTTGGAAAACGATGCCAGATCTGCTCTTGTTGGGGCTTGGCGTTCTGGCTGCAGCTGCAGAAATCTCTGCAGCTGCAGCCAACTGTTTCGGGGAAGGATTTGGATGCTCACGAGAATGTGGATGCTTTTTTCTCTCGGCATTTTTGAAACAAACGCATTGCGCGGATGCCATTGGTGGGCTAAGTGATTTGGGGATAGGCACATCCTACCTAATAGGGGGAGCTTGGGGCGAGAGCAGAGCTTCTCTCCAATGGCGCCGAGGAAGGCCACTCAGCCGGTGAGAATAGCATGCAAGGGGGCTAGGCTGCATCCAGCGCATGGGTCGGGATTGAGGTGATGTTCGAATGCAGACTCCTGAATATCATCAAAATTGACTGGACCAAGAAAAGCGATGTAGGAGAGCTTTTTTTTTCAATTGGAGCAGTCGCTCGTGAACCTATGAAGTTGTACTCCGTAGTCTGTATGAAGATGAATGATGACGGATGAGGGGCAAATGCAATCTCATCACTGTTCTCATGCAATTCCCGAATTTCGATCTGAACCAAATTAGGGATGCACTGGGTTGAAGGGGGCGACCAATCATGTTACAGATTGTTCTTCTGTGGCTATGTTTTAGTTGCGCAGACCATTCTGCAAGCTCGAGCACTAGCCCCATGAATGTGACAAATACAAAATCCCAAAGTTATCCACATGCAGGACGCTCGATATAATTGCGCACCGCCACAGACCTTTTATCAGCGCCACAAAGAAGTTCTAAGAACGGCCATGGGGATCCATCACATTGACAGATCTTCACAGCTCTGCCACCTGGCTTCTGGCTTCTGGCCACCGAAATGCTCCGGGTCCCTTAAATGCCCTGTTAACTAGTCATGAAAATCACTAAGCCATGCATGGCTATGGATAGGGGTTTGATATCTTAATCAGAGGATCTCCAATTGAAACCCCACCTATAAAGATTTGATACACCCGAGGGATGTCAAATTTTGCTGCCACACTGTCGATCATGCTCTCAGGTATTCCCGGGGATTTGTGCCCCATTCTCGATCCTCTTTCATGTTTATACACTCGGGCACTATGTGGTTGTTGTAAGGTTCGATAATTGGGATTGTATTTCCGGCGCAACGGTTCACATGAGATCCAATAAATAGTCGGATGGGGCGGAGGGATCCGTGCGAAAAATACGTTAAGGATCGACCCAGGGGTCGTCATGGCAGATCCCCCGACTAAGTTGATCTGTGTGTAACAGCCTAAATAGGTACCAAAGTACGAGAATGGGCTTCATAGTACCTTGTGCTCCGTACTTCGTACATCACTGCGGCAGTTGAAGGCGCAGAAAATATCAAAAATCGGGGATTATTGGCCAGACTGAAGTAGTATTAAACTGGTCCGTATCCACGCTGCTCGGATCTGTGTATGGTGTACTCCGAACTGTTCTCGCCATTAGGAGCATGAGACCATTTTGTCCGTGGGTGGGTGGGGCAGGACGTGCCAAGATGAAGATGAGCTTAATCGCTCAAAGGGAAGAGTCATGAGACCATCGGAGGTCTCATCAAGTGTGATGTGAGGACACTGATGCTCGCCCTGGTGCACATGAAGCTTGAATGGGAAACCTAGGTTTTTAAACACCGTCACAACCACATCTATCACAGCATTACTTCCAAAGAGCCAAAAAAAATGGCACACCGCGAGACAAAGTTTGAGGGAATCCAAGAGCCATGTTGTGTACGAGTACTCTCATATGATCTACCCAGTCCGTGGGGCTACTAATTCAACATAGTCTCAGACAAAGTCTTTGCTACGGAATTTTTTCCGGATTGATCCCTCCTCACTCACCACGGTCTTTTGGTCTACATGATTGGCTCACCAAGCATGATCAACCTTGAATCACTATAGCGTTGGAGGCTTTAGGGTCAGACCTTGCTACCAAATAGAGCAGTCAAGGGGGCAGATCATTTAATTGGGGACGAGGGGTGCTCTTGTGGCTTCCAGCTCGAGCAGAGGTTCCGCTAGACCGGTTCACTGTTGCCTTGTTCTCTCCGTAAGTCACTATTCATGTGCCAACGTCAGAGTTTGGGCTCCCCATTCTGTAGGCGATCGTATCATGGAGAGAAGGCAGGCGTACGGGGGTCTCTCGGACTGGTTTGAGATTCGTCGCTCAAAGGTCTTGAATGTTTTGCTGTCAATTGCTCTGAACAGCCAAAGCGAAACATCCTGAGATGTCCCATAATGCTCCGTGCTATGGGACATATAAACTGTAGCTGTCCAGCTACCAAATTGAGCGTGAGATGAAAAGAAGTTGAGACCCAAAAAAGGACCATCGCATCATGGGCAGTAGTCTCCGGATGCCCGGGCTGTGATCATCTTTGAGCCCATGTGCATGTTAAGGGGGTGGACAAAGCTGGCTGCAACCCTCGTGACTGGCGTGCATGGAACGACTTATTTCAAGACGTTTAGCGCTTGTCGAGAAGGGTTCTACCAGAGCCCCGGGAAAAGGCAAGATGGTGTCACACACACTAAAAACATGGTTGGGGTCTGGAAGGAGCCGAATAACAGGGGGGGGGGGCACAAAATCTGCCCAGAGTGAGGAGCGCCACATCCAAAGAAAGAGACAAAGAAAAAAGCTCTGCAGATCCTTGAGTGATCGACGGGGGATCTGTCGACTATTGATGTTTAGTTTGTCTTGGCCGCTGCCATGCGCCCGCACTAGCATCGATTTGTGCTAGCGGAAAGTGGAACCTGGTCAGACACAGTTACAGATGTGATACCCAGTTGCTTCAGGAGTCAATAGTCTACGGAGTATTGTACAAAGTACCTTTGAACATGGAGTACGGCGTAGACATCATCATTCTCCATAATCGTGGCATTCCTCGAATCACAGAGCCGTATTGCTGCACCGAGTGACTGCGCTCGATCGTCTGACCCAGAGCACCGGTCCCCAGTCACCCCGATCACCCCGAAACGATGAACTCTTGAGAGGCTCGACCGGGATGTTTAGGAAAAGAAATGTGACTGCTACCCAAAGCAGATTGATTATTCAAGTTCGATCACGGTACAGAGTACTCCGTACTCTATACTCTGCACCGATATGTACAGCTTTATAATGTCTTTTGTATAACTAGTAACTACAGGCTACAAACATATGTATTCGGTCCTTTGCACAGCATAGAATATGGCTCAAAAATTAGGTGCTTGCTAGCAGATCCACCGATTTTTCTCTCTAAATTAATTTCTTCTATGGTGGACATAAGTTTCTCTGCAGCGATGGGCACCTCCTGGGATCAGACATGACGCTAATGCAGGAACTGGGATTATCTGCGTTTAATTTTTTTTTGGGTTTGTGAAATTCGTGGAATACCAAGACAGTGGTCCCCAAACAACAAGGAAACAATACAGTGTGTGTATCATTTCGTATATATTAAATTACCGCGGGAGACATCCATGGATCCGACCCAAATTCGGCTCTCCGCACTTGAACCCTGGCTCACCTTTGTTTACTCCGAAGCTTACTATCGATGTGTATCACATCATGATTTCCTCCAATTCTATAGCAGGTGTAGGGAAATTTAGACCGGTATTTCCCACCGAGCATTTACGAGAAATCCGAATCAGTCAAATAGGCCTCTATGAAATCCGTCATACATCCATGTTAGAATGGGTTCACGAGGGGAGTCTGGACGGGATCGGAATTTTGTTCTGGGCCAACTCTATTCTGAAAAGAAAACCAAAAAAAAGCCCAATGATAAAGGACATATCGCAAATAAGAATAAAAATAAAGAATATTCAAATCAAGTCAAATGTGACTCTGATGCAAGAGTTAGGCCGCCACCCCCTACCGAGCGGGCGGTAGCGCGACTCCACGGGCTAAAAAAGGATGAAATACGGTGGGGGTAGTTCAGCCTTCAATTTGTGTGGATTTTCTTCGCATCAATGGATTGTTACTCCGTTGGTGGGAGAGAGGAAGACGATCCCAGATCTGAATTGCTTTTCCCGTTGCAATTTTTATTTATTTAATTTTACTTGAAGTACTCCGTACAGGTACCCGCAATCCCGGTACTCACAGTACAGAAGCCATTACAGGCACAGACCTTTTACAAGTTTCATCTGATTACCACCCGTTACTGGACAATACCCACCAATCACCCAATCATACCAAATTCTTCGGCAGCTCTGTACGGTGCTTTACCAGCCGTCACCCCCGATCTTCCCAGCGCCTCCAAACTCCATCCTTCTTTCTCTTCATCTTTTCTTCCCACAGTCTTTCCTTTACGTTCCTTGAGCTCTTTCTTTGCTTTTTTCTTGGTTTATTTTTCCATGCACACTCTTTTGGGTCCCTAATTCCCGAGTCTCTCCTTAATATCGACCATTATCACAAGCTACAACTGCTTATTTCTTTTTCTTGAATCACGGACTGCCCGTACTGCCACTCTTTACATTTACAAGGTCCCTGTCTCCATCGCCATAGGCTGACCAAACCAAATCTATTTCATGATATAGACTTTGCTCCTCGAAGCTGCCACTCTCTTGTGCAGCATCTCCATTCCCGTCTCTCTATATCTCTCTCGCGCCTCTCCACAACTTTCTCTCTCCTATAACTCCCTACTTTCCTCTTCAGACCGCCATGAGTTATATCCACCCCTCATGGAACTATCAGGGTCACCAGGCCATCCCAATGGACCAACATATGGCATATGACCCGTCCATGGTCCCTCCTCCGATGATGCACCCTATTGACGGCTATATGTACCCACACCCGCCAATGGAGATGATTGACTATTACCACCAACCGATTATGGACTACGACGAATATACAGAAAATCTGTCGCGGCCACGGTTGACCAAGGAACAAGTTGAAACCTTGGAGGCCCAATTCCAGGCTCATCCGAAACCAAGCAGCAACGTCAAGCGTCAATTGGCGGCTCAGACAAATTTGAGCCTGCCTCGCGTTGCAGTACGTAAAACTAGAGGCTAGAACCTTGTTGTAAAACCAGAGGGCTAACCGAGTGAACAGAATTGGTTTCAAAACCGTCGCGCTAAGGCCAAGCAACAGAAACGCCAGGAGGAATTTGAAAAGATGACGAAGGCTAAGGCGGAGGCGGAGGAGGCTGCTCGCCGGAAATCAGAGACCTTGGACCAATTTTCTGGATCTCGAAAAGGATCAATTGCCAATGAGGAATCAGAGAGATCCGCTACTCCTAAGCAAACACCTTCCACCACATCCAGTGGCCATGCCAAGACAGATTCCACATCCAGTCGTTCCAAGCACCACAAAACAAAGAGCGAGTCGGCAAGAGAAGCAACTTTTGCATCTTTGCAGAGGGCGCTGAGTGCTGCTTGTGCTGCTCGGGACCGATTCGGTCGCCGGATCAACCCCCGGAGTAAGGACGAGTCGGTTCCCGAAGAAGACGAAGAAGAAGAGGCAGTGTCCCCTTGCTCAATGCCACCACCAAAATCGGCCACTACTGCGGATGCTCATGGAAATCTTGCCAACATAAGCTCTTCTTTTTCGGGTTGGTCTAGTATCAAGGAGGAACCAGCTTCTTGGGGATCCGGCGAGCACAATCAGAATGTGGGATACAGCACTACAGAGCAGACCTCATATTCCACTTGCCACCAATCAATGGCAGAGATGTTGAACCCTTCTCACTCTGTGCAGCATAACTTAGACGTCTATTCTAATCACCTGCCCCCTCACGGGGAAGAGTGGTCTGAGGAAAGGGAATCACGACACGACAGTCTCGTCTACGGCAACATACAATATCCCATTTCCATTCAAGCACCAAATATCTCGGTCACACGTCGTGAGTCTTCTGATGCGCTGACCGCATCACTGGAGGGCATCGGAATATGCACTACCGCCCAACCTGAGCTGTCTCAGTCTGATGACCGAGTGGAGGCGAATTGCTGGAAGGAACCTGGAAAGGAGCTTGATCTCGCTGCACGCCGCAAGCGTCCTCGCCCCGCTGCCATTGGCACCTCGGGAACCCGTCCTTTGGTGAACTCGACCTCGATGTCCTCGCTCTCGCCCACCGCTCGTATGCCTAACTCTGTTGTCAGTAACTCAATGAGGCAATCCAAGTCAACCCAGAGCCTCAACTCCCGGTATGCTGGTGTGAGGAAGGCATCGGCTGCTCAGCGATCTCCACTCAATTTTACCTTTGCGGATTCTGGGTCTATCAAGAAAGCCGAGAAGATGCTGCGACCCTCGGTCTCAACCACTAGCCTAGCTCCACCAACTCCCTTGACCCCGCAAGACCTCCAACATTTCATGCCTTCCTCCCCCACGGAAAGCAACTACTGCTTGTCAGCCCAATCCACAGCCCACTACTTCCCTACCTCCCAACCCATGCAGGTCAACATGGCATCACCCCCTGCTACGCCAATGAATATTTACTCCCCTTTCCCGTACCAAAACGTGCCCCCGCCGATTTCGGCACCGGCTCATGTATCTTCCTTCCCTGAATATATCACGTGTGATTCGGTTCCTATGCCAGCCCGCAGCTGGGCTGATACTGCTTCCATATCTTCGCCCGAATACCCGGCTGGTCTTCAGGTGCCTCATTCAACTACCGTTTCGCCCGTGGGTTATAACACAACCACCGACCACACCGGACAGGTCTTTCGCATGGAATCGGTCTCTTGCTCCCCGTCTTTGATTTACTCGATTGAAGACACCGACATTCCTGGCTCTGTCGAGCTTGCGGAGAGAAAGCGGACCGAATTTATGATGCACGAATTCCCAGAGCACGATACCCACTTTGGTGGCCATCACTTGCCATTGATGCAGAAGCCGAAAGCCTACACGTTCGCAAACAACACGACGCCAAGTAACTACCCTTCCTAAGCACGGGTCTGAAGATCTTTCCCTTACTACGGATGTATGAAAAATGCGCGACAACTTTTGGTGTTTTTGGTCTGGGACGAGTTCACTTCGCAAAATTTTCGCCTCCCCACCTTCGTTTTCCTACACTTTCCCTCATAAGGGAGATGTTGTCTACTGAACCCTCCGTGTGCGGAGAAGTACTGTCACTTTACGTCTTCTATATACTTTTTTTCGTGTTTCTTTATTCGGGTGTATTTACCGGGATTTTTACATATTTGGAGCATTCCATGCATGTTGTTTATTGGCCTGGGACTGTTTTGGTTGTTTTTGGTGTCTGATAAGACCTTCTAATTTCTACGAGCTCCCTCACGGGAACTTCGAGACCCACTTTACCTTCTAACTTTGATCATTTTGTCTTTGCCTTTGGCCTCTTTTTCATTCCTGTGATCTGGAATCGGTTTTCGCGGATGTGATTTGAACTTGGGTTTGCATATGGCTTTGGCAGCATTCGACTTATTTTGACTTTACCTTGATACATACATTTACTATGTATCTATACCATCTCATTTCTCGCAATCAGAAAAGGAGTTGATCTCTTACATTTTTGACATTTACCCGAAGTAAATAAATCTCCGATAACCAAACACTGATCAACCAGCGGATGGTTATGGCTCGCCCTTTCTAGCTTGCTCATACGAGTCCTCCGGACAAATATTATTCCAAAGTGTGTGGAGTACGTTCTCTGTACTTGGTACATCGTGCAACGAGGAATCCAGCACGTGCGTCCGACCATAGGTTGTCGTGTCCAGAACCGTGGAACGCGGAAAAGCGCCACTGGAACTTCCGGTACCTTTACTACCACGTGCGCTATAGTCTTCCAAGCTTTGTGTCGAATATAAAAAGGAATGCGTTTGTCGATCTGATCTTAAGAGAGAAGGGGAAAAAACGAAACTTTTGGTTGAAATTCTTCGTTGAAACTGTTCGTTGAAACATTGGAACTGAAACCCGCGTATCTCCGTTTTCAATGAGACTCTCCACTCTCGGTTCAGCCCTTGTGGGCCTGGCTGTCGCGCAGGCATCGACCATCAATTACACTGCGGTCACAGGTTACTTTCTGCAGGATGAGGACTCAACCGATGCCTCTACATTTGACTATGTAAGTGAGGTGCAAATCCCGGGGAAACAAGAATGTTTATGCATCAAGAAATCTTTCTACATCGATGTCTTAAACTGGTCAGTCAGTTGGGTCCACTAACATGTTCAGACGGCGGAGAACTTTGGCCTGATCGGCCGCGCATATCCCGCAGACAAGGACTACAGAGAAATCGAGTCTCCAACTCAATGGGAGCGCTTCTACCACCAGGTCACCAATCTGAATGAGCATTCCCCTCCGCACATCGAGTACAAAGTTCTGTTCCTTGGTCGACATGGGGAAGGGTGGCACAACGCCGCCCAAACCTATTATGGAACACCAGCGTGGAACGTAAGTCCCCTGCCTGTCACCTAAGCCTCGCACTAGGACTAATCTAAGTATCTCCATTCAGTGCTACTGGTCCGAACTCAGTGGCAACGGCACAGCAAGCTGGGCAGACGCGGCCCTCACGCCCGGCGGTGTGACCCAAGCGCTGAAAGCAAATGAGTTCTGGCAAAAGGAGATAAACGAACAACGAATCCACACCCCAGACCAGTACTACGTCAGCCCACTGACACGCACTCTCCAAACCGCCAACCTAACTTTTGGGGATCTGGACCTGCCCGAGCACAGTGCTAAATTCAAGCCGACCGTCAAGGAACTCTTCCGCGAAGGAATCAGCATCCACACCTGCGACCACCGCCGCAGTCGCAGCTACATCCATGACCTGTTCCCCCACTGGTCCATTGAGCAGGGGCTCACCGAGAATGACGAGCTGTGGAATGGCGTAACGGCTGAGACTAGTGATGCACAGGATGCTCGTAGTGCCCAGGCCTTGGGACAAGTTTTCTTTAACTTGTCCAAGAAGAAGTCCTTTGTGTCGATTACGTCGCATTCGGGTGAAATCTCGTCTATTCTGAGGGTGATTGGACACCGGACCTTCGGATTGAGCACCGGTGCTGTTATTCCGGTGTTGGTCAAGGCCGAGAGGATTGGAGGCAAGGCCCCTATTACTTCTTCTGTGCCTTGGGAGGTGAGCCCGCACTGCACCGAGCCTCCGGTTGCATCGGCTACGGCTTGTGTCTGTCCTTCCAGTGCGGCACCTGTTACGACGCCCTTGGCTACCGGATTTTAAGGGTGATTTGTAGACTAACTTAGGTAGATTAGATGGTTTTACTTGTACGGGATAGACCTAGACCTGGCGCACATTTCAAATTTTGCATTTAATGATAACATTTAATATCACCAAGGACGAACATGTAAGATACAAGAATAATTGGCCACTTACGCGACCTCGTCCTTTCAAGGTTGTTGACGTAGATCGGCGATCTGTTCCATGTGGCTTAAGATAGTTTTTGAGACGTTATATCCAAGATTCTTCTGCAATGTCTTCTAGATCCTAGATATTATTTATGATATCTTTCGGGATGTTCCCTCTTCACCTCTATTGGTGTTTACCCTACCAAACCCCCTCTCCGGCGAAAAGAAAAGGTAATATAGTAACTTTCCATGAGTCACAGCAAGATCAAATGAAGAAAAAAAAATGGGAAGCAAAAAGGATCGTCCCCGGGAAGGCTTGAACTTCCAACCTCCCGATTAACAGTCGGACGCGCTAACCAATTGCGCCACGGAGACTTGATTGTGACATGTTAGTGTTGTTGGCTTTATCTCTGAAGACCCACACAATGGGTTTGAGCTGGCTACCAGTGAACAATTCAAATAAGGTGCTGTAAATAGGAAGAGAAGTTAGATACCCAAGTAGAACTATACAAACCTGGAAGATTCCATACAACGCACTTCAAAAATTTAGAAATTAGTAATCTCGTTGCAAACGTTAATGACAACAACCTTGGAACTTCATGAGGTTCTCTATATTTCACTGCGATTTGGTTCATTTTGTGGTTTTATGTACATATTATGTCGCTTCTGTTGGATGTGCAAATCATGTATTGTCCCTCTCATCTTCTTTAGACGTGGATATACCTCACTGCTACATATTCCAAGGCACTATCAAATTTTTCGCCTCGTTTTAACGGCGGTAAGGATGTTATCCGGTAGTTACAAGGCGGTGCACTCTGCTTGCCTGAGGGCATTCATCAAAATCAACCTTTGCTTTTTGTTTACTTTTTTAACTTAATATCTTCCGAGTACCATTGGTGATCTCCTGAGACGTGCCGTGTCCTTCTTGGATCTTTTCCGATTCAACTACAGCAATGATTCCATCACAGGCCCAAAGTCCACCACAATTGCGGCTGTCTGCAATGGCCTTGAACAGCTCGCCATCTGCGCAGCTGGCTGCGATGGCCCTAAACAGTCCGCCCATTCAGAAGGCTCCAGGTGATGCTACCAAGGTTTCCACTTCCTGTCCCTCTTTGTTTAACGAGACCTCCCCTCCCGGGACTCCTCGCTTGGCTGAAAGTCCTTCCCCAACCCCGAGCCTTCCTAACACGCCTTCCCCGCTCGACAAGCGCCTATCTGACAGTTTGAATCACCCTCCTTTGCGGACTCGTCGTGATGATGCGCGGTCTGATCAAACCTCTAGCGAGATCCTGTACTTGGCACGGGAGCTATCGCTCCCATATGAAGCCTGGGAAACGGTAAGTACTACACTGGGTCAAATCAATAGAACGCATATCTATTCAGTCAACTAATTTGGCCTCAGGTCTTCTACGCTACGCTTACTCATTTCTCATATGAGGAATGTGACTTCATTTATGGGGATTTCTACGAACACCCGGCGACCAAAAAGACACTTTCGAATTTGAGACTGGTGAATCGAATCTGGAACCGAATTGCAACTCCTCTCCTTTTTCGAAATATCCAGGCTGTCGTCGGATACTCTGCTGGTCGACCTCTTGATAGCATCCTGAAGATCTCGGAAAGCCCACACGCCGTTTACGTCCGCGACGTGCGCTTTGGCTTTGTGGGATCATGGCTGCCTGGACTGGATTATGATCGGTACATCGACGACCTAGCAGCAGGAGCTCTTCCGATCCTGATCAGTCGTTTCCAAAATATTCAAACATTGCGATTGCAAACTCCCACTGTGGTAGACACATTCAGTGAAGAAGGACAACTTAAGCCTCCGATGCTTGCCAAGCTGACAAATTCTCTTGTCCATACTTTACGCTTTGTGCCCGTCCCGAGACTGAGATGTCTCCATATGTCTATGCCAACCACCGCAGAATTTGCTCGTTTCTTTGAGTCAAACAGTTACGCCAGAAACTTCACAAACGTCTTCGCACAAATCGAAGAGCTACACATCACCATAAATGACAGCACTGGCCCTGATGGCAGACGAGACCCGAAATGGCCCCGCTCAGTGATCAAGGCCAAGTATCCACTCGATCGATTTGCTCCGTATCTCGTCCAGCTCATCTCTTACGCAGAGCAGATCCAGGTCTTGAGCCTGGATGCTCGTACTTGGTTTGATGTGTCTGATCTGGAAGCAGAAGGCCTTACTAGGCTGAAAAGCTTCCGGCTGGAAGGTGTGAGAATCAAAGATGAAACTCTCAGGAGGATTTTCATACTGGCTCGCAATACACTGCTTCGCATTGAATTGGTCCACGTTCGGCTCATGACTGGTACCTGGGAGGATGTTTTCATTCATCAAGCACTTCCTCCCTGGAAGCTTGATTGGCTTCGTGTTGATGGATGTGGCTATTCAATGACGGGCACCAGCGCTCATTTGGTCAGTTATTCCTTCTCGCACTATCCGACTGCGTTCTGGACCCTCCATGGCCGGGACTGGTTGGCTCTCACGCACTGGAGATCGGTGGTGAATACAAACCGTCATAATAAGGGACTGCCTAGATGTCCGCATTGCTTTTTCCCGTCGATTACCCCCGTTCATAATCCCTAATTAGAGGGATGCATATTGAGCACGATTCAAGGAACAAAGAGGTCACGCGGGGCGATATCACGATTTGTGACTACTAATCTTGATTTCTGGGCGCACTTTCGGGGATGAACTTTCTTGGGGGGGGGTTCCCTCGCGGTGTCTACCTGATGACTAACTACAGTGTGTAAGCGCTCGCCTTTCTTCATCACCTGGTCGTCTAGATCTCCAGGAGCTCATGTATGTATAGATTGTACCTCGATTCTACGTCTGGTCGTCTTGATCTCCAGACATGACATGTACTTTCATTTTTCCTTTTTTACCCTCCCTTTTTTTCAGACGATTTCTTTCCTAGATCGGTTGACTTGTTTGTGGTATTATAGTGTCGTGGTACAAGTTTAGGGCTATGAAATGGGAGGTGATAGAAGCCAGTTGGTCCCAGGATTACTTGATGGCAAATAACTAGTTCATTGGTTGGTAACTTGCATCTGGTGCGCTACGGACTTGAACCGTACAAAGAGCAGATACTGGCGAAGTGGATCTCACCTATTTCAATACTGGAAATTTTTGAACTGTGAAAATATCATGCCTTTTCTTCTTGTCTTTGTTTTGTCCTTCACTCAAAATGTTCAACCCATCATCAACTCCGATGCATAGTTGAACGGTCACATATATTGATTGAATTGAACGCTTCATCAAATTAGTCTCCGTGGCGCAATTGGTTAGCGCGTCCGACTGTTAATCGGGAGGTTGGAAGTTCAAGCCTTCCCGGGGACGTTTGTTTTTCAGTTTTTGTCAAATCTATAAAGGGCATTTCTGTAATTTGCAAGGAAATACTCTATATAGCTTTAGTTATTCCAAAATTTTTGGAGGTAACAGGTGAATGGTAGGGTGAGGTTAGTTTAAACTCAATAGTCGAACTATACTCACTGTACTACGTCATCTTATCCGGCCGGGTACTGCATCAACGTTTTATGTGGCCGATCTTAAATTGGTTTGTTTTTTTTTTCTCTCCGTTGTATTCAACGGATGAAATTAGATACTTGTTAATGTAGGCATTGGTCTAACTATGGGATATGAAAGACAAAAATACCGCTTCTCTGCTAATAATCTCACTCTTTATTCTGAATAAACCCGGTTGTGTATTGCTCCACTCATTGTCTGGTGCACCTCAATATATCTTGGTGGACGCTGGTTGTATGGGATTACTGGTGACCAGGGGTGGTGAGGGCCTGGGTGGTGTTAAGGTGTGTGAGTATGAGGAGATGCACTTGGCTGATTGTCGGAATTCTTGGTCGTTGTGCCTTGGTTTCTACGGTCAGCGACCACTCAACGCATCTCACATTCCACTATGCACTTCGACGTAGTTCTCTCTTGACTCTGGTCCGCCATATTGTTGTCGCACTTTTGTGTATTTCTCGATATATTTATGTATAGGTCTTACTTTCTTGGGAGGGGACAATGGATAATCTACAGTGCCGGCTTGTGGATATTTTTGATTTGGGACAAGTCTGGTTGGTTGCCTAGTTTACATTGCGGTAGTGATAGGCAAACCAACCCACTGGGAATCAAATTTGGGACTGGGCTCGTTGTAGGCAAAATCAACCTCCGGGGCATGGAAGCAGATTTGGTGGCACTCGAGCAAACAATGCCACTACTTGAGATTCGCCGGGGGGCCAGGCTACTCTTGCTCTCTTGGAGCAAAAACTCCAGACGTCTCCCTGGGGCTTAACAAAGTCCCTCCTGGCTGGTCAGCTTTTTTGGTTGCTTCTTTCCTAGTCTGTTTGTTTTGTACTGATATGCTTAATGGTGTATATGTGACTTCGAGATGTGTCTTGTGGCTGCTTGGTTGGTTGTAGGTCGGGACTATCCATAGCCCTTTCCGGGGGTGTGGTGTGAATCTGTACTTTCCCTATTAGTGGTGTCTACTTGCCTTGTCCATTCCGTGGGCTGGGTTTATGTGGCATCTGGCGACTTTGGGCAACAGGTTCAAGATGCCCTCGAACAGGCCGGCGCAATTGTATATGTAATCATCATCAGGACACCGAATCTCAAGGAAATCACCCCCTTTCTTTTGGCGTTTCACATGGAAATATAGAGGCATACATATTTGATGGAAGCCTCAAAATGTTTTACCATCATTAGACAAAGGGACTTGAATGGTGTGCAGGAGGATGCGCTATGATATCAGGGCTGTTTGCTGAAGAACAAAATTTGGCTTTATAATTGCAAGGTTTGAAACCAATTCACCAAACAGGTCTCCGTGGCGCAATTGGTTAGCGCGTCCGACTGTTAATCGGGAGGTTGGAAGTTCAAGCCTTCCCGGGGACGTTTCTTTTTTTTGTTCTTGGTTCTTTTTTGGGCACCCGTCTTGGCACCTGTCTACTAACATGGACAGAGAACAATTACTTCAGTTTTTACACCCCATATTCCCCAATTAGAATGGAAGATGGTAAGAAAGAAAGATTCAAAGATGAATCTAGTTGCCGTGGGAACTATGATTGAAGTTAACATTTCTTGCATGGAACAATTCTATCCGTCCGTCTACTTTGCATCTACGAGGGAAAACCGCGATCAATCTGACACCAGCCAAGAGATGTTATCACGAATGAAAAGAAACCAGACATGATCAAAATCCCACAACAACTGAATTCGGGAGAAGAAATAAAGTTACTATCGTTAGAAAGAGGTGAAGACTACATGTCAGCACACGGAGACACTGTTAGTTGACAAATATACAAGATAGGGCATAACAAGAACGAAGCCCCGAAGAATTGATTCATAGGCAAGGAAACTTAATTTTAAACACAGGAAAAGTAATCATATGCATAGGGCTAAGCAGATGCAAGCGAACAAGGATCATACATCTCTCTGAACGGTCAAGAGACGACTAGACATCTCGCCAAGATACAAGAAAACTAGACTGTCCATAGCGATTCATCCTCTATCGACCATGTATAAGAAACAAAGCAAAAACGTACATACTCATAATCCTGTAACACTCTGTCCAAAAGGGTAGAGTAAACGCCGAGCATAAGGACCCAACGCCGGTAAAGGCATAACAAAAAGACAAGAAGGAAGGAGGAGTAAGCAAACAAGGAGTCAGGAACCTCGTCCAAGTGCAACTCAGCAAAGGGTATAGGAAGATTGACCCAGATTAACATTAACCGAGCATCCTTCACCATGGGATGCATCGAAAAATGCAGCAAAACACTGGAACATCAGAAAAGGGGAAAATTTCAGGTGTGAATGAAAGCATGTGGCGAAAGTGAAGAAAAATAATCACGCCTCAGATGGTAGTGTAAAAACTGTCAAAAAACGACGCCAATCTAGATAACGCCGGCTGCCGTGAGCTAATACGACCAGCCACCCCCCAAGGGGCTGCCGGACTGGCCCGGTTGAAGCTGTCCGGGTTGCATCGGGCCACCAGGTCCGGTAGGCCACCCAGACATGCCACTGCCTGTCATGTTCATGGAAAGACCCGCCTGTTGAGGGTTTCCGCCCATGAAGGGTTGGCCACCATGAGCTTGATTGGGTGGATACATGGCTCGTGTCATGCCCGGATAACCGGCCGGGTTGGCTCCCGGGTATCCCATACCCTGCATACCCTGAGCCTGCGCCGCCTGGGGATGTTGCATCTGGGAATATTGCTGAGGCATCTGAGGTATTGACTGTCGCTGTTGGTTGCGAGGAGACTGGTGGTGGTGTTGCTGCTGCTGCGGATGATGTCCGAGGGGAGATGGGCTTTGCTGCGGAGCTGCAGACAGTTGTTGACCATACTGAGACATCCCAACGCCCTGGTGACCTGACGACGACAACGGGGACGGCTGTGGCTGCGGGGGTGGCTGTCCCCAAATCTGCTGCGGTTGCGGTGAATATCCGTATGGAGGGGCTTGAACCATACCACCGCCCATGGACTGGTTGGATCGCTGTTGCATAAGATTGGGTTGCATGTTTGGTGGCATTCTTACAGGGGACTGGCCAACGGACTGTGGGTGAGCCTGTGGGGGGTAGTTTTGCTGTCCACCCATCATTGGATTAGGCTGCATCGGAACCTGTTGAGGGAGCATATGCTGCGTATGAGCGGGATTTGGCCTCCCCACCGATGGAATCTGTGATACCTGAACAGGCTGTGACACAGATAAACCCGAGTCAAGAGCAGTATTAGACTGGGTCTCTGAGACTGGGGCCTCGCGAGGCTTTGAGTAAAATTCATCCAAGCCTTTTTGGCGAAAATTGCGCTGGATGCTCAACATTTTGTTGAAATCAGATGTGTGTTGGGCTTGATTCATGAGGTCTGCGGCTGAGCTAGTTTGCGTGCGGTCGTGGTAAGGTTGTCCTGCCATCTCCTGGCGTGCACGAGGCATAACGGTGTAGTCCCTAAGCCGCGGGTCATCCGTCGTCGACATATGAATCATGGGGAGTGGAGCGATGGGCATAGAAGATTCAGAAGTATCCAGGGAGAGCCCGTGAGGCAATGGCTCGATGGAATTACTGTAGACAACATCATTATGAGGCAGCGCCGGCAACAGGTTTGTGGCTGGCTCTGAAATAGAGCCATCCCGAGCCTTAGCCGCCCCCGGGCGTTTCTCACCCGCGAGGTCATCCTCCGTGAAGCCCTGCTTCCTAGCCTTGGTCTCCCAGTAGTCATCTCGAACCCGACGGCCATTCACAATCACCCGGCTCCCGAACTGTCGGAACATGGATCTGGCGGAGACAATAGCGATTTGGCGGGACCGATAGGAATATGGTAGGATATCTTGCTGGATAAGATCGTCTTTCTCGATTTGGGAGGCAATGATTTTATGCAACGATCGGTTCTTGTTGAACAAAAGATAGGAATCACGATAGTTCAACACCCTCGCACATTCAGTTGCAAGCATGAATAGCTTGCTGCCCCGGAGGGGGACGCAGAATGTCCGGCATTTATACTCACGGCCACCCTGCGGATATCCCATAGGATCTGCTTTGGTCTCTCCTGCTTCATCGAACTCTTTAGGGATGTACTCATCGCCCTCTTCATTCAGCTGGTCTGATGTGTGATCTCTCACAGTAGGGAGCGCCTTGACCAGCGTTTTGGTGGGTGTGTTCTTGCTGTCTGGCGATGCAAGAGACGGCGACCCGGCGGTGGCCTGTGATAGTGCGCGTGCTTGCATTTGAGGGGTTTGAATAGCAGTGTTTGCGATAGGCTGTTCACTAGAGCTTGGCCGAGGTGTCTTTGGGGGACGGCCGCGCTTGCGGCGACTTTGTTCCTCTAGAAAACAAACAAGGCAATATTAGCATCCATCTCACAAGGTACAGAAGCTGTGATTATGCAAGACGCAAGCGCTGGTGGGAACATAGCACGGTTCTTAAGAGGACCGGTTGACAATGTCTTCCTGCTGCGCACATACCATCATCCTGATCCCTTTCGACACGTCCATTTCCCATGTGGTCTGGAGTGCGACTACGCTTGACACCACGGGGGCTTGCTATAGCATGGGAATGTGCTGGCAGGGCAACAGAGACTAGGAGGGGTATCAGTTTGAAAGCACCGATGGGAAGAAAATACAGAAAGATATGATGCAATAAGCAGGAAGATGTGCTTCATTTCATCAAGTGGTCCCATAGAATACAGAACGCGCGCGAGATTTCGTGGTTGAGGATGAAATAGGAAATAAAAAGCGCGAGGCCAAGGCAGCAAGAAATGCGAAACGACACATACCAGAGTTGCTCAAGTTTGCGGGATCGATGGTCCCCGAGCCATCAAGGGTATCCATACCATTCATTGTAGATAAGGAGTGAGACGTGCCATACATAGCGGGTCGAAGGTCGGACGGTTGAAGCGTCGCAAGATGGCGCGTCAAGTCAACGCGCAAAGTATTTGGGTAGAGGAGAAACGAAAAATGGCGCACTAGAGCAAGATATGCCCATGCAAGACCTTCGAACCTCTAAAGTAGATCAAATTAGGTCAAGTTCAGGAGCTTGGAGCCTTTCAGGTGGGATCTCGGATGAACTTGGGTTTGAGAGGGGAAGGAACTCGAGGCGGTGAAGATGACAGCCTGATTGTTCAGGTGTTCTGCAATCAAGAGAGAGGACATCGACTTGTTAACAACTGGGAATGTAATGTTGCAGAACTTAAGAGATCAATCTCTTTCTGTTGTGACTATCGAGAAGAATCCAAGCCTTGCAAGGGGCAACGGGGAATGGCCAAGTAAAAAGCAAAAAAGAGGAGAACGCTCGTCTCGTGATTGGTCACGAGCAAAAACAATGAAGACTCACAAGTCTGCTGCTAAGAAAGTGGCGCCGAATCAGACAGAAGACTGGTCTAATTCCCGCAGGCTGAAGATGCTCTGGGCTCTGTAGAGTCTAGGCCAAGTCATTAGTCCTGGGGAATCCCGAAAGAAGTAAAAAGATATGGAGAGTTGAATACTTAACGTTGGATTGTTGAGGAGTTGGAGATGAGTAATTCTATTCCGGCGTCATTCGATTGATCTGATGTTGATAAAAATATTGGCCCCGGTAAAAGGATCTGAATTGAATGGGGCCGGAGGGAATGGGGATCTTTTTGTGATCTTCTGGGCGTCGCGGGTACGGCGCCAACATACGAAGAGGGTCGATAGGAAACAAATGAGATCATGAACGGTAGCACTCAGCTGCAGCATAAGCATAGAAAATGAAGTTTTTCTTCTCTTTTGAATTTTTTGGTTCCTACGTAATCCAAGAGGGTCGATTTTCCGAGGTGGCACAGCGATCGAATCCTCGATATGGGTTGAGATATACGGAGAAGGACCCTGCGTCTTTCGGGCAACAGCGTCGAGACGAATGCAAGAAGAGGCGCATTAAACGGAAACAATGAATTAAGATTGAAAAACAATTTAATAGCAAGGTGCAACCGTTGCACAAGAGAGTACAACACTCTTTTGGTTTGAAATTCCCAACTAGTTGAGCACAGAGGACAGAGTACTCAGAGACTAACCGCACTGCAGCCAATCATGAGGTCAATCATATCTGAAGTATTGGTACTGTCCCTGTTTTTATATCTCTCGATTCTATTGTTTTTTTTCGCTGATCACTGGAGACCAAGATTGAGTATGGACTATGGAGAGAGTATATAAAATGGCAAATAACCTTTTGTTTGGTTGTACCCAAATGGCCTTTTTCCTATTCCGACTTTGAGTAAGGCCTCTCCTAACATGGGACAGAGTCTAGGCACTGTGACAGATCTCGGATAGAGCTATGAGCACGCCCATTCAGTCTGGATCCTGTATTGTGTAACTTGAGGTGTCTCAAATGGCTGCCGGGTGTCAAACTTATAGATGAGAGAAGAATGACGTGGAAATGAAGAGCGAATCCTTCACGAAGCCCATAAGCAAGGAAATTCAAAGAATATACACGATAAATCGGTGATTCCTAGACATGTCTTTCTCACCGATGTCGTCTAGTGTAATACATAGGAGCTCAATGTTCAATCCGAAGCAAAGCACTCTACATACGCGGTCGGATTATATCGGGTCAAGCACAAGCACGAACTAGAAGGGGTGAAAAATATCAAAAGAATAAGCACTAGATAGAAAATAAGCCATTTGATATTTAAATGATTCTGGTTACCTAAATTCAAGAGCCAGTTCTTATTTTTGTGCCGATTTTCAATCACTCGGACGATAATCCCCCGGAGCAGGCAATAATGAGGGGCTGTTAAATAAGATAAAGGGAGTGAGCGAGGGGAATGGGCTCAGGCCGCATCTTTTCAGCCTAACCGGAGCTAGCGACTATTTAGACTTAGTGCTTCATGAATGATAATGGGCGGGGCAATGCTTGTTCATTGCGAGAGCCTTGATTGAGCTCAAACCAGAAATGTTCGATTCGAGCATTTTTTCAGAGGACTTGGGGGTTCATAACTTTGGGGACGATGGGATATACCCGCAGTATAAATGAGCTAGGAAGATTTTTCAAATGCACTATGATGTGACTCTATGATGTGGGTTTGCAGCGGGGATAGAGCGGGCAATATAATTAGAAGCCTCGTGTTAGGGGATGAGTGTTTTCCCAGACCACAAATTATCCAAAGCCCAGGTAAAGCCTTCGATTCGTCAAAGGACGAGCAGATGACATACAGAAGATGCTCTGGATGGAACTGAGAGGGTCACTTGAGCAGAGACTACATAAGTAGTCGATCGACGAACGGCCCATGCGCGACTGAAAAAGCAAAGCTACCCCAAAATTCTCCAATCACTGCAATTATGAATCAAAAACAGTGCAGACAGTATTGTCTATGTCAACAGTATCGCCAAGTATGGAGTTTGTTTTCGCTCACATACTCGGGAACCGCAACGACTGTACGAGGTAGAGCAAGATGTAGTATCATCGCACAATAGTATCCGTCACGACATTCGGACTACTCCATGAAGTATATCATAAATTTACAAGGTTGAAAATTTAAAAAAAGCCTTGATAATTGTACACGCTTTCCCAGGTCTTACAGCAGCCCGGTCTTGCAGAGCTGCCGTTTTCCACGCTCGGCGCCAACTTTCCTTTCTCGTCGTACAATGACAGGGTCTGTACCCGGCTTACTGAGCACAGGGTGGCCTTGTAGCTCCAAACAAAGAACGATTGGATCTCTTTTCTATCGTGAACGCACGATTTTATCCTTACATAATCCCTTTGTGCCCTTTTAGCGAACGGGCCGAGTCGAGCTATAGTATCCTGGATGCAACATGCTTTCGTAGTTACCACCTTAAATGAAGGATTGTTGTTAAGTTCATGAGCCATGGACTTTAATTTTACAGGCCGTATATAGTAAATAGATAGTATATTTAGAAATTCTCAAGGACTTAAAGCAATCTGATAGATGAAAGAGATAAACTGAACTCCTAGGATGGATTCCTTGAGGAAACTAATAAAAGATTAGGGGTAGGAATATATAGTCCTAGCCCGACAGTAATACTAACCGCCTCCGGGAGGCGGTCATTTAACTCTGTTAAATTTCATCGATTTTTGACCGGTCGTTATTCTCTTATGGTGATTTATATTTTCTGTGATTTTAGGCCTTGCGCTCCGGGGTTCATTTAGGCGTGCCCCCCCCCAATTTCATCCCTACAGTGCTTAGAGGTCTCCCCCGCTAGGCTATCCACCCCCTTAATTTTTATCTTCTAAATCTCTTTGATCGCTTTTCTCTATTGTCCTTCGTCCATTCTATTTCAAACTTAGTTTACCTCCTTTAGTATTTCTTTATTACTATATAGCTAAATTATACCTGTCACGGTGCGAACCGTGATGCTTAGTAAGAGGAAGATCATGGCACGTGATCTCCGACCTGTTTATCTGAACTTCAGTTCTAGATCCTGTTGTAGCTCTTCGAGCTACGTCTTGTATAATAGCCTACCCCTGCCTGTACCTGTCAAGTGGAATCTGATCTGTTACGACCTGTTCCTACCAGTCATCTCCTATCATACCGTCCTGCCAGCTCGCACCCTGACAATAGTATCTACTAAAATTATTAGGTATTTCACCCTATAATACTACATAAATAATATAACTTACTAGGCGGATATTCTTTATACGTATTCGTGCTTTCGTGACCACGATGCTAGATGAGCCCCGTGCCGATCCCTATTCTGTTTTCCAGGTGGCTGTGGACTTTCCTAAAGCACTACGATGGACAAATTGGGCTAATCCTGCTCTCGGATGTTGGGTATGTCTCTCCGGTAATATCATCCATCTCTATCATACAAAGCGCCTAGAGACCCCCGAGAGACCTATTCCTATGGATACCTTGGTAATCTGCCTTGGCCTATCGGACTTGACCATCTTACCTGTAACTCGGAACGCTATTGGCCCTGCTACCCAATCTTCTATTGGGTCTACTTCCACTTCAAGTCACGTGATAGATAAATTCTGCCACTAATCAGAGGCCTGATCTCAAATCTGAAAGGCGGGGTTTTAGACCTAGTAATGAAGAAATTGAATGTTTAGTATATTTGCTTCGCTTCGCTCAGCAAAATAAAGGCCATACTGTCACCTCCTGGTCACATCCAAGCTCTATCGTTGGTGATATATGCAGCAACCCCCCCACATCCACTTTATCCCTGCATTTCTGGAGACCTACCCATATTGGCTCCCTCCGGGACCAGCTGACTTAACACAGATGCAAGCTGAGGTGAAAGTTACTCGTCATCACTACAACGTATTAAAATGTCAGATTCGACATGTCCAATTGCATTTCCAGCTCATTTGCCTTTTTGATTCCATCACCAGGAGAGAGTTTAGAATCCCTCCTTGTTAATGTCTTATTAGAGCTAAATTCGCCTTCAATATTCATATCGAAGGGGAGACATGGTTCCAACTCTAATTTAGATTAGAAAAGACTCCAGAGAGTAGCTACTACCATGCTTTTTGGGGCCCTGTGCATGGATTTCTAGATGCAGCTTATTGCCTCCGACTCATCGGAGGCACATACATCTTACATCCAAGCCTATCCCATCTTCCTCCTGATAGTGGTAGTTACAGGAACTACCAGTTATGACCTGCATAGAAAAGACGAGCATACACTAATGTCAAATGCACGTGTAAGCTGCATATGTCTTGACGCGTCACAAGCAAGGCATAAATTAGGAGCCACTATTTCCTCTTTTATAATGAGCATGCTTGAGGTTGCCTTGAGAATTGCGCGGCGGGGCCACGCGTTGTACAGATCCGCATCTGAAGCGGTAAGATCCTAGCTTTAAATCTATCCCAGCTGACAGACTTTTTTAGCGAAACTGGGAACAGCGTGCTTGTTTATCTGTATGACTGGTTTGACTCGCGGCTATGGATGGGACTGGAACAGACAAGGACAGTTGTACTTAGGGGGTACACAGCAGCGCTTGAATCATACTGTAAAATATGGCACGCAGATCTAAAATTTAGTATGGACCTGATCTAAATCTCGAAAATCAGGAAAGTTGCTTCGGTAGCGCTTGAATGTAACAATGAAGACTGGAGGTACTACTATGTAACTCCGAGAGGCTGCACTTATTGAGTTGGTTGGGGCTGAGTTCTGATCTACTACTATGTGACGGAAATATACACCAACGGCGCTTAGAATGGTATTTATCGTCCGAGAGCCTGATTCTGCTGCATGGTGGATACATTTTTAGCAAGCCCAGCAACTGGCTTAGTTGCAGCCGTGTGCCAGATACCCGGAGAAAAGACCATCTTAGGATATTGATGAGCAAGTTCTCAACCTCCGATCGCGTGCATACATTAGCTTGGATCGTGTTTGTTATCTGTTTTGGGCTGCAGCAACAGCAGCAGCCGGAGATGCCCGGGCGTAGATAACTTGTGACCTATTCGGCGTGGTGCAGTAGTCTCAAGTCGAGAAACCAGCATTTAAGGGATATGTTACACGATTGGTTGGGTAGGGGCTTGTGTACAAGTCGTAGATGTCATTTTTTGGGATCTGCCATATACATAACAAAAGCAATCGGCTGCAAGTACGGCTTTGTGATGTCTTTTTTGGTAGTCCCTTAAAAAGTCTTTCTATAGATATCGTGTCTCCCTTGCCAGTTTTATAGATGCACGGCAGAATAAAAAGCGGACCAAAGATTCATTTGAGAAATAGTTTTTTATTTCGGACTAACCATTGACGACTATCTTTGCATTATACTATGTATAGTTTAGTTTGTGTTGCGAGCAGGAATGCATCGAATATAGTTGCCCGAAAGCATTAGAAAGAACACACATCCAGTGGATTAGACAACCGTGGTTAATTCAAGCCCTGAGTCCTGGTCTGGGAGATCTTTTCCCACGGTCCAAGGATAATGGTTTGAGAAGGAACAAAATCAAATACTGGAATTGAAGGATGAGTTGAGTTGTTCAGTCACCCAGGCCATCCTAGAAAAAGATCTACTAATCAAGCTTATCCAAGACGCCCGAACAGGCACCGGGATAGAGAGAGACAAAGGTAGAGAGACCTGCACCTTCCCAAAGAGCCATGTCAATATGCCACGCAAGAAGCTGTAGATCGATCCCCCTAAAAAGGCGGAAGAGATGGCGGTAGAACAGCCGGGCCGGATCGGAACCACGGGTAGGGTAAAAAAGTCTATCTTGAGATGCTACATCGACAATACCATTGTGAGTTGTTAGTATAATAATGTCCGAAATAATGCCCTGGTTGGCGCAATGATCGGAAACCCAACAAAAATTTCGGCTTGAGAACTGGGAGGGCGGCTGTTACAGTGATGAGCAGGAGTGCAGATATCCCGCAGAAGACTGGGCCCCCAAGCAGAGCCGCCGGAGCTGCTGTCCACGTACATCAGCACAGAGCAAAATGACTGGATATTGTGGAATGTCAGTTGGGAGCAAGGGGCCAGAATGCAGTAACGCTGTGAGCCGAGCGCGAAGGTGCAGGATCTGGATATCATGCCATCAAGCTGATCATAACCGCTGCCAACTCTACTCTGTACCGAGTTTCAAAACTCTGCAGGAAAGCGGGGACAACACCGACGAGGTGTTTAACAGACTGCTCATCTCATTGACTGGACCAGTGGCATGGCCGGTCTAGCCCGCTTTGGATTTTTTTAATGAGTAACGGTGCAAGTCTGCGGTAAACCGCGCATCGGATCGTGTGTGGAGTTCGAAGTACCGATTGACGTGAGTGATGATATGTACTCTGGTTCCAGACCGAAATTTCGCTTTTGGCGGATGTCGTCCGATAGAAATGTTCTGCTTTACACATACAACATAATATGATCTACAGAGATTAAAACCTCTATAGCATAGCTGCGACCGTAAATTCAAGTCATAATTCGGCGGTCATCCGAATGTCTGGTTTGGTGTGTGCTCCGTACTTCACGTTGTAAAAGCATGCGAGCTAGTTCGAGGCGCTGGCGCTAGAATAATTGTGGACCCCACCAACGTGTGCTTGCGGGTTAAGAACCTGCTTTCCAAGCATTTCCAAGTGTCCAGCCCTTTGGAAGAGATTCTAGACTTCGATTTTGGGCTTGGTGGCTGCAATAGCTCCAAACCTGTTGCGAATTAGTGGGGTCGTCTGCAGCAGAGCAGATCTGGCCACATCTTTCCCTTTCTTGTTCCACTCGCCATCAACGGCGTTGCATCCTAATCTGCAAGTTTATTGTGCTCTTCTATTGTTTATTTCATGTTTTGTTTATTTCATGTTTGGTTTCTATCAGGGTTGAAAAAATTGCAGGGAATTATCGAGTTTTTTGTTCTTCTTGGCTTCCTGTTTTGTACAGGGCGGGGCCGTAGTAAAATGGAGGTATCGACAGGATAATTTTCCATTGTTTAGATTCTCTTAGGATAAACTCATGGGCGGGTACGAAGTAAATGCCCTCCATCTTGGGGAGCCACTTTTTGGTTTCCTAGTCTTTGGTTGGTGTCCACGGAAAGAGCTGGTGTAGGTTTAGAGCGGGGGTCTGGAATAGCACCTCCGTTGCGGGTATTATGACCAGACGATTAGGGAGCCATCTTTGGATTCCAACGATCGTCAGGAGGGGCATACTCCTGAGCGTGGACACTAGTGGGATGCTTGGACTTGTCGGTGTGCGGATTTTCTGCTTTGTCCAGCACACTAGGTACATTATGCTCACGAAATAAGAAAGATGGGTGCTCGGGGCACTATTTATAAATAGAATGCCGTGGAATCTCTTGGGTCGGTAACGGAAGAACTGAATGCAGCGTTTTACCCAGAGTTCCAAGGTTAGGGCCCCGTTAGGGCTTGCCGATTCCAACAATTGGATGATGTTTTTCGAGGAATCAGTGCTTCGAGAGATGATTTCATCTATTTTAAAATTAGAGGAGAAAGAGGAACAAAATTTCCAGACAAGGGGGGGGGTTTAATTCTATAGCCTGAAAGCCGCAAACGTCGAAAGATGAGGTTCGGATGTCCAAGGCAGGTAATCCGTGGGGATCGTGAGTTTCCCCGTGCAACGTTTTGTTTTTTTTTTCGCTCTCGTTTTTCCTGGGATTAGGGCGAATAAGCAAGATAAGCTCCGCAGAAGGGTCTCCACCGAAAAATTTTTGAAGTATCAAATGATCAAGAAAACTGGGGCCACCCACTTTGGAGGGTCCGAATAGCCGCTACGTACACCGGAAATCCCTTTTTTCTCCCTGTGATTTATTTAAAACCCCCTTTTGGACAACAATGACCAAATCAGACTTAGTTTTGAAGAAACATCGACTAAGTTTCGACTAAGTTTCGACTAAGTTTCTGGGGTAGAAGGGTTTTAAAAATGTAATAGACAAGTCATCAAAGAGGGAAAAAGAAAGCAGAAGGGAAAAAAAAAAAAAAAAAAAAAAAAAACCGAAAATGACCCATCAGAGGCCTGGAACCGGTTTCGTGATCTGGTGACACGGCAGCCCTGACTAGGAAGGGCGCTTGGACCAGGTTCCCCATTATTTTTCGAAGGTATAAGACTCGCTACCGATTCCCTCCTTACTATTACCCTCTCCCTTTGGATCTCCCCTCCCCCCTTTCAGAACCATTTCAACACATATTTAAACATCTTCATTCATCTCAGGATCCTCATCTTCTCCCAAAAAAAACACCCATCAGTTGATGATCACCATTGAAAACAACATGAATACCGGCACCACACAAAGAGCTCCCAAGACTCCGAAACCAACTGCCTCTGTGCCAATGGTTCAAAATAAACGCTGGCCCCCTATGGCAAACCGAAACGCCCTTCCTTACAAACTCACGCACCTGTCGAAAGAGAAGCTTGCCCGTGAAGCCACCGCACCAGACCCTGATCTTCGCCGCTGCGTGGCACACTTTCGCCTGCACTGTGGTTCCGTCTCCTGGACCGAGAATGACATGAAGTCTCGGATCAGCTCATTCGATTTCGAGGATACCGACGAGGAAGACGATGTGGAAGAGTTCAACATAGAACTGCCTGTCATCAGGAACAGAGTTGCAGCCAACGAGACTCCAGTCAAAATCACGGAACAAATATCAATTACAGCAGAGCCCGTCGCTATTTCGACAACCCCTGCAACCCCTACACCAAAAACGTCGCCTGAAAATTCCCCCGAACATGGTTTTTTGGAAAAGGGTCGTAATTGTCTTGAGGCGACCTCCAAACACCTATGGACAGGGGGATCTTGCATGGTTTCCCCAATCGCGGGTTGAAACCTTCCTCTCCTACATCTTTACTCTTCTACATCTCGACAGCCCACTTTTTGTCCTCATCTCCTCATCCTTTGCAACCGACACGATATTACGACTTGATGACCATAATGAACACACCAAAATGAATCCATGTACATAACTTTTTACTTCTTGACATTTTTGTCACTTACATAATTACAAAAGAACCCAATTTTTTTTTTTGCTGGACAACCCGCTATCCCGATTATGCCTCAATAATGCGAAGAATATTAAAAGCCTGTCTAGTCTAGTTTGAAAGAGGGATCTTTTCCGATTGGAACTCGCTTTGAAAACTTCCCTTCCCCGAACTCCCCACATGACTCTATTCTTGGATGTTCCAATCCGGAAGGTCAAGCGAAGTGACTCACCTGCCGCGTAACCCTGGGTCACATGATCCACACCCGAGAGTGGAATCCGGACGATCTTCAAAATGTCAATCTATTAACGTCAATCCTGGAGAACTAACGCAGGCCCGAAACCCGAGAAATTGGGGGGGGGGGGGGGGGGGGGGGGGGATGTGGAACCATGATCCTCATGGAATCCAAGGGCAACCAGCTGATAATAACGAATTATGGTGGGAAGTCGCAGGGTCACTCGCCACTGACCCGCCAATCGGGTCAGGTTTCATCATAGTCATGTCACATTTTCTTATTCCCTTTTCAGCACGCCCCGACATGTTCCAGTCTCACACGAACATTCCACAATATCCTGATCTCATTGGTAAATTGGGGCCCGTCAAGGGACTGATCGGCGCATCAAACTGTCAATGTGCGTGGCCTGACGTCGCTGTGATACTTCAGATAGTGTCTGTCCACCTTGAATCGAATTGAGTTGCAGCAAGAGCATGAGAAACAAGAAACCCCCCCCCCCCCCCCCCCCCCCCCCCCCCCCGGGTGGAAAGCCGTACAGCACACCGAACACGAAACCTACATTCGTATGCATAAAGTACTTGGAAGACGTCACCTCCAAATTTTAGTCACTGCTCGGCCGAAAGAACATTCACTTTAACATCCCACCCTTCTGGCATCGCGACAGCAGAACGATCTCTAGATCCGCAAAGCTACTGTGCATGCTCGTTTGACCAGCGGATCTGCCCGATTGGCTGGTATTTCATTCATTCCCCGCTGAAAGATCCCTCGGTGAACTCTCGGCCCAAAAGGAACTGCCCGACCAGGATCTCTAACGTCAACTGCTTGATCCTCGGCGATGTTATTGTTGACGCCGGTTTGCTTCATCTCCTTGGATAAACCTCCGGCTGGGGGGTTTGCGAAAAGTGAAGACGATTGGCCTAGAAGGGTCGGCGCACACAATACTTTGGGTACATAGTAGATTGTTAATCGCGAAGAGCTGTTTGGCAGCCATAATGCTTGAATACCATTTCTTTGTTTGTTGAATATTAACATGAAAACTTGGAAGTTTGAAATTTGTCTGATCACTAAATTTTTGGCCTTGGCTTGTCACTTGTCCCTCTATAACACATAACATCCTCTTCATACCTTAAACGAGGCCAAGCAGAATTAAATCCCCACATTTGTCTTCCACTTGTCCAAACACAAAGCAATAGTCGCTATATCTAAGAATACACACGGTACCTCAAATCCCTCAAGCATAGGCAGGACCCCGCTTCCCTTGCAGCTCGGTCCACGTCTTCGGTGACGATGTTCTCGGTTGTAGCGCTTGCTTCTGCACCTTAGGATGGTATGTAACCGAGATTTGATTTGATTATTGAGGAGGGGTTATGTCGCTTGATGATGATTATTCTTGTTGAAAGGGCCATTAATTCGGGGAGCCAGATGCTCGTAGCAAACATTTCATAGAAGGTACTCCGTTGTTGTAGGTGAGACCAAGTAGGTGACTATGTGAGAAACTGGGCACCCCGATCGGGCAAAACCTGCGTTAGCCCCATTCTTCACAGCGTGAAGGTACGGTCCCAACGGATCAAGAGATCCTACACTAACCCTGCAGCTGAACAGTTCATCGGTTCGTACTGCATACGGATTATTTTAATTCCTCATTCCAGTCGGACATTTGGGCATCGAATGCGGAGTAACAATTGACCCAATAGCATCTGCATCTGTGCCAACCGAAAACCACCCTAATGAAACAACAGTCGCTACGAATTTGAGATTCGATCCCCCTCTCACGCGTTACAATTGACCCCATCCATAGCATTATCATCCTCCGGACCTGCAGTCTGGACTCAAATGATAACAGAAGAAATATCGGACGAGCCAAGAAGAATGCATAGTTGAAGAGACATCGGTAGAGAAACATCGAATAAAGCCTCTTCTACCATTCCAGCGCTAACCGTGACGTATACTCCCATCTGTGCAACATAGACGCGACGATGCACAGTATCTCGTGGCTGCACGGTGACCGTGATTTCATTGGTAGCGACATTCCCATCATATGCGGCAAGCCCGACATCGGGATTCTTGACGATGTACACAGCGGGTCCAAGCATCGTACCTAGGGAAGTTTGGACCGTGGTTACCTGAATAATCGTCGCCTTTTAGGGTATCAGGGAAGGAGCAGAAAGCATTGTCCATCAAGCCATCTTGTCAGATGTTAGATAGTGGTTTTGTAATTCTGCCCTAGCCAACTCGAAGGAGATGGGTGTCAGTGGGATTCTTGCGGAACTGGGATGGCAAGGGTAGTTGTGCATTGAGACTTGATCCGTGGTCATGGGTCATGCGCTTGATGCGCTATAACTTGCCGCCCTAGCTGGATGAGAGGCGAGTGAAGGAAAAAAAGCCAAGAAAGACCAACTGCAACAGGAAGATTGGGCTGGCTCTTACATTACTTCCCGATATCGCCGGGCATTTCCCCTTCATCTCCAATGCGGCACTGTAAGTTTTAACCCCGGGGCGCAGTTAACGGCCTTCGTTGCCATATTGGAAAAATTGAAAGGGCCGAATGAATTGTTAACAAGTCAAATCTGGTCGCTAGAAAGAACTCCAAAGAGCAAAAACATACTTGCTCAAGTGGTAGACTCCCTCTTGACCGGTCGAGTCCCAAGCCATCCCATGACCAAAGGGAACATGCTGCGTGTCCTACACCTCAGCGCGATGCTTCATAGCAGCCTCCGTAGAACCGGCCTCGACGGTCCAATTTTCACATCTCAGATCTGACAGAAGCTCACAGACGACAGCCTCGCCCATGAGTCCGAGAATGCGAGTACCCCACTAGCCCATCCTCCACGCGAGTCGGTGGCGAAACAGTTCACCGTGGTATTGGATGCTTGACCGAGATATCACTACCAAGTGTAAATTTCCAGAAGCGACCCATTGCCTGGACTTGCACGATGCGACGCCCAGTATGCCCTAATCACATGAATATAGTTGTAGGCACAATCTACATATAGCTTAGGAAGCTTCTTATTCCATGGCCACCAGTTGGCCCAGTCGAGAGGCCGATGGTATATGTATCCAAGGAATTGAGCAAGTTAGCAAAAGGGGACGCTGTTGAGGACGACGAGGAATGAGTTTTGGATAGTCTTAGACATATTGTCGGATGTAAATCATTCAAGTTTGGATACTTCTGTCGCATCAGCTACGTTAGATTGCTTCATTGCGCTGGCCAAGTAGGTCACGCCACCTTCGTCGCTTAATCCAGATATCCAGACTCGGGTTTGTTGGAGGGTATTAACTGGAAGACATTGAAAAGGCTAAATCGAAATCTTTCAAAATATCCACTGGATCAAGCAGTTCAAAGTCCACATGAGACTGAGTCAGGAAATCCAGCATGGTTGGTTGATGCAAAGCCATTTCTGTGGTGAGATACGGGATATTCAATTCAAAGAATGGATGACCTAGATCTTCCAAGGGACCGATAGAGGATAGGAGATACTTTGAACTTTGGTGTGGTCATAATCATCCAGAATCCGATTCTTGAGTCATCGGCTACGTATGAGCAACAGTTCCTGCGGCACCGTGAGAAAGCGCCGATGCGGCATATAGTGGGCTGTCGTGAAGACACCGACGAACGCATTGCATGCGTTCGTATAGGTCCCTTGAAGCGAGACCATCGGACAAGCTGAGATTCCTGAGAATTTCAGTTGCGGTTTCGGCCAAAGTCAAATCGCTTGGATCCGCGAGTGGCAGAAGACTCGAAATCACCAGAATTAACGCGACAGAGAAGAGCAAAGCGGGAAACGAGTTAGCCAAATATTGCCAAGGATCCGCCGGTCCATTCATTGACACATAACGCTAGCGAGTGTCTGGCTGCGTGTATACATGCTTCATCTAAAGTGACCAGGACGGGGGAAATGGAATCCATAGACTGGTTAGTTTGATCTTTCGTTTTTAAACCGAGAACATGAAGGAGGACTGGGCGAATTGCCAGGATGACGCACTAAAGTAGTCAGCATATGGTTTCGAGCGAGATCCAAGAAGAGTTGTGCTCTTACAACATTGAACCGAAGATGCATCTGAACAGTATGCTTCGAGTCTGGCTTTTCTGTACTGAGCCTCAGATGCTCAGGAAGAGATTGGACCCACTTTTTCAGTTGAGTCAAGAGTCTCTGTTCACGATGCAAAAAAGTCTCGGCCGAAATCTTCCGACAGTTGATCTCTCCTGTTATGTCACCAATGATTTTAGCCAGTTCTATTGCCGCCACCTGCTAAGCGCCATCCGAGAATTAGTCATGGTAGGTTTCAGACGCCGAAATGGACGATGGGTCGACATGAATATCCTCGTGGTGAAGGTGCACAGGGAATCCCGACTTTGAGCCCCAGAATCGGTCAAGCACGTAGATAGTCCCCCATATCCGGATGCGGTGTTCTCGTGCTACTGGGTGTAAATTTTGGGGCTGTGGGATGTTGTAGGCTAGGCCTATGCTAAGGCCGAGTCGTAGCGCATTTCTGATCAAAAGGTAGGCGGAGTGAAAGCGATTCAAAAATTGGCAGAAGAAGGCCTACAGAGAATTAGCAAGAGCCGACGTGACTGCCGACAAGGGGACTGACTATCAAGAGGAGACTCTCTATATGAATCATGCTTGGTGGCTCGGGAACGATCTGGATCAGGCTCCACGCTTTGGCGAAATATGCCAAGCCAGGTACATTCGACGTGTCGGAGAAATCATGAGGGGTTGAAAAAATTTGGGTGATGGCAAAAAAAAGCAAAGTTTTGGCACTTGATACCTGTATTATCGAAGTCACCTCTCTGATAGACGCCATGGAGCATGTCCAATGTGTCCTTTTTCAATGCCAAATGGAAGTTTGCGATGATGTGGCCAAGTGCGGTCTTCACTAACAGCTGGGCACTCACAAGGCCGGGCCGTTGTACATCTGTGTGAAGTAAATATGCTACTGCGGACTCGGTAGTATAACGCGACCTTGGAAGATGAGGTGTCGGCATGTTGGTCTCTTTCAATGATTGGCACAGGCGAGTGGCAAAGGCAGCGCAAGTTGCCTCGCTGATATAAAGAAAAACCACTCGGGCATCGTTGGGCTGGAACCACGGCTTCTCACTAAGCAATTCACTCTGTACCAGGGGCTCCATGTTCTCAGTGGCAGCATCCCCACAGACCTGCTGGGGGACCAGAGCTCTGCTCTTGTCTGTTTGAGCGGCTTTCTTGGGTTAAACGGTTTCGTCGGTCATGTAGCTCTTGGCTATCTTTTAGAAGCTGCTCCAAATAACTACACGTTCTTGAAGTTAGTTGCGTATTTAAAGATTAGCGACCAAGGAAGGTGAACCCCTTTTATCCACTCGTATTTTGCGATCTCGGGTCGCACATCTGCACTGCGCTTCATAGCCTGCAACTCGGCATTTGTGGCACGGCTTTTCTCCGGAGAATTTGATCTTTTGCACATGACACCGATGGCAGCTTTAGAAATAGTGAGCTCAAGTACACTACTTCGGGAGCTACACCATGCTTCCTCTGTATCGGCCAAGTAGATTTCAGTCCGGTCGGGTCATGTGATGTTTCTCATCAGGACTAGCCCAGTGCCTGGTGAAGTTGAAGTGTCCTGATGCTGTAGACCTACAGCGCCAGTTAGCCCTAGAGATTGGCAGAACATGAATGACTGCAAACTCACTGTTGACTGTATACACTGTTCGATCAAGTCACAAATTGGCAGTTGGCTCTCTTCGATCCCTTTGGCATGTGCCGGCAGGTACAATGTTTTTCGTCAGTCTGGTGCTGTTTGCACGAGACAGTGGTAGGCCGGTGGCTTGGCTGCCGTTTCGGGAGGAAGCAGAGGTCCAAACATAGCCAGGGATATGAGTTTTCGGGAATGCCAGAGACTGGATGAAATTAGCTTCGGAAACGCGACCATCTTGACAAAGATGGCTTACTCGTGCTCAACAACGAGGCACTCAATATCAATTTGCAGTACTCACCTGTAGACAAGCTCGGGCACTTTGACAGGTCTTGGCGGGGCGCTCATCATTTGAACTGTCATGGTCTGGCCAGTTGGTATTGAAGGACATCGTTCCGTGCTACTGGAATTCAGAAAAGACACCTTCTGAAAAAGTCGCATTGCAGAAAATGGCTCAGGGATACGTAGAACTTCCTTGAAAGTCTTCTTTCAAATGGGGTACGGATTAGGGCCGAGGAGCCTTCAAGAACCTCACTCTGTAAAGGGTCAGAAGGAGGGCCTAAACTACTGTACATCATTGGATTGTGGCATTCACAGTCGAAGTTGTGATATAGCTTAGAAGTAGTGAGATGAAATGGCGAGGATGTCTTCTCTGGGTGCCACTAGACTTTCGACATTTCCATAAAGTCATGGGGCAGCCGTTTTGACACCAGCATTCATGACTTGCTATCACAAAGTCAGCATCTGATCTGGGCATCAACGCCCCCGTCATAGGATATAGGCCGTACTATCATCATGTCAGCATTAGCTAAAGGAGGTAAAAGAGAAGACAACTTATTACCAATTTGGCTGGGTTTGTAGATGTCAACTCTAACAAATCTCTGCGGCGTAGTGCGACCACTAGCCAAGCCCCCCCCCCCCCCCCCCCCAAATGGAGTAACGGCAGGCGCGTTTCAACGCCCGGAGTCCCGCTTGGAATAAAACAGAATGCTCCCCTTTTCCGTTTCATCAAATAGTGTAGCTCATTTCCGCTACATGGCTTCTTCCCCACTATACTTGCTTCGTGCTCCAACGCACCGGAGGGATTTCCGCGAGGGTGGTCGTAGCGGAAAGGGAAATGATCAGACGAGTAAATCGTGGATGTCCCGTTTGACAGACCGCTTTCAAAAATGTTAGCTGCAGAATTTCTGGATTCAAATTAGCGATCTAACCCAAAGAGCTCTTCATGATCGACTCTGGTGCACAAGGAAGTGAAAAAAGATCCAAGGAATTCTTGCTCGGGCTGATGCTGCTGCGGTCCCAGGTGGTATACAGGCCATGAGTTAGTATATCCCTAAACAATTCTCATGAGATTCAGGTTGATCGTAGGTAGAATTTGCATTGAATAGGTTGTATGGGTATGGGATTGCCTCGCGAAAGCCATTGCTTCCGTTGAGGAAAGCGGACGGAGAGAAATTGATGAACGCTTTGGATGAGGGCAATACAGCTCGAGTGTAAATTAACAGAGGGAGCGTCAGCCCTATATCACACTAGTCTATTGCTGCGATGTCAAAACAGGGTTCCCTGATACTTGGACCTCAGGGATGTGTTCGGAATTCTCGGTGATCCAAAAGCAGCAAGAGTCGAGGACAGAAACGGAAAGAGGAAATCAAGTCGGTAGTTGAGTCACCAAATTTGTAGTTCAAGTCTATATATACATAGAAGAATAGTTAGGATGTAACACGCAAAGTAAAAGAAAAGGACAGTAAGTCGTAGAGTCAACATTTAGTTCAACAAGAACCGCGTAGGTGTCTCTTGGGATTGGAGCTCCAACGAAACAGACGTTTTCCCCTTTTTAGGTTGGTAGACGTGATCCTTCAATCCTTTATTGAAATTAAGAATACACATCACGGAGATGACGAATGTGAGAATCATCAACAGCACTGATACACCAGCGAATAACGTCAGGGACACCCGGAAAGAGCTGAAATCAAAGCTCTCCGCGCCGCTGTAAATTCGAAGGAGAGTGACGATAAGGAATCCAATCAAAAGAAGCATAAAGAACTGAAGTGATTGGTTAGTTTTCAGGGCGGACGTTGCTTCACACTCGAGTATCCTCACCATCATGAGCATGAGAGATTTTTTCATTTCACGCTTGCAAAATTGAGCTGAGAGGACCAAGGTCGTTATCGTGACTGGGATCACGGAGGAATTGAGGATAAAATTGACGTCTTGGGCTCGGAAGACCACAAGAATGATTTGGAGCTGAGTTCCGAATACGAAAAAGAAATCGAATTTAAGGAGAGCGATGTACACCTGGAAGGCATTAGATCAGTCAATAAAGGATGTTATCAGCACCGTCGCGACAAACCTGATATACAAAGTATCGGCGCTTCATCTGCAAATCTGCACTGATATTCTTGTATATAGACCATGAAAATTCGCCGCGCAATTTCCACGTAAAAAAGCTCATGCACATAGTTCCAGCACCCAAAAAGACCGGGACAAGAATGAGCTCGATCTTATAAAAGTCCTGCAGACGGTCGCTGAGGTTCTTACTGCTCAAGCTGGAGATTCTGTCCTTGATCTCCCGCATCTGGAGAAGGCCATATGCGAACAGGCCTTGATTACAGATGCAGAGTCCAACCAGCTGGATTGTGTTTCTCCGGCGCAGTGCGTCATATGACAGAGCCAGTTCGTATAGCAGAGCGAAAATGTATAGGCCTAGGAATGACTGAAGGCGCAGTTGTCCACCTGTTTTGCTGTGGTCTTCGAGATCGTCCCGTAGGCGCATGAGAATCCAGCTAATTTCCCCATAAGTTCCAAGTCTGTAAAAAAAAAGTACTGATATTCGGGGTCGGGCCCCCTACCTTTCAATCACCACTGTGAGAACAGTCTCTGTAATCACGGTTACTGCAAATGATCGCGTCCATAATGTATCGGGGATGTATAGTAGAGGTCGGCTGTGGTTCGGAGCCTTGTGATGGTGTTGTTCGCTCATGACCGGATTGAGTGGCACTGAATTTGTGCAGATCGCTGATTCCTTGGTGCGTTTTTCGTTAGCATCATCGGATTTGTATTGAAAAAGTTTGGATAGGCTCAGATATCATATCAAGATTGAGGCGAATGTGGAAGTAAAATAAAGTGTACAGGCTAGACTATTTTCCCTTTTCAGGAGTTTCAGCACAGCATACGGAGTACACACTCAAGACCATACCGAAAACGACTCGCAGTGGGGCGACCAGGGTGACCACGTAAGGCCTGTCGCATTGCCTCATTAGATCAAGCCAAGGTCGATCTAGTGGCGCTCTACGGAGGAGTCGCAATTGACTTCCACCGTGAATTAAACAAACTTGTTAGGTGTCGATGGCACAAGAAAAGTTGGCCATTTGCACGGACTTGGGGGGCTTTTGGGGGGGGGGGGGGGGGGGTAGTCTTTTGGCCTTCTTGGACATTGAATTTTCGATATTACCCCTTTATTGGTATTAGAGCCAGAGGATAGATATGGAGGATTAAAACATGTGATCAGATGTGCGTCTCTTTCAATGTGAATGGCAACATGGAAAAGCCTTCTAAATTCGTACAATCTAAGACATGGGCCAAGATGCAGTTGGCCAAGATGTACAATTCTAGACCAGAACCCTGAGATGTGAGACACCAAAATCCAGGTTCCCCTGGAAGTTTATGTGGTAGTGTCTCACTTTAATTTTACCTCAAAAAGGAAGTGATCACGTGGGAATTATGCCCACTGGACAATAGTACGGAATGTTTAAATGATGCATAGAATGTATTTGATACTTATAAGGACGAGGATGTTAAGATAATACAGTGATGGGGATATATCCAAAAAGCACTCAAAAATGCACGGCTTGTGCGTTACTCGACTCAGACTCCGACCCGGTGTGTTCGAGCACCAGGACAAATGAAACAACAAAGAACCGCGAAAGAACACAAATGAGAACAGAACCAGCATAGAAAAACTCCGCATAATTGCATGACACATCAGGACGATGTGCATTCGGGCATGGATGCACCGGAAAGTAGGAAATTAGAATTCCATCTCGTCGTCCCAGCCCAGCTGCTCGTATATCGACTTGGACTGTGTTTTCTCGGGCGTCACAGGCACAGCTGCGGCGCCTTTGACGGGGGTTCCAATGACAGCAGACGGGGAGTGAGCGCGAGGATAATCGGTGGCCAGGGAATCAAGCGATAGAGAAAATGGCACAGCAGTGGGAGTAGATATACTCTGCGGCACCTGTTTTTTGGGCGGCGTCTCCATGACTGCCGACGTGCGAGCAAAGTTGAGAGACTGACTGAAAGGTCGAGATGCCGACAAGTTTTCCGTGACTGCCGAAATGTTCCTAGGGTTTGAATGGACGGGGGAACCTGGGACCATTGGTTGTGTGGATGAGCGAGGCGCTGGGAGGTTGGGCACCCTGAACAGGCCTTTGCCAGTGGAGGACGATGGCCGACGGGCAGCTACAGTATCACTCTGGAAAAGTTTAGAAGATGGCCTAGTTGGAGTTTCTTGAATAGTTCCGTTCGGCTGACTTGATCGTGGACTTCGTCTATCGCGTAGATTGTCATGAGAATCGAAAGGGTCGGAGTCGGCGCCCGAGAAAGAGATCGCCCGTCGACTTGCAGACGGGATCGCGGTGGGAGACTCGCCAAAAGGAGAATTTTCCACACCGGCAAAGGACCGAGACGGGGCCAGACTACGAGGGAGCGGTGGTAGCCCAACCACCGCGTCCTTCCTTCGATTGCCTCGAGGAGTCGCCATGACCTGAACGCCTTCGCCAAACGGATTGCGCACGGGGTTTCTGGACTTTCTTGAACTGCCTCCGCCGCTTGTAACCCGTTTCGACGCATCATCTGCCAGATCCTTGGAGACGAGCTCTCTGTTCGGCTTCCGAAGAGCGTGAATAGCAGCTTCAAGCTCTTTCTTCTGGTTGGCCAACATTTGGACCTTTCTCAATTTGGCCTCATGCTGTCGTGCTACGGCGTTGAGATCAACCTCGCGGTTTTCTGTGCGTTTGGCTTTCTGAATACCACCCCGAACACTGCCACTTAGAACAGTGGGAAGCAAGGGCTCAATATCGCACTTTGCAGTATGCTGGCTCGGCGCAGTGTTAGATCGAGCCAGTCCTGGGTGCCGAGCAAGGGACGCTGCCGCTTTATCGTCTGTAAGTACTCGCTGCAATGTGCGTCGAGGCTTCGGCGCAGGCTGCTGTCGCTTGACTTCAACTCCAGGTTCCACGCGGTGTGATTTACTCGAAGATTGTGTCTTCTTAGCAGCTGAGGAGATACCGCCAGACACGCCGAATTTGCGGGTGATCAACTTGCATTTGTCCGGGAGACGCGCAGCATAGAATGGAATGATGACTTCTGTGCAGAAGTCACGCACCGCATCGCTCTCGACTTTCTTGCCTGAAAGATGGTTGCCACTGAAAGAAGAAGTCTTTGCTGTATCAGCGGCAGACGTTTCTTCCATTGTCACAGCGTGCCAAATACACATCCGATCGAGGTGAAGTTCAAGGAGCACATTCAAATCTGTGGGCTTCTTGGGCTTGGCTTTCTTCGACGTACCTTGCTCCCCATTTACATCTTTCTCCTTGTTAGTGCTGTTTTTCTCTGCCGAAGCAATGGCCATTTCCAACACCATGACCTCCAAAATCAACAGGATCTGCAATTGTGTCTCGCGTAACCGGAGGTCCGAAATCTGTCTCTTAGACTCTGCTTCACGGGATGATTCCTGCGCAGAAGACTCATTTAAGATTCTGTCCTTCCACCACCTGTGGACGAAAACTTCCTCCTCTGGGTAAAGACCGTTCCTGCCCATCTTCTTTTTCTTACTCTTTCGCTTCTTAGATTTCGTGCCATCATCAGAAAGCGCAAGAACTGCATCACGAATTGTCGATGGCAACGTTTCTCTGTATTTGAGGTCCATTTTCTTGGTGGCCAGGATAGCCTCGCGGTAGGAGTCAATCAGCTCTGTTGACCCATGAGGCCGTTCCGAGTCACGAGCCTGGAATGCGGTTCGGCAGCGTGTCAACGGGCCCTTCGCAAAGTACGCCACAGAAGTCTAGAACATGTCAGTCGGGTAACCCTTCCATGTCGAGTAGAGCATATCACCTTTGAGACGTAGAGAGCCTGCATATAGTGATCCCTCATCCCGTCCAGCAACTCCTCGGGAGATTGTTGTACATTTACGACATTGGAATCGACACCAATATCCATAACCGCAGAGATATCCCCCAAGCCCTGAGATTCAGGAAGTAAGAAAGAACCCCCCTCATCGGCAACAAAACCCTGCGACGGAGCAAGAGAATGACTCTGGTGCTCTATAACATCCACAAATGATGTCTCGATCTTTTCGAGGTCCGACTCAGACAGACCAAAGACAACCGCAATATCCAGTCCAGCAGACTCTTCACCCATCTCAATATCGGAGAGAGGCTCATCGATCTGAGCGACCTGCCACCAATTAAAACCATCGGGAATAGTATCGGTCTTATCGACAGACACGCCATCCACCTCCGCCGCATCCGTTCCATGCCACCCCGTGGCGGCAACAATGAGATTGTCCTCGTGCACCCATCGGGCAAGCTTGGAGAGCGAGTATATGCCTCTCTTCACCCTCTCGATAATGTAGAGCCCACCATTGGGTACAAGGCGCACAGCAAGGACAGTTGGTTCCACCTTTGCGCGCAGGTCAACTTCCAGCGTAGGGATGTCCGCGGTGAAAAGGCCCCCCGGTTGCTCATCGGATCGGGAAGCAGGCGTGTCATCAAGCCACGAGAGGGGCAGCCTTGTGCGGGGGATGGCAGTGATTGGTTCAAGGATTAAGGGTTCATCAGATAAAGACGCCGAGTGAGCCTACACAAGTTGCAGAGTGAGCAACAGAAACCAATGAATTGAGCGTATGCTGGGCCAATTTTAAGCGCGACTCACTCTTATGACGATAGAAAAGGTAGCAAGCTGTCCCGCAGCCTCGTTTGGCTCCTCTTGATCGCCTATTTTTCGCTTCTTTATGGGTGGAGGGGTCGGCTCGTGGAGTTTGTTCAACGCGGATGAACTGAGCGGATCTAGGATGTTGGGGACTATACACGAAGCCATGGTCGCGTCTAGAAAATTGTGTGCATCCTGTAATTTAAATACAAGAGCTGAGTCTTATGCTAAACTAACAAAGCAATGAGGTTTGTTGTGCAGGTGTCGCCAAATCGCGATCGAATCGTGGCGGGTTTGGCGTCGCGCGTCGGGACGCACTCCGCCTGGACCAATGTAAGACACGTTAATTGATGTCAACGAAATTGTTCATGCTGGCAAGTTTTTCACCCAAATTTTGCAATTACCTGAAAGATTGAGAACTTTGAAAACACCTAAACTACGGAGCAGTACGCAGTATACTATGAAAAACACCATGTGAAAAAAATGAAGAATATTATGAATCTATCACTAGTGTTAGATTAGCAGGCCCAGGACCAAGAACAAAAAGAACCCCCCCAGGCACTCTCACAGAGAGCACCGTGCAGGTTCTCTCGAAACCGATAGAGTACGATCCAGCGTGGAAGCAGGACCAAAGTCTCCTCGTAGGTACCATGGACAGTGATGTTGAAGACTGTCGCTCCAGAAAAACGCCAAAAACTTCCTTCCCCAGCCGATGAAAAGTGGTATCATGTTGAATATTGTCTTCGCCAAAAGGCCCGTCATTTGCGCGACCATGCAGATAATGAAACAAGAGAAGTCGGTCTCCAAAGGGAAACCAACTTTTGGTTTTTTAGAGGGTTTTTTTTAAAAATCTATGCTCATCCGTGCTTTGAGTTGTTGAAAACAAAGCAAATCATCACAGTCGTCAAAAATCGTCCGGAGTCACCGGATCAAGCAGAGCCCGCTTAGAACTTGAGGGCACGGGGTGACTCCCAGGAGAACTCCTGGTTGGTAAAGTGGCCGTTCTTGGCGGTCTGGTAGTAGATAGGCTTGGCCAGGTCAAGGTCCTTCACGATAACACCGGGACGGAGATCGAAGTTGTTGCGGATAATCTGGACCAGCTCATCGGAGGTCTTGGAGGAAGTACCGTAGCTCTCAACGAAGATGGAGAGAGGCTCGGCGACACCAATGGCGTAGGAGAGCTGGACGAGGGCGCGGCGAGCAAGCTTGGCGTTGACCAGAGACTTGGCAATCCAGCGCGCAACGTAGGCGGCAGAACGATCGACCTTGGAGTAGTCCTTTCCGGAGAAAGCACCACCACCGTGAGCACCCCAGCCACCGTAGGTGTCGACGATGATCTTACGGCCAGTGAGACCGGCATCACCCTGAGGACCACCGATAACGAAGCGGCCGGAAGGCTGAATGTGGTAGACAGTGCGGTCATCGAGGAGCTCGGCAGGGATGACCTTGCGAACAATCTTCTCCTTGATGGTGGCGCGGAGCTCCTCAGTGGAGACATCCTCGCTGTGCTGAGCGGAGACGACGACTGTGTCGACGCGCAGAGGCTTGACAGCACCGTTATCGTGGGCGTACTCAATGGTGACCTGGGTCTTGGTATCGGGGAGCAACCAGGGGATGGAGCCATCATTACGGGCGGCCTTCATGGCAGCGTTAAGCTTGTGAGAGAGGAGGACAGTCAAGGGCAGAAGCTCAGGGGTCTCGTCGGTGGCATAGCCGAACATGATACCCTGGTCACCGGCACCGAGCTTCTCAAGAGCCTCATCGTAGTGGAGACCCTGGGCAATATCGGGTGATTGCTGCTCAATGGCAACCAAGACATTGCAGGTCTTGTAATCGAAACCCTTCTCGGAAGCATCATAGCCGATATCTTTGATAGCGCCACGAATGATCTTCTGGTAGTCCAGATGGGCCTTGGTAGTAATCTCACCGAAGACCATAATCATACCTAGTGTACATGTCAGATTGAGATCTGGCCAGATGTGATCAATTGGTCAACCTACCGGTCTTGGTGGCAGTCTCGCAAGCGACCTTGGAGAGGGGATCCTCAGCAAGGCAGGCATCAAGAATGGCATCGGAAACCTGGTCACTATGGTAAATTAGTAAATAGACAATTGGAGTTGGTGCAAAACCCATCAAATTCAATTCTGGTAGAAATGAGAGGTTTTGCGGGTGTAACTCACGCAATCTTATCGGGGTGACCCTCGCCGACAGACTCAGAAGTGAAAAGAAAAGTGCCGCTGTTTGGAACAGAACCCATTGTGACGGTGTGTGAATTACAACGGAAAAAGAACGAAAAATGGGGGGGGAAAAGAAGAGTGAAGAGATGAGAGAAAAGGAAGGAAGATCTCTCTCGGGGAGGGGAAATTAGTGGGGCTTTCCTAATTTTTTTTCTCTCTCTCCGAGTTACGGAGTACACAGGCAGTACCTCAGAAAACACAGTGCTAGCGTGAATTGAGTAGGTATTCCCGAAGTACCCTCGTTATACTTCGTATGCGGTATGTCAGCCGGTGATCGCGCAATTCTGGGGGCGGTGACTGAGGGCAGATCAACCCGCAATTTTCTCGCGATAAGATAGAACGTCCATGATGAATTTCTTTTTGTACTCTTTTTGTAGCTTTTTATTCAATATACAACCATGTCCAAATTTGGTGTTCTGGTAATGGGCCCTGCGGGGGCAGGCAAAACTACCTTCAGCAATGCGGTAATCCAACACCTTCAAGCCACTCGCCGTAGCTGTTTCTACGTGAACCTTGACCCCGCCGCTGAGACATTTGCCTACGAACCAGATCTCGACATTCGCGACCTGATCACTTTGGAAGATGTGATGGAAGAGATGGGTCTGGGACCAAATGGCGGTCTTATCTACTGCTTCGAGTTCCTCCTTCAAAACCTCGAATTCTTATCAGAGGCACTGGAGCCCTTGAGTGAAGAGTACTTGATCATCTTCGATATGCCCGGTCAAATCGAGCTCTACACACACATTCCTCTTTTACCAACTCTCACAACTTTCCTCTCCCGACAAGGCCCGCTAAACATCAACATGTGCGCCGCCTACCTCCTCGAAAGCACCTTCGTCATCGACAAAGCAAAATTCTTCGCCGGCACCCTCAGTGCCATGTCCGCCATGCTGATGATGGAGATGCCGCACGTCAATATTCTTAGCAAGATGGACCAAGTTCGGGATATGGTGACACGCCGGGAATTGAAGCGGTTTACCAACGTGGATGTGCAACTGCTACAAGAGAAAGAAGAAGACGATCTCACCGCAAGTGCCAACCCCATGGCCGCGGAATCCTTGATGAGCGGCGGATCTTTCAAGCAGCTCAACCGGGCTGTCGGACAACTGATTGACGATTTCAGTTTGGTTTCGTTCCTGCAACTGGATGTATCGGATGAGGACAGCGTCGCGGCGATTGTGAGCCACATCGACGATGCAATCCAGTACCATGAGGCCCAGGAACCGAGAGAGCCCAAGGATGCAGTCGAGGTGAACTATGAGGATTGAGGGATATCACACGTGATTCATGCCGCGCTGTGATTTGCGGCAAATTCCCTGCATACTCAGGACCCTCCATGACCGACCGCTTCACCCAATGCCACCCCCATGCAGCAAATTAGAGCCCCGGTAGCAGAGCAGTCTGAGATAAATCGCATTTTTTTTATCTCAAGTTGCTAATATACGGCTGATCTTATGATATTGGAAACACGATCCAATATGCTTGTCGCGCCGCATTACACAGCAATTGGAGCTCCTTCGACGTCTGGAATCGACCATATTTGCGACACAAATATGACTGAAGCTACCGGAGTCAGCGCTGAGAGCTTTCTACACTGCAAAGGAAATTCGGTCCAATCCTCAGTTAATAGAAACCATAATGAAACCATGATGAAATCAAAATCAATTCATGAATACTTGTTGTCTAAAACTCCTTGACAACCTGTCAATCGCTAGACCAATTAATTCAGCAGAGCGAAGTGAAAAAACAGGCACACCCATTGCACATTTTCATCATATACCCCCAAACAGGCACACAGCCGCGAAGGAAGACATTAAAACAGCCGATGATTTTGAACAACAGGCCAAAATCCTCAATTCCCATTACACAATCACACCCAATGAGCCAAACCAAGCCACTTTACTTTGGATTCCCCGCATAAGCCGCCGCAGCGATCTTACTCTTTTCCTGAAAATCGTCCACAAACCCATATATCACACCATAAAGCCACCCGAAATCCCTGCCCGCATTCTCAATGCCAACACTGTAGATATACCAGCCGAGACCGAGAATCGAGCCCCAGAAGGCAAGCCTGAAAGCGAGCATGACCCAGAACATGACCACGCGATAGGCGTATTCGAGAACCTTGAGGGAGACGATGATGATGATGGCGAGGAGGAAAATTGAGAGCAGGTCTGGCATGGAGGAGGAGTAGGAGGCGAGGACGCTCGAGAGGGGCTCGATGAGGTATGGTTGAAGCACCATTGTGCGGAGGTGCGAGAGTTTTGTTATGAGTTGATCTTGTGTTGTGGTTTGGAGGTAGGTAAATGCAGGATTTTGGAGGACTGTTTGGAGGTTTTCTGTGTCCGTAGGATTATTGATCAGCCTCTAGGACTTCGCGTTGTAGGATTTGTATCTATGTGGCTAGATGGGAGGTGAGGTACGTACCTGGAAGGAAGTCCATGGTCGCTGTATCTTTGAATAGTTGATTGTTGAAATGGTCGACGAGGAAGACACAGGAGGATAGAGAGAGGGAGAGCGGTCCCTCGCGTGTCAGGTCCGTGGTTTCTTTGGGATCTCACCGGCGCTTTCTTTGAGACCTTTGGGTCTTTTTGACCCTTGAAAATGGATGTGTGCGAGGGGGTCGCTAGTGTGGGGCGGGGGAAAAAATACCCTTGCTTTGAATGTTCAGGGTGTGGGCTTTTTGACTCGAGAGCGCTTTGTTTGCTCTCGTGCTGGAGCTCGCTCTGGGGTAGCAGTTGAGCAAGGCGACCAGGCCAAGGAGGGATTTCGTGGGATATGCAAGGCGTCAGTTGAAGCGGAGACTAGGAGAGCTTGTTTCCAAATGTATGTTTTCCGATGCGATCAATGATGAGCAGGTCAAGAAGCAAAGGTGACATTCACGCAGCAGCGGCGTGGCACCAGGATGATAAGAGGATGCAAACAAAACAAACGTCGCATGTGAAGGGATCTTCTACTTAGATGGCAGTCTCATTTATACCTCACTCTCTGCTGATCTCGATACATTTTACAAATATCAGATTGATAGTAACTGATACTACAAAGTAGATTAGATATTTTCCCAAGTTGGGATGGTTTCTATATACAAGGGCGACCAAAATCAGTCAATCACCAGTCTCGTGAATGTGAGAGACAAAACGCTCCAAGTCCAAGTCAGGGAAGAGGCCAGCGCGATGCCACACGCATGATCTTCATTAAAGAACCCAAAAAAAACCCGGCACTCCGGGCTAACTCCAAGAGATTGTACACTACCATCGCGGGCGACGGGAGCGTAAATGCATATGCAGATGTGGTATAGTGAGATATTAGGATAGGGCAAAGAGCGAGATTAGTCGAATTTTACAGGGCGTTGAGGAGCCTCCTGAGGGTGTCACGCTCAGCTTGGATCTCGGTTTGAAGTTGACGGGTCTGGCGGAGAGCGTCGTCTCTGTGGCATGGGTTAGCATAAAAGATGGGAGGAAGAAAGGGAGTGAAATAAAACCCGAATTGCATACCTGTCAGTTTGAAGCTGAGCTACATCGAGTTGCGTGCGGTTCATCCGTCCAACCACTTGCTCCATCTCCATATCCGCCTCACGGAGGAGCTTCTCGAGATCTTTGACTCGTCGCTCGAAAATTTCGGATTGGACAACCTCGGCCAAGGGTACACCTTGGCCGCTCGTGGTCTGGTCTAGACGCGGTGGGCGAGAATCGAAGGGTGCGTTCGGGGGCCGGGGCGAGAGGCCGACTAGATTGCGACTACCATTCATCATCCGCGTGAGCTGGGCATGCTGGCTTTCCTTCAGCAAACGAATCTCCTCCTCGCGTTTGCCCATCTCTTCTTCCGAGTGATTTTGAGCAACCAAAAGAGTTTCCTCCAGCTCCCTCATGTGGTTCTGTAGAATGTTGATCCGGTCAACTGAGATCTGCTGATCTTTGTCACCCTTATCAATAGCCGTTGCTAGACGGGCATGCAAAGAGATGTTGATCTGAAGCTGATTTTGGACTTTGCTGCCCAGTGCCCCAGTCCGGAGGAGGGAGGAAGCAAGCTCTTCCGAATCCGCAACATCAGCCTCGGCCTCAGCTCGATCCGCCTGCAATTGCTGGAATGCAGATTGCAAGGAAGAAGATGTGGTCACGACCTCAGCAAAACCTTCTTGACCTGTCATCAACTCTGCACCAGCAGTAGTGTCCTCTAGAAGAAGCGCGCGTAGAGAGCTGGTCTCCTGCTCGGCACGGTCCAAGTCCATTTTCAGTCCAGCGAGATTCTTCTCACACTGCCACTTGCCATCTAGGGCATCCTCGGCGCGCATGCGGAGATGGTTCACATCGTCACGTAGGTTGCGCAAATCTCTCTCATAGCCTAATTTCCGCGGCTGACCCGATTTCTGGGCCTGAGCAAGTTCCATTTCCAGAATACGAGTGCGCTTCTCGTACTCGCGGGCCTGGTATGCCTGGCGGTCGAGGAGGCTTCGCAATGCCTGGTGGAGGGCATCACGTTGAACTTCGATATCGTGGACCTTGTCAGCCAACGATTCACGTGTTTCTGGTGATTTATTACTGCTGGTATTATTGACTGAGTTGGACCGAGATAGCGAACCCGAGCGGGCTAAGCCGCTGGGCTTACGTGCAATGGAGCCCGATCGTGACACACCAAATGTCGAGTTTTTGGGTGAGCTACCTTCCTCGGCGATCGAAGCAAATCGACCGCTCTGTAGCTGAGCCAAAGAAGCATTTTCGATTTTCAAAGCTTCAATTTCCTCTAGGAGCCTGGTTTCATCTCGAAGTTGATCTCGATCATTACGAAGTTGTTCCAGCTCTACCCGCATTGCGGTAAGTAGGTCCTCAAAGTTATCTTTGGATTGCCGCTCTTCAAGCAGCTTTCGTTTGGTATTTTCCAGAGCAGTCTCGAGTTCCTTAGTTTTCGATGACAAATCGGACATGTCCGTTCTTTCGCGTCGGAGCTAGATAAATGCTGTCAGTAGTCGCATGTTGCACATCGTTTGCCCCCCGTACCTGTTGAACTTGAGATTCCAAGATTTGGACATGAGACTCCGATGCCAACCGCTGAGATCGCTCGTCCTGTAACTTCTGCGACAAGTCAACCTTGAGCTGTGCCCGTTCTTGCGCTGCAGCGCGACGAATCTTCTCGATCTCTTCGCTCTTCCCAGGATCAGAGGCATAGCGAATAGAGCTAGTACCCGAGTCTGAGAAATAGTCACTTGTACGTCGATTGACGTCCGGACCTTCTGATTGTAGCCGTTCGACTAGATCCTCCAGATCAATTTCTCGGCCAATCGATCGCGCCAATTCGATAGTTATCTCTCGTAATTCATTCTCTATGTCTGCCATCTTCGACATGAGCATACTTTCCTTTATACTCGATGCCCCTAGTGAAGTCCGCGCCGGGAGACCATATCCATTGGACTTGAAATCGTACGGAGAGCCGGGCTTGAAAGGGACGTTTGCTAATGCTGGCATAGGGGGAGGCATTGCCGCTCGACCGGAGTCGGAGATATCCGTGCTCGATGATTCGCCTCCAGGGGATGTGGCTGTATTGTTATTCGCCGCCTTCCAGCTGAAGAAGGAGCTGATCTTCTTTCCCGGGGCTTTGGGGTGCCTTGGATCTCCCGCACCCATTGACATCGACATAGCACGCGAATCCTTTTCAATGTATAGGGAAGGTGTTCTGTTCATAGGTGTATGTAGTGCCATGCTCGTTGCCCGTCGTGACGATCGTTTCATTTGAGGAGGGGAATTGAGGACTGGGATGAACGGCTCGCTATCTAGACGACTGTGAAGGGGGGTTCCATTCATGAACTGGTGTTCGTATCCTTCGTCAAAGTAGTTGGGACTCTCGTCGTCGTCGTCGTCCTCAAGCACGGATCTCAAGTACGAGGCGGAGCCGTGGCGGGAAGCGGCAGTATCGATATGTAGGGGTTGGGTAGGGTGCCGTCCTCGGGAATATCTGGGGAGTTGGGACAGGGCCACGCGATTAGTCTTCCAGACTGTGGAGAAGCGGAATAGCATGTGTAGGCCATATCATGCTTGATCGGTAGGTAGCCGGGACCAAAAAAGGTCTGCAGAAAGATCGGGGAGAGGAAAACCTAGGGTCATGCTAATCGCGTACCTATTTAGGGTTTTTTGTACCAATGTATACGAGTCTCCATCCACTGACAAAGGGGATGGTGGTCTGGCCACGGGTGCAGTGGGAACAGAAGTGGGTTTATCTCCCTCGAACGAGATGGGAGATGAGGGGTGGTCAAGACCCGAAGTCACCGGATCACCATTATGCGGGAGAGATTTCATTCGCACGGGAGACGTAGTTGGAGACAGATCGAGACTAGAGTAGCTCTCTGAATGGGCGGGAGAGCCGCCAAACCCAGGAGACGCCATGAAACACCCTGGTCCGGATCAAAAAATAGCCATGGATCGACGGCCGTTCATGCCGATTAACACGGGAAAGAGAATGGCATGCGCCAATGAGATGACCGAAATGGCAAGGATAATTCTCAGGTGAGCATCAAACATGGAGGGAAATGGGAGAAAAGGAGAACCTTGGAAAGTCTTGGTACATGACAAGCCGGGGCGATTGGCCCAAACTGCCCGTGGCTCCATTTCATTAGCGCTGGCTTCGGGACAAGTAAGCGTGAGTGGAGCGCAGGGGCGTGGGTCTGGACGTGCATGGATTCGATTGGCACAAATACATCGTAACATAGTGGCTCTGGCCTGTAGGATCGACAGTACTTGAGCCCTACCATGAAGCGTATAATGTGGTCATCCTTATTTCTTGATAGTCAGTCCAATGCTCTCTCGTCCATAACGTCCATGTGGAGTATAAGGAGTTCATGGGGACCAGGTTCAGATGAGAATAGAACATTCAATAGTATCCAGTGGCACAATGAACCCCTTGAGTCGTGGACAGAGGTTGGCCCGGGCTTTTGCTTGGCGATTCAGGGGCATGTGGACCGGACTTGGACTTTTTCCGGCCCTTTCAATTGACTTTGAAAGTGCTTTCTGTCTACTCTATACGGAGTACTCCGTACATCCTACACGTTTACCTTTTCCAAGGTTATCGATGATGTCGGCAGTGTGATTTACTCATCTGTACTCTGGACGGAGTACTTAGGATAACATTTATCTCATATTTACCCATAGGTTTTCTATGGAGATACCTTCAACCACGGAACAGGGAAATTTGATTTAGTTGTCTGCAGGAGATTAAGGGGCTCTAAAAAAAAGGCATCTCTCACTGTGGAAATGTTGCCCCTTTTCTCTTTCGAGAGTTCCCTTTCTTATCCAAGCTTCTCATTTTTGGGAAAAGACAAAGGTTATTCCCTGTCAGCAGAATGTGCTCAATTACATACTGCACGCTAACTGTTGTATCGTGCCCAATCAAAGTGAGGCGTCAATCTCAAAACAGCGTCTCGCTGGACACTCGGGCCAGCGCATGGGCCGACATGTATTGCTTCAACGGGCTAAGCGCCGAGGTGCTAAGGAACCTGTTCCTGCATCGTCTCACATCATGAAGTTGGCCAATAAGGCGAGGGTGCATCGTTTGTACTCTTCACGGAGCAGTCCACAGATAGGAGATGACAGCTGGATCCTAAGTTTCTCAGCCGATAACAAGATGCTCCTGGTATCAGTTCCGGACCCTTTTAGTATCTAACTTTTGAGTTGGACATTGATCTCTATGTACGGACTATACGTCTCAATCTCTGGAAGAGAAGGCCTACTAATCACCACTGTACTCTTAATTGACACTAGGGCTCGGGAAATATAAATGATCATGCAATCCCTGCGTGCTGTGTTTTTAGTCCTGTTTCGAACCCTGTTTTACTCCGTACTCCGTACTGAGCGCGCCTCTCCGACAACTGGGATTCGTGTTGTGTGATGTTGTACACCCTATGGAGACAGTGGTTCCACTGGTATTACGGAGAATATAAATGGCAAATTTACCTGGACGCGTTGGAAACGGTGATACAGAAATAGCTACATGAGATGGCTTGATCCATTGTATGGAATTAATAGGGTTCAAATGCATAGGGCTGCTCCATTAGGGTCTAATAACTTGTCGCAGAAACGGTTGACAGCCCATGATTCCGAGATATTTTCACATTTAAAATTTCGCAGTAAATTGGGAAGATTCTGGATAACTTGGTCTACAGCTCACCTGACTTTCAATTCAACGCCATCAGCTCCGTACGGAGTAGTCAATAGACGGACAGCAGTGATGGTCTGTATCCATCTGCACGTTGATAAAGAAAAGGTGGCTTATGCACCCCCGTTTGACCCACTCCCTTCGCACAGTCTAGACCATGTCTCACCCTCGAACTTGTCTTACATTCAAAGATTTGCTTAATTATGTACATAACATAGGTCGCACCTCTGCAGTGATCTACTACTTTGTTGTAGTCCCAGTCACAGCCGTTCTATTATTAGAAACAGCTGAGAGGCTCCAGATGCCTGGATCTGGCAAGTGGCTAGATGTCTCGATGCTGCATTCAAGCTGTTTCAGGGGCCCTTGCTGTTTTCATGTTATACTCCGTGCATCTGCACATAATGGAACAGAGGTAAACTGGGGTCCTAGAACAAATCTGATGCTCTATCCGGTTCATACACTTGGTATCCCCAAATCGATTGTGCAGAACTTTTACACGTGAGCTTAGGAGCAGAAATCAAGTATCGAGGTCTCAGCACTGTCCCTTCAAATCCTTTCCCCTCTCTTTGATCCCTAGTCCAAAACCCGTGTCTCACTCACGCATGTACGCTGTGCCATTTTTCTTATCATTTTTTCGACTTCGTCCGCGGCTGGTGAACCAGCCGAGAAGGATTGTACAGCATACGACCGAAGTCACGACAAAAGACGATACGATTATACTAGCCGCTTCAAACTCTTTTTATGGAAAATCGGATAGGTCTGGCCCATTGGTTCGGATGTGATTCTCGGAAGAGACGAGCGTTCAAACTTGCCCAAAATTGTGGATCGAATATTTAACGAACTTCCAACCTTGATTGTGTTCCTTTCCAACCTGCGTGCAACCGCAACCTATAGAGGTAACAGAAATTAAAATCACCTAGAAGGCGCGCCGTTCTTGCTCCCGACCCGCGAGTATGACCCCTTCCTCTCCTCTCCGAGGTTCCACGAGACGGTTTTCTGAGTTCGGAATAAATTTAAGCCAACTTGCTTTCTTCCAAGATTTGTGATGAGGTACATAGTGAAAGTGGCTCACATGCCCCTTTCGACTCGGCGAAGCGAGCGCAGGATGCTGACGAGCCTTACTGCAGAGGGACTTGAAAGACTATTGTATGCAAAATGTGGACTCAGGATGCTTATTCGTATATTTCTGGGCCCCATAAGGAGATAGCACAGACAGACCACAAAAATCATGGTGTTCAAACTAGAAAACACCTTCGTAAGATTTAAATTCGTTTCTTATTAAACCCAAGTCCCGATGTTAGACTCCGTACCCGATGTCACGTTGCCAATTCGGATTATATCCCCGCGCAGTCCCAAAGGCATTCCGGATTTCATAATTACCGTTTGTGCTTTCATAGATGGTAAATCCAGCGATACACCCAAGGATAACATGGAAGAAGCCGGTGATGGCACCATAAACAGCCCCAGCGGCAGCAGCAACGTTGTAAGGGCAAATATCATAGCCTGTAGGTGTCCACATTTTAAGTATTAGTCAAATCCTATGTCAACCGATGCAACAGAAGAAGCGAACAGTGCAAACCCCAATGATTTCATGTTAATATAAGAAAAGGCAACTGACCTCCATTATGTGCCATACGAGCAAAAACGTATCCCCCCAAGGCATCGAACCCCATAACACAAAGGTGTGTCTGAGGTTTGCTACCATATAGCCCCCCAGCCGCTGAAGCACCAAACAAGATTAGCAATGGAGAGCTCCAAGCGAAGAAAAAAGGAGCTCACATTCATATATCCCAATGCACTCTCCTGCGAGAGGAATGGCAGCGACAACAGCCGCAATAAGTAACGCGCTTGGTGCTTCACATCGTCAGACACCACAACCAAGTCAAATTGCAGAGCATAGAGCTCTGGCTATGCAATATTCCAGACAGGCTGGCACTCACTTTCTCCAATAACCAAATTGCTAACCTCTGCCGTGACCAGGACACAAATTCCAAAGCCACTTGCCACTAGAGCTAATAGTATCCACGCGGGTGTTGGCAAACCTGCGAACCCCGCAAATTCGACGAATGCCAACACTCCCGATTTAGTGACTCCAGCGAGCGCACCGATTTGCATTGCTCTCGCTGTCAGTGGACTCCCATTGATATGTGCGGCCGTCGCCACTGCAGCTGGACCGGCGGCGGCATTTACGGCGATATCCAGCGCAGCGAGGACGAAGAATGTCCATACTAGTGGAAGGGACGGTAAGCATTGGGTTGAAACTTTTCAACGTCGCAAGGAGGAAGTCATTCTGATTTGCGTTATGTTCATGAGTAGGAAAAATGGGGACTCACTGTTGATAGCAGGACGGGCGACATTGTCCAGATCCATAGTCAGACTTTTTAGCGACAACCACTTCGATTCACTGTAATCAAAGTCGTAATAATTGACAAGGTCAAAAATAGATGCCTGGCACTGAGAACGAGAACGGATCACAAATAAGAAAATCGACTTTAATAGCCAAGACTTGGTAGATAGGTAAGCTCTTCAAATTCACCCTGCCAAAAGCCTCGTGGGGTCACATGGATGATGCCACAAGAGGCTGATAAAACTAAAAATCCTGTTTTTTTTTCACTGAAACGGGGACATCAATCACGAAGCAGTACACGAAGTGCTGCAGTAGTTGGAGTATATACTTCCTGATTGACCAATCAAGGGTCTCATTTGCCGAGACTAAATCTCTGGCGTCTCCTAATCAGCCTTAATTTGGCCTTAGCGGTTCCTGCAGTAAGTGTCGCTCGGGCGCCACATCCTGACGCGCCCAATCCTAGTGCGATCAAGATCATCTTGGCAGACTCAGCCGCCTTTTTGTCTTTATCAAACTTCGAAGGACGATGTGTTTGACTGGTGATCGCAGGGTTTCGTGGCGCAATGCTCACTGCTTGGCCACTTTGGTGCCCGAGCAAATGGCTTTTACCTTTTCCCTTTCGTTGCCTTTGCCCTTTCGTCATGCGAACCGAGAGACTCGTCCAGAGATGTAAAGGCGATAATGAATACTTGACCCAAGATTGAGATCTAGAGTGACTCACCCCACTCAGATTGCTATAGCACATCGCTTGGAAAGTCGTTACAACAATCATTGTGCTATACAGTATGAACTCAACAGCCTGTGTCATCGAGGCTAATCCGGATGTATCTGGAGTCGGAGTAAGTCTCGTCTCAGATGCCACAATTCTCATTCTATCGCCATGCAATCCCCTACCATTTGGAAAAAAATTACACCTCAGCTAAATCATCACCCCCAGATTCGTATATCGATCTACGCTCTCTGCCTAGGCGGGTCAATCGTTACCTATCTACTCCGGGTATTCGCCCCAGGCGAAGATCAAGAGGAGTTCTCACGGGGCGTCTCCTCCGCCCTTGGCTTGCAAGGTCTAGCCCTCCTCTGCACCGCAATCTACCAGACAATTCAGGGCGACCTAACACTCTTCCACGCGATTTGTGTCGTGCACCTTCTCGCTATACTCGGTATGAACATGGTAAGCAAAGGCCAGTATGCAGGGCTCGGCCCATGGCGACTTTATTTCTTCTCCGCAATCCAGATCCTGGCTTTGGCGGCTTTCCTTGCTTTCAACGTCTATGTCTGGGTGACGGCGCCGCGATTTGGTAGCCAGCCCCAGTGCAACAAGAATACGGTGTATGTGCTCTTTGGCGTGAGCATCAAAGCCACTTCTCCTATATTCCGGTATGTTGTTTTGGGCACTCTGGGTGCGGTTGTGGCTGGTTATGCTCTTACTTTCACGTGCATGTTGCCGTGTCTGTGTGGGTTTGTTTTGTACCAGAAACGGCATCCCGACGCTGGAGATAGGTTTGAGAGTCAAAAGAGAGGTTGGCTGAATTGGTTTGTGGAGTTTCAGCATCGTCCTGAGACACCCGAGAGGCTACATGGCCAGGCGCTGCTCAACTTCACGCTGAACAAGGTCGCGTATTGTTCGTTCTGCATCTACTTGATTGTTTCGCTTGAACAGACTATCCATCGCAACGACCTCAATCCCGAAGAGAAAGGGTGGACGTTCGGACAGGTTATTGCGATTTTCTTGTTGTTGGGTGTTGCCAATGAGCTGCTTAATGTTCTTCTTGCGAATTGGGATAGGAAGCAGGCTGAAAGTTCTCAGCAGCTGGTACAGTTTAGGCAGGGAACTGGGAACTCGATGCATTCCTCGTCTTTTTGACATGTTCATGCATAGTGAATTTGGAGATAGTGAAATTACCATGAAGCCACGTTTTAGTGTTTCTTGGAAATTGCCGTGTGCTCCAACTGTCCCTGCAAGTCTGAAAGATTATGGTCAGTATAAAAGAGGCAGAACCTTGTCATATAAACCACATGCTGAAAGGGAAACTCGGAAAGCGCACCGTGATGCAGGAGCAAAATCGTTGTGTAGCAGTGATAAATATGTACAGGACAGGATATATAATCTACTCACAAGCCCGAATGATGTAAAGTCTAAGCATGAAGGATCCCAGCTAAGAAGCGCCCAACTGGCGGTTCCCTAAATGGTGGGTAAACATCTAACCAGTTCGCCCTCATTTCATAGTACTGTCAACCAATTCGCGGTAGATCTTCTTGAGATCAGCGATGTCAGCGTTGAGTTCATCAACCAGCTCGCTCTTTTCACCTAGCATCTCAAGGGTAGTCTGGTAGCGCTGATCAAGTTCTTCGAGTTCCGCTTCGAGTTTCTGCACGCGAGATTCCGAGAGCTGCTTCTCTTCGAGCTCACGCATAAGATCAACAACTTGTTGCCGGGCTTCGTCACGCTGGGTAGTTACGCGGGCCAGCTCGTCCTTGGAGCCGGCGCGCTCGCTTTCTAGGCGGCGGACTGTGGCACTCATCCGCTCGACCAGCTGCACAGAAGGGCCAGCACCGACAGTTGACTCGGAGATAATGTCGTTGACACCGCGCGACGGAGGCGCTTGGATGCCGCCATACGCAGAAGGAGTGGCAGGAGTGGCAGGAGTGCCAGAATCTTCGAAATATTCTTCCGGCTCAAAGCTGATAGAGGGCGCTGCCAGGATTGATGAATTGGTGTTGATGTGTGGAGGAGAAAGCGTAGCTTGGGTGATCGAAGCAGGGTAAGAGTTTTGCCGAGTTGGAGTGCCGATTTCCGGCGAGGTGAAAGCCATGTTAGATGAGCGCCGGCTAGGAGGGTGGAAGTCCGACAGCCCTGGGGTCATGGCCTCGAGGGTGCTCGATCGCCGTAGAGATGCGACGGGTGATACTCCACGTAGTTGCGACGGGGAGTTCACCTGCTCTCTCCACTTGGCCCGCTCTTCCTCGAGCTTCTGTGCCCACGTTGCGTCGCATGTTTTCTTCTGCTCGGCCATGTCCTTTTGCGTTGAGACGAGGTCCTCTGCCGCTTTCTCAAATTTATGTTGTAGCTTCTGCAGATCTTCCATGCGTTCCTCGAGCCTGCTGTCCAAATCGTGCTCAACTTCTTTGGCGTTGTCTAGTTCCTCTTCTAACTTCTTCAACTTGTGGTTCTGCATTGATTTTGGTTAGTCTCGCGGCATACCAAGGCATGAAATTTGAGATCTTACCATCTCTCGAATCTTTTTCCGAAGGTCGATCTCACGCCGACCGGCATCATCGCGTTCCTGCTCCACACTAGCCAGGCGTGAGAGCAAAGAGCCCTCCAGTGTGTGCCAGTTTTCACTAGCGGCAGCATATTGAGTTTGCAGGGTCTCGATCTGACGCAAAAGTTTGGCTTGGGTCTCTCCCGTTGCCCCCGATGAAGCTTCCTCTGCGCGGGAGCGCAGGCTTTCCATCTTGCTTTCCAAGACTGACTGTTCGCCTTTCAATTCAGCCTCCAGCATTCGAGCTCTTTCTTTCTCTTGCTCAATCTTTTCCTTCAACTCGGTAATTTCCCTCTTGGAAATTTCTTCACCGATGTCTCGCTCGATCTTCAGATTGCATAGCTCCTCATCTAGCTCCGCCGCCCGTTGCTTCTCCAGCTCTAGAGCATCAGAGTTCGCCTTTGTCTCCGCGTGTTCAGCGCGGGAAACCGCCCGACTCAATTGCGATTTTATTTCTTGGACGGTCAGGTTGAGTGCATTGCGTTCATTGGTAACAGCTTCCAAGTCTTTAGTCGACTTTGTTTGGGATGACAAAGACTCGGTTGCCCTCTTCTCTGCGGTCTCTGCCCTCTTAGCTCTTGCCTCGGAGTTGACCAAGTCGCGCTCAAGCTTGTCCGTCTTTCTCTTCATTTCAGTCTGAGATTTTGTATTTTCGGCAAGTTGCTGACGCAATTTTTTGATCACTGTGCGGTGGTCCATCTCCGATTTGGACAGCTTTTGCCCTTCTTCAAGAAGCAATGCAATCTTCTCATCTTTCTCTAGGAGCTGTTTTTGCGTACTCCCTGGGGTAGCACTTGCCGCAGCATTTTTAGCCGATTCCGCAGCATCCTTTGCGAGGTATTTTAACTTCGACTGCAATGCATCAATTCGTTCGATATAGCCATGCATTTCTTCTTGCCATTGAGACTCGGCAACTTTATGCTCGGCCTGCAAGCGAGCGATATCCGGATTTTCATTTTCCTCTGGTACCTGTGATGGCGATTCAACGCTAACTCGTGGACTATCGCCCTTAGCAACTTCGCTAAGTATTAAGTTGCGTTGAGAATCCGATAATTCTTGACTAGCTCTGGCCGAGTCGGTTGATGATTGAGCCACATCCAGAGAGGCCCTGGGCATGGAATCTGCGATGCTGATGTCCGTTGAGACACGCGGTGATACCCCGGAGTCGTAGCTTACCTTAGGTGAGGCTGATTTAGCTGCATTGTTGTCATTCGGCTGAGAAATCTTAGGGGTTTCCACCGCACTATTCACCGATGCAACGCTAGAATCAATTTCCATACTAGACCGAGCCCCGTTGCTAGGTACTGGACTAGTAGGCAATGATGAGACTCGGCTCTGAGGAGACTGGGAAGAGAGATTCGAGGTGTTTTGCTTCACCATAGCTCGAGCTAGACGTTCCTGAAGCCGGTCATTTCTTCGCGCGGTCGACGAACTGCGGGAAACCGCTGAAAGATGTTAGCCAGTTTTACTAGGCCGCACATATGTTGTGAATTTCATACAAGCAATAGGAGCTTTTGTCGATGATGCTTCTCCGCCTTGATTTTCAGTAGGCTTTGCAATAGAGCCGGTCTGGTTTCCCTCCTCATCCATCAAGATATGATCCAGCCGAGACTCGACGCCGGCTACTGCCTGCTGGAAAAAAGAACCCACTCCCCATTTTGACTTTTGTGTTTGCGAGTTCTGCGCCATCGTGGCAGAATCACAGTATTGGAAATTGCGAACAGGCTACTAAGCGGCAGATGCTTCGTGTCGCATTCGTATGATTTGGGTGGGGGCTGCGCTCGGACGTCGACTTGCGACTATCGTGGGGGACGTTTTCAGAGTCAAATTGGCAACAATTCTTGCCAAATGTGTCGAAGCCTAGGTGGCAATGGCAAGGACTTGCCGCGAGGGAGAGATGAGAGAGACTGGCAGGATTTCAACCGAGCTCAAAGTACCAGGTGAAAACCCGAACAAAGATTAAGGCGCTGGATCGACAATACAGTGAACGTGAGGCAAATGACTGGCAGAAGATCTATAGAAACAAGAAGACGATAGAGAAATAGGAAGTGAGAATTAAAATGGAGAGCAAAAACCAAAAGTTGAGGCTATGCGTTGAGATACCGTCGGTCTTGGCACAGGCTTCCGTCATCCCCAAGCTCCCCCGTTTCTCTGGACACACCTTCCAGTTTGTATCGTTCACAGCCGGCTACGCCATTTTTTCTGGCTTCAAATCCCCCAGATAACATTCACAATGTCATTGGAGCCACCCACCTATCTCAGCTCCCTCCAGAATAACATTCGAGCTCGGCCAATTCCATGGGAGGGTGCCGTACGGGCGGGCAACATCACCGATGACCACTTGAAGAAGATCAAGGCGGTGGATAAGGTGCGCAAGGATCAACGCCGCCAGACGATAGAAGGAGACCTTGCTGGATACACAGATCTGTTGGCTGGCGGCGCACAGGGAAAGAGTGTCCTGGACTCGGCCTCTCGAAGGACCGATATCGTGCAGTATATACTGGTGCTGGCTTCGGACTTGATTCAAGGTAGATGCCACTAGTGGAGCTGAAGTTCCGTGGAATTATTTTAACTGGGTCTTCATTAGATGTGCCTTCTCTGGCCAACTCGCTGGTCTCCCACCCAGAACCGTACAAACCTTTCCTACCGTTCCTGCAGCACTCGACAAACGCCGAAGACCCCATTCCTCTGCTCACGTCCACCTTCCTCACGGCACTTGTTTCGCACAGTCTAGTTGCTTCACCCAAACCTGCACGGCGTGACAACGAGGCTCTCCCACAGCTCTACACCTATCTCTCCACCTTGACCAAGAACCAGGACAGTGGGCTCCAGGACATCGGTGTCCAAGGATTCTCAGAGCTGCTGAGAACAAGCCGAGCTCGGGAGATATTTTGGGCGCAGCGTCAAGAGACCTTGGTCCCTTTGATCGACACCCTTCGAGCTGCGGCGGGAGCTAAAGACAACATCAGTAACGCAAGCACCCTGGGAGGCAGCACTCGCAACGTCGAACCTGGTCTCGCCGGTGGTGTTGGTCTCCAGCTTCTATACCGGGTGCTCCTTGTTTTGTGGCAGCTTGCGTTTGAGGGCGCTCTCATTGGCGAGGAACTTCAAGAGTAAGTGATTCGACGACAAACGATAGCTTTGCACTCTGAGCGCCTACTGATTTCACATAGGAACTATGAAATAATCCAACTCTACATCCACCTTTTGCGTCTTTCACCCAAAGAGAAGACCACTCGCTTGCTTGTCGCAACTCTGTACAGTCTTTGCTCCAGCAACCGGACGACTTTGCTACCAATCGCCGTGTTCCTCAGGCTTCCCGCCCTTCTGACCAACTTGGCTAGCCGTCACCTGACCGACCCCGACCTGCTCGAGGATCTCAGCGCGTTGTCTTCAATGTTGGATGAGTACACCAAGACACAAACCACGTTTGACGAATATGCCGCCGAAGTTCAGACGGGCCACCTGCGTTGGTCGCCCCCGCACAAAAACCCGACCTTCTGGAAAGATAACGCTCGCCGAATCGTTGAGGAAGCGAACGGCGCTTTGCCCAAGAAACTAGCCGAGATTTTGTCCAAGAGTTGGGATAACGACAAGCAGGTACTAGCTATTGCTTGCAGCGATGTAGGGCATTTAGTGAAGGAGGTTCCCGAACGCCGTGGGCAGTTAGAGCGACTAGGACTCAAGACGCGGGTGATGGAACTGATGGTTGATCAAGATGAATCAGTGCGATGGGAGAGCTTGCACGCCGTCGGTGAATGGCTTCGATATACTTTTGAGGGCTGATCCCGCACAAGGGGAGTTTTCTGATTGCCTTCCAGGATGAACATATAGTGTGATTTGCATGTACTGTGTATTTTCTTGCCAAAGCGCACATTCGCTTTCTACTTGAGGGGATTTAGAATCATACTTACTCATTTATGAAATTTATGGCCCCTTGTTTTTGATCTTCTCCAACCGGTGGATCTTGCGATCTACCGCAAAAGAACCCAAGATGTGCAATAGTGCGACAAGACAAGAACACAAGCTACCCCTTGATCAGTTTCTATAGAATCCAAAAAAAAACTTCAACCCCTTGTTGCTGTTCCCCAGAAATTACATTTGCAATGCGGGCCGGTTACGTCTGGGGAGCTTTCCATTTCCCCGCAGGAATTCTTGGCTGAACACATCATCCCACCAGCCCACAGCACCCATGTCGAGGTCCTTCACAGGTTGCAAGAGATGTAAGGCCCGCCGGCAAAAATGTGACGAGCAGAGGCCGAACTGCGGTCGCTGCCGGACTGCAGGTGAGCAATGCCAATATTCAATGCAGTTACAGTGGGGTGGACGGGCGTTCTCGCGCTCTCGGTTTGGTGCTTGCGTCGGGACAGGAGGCATGCAGAGACTTGGTATGTACTTTAAACCAAAGGGGCTTTGTAAATCATTCTGATCATTCCAGAATATTCACCCGGAGAATTCATCTACACCACCAAGACGGCGGTGCAGTCAGCCAGCGCCAGAGTCAGATCAGATCTCACTCTGTCGCAACCCGTCGATCCTTTTTCATTTTTGTCGTCCAGCCAAAAGGCCTTATTACACCATTTTATAAAAGATGCCTCTCAAATCACTGCGTGCCATTCAGGCATGCAGCAGGACATATGTCGCATGCTGATCCCAATGGCTCTTCAGACACCCTCCTTACTCTACGCTACCATGGCCCTATCGGCAATCCATATCCAAGCACTACACAACCAGTCGGAGAGCGTAAAATCTGCACCGGAGATTGCCCGGCTCATGGCTCTCAGTCTTGAACATTTCCGAACGGAGCTGCAGAATCCCTCATCCAAAGACCCGGAGGCGTTGGTAGCGACGGCTCGGACGCTCTGTCTAGCTGAAATACATTCCGGGGCGATCAACCCGAACTCGTGGAGAGCACATATTGACGGGGCACGGGCATTGATGAGGGCATCGGACGCCGCTGGTGAAGATTCTCTGCGGTCTACCAGCAGTTTCCGACGGTATTTAGATCGTTGGTATTGGTCAATCGTCTCTCTTACGGCACTAACGGGCAATGGTCCACCCATTGGAGATCTTTCAGACTTCGCCTTCTCTGACTTGATGGGTTTAGGCGGGTCTCCTGATTATCTAGATGACTATTGGGGGTTCAGTGTGGACCTTGCAGCTGTCTTTAGGCAGATCGGCGCTGCTGCCTGGCGAAGCCATGAAGTCGAGGAGAATTTGCAGGGCTTTGTTGCAATAAAAATTGACAGCATTGTTGCGGATGATGCCGAATCATTGGAGTTCGCAGTTCGACTGCTCATGAATCGTGACTCGAGCTCGCAGCCCTCCTTTTACCCCAGGGCCGCAGAAGGGTTATCTGCGGAGAGTGCGCAGCAGCTCCTACTGTGTAATCAGGCGTTCCAACACAGTGCGCTTATTCAGATCCACCGACGACTTCGGAAAACACCAACTACGTCGCCAGAAGTGCAACAGTCGGTCCAGCGTATCCTGGAGTGCACCGCACAGATTGGACCATCTTCAGGTCTCTCGCCCTGGGTGATGTTAACAACACCAATCTTTATTGCGGGCTGCGAGGCGCGCGGTCAAGATCGAGATACAGTTAGGCAACTGCTGTCATCTTTGCATGACACCATTCGCGTTCCGAACGTTCTTCAGTCTTTGAGATTCCTTGAGCAGTACTGGTCCAACCAGCTGAGTGACGAAGACTGGTGCCACTTTCTCGGTAATAACTTTTTCAAGTCATTCTTCGGTTATGCTAACATCTGATTCATAGAACGAATGCAGTTTGATTTTATCCCTTACTAGGTAGACCATTCGGCCAAAGCCTGTTATACCTCATGTGCAATGATCTATGCTTTTGAGTTCGAATTACATGTATAATATCTTCTTTTGTTGTACTATAACTTTTTTTCATCAACGAGTCGATGTTAGCAGAGGGTTTGGCGTGCATACGTATTTAGCCCTGGCATTTGGGTGCTGTGGCCAGTGACGAATTTCTTTCTAGGCAATTTGCACATAAAGTCTTCTCCTTTTGAATATAACCCCTTTCTCTGGATTAAGCTATGTTCAAAAGCTCAACACACGAGTATTAGCTCGACTGAAGTGAAGCGAAAGACGCCAAGGATTTCAAAGACGGAGCTAAGCAAGAGATGTAAAGATGGGGACTTAGCAGCTAGACTCCGGATATCAAAAACCCTTGCATATGACGCGATGATTCTTAAATTTACATGTGGATTTTTGGTTCCAAATATGGGAAAAAAAAATAGCATTTCATAACATTATACGTATCCGGGTTGCGTGAAATTCGAACCCATCATCAATCCATGGACTATGGGTTGGAATTCAGAAAACGTGTATGTTGTAAATTGGTAGACAGAGGAAAAGAATCTAGGAAATGGATCATCTTGAAATGAGGGTTCTTAAAATATCCTTTGGGACCATAGCTTGTCAATCTTTAACTTATATCTATCCACAGAGAGTGTTTATATCCACAGGGACGTAGGGACTCATGATATCAATCAGCTTCGAGAGAGGAACCCAGTCAAGAAGACCATGGATACTTCGTATAGGATGGCCACTATACAAAACACGGACGTAGAAGGAGTTCTCATCCGTCCAATCTTTCGTCTCCCTGGAAGAATGTTAGAGAATCCTAGCGCATTCGACAACATTTTGACTCACCAAACTTCGAAAGCAATGTTGGATGCCATGGCGGGCCATCGAAGCGTCTTGATTCCCAAAGAACCTAGGATAGGACCGATATCCCCATCATGGATAAAGAAGTGGCTGTAATCAAGGAAAGACTTCCCGTCCAGGACAGCTTGCAGACGAGAAACAATCTCACCAATAAACAAGCCCTCAACAACCTGGATATACTTGACTACATCCGGGTTCGTGCGCCAGTAGTAATTCCACTCCCAATCACCGGCACGGAAGACCTCCTCAGCCATCTTCATCGTGACACAGGCCGAGGAGTTTGACAAACTGCAGGGCAGATCATAGCCGTTGCAAAGGCGACCCTGGAAGTTATCCGAAAAGTGGTCAAAGGTACTCTGCCACGAACTCTCTGTAGCGCCTAACATAGCGCCCAGCTTCGAGCGCAACTGCTCGGTGACTGCTAGATGCTCTTTCCATTGCGTGGTAGACTGTAGACTCAATAGCGTAGAACTGACAGCAGGGCAAGAGTACCCCTCATTGACAGTATCGACAGAAGAAGTCATCTGGTGTAGGGGAAGAGCTCCCTTGTAGTGAGGCCATACGCCACGCAGGACCGCACCAGCCGAGGCCTGGGTGAGAGCGGACCCACTGGAGCGGAACCAGACGCGGCTGTTTGGCTTCTCAGGAATCAAGCCAAGCCTTTTGCCGTAGACGTCCCACAGGTCCTTGCCGTGTTGGTATCCATCCTGTACTCCTCCGATGGTGATCTGGGGGTACTGACAGGTACCGTTCACGACGGCCATGAAGGGATTGGTGGGGTCCTGATATGTCTGCGCATACATAGGCATGGGCTGGATGCCGCTTGCGCTGTTGGGGCCTGCGTAGAGATATGGACGCACATCATCGCAGTGATATGCTTGGTTCTAGGGAACGGAGTTAATTTGGACTGAGAGTTGATCCGAGAGTTGCTTACCTCCCCACCTGGAAGAATGTTGTACGGAGTTCGACGCTGGTGGCGCTGTAGATACTCCAGGTACACAAGCTTTCCCTTAGTTGAGCCGTTGGTCAGAGCCTCGGGCAGCTCGTACTCCTCTGAGCGAGGATGCGGCATGGAACAGTAGTCGTAGGTGCCGTAGGGAATGCCCTCGGTCGGACCTTGGGTTGGAGCTTCATAGATACCACCATATGTGCCAATCGAGCTGTTGCTGATGTATGATGTATCATTCAGTGTTGGGGGATAGAAGGTGTCCCCCGGGGTTTGACCCAGTACTGAGGCCGCCACGGAAAGCAAGACAAGGTTGCGCATGATGGGGATAAGCTTGGGTGAGAAAAACCAGATCTGTCGGAGACCTTCGAATATGTAGATTTCCGAACTAATTGCCAACAAACCCAAGACGAGAAACAAAATGAAGCTCCACCGCAGTCGCACCAGTCGCAACCTAGCAATCAGTACACGTGGAGTCATTAAGCCAACCTGGGGAGTGCCAGCCATGTGGCTCTACATAACATAGCCAACTTTGGGCTAAGCGACTATTCTCAGCATCGAACGGGTTTTGGTTAAGGTGACCGACAGGCCACATCCACTGTTCCCCGATGTTTCCGGTCTTGGGTCTTGGCATCGACACCCCCTCCAGGACATTATGACAGAAATCTGACTGTATGAAATGTATTGGTTGAAATGATAGGGTATCAAATTCTCTGACTAACTAAAAATGACAAAAATCCCCTATTTAACGTATTCGGTAAGCGAGCTGGCCACCCTACCCAAGCTACTAATTTCAAATACATACAACTCAACCACTACATTAAATTAAATACACTAAAATGATCTATTCTCTGGACATGTATTTCTTTCATGGCCCTGATTTTTACATAGCCCGCATGTTAGTAATGCTCTCGTTCGGGGCTGTAAAGGTGGCGAAGGCCTTCTCTGCCGGCGGGGGGGGGAGGCGCTTCAACCGCTTCAACCGGCTCGGTAATCAATTGAGAAGCTTCAAGAACTGAGAGGCCTTCTTTAGTAGGTATCTACCTCCGGGATCTAGTACGCTTTTGCTTCTACTTCTCGTTAGCGGCGCGTAAATCCTTGTTTTCTTTGGCGAGTAAGATAGCACCTTGTATTGTAAGACGGAAGCCTTTTACAAGCTAGTTTAATGCACGATCTAACGGGCTAGGCGGGCTTCGAGATCTTGTACGAAGTAAAGCTTTGATTGATAAAGCTTAACGACGTAGTTCTTTCTCCGTAAAGGGGGTTTTTAGGGTAAAATTCCGGCTTAATTCACTCCCCCGGCTAGCTAGGGGGGTTAGGTGTTACGGACCTACCCGTCACCAATCAGTGGTGCCCCACCGGGTACACAGATGGGCCACCAAGAGCCAATAGATCTATCTGTCAGCAGATCACGTGCAACACTGTATACCCTGGCGTTCCCAGGTATCGAAGGAAAAGGAAGTCCCGATCATGCTCACTGAGCAAGAGCATGATCCACCCTGAGTTGGACTAAAGTCTGGTGTGTATGTACCTCGATACATCAGCAACACCCTTTGGGACAACAAGGACATCACGTGACCATGGCCCCAGCAGTGACTCCAGGGGAGTCACCCAGGGAGTAGGAAGCGAAGAACTCTGAAACGTTTGGTGTTTCAGAGGTGGCACCATTGAGGCATTTGTACCTATCTCATGGTGGCACCACACATCTCGACAGATATATAAGGGCACCATTCCATGTAGTTAGTTTAGTTCTTTGTCTTCAATTCCTACATTGTTACTTGTGTTTACCTTTGGAACCACGTTGACTCGTTAACTATATTATCACTTGACAACACCTACGAGCAGACCAATACTGCGGTATAGATCTACTCGGCGCTCTACCTGGCATCGTTCCTCGATACCCTCAAAAGGACTTAGGCTGGAATAAGACTGTGCGCAGCAACAGCTCGGTTGAGAGGCAGATCGTTGACGTTGGAGGATCAGCACAGGCAAGTATAATCAGGGAAGCTCCAACATAACTGTGACCAGTTAGGCAGTGCGTAACAACAGGCAAGTATAATCAGGAAAGCTTCTAACATAACTGTGACCAGTTAGGCAGTGCGTAACATTAGGTTCGAAGCCGAATATTAAGCTTTAAAATCACTCGGTCGGGTGTAAATGGTACTAAACTAGCTACTCCGAAGCTTTTTTTTATAGTGTCCGATTTAAAAGCTTTAATTCGTGCGAGAGGGTATATTTTAAGGAAGTTAAGTTTATTATTATAGTTAATCCCGTTCCGTATCTTAGTTTTAACTATCTGACTTTACGCACATTTTAACACCGCAGAATAACTAAGATCCGAAGGTTATAAAAGATAAGATAAATGTCACGGTGCGAACCGTGATGCTTAGTTAGAGGAAGATCACGGTACGTGATCTCTGACCTGTTTATCTGAACTTCAGTTCTAGATCCTGTTGTAGCTCTTCGAGCTACGTCTTGTATAATAGCCTGCCCCTGCCTGTACCTGTCAAGTGGAATCTGATCTGTTATGACCTGTTCCTACCAGTCATCTCCTATCATACCGTCCTGCCAGCCCGCACCCTGACAAATTTGAAGGGGACCGGAAGGATCTCCGCCGATTCTCCTCCCAGATTAAGGAGAAGCTGAACATCAACCGCGACCGTTTTCCGACCTCGCAATCCCGAATGACCTATGTCACTAACCGTCTGAAGGGCACACCCTATGCCCAGATTCTGCCTTACATCCGCGATGGCATCTGCCAACTGAACGACTTCACCGATATCCTGGACATCCTGGAACGAGCCTCTGGAGACCCAAACCGTGCCCGAAATGCCCGAAACGAACTGTACCGCCTCCGGCAAGGAAACAAGGAGTTCAGCCTGTTCTTTGCCGAATTCCAGCGTCTTGCCATGGAGGGCGAGATGCATAATGAAGCCCTACCCACGATGCTCGAACAAGCAATCAACCGAGAACTGAAAGGGATGTTACTGCATCATGAACCGCCTAAGGGAGACTACCTCGATCTAGCGAGGTTCCTCCAGAACCTGGAAAACCGCCGAGTCCAATACGACAGCGGTCCGTCGACCGCCCCACGGACCTACTCTGCTGCCATAAGAACCGCCCCGAAAGCCCCTGAACTGAACTCTGGTAGACCCGGTCCTGAGCAGACCGCTACCACCCCGCCTGTGAACCCTGACGCTATGGACCTGTCCGCCATCCGCCGCCGCTATGAACAGCCTCTCCGTCGAAGAGGAGACCCGCCGTTCTGATCTGATGATACTGCCTGTTACACTGTACCGAAAAGAAGAAGAGTTTCCGAGCTATGCTATGCTAGATTCTGGAGCTGAGGGGAAGAGATTCGTCGACCAAGAATGGGCTCGAGAGAATGGTCTTACCCTTATACCACTGACGAAACCTATCCAACTGGAAGGATTCTCTCGTGGAGCGCCTGGATCTTCGCGCTCCGCAAGGGTATGTTGCAGTTCCTTCGGCAGTAGTCGCTGTTAAATTCAATGCTGTGTTCGGCGAAACGGACATAGGGGTCGTGTACTTTCAGCCACGGAAGGCCTAACACGATCGGGTAGTGTGCCAACTGGGTGGCCAGGAAACAGGCTTTCTTCTCTCGGTGATCGCTGATGCGGATGTGCATTTGGACATAGTGGGTGATTGGCCCACACTCAGCTTCTTGTCCATCGAATCCTTCCAGTTGGATAGGTTTCGTCAGTGGTATAAGGGTAAGACCATTCTCTCGAGCCCATTCCTGGTCGACGAATCTCTTCCCCTCAGCTCCAGAATCTAGCATAGCATAGCTCGGAAACTCTTCTTCTTTTCGGTACAGTGTAACAGGTAGTATCATCAGATCAGAACGGCGGGTCTCCTCTTCGACGGAGAGGCCGTTCATAGCGGCGGCGGATAGACGGATAACGCGCGGTTGCAGGGCCTGGTCGCGGCTTAGGCCAGGCTGACTCCTTTTAACGAGTCTTCCAGAGATAACGAGCGGGGACGGGTAAAGCGGCCGCGGGGGCTGCTGATCGGAGAGGGCGAACGGGGGAGGATATTCATTTGGCGAGCCGCTAGCGGGCGCTTATCGGCTTGCGGGCAGTCTCGGACGAAGTGCTCCTTCGAGCCACAGCGGAAGCAGGCATTTTGTTCGTAACGGCACGATGGCTGGCGGTACGGGGAGAATCGTCGGCGGGTGGTGGACAGGTCCATAGCGTCAGGGTTCACAGGCGGGGTGGTAGCGGTCTGCTCAGGACCGGGTCTACCAGAGTTCAGTTCAGGGGCTTTCGGGGCGGTTCTTATGGCAGCAGAGTAGGTCCGTGGGGCGGTCGACGGACCGCTGTCGTATTGGACTCGGCGGTTTTCCAGGTTCTGGAGGAACCTCGCTAGATCGAGGTAGTCTCCCTTAGGCGGTTCATGATGCAGTAACATCCCTTTCAGTTCTCGGTTGATTGCTTGTTCGAGCATCGTGGGTAGGGCTTCATTATGCATCTCGCCCTCCATGGCAAGACGCTGGAATTCGGCAAAGAACAGGCTGAACTCCTTGTTTCCTTGCCGGAGGCGGTACAGTTCGTTTCGGGCATTTCGGGCACGGTTTGGGTCTCCAGAGGCTCGTTCCAGGATGTCCAGGATATCGGTGAAGTCGTTCAGTTGGCAGATGCCATCGCGGATGTAAGGCAGAATCTGGGCATAGGGTGTGCCCTTCAGACGGTTAGTGACAAAGGTCATTCGGGATTGCGGGGTCGGAAAACGGTCGCGGTTGATATTCAGCTTCTCCTTAATCTGGGAGGAGAATCGGCGGAGATCCTTCCGGTCCCCTTCAAACTTGTCAGGGTCGGGAAGGCGTTCAGATCGTACGTGGGAGCCGGAAGATTCAGGAGTAAGCGACGGAGGCGTTCCCATAGCAGCAGCTACACCAGGCTCAGCGGCAGGTTCAGGGACAGGGGGAGGTACGGTATTCCCCGTCGGGATAGCGAGTTCGGCTGCACACATTCGTGCAGCCTCGATACGGGCAATGTTCTGTTGCGCTTCGTCATAAAGCTTCTTCTGGTATTCCATGAACGCGACATCTCGGAGGTGATCACGCTCAGCTGCGGTCAGTTCGCTTGACAGGCGGGTGATCTTGATCCTCGCGGCTTGTAGCTGCAGTTCGGCTTGGTCCACTCGTTCGCGAGCGTTGGTCGCCTCGGACTGGGTACTCTCAATGTAGTCGTACGCACGGCGGCAGTATTCGAACCATTGGTCAGGATGGTCTCTCGCGTGTTCGACGAATTGTTCTAGATCGCTGGGCAGGAACGGAGGTTGCGGGGCTGGTTCAGACATCTTCAGACAGTCAACTCCTAGGGGTGGGAGCTACGTAGTGTCAGGGTGCGGGCTGGCAGGACGGTATGATAGGAGAGGACTGGTAGGAACAGGTCGTAACAGATCAGATTCCCATTGACAGGTACAGGCAGGGGCAGGCTATTATACAAGACGTAGCTCGAAGAGCTACAACAGGATCTAGAACTGAAGTTCAGATAAACAGGTCGGAGATCACGTGCCGTGATCTTCCTCTAACTAAGCATCACGGTTCGCACCTTGACATCTCGCAGGTTTCTTTCTTTCTTTCTTTCTTCTTCTTTCTCTGCACTTAGTACTCTTGTTGTAATGCACTCTTTTGTTTAAATAACTGGCTGGTAATAACAGTAACATTTTTTCTTTCTTAATTAAACGATTCCGGGCTTATAACTAATAGAAATCTAACTATATAAAATGTATTGGCTAAAAGAATAGGTAAAAAATTCTCTAACTAACTAAAAATGATAAAATCTCCTATTAAATAATCTATATAGGATCTAAATGATTATAGAATAGCCGAATCCACCGAGGTTATATATGGTTTCCACCATGTAGTATAACCTGGTATTCTGATATCTATCTATATCTACTCTAGGTGACGCTGTAAGGTAAAATATGGGAAAGCCAATACACCTTGCACATTGTTAGATAACGGCGTAGATTTAAATCAGATTGCCATGCCCTTGTCTTCAGCTGACTTCAAGCTCTCATAACACTGACATATGTTTAGTCCGGGATACTCTCTTGATCCATCAGTATTCCGTTCAAAGGAACAGCTGTTGAGCAAGTTCCGGACTAGACTTCATCAGTCACTGGCACTGCGTATGTAGAGCAATCCCTACCGTCACAATAACAGCCAGGATAGTTGTTGTCATTCTAGGTTTCACTCACGCTGCTACCTCTATCGACGAAACAAAATAGCGAGATTTATTCTATTTGATCAAATCGATCGCTATGAAGATTCCGGGAAGAAACATGGGTGGGATGTATTTGTCTTGGAGGGCTCTTAGAACCCGATGTGCCGGCGCCAACAATGACAGCAGTCGCACTAGTGAAGTCTTTGTTTCTCACAGGGAGACGTATGCATGCTACTTGATACCAGAATTCTGAATGACAACGACAACTCATCATTCGAGAGCTGACAAGTAAATCATAGGCAGCCCAGAGTATAACCAAAAGTACCCCTCAAGCTCGCCGAACAATAGTAATACTTCTTGTTCAATCACCGGGATTACCAAGGCCAAATTGTCCTTGGCCTATGCATGTTTTGTGCAACTCTTATCACAGAGAATGCACGAGCGGCAAGCAATCACCCGCAGCTACTCTATGCCCTGATTTTTTTTTGGCATTTTATACAGTTGGTAGTAAATTTGGAAGGCATGCAAGGCCTTGTCTGCTCACTGAAAGCTGAAATCAACGACAAAAAAATAATGATGCAAGTTCCGAAGTTTTGTGAAGTGCGGGGAAGCTGTGTACCGAGGTGTCTGGCATTTCCGCGACGATTAGCCTGTTGCAAGCTACGTAATCTTCTCGTGCTAGCCCTGGATATCCTCCAGAATAATCAAGGGAGTTCTATTCCTTCTTTCTCTGCCGTCCGTAAGATGTATTGCTTGACCTGGACAAATGGATTATAGATTAGCCATTCTGTGGATACCTAATTCTGAGGGGCTTACCTTGTCATCTGGAACTAGCTCAATCGCTAGTTTACCGTCACTATCTCTCTTTTCCGCTTCCGCTCCAGATTTTAACAATAATATAGCGGCGGGTCCATGTCCCTCAGAGATAGCGTGGTGAAGTGCCGTGAAACCGTCCCCATCCGTTGCATTGACAGGACTCTTACCATCTTCCAAGAGAGTTTTCAAGATGGGCACAGATCCCACTGCAGCTGCTCTGTGTAGGGGAAGTTGGCCACGTTTATCCTTGACTCTCGCGCTACATTTGTTGGCAAGCAAGGTGCGGACGGTGGAAATATTAGCCTTGGAACTCGCGAAGTGTAGCGCATTCTGCTAGAAAGTAAGTCCATATACACCCAGTTAAAAGGTCGTTAGCTTGGAAGGCTGACCTGTCCAGTGTTGCTTTTGATAGAGACATCAGCTCCTTTGCGCAGTAATAGGTCGATCGTTGCGTCGCCTGCAGCGTCTTTTAGGCTCGCTGCAATCATAAGAGGCGTCCAACCAGATCCATCCTATGGTGATTTAGCAAGATTATAAAACAGGACTAGTTAATTTTGAGAGCTCAAGGGAAACTCTCTTCGAAAATAGAATCGTGATTACTCACTTCTACATCTGGGTCGAAATCCTTCATAGCGACTAGCAATTCCACGACCGATACTCGATTGTAGGCCGCAGCCCAGTGGATTGGAAGACGCTCATCATCGTCTTTCACGAATGCAGATTTTGGGTTTGCCTGTTTCAAAAATTAGCTTTGTTTTTGGAGGACCGAAACGGCACCAGAGCCAGCTTGTTCTTGCGGGGCAGCCTCGGCCCCAGGTGGAGCACAACTCACGTTGAGCAACGATTCAACAACCTCGTCTAAAGAGGTAGATTAGTAAATTTTACCATGCTGAGAAGAGTCAAGCTCTTACTTCTTCCTTCTCGGGCAGCCTCGTGCAGGGCGAACTTCTGATCGGAATCCATGGTGACTTTAGTGGAGGAAGGGTGATATTGAGATAAGAGCTGCGATAAGCTGTGTACTGCTGAGTCAGCAATTTTGAGCGCTCTCCAACCTCACCGCCCTTTTTGTGCCGGTTATCATGTTGGTCAATTGTGGCGCCTGAGGCACAAACATCCGTTGCAACTTCGATCCAAAGATTCATGCACGTCCTTGTACCAACTTCAACAAAATCTTGCCTCGCAGCCGCTAGAGACGCAGTGTCGGTCTTTAATCAACTGCGCTTCTCAAACCTGTGCCCAGACCGAACCTCCGGACTCGATTGCAGTCACGAACCTGTCGTAGGCTTTTCTTCGTCGCGCGTTCCATCGGATCCTGAATCTTTGGAGCTCTTGTCCTTCGAAACACACCACTTTACATTCTTCCCAAATCGCTTTCTTGCGCATACAAAATGGATTACATCCCACCCCATTCCGCCAATGACGCTGTGCGCATGTCCGCAAAGCGTACCGCCGAGCTCTTTGGTGCCGAATACCTGATGGTCACACCCTCAACTCTGACCGACGGTTCGATCGGTGTTTCATACAGACGGAAGGCAGAGTATGAAGATATTATCGAGCTACCCCGAGCTCTTGCAGAGAAACAGGCGAAGGCTACAGCCGGCCGGACAAAACGGCCGAAGATTCAGGCGCAGAAACCCGCAGACGGTAGTGGCTCTTCCATGTCACTCGTGAGGCGGCCATCAGGCACAGGAGCGGGGGCGGCTGGTGTTGGGGAGCAGCCTACAAGTTTGATCCAGAGGCCGTCGGCTACCAAGCAACAGCGACCCGAGTGGCACGCGCCTTGGAAGCTGATGCGCGTCATTTCAGGACACCTGGGATGGGTGCGAGCTTTGGCAGTGGAGCCGAACAACCAGTGGTTTGCTAGTGGAGCAGGAGATCGGACAATCAAGATTTGGAATTTGGCGACGGGTGCATTACGACTCACTCTCACCGGTCACATCTCCACCGTCCGTGGCTTGGCAGTCTCACCCCGGCATCCGTACCTTTTCTCGTGCGGTGAAGATAAGATGGTTAAATGTTGGGATCTGGAAACCAATAAAGTCATTCGACACTACCATGGTCACCTCAGCGGTGTTTATACACTGGCCCTTCACCCTCGTCTCGATCTGTTAGTCACGGGTGGTCGTGACGGCGTGTGCCGAGTCTGGGATATGCGAACGCGAAGCAACGTGCATGTTCTTGGCGGGCACAAGGGCACTGTCGCCGACATCAAATGCCAAGATGCCGACCCTCAGATTATTTCCGGCTCGCTGGACTCCACAGTTCGGCTGTGGGATTTGGCCGCTGGTAAGAGCATGGGCGTTCTGACGCACCACAAGAAGGGTGTTCGCAACCTCGCCATTCACCCCACCGAGTTTACATTTGCCAGTGCTAGTACCGGCAGCATCAAACAGTGGATGTGCCCCAAGGGCGATTTCATGCAAAACTTCGACGGCCAAAACTCTGTCATCAACTCTCTTGCCGTCAACGACGAGAATGTTCTCTTCTCTGGCGGCGACGATGGTTCCATGTCCTTCTGGGATTGGAAGACTGGTCACCGCTTTCAATCTTTGGAAACTACCGCACAGCCCGGCTCTCTTGAAGCCGAAGCCGGCATCATGGCTTCTACCTTTGACCGTACTGGTTTGCGTCTTATTACGGGCGAAGCTGATAAGACCATCAAGATTTGGAAGCAAGACGAAGAGGCTACCCCTGAGACGCACCCTCTGACTTGGGCCCCGACTCTCGGGAGACAGCGGTACTAGAGGGATGACCAGCACAACTGGCATTTGTATTCTCTGTTCCGGTTTCTCAATACCCTGTATTCTTTTTCGTTTTTGGCCATCTTCTTGTTGGCACTGTGTGGAGTTAAGCGCGGTCTTTCGAAGGCCCTTCATTTTAAACTATTCAAACATGTATCGGGAAGAATTTCCTCGGAAAGGTTCGCTTTATTTCTCTGATAAAAGAGCCCTGACGTTTTGTGTGATACAAACCCCAATTGAGCCAAATGATACCCCTGGCAATCCACCTAGATAGACAACATGTACAAGTAGCCATTACAATCTAGAGCGCAAGACACAGCTCGACTGAAAGGGTATCATATGCAAACTATTGTGCGATAGTAAACTAACTCCAGATAATGCGTATCGTATCAAAACATCCAAAAGAAAATTCCTCACCATCACTGCTCGGTACCCAAACCAAAGCCTTTAGCCTCAGCATCGTCCCTGAAAGCTGACCTGACATCTTCGGCCGCAACCCTCAGCCGAACTTTACTACTGCGGTCACCGCGAGTGGGAATCGTAGTACCCCCCAGCACGCCTTTCGAGCTAGATCCTTGCTCCAGCGCCAGGATACCCGAGTTCATGAGTGACATGGCCGCATGACCCAGACTCCGCACGCGAGCACTGGGGCCTCCACCAAGCAAGAAATCTTTCACGCCAGCGCCAGCGGCTCCAGCAACGGCTACGGCTGCATCGGCGATGCGACGGGCTTCATCAAGGACGTCGCCGAATGTAGATTCCGAAAGTCCTGTCCGGTGAACGCGGGCCAAGAGAGCGGCGAGGAAGAGCTTTCCTGATAGCGGGAGACAGCGCAAGGATTGCTGGAGTGGAGTTGATGTAGCTTCGTGAATGGCTTGCTTGATAGTGGCGATGGTGACGCGCCCCGGTTGGCCCTTCGTAGGAAGTTTAGCGACAGCTGATTCCCCGGCTGCTTTGGCTGTGATAGCCTTGTTACGCCGGGCGGAAGTTTTGCTGGGTGTTGGAGGCATTGATTCTGTCTCGTCTTTTGCCTCATCTGCGGCAGCGACCTCGTCGGCTGCTTGCTCGGCGATTTCAACGGCTCGACGGCAGATGTCCAAAGCTCGTCGGGCATCACCGCTGACGGCGGCTACTTTGCGACTTGCGAATTGGACGGCGTCTGGGTCAACGATATTGCCCGGCACACTGGCCAAGCGGGTACTGATAATTTCCATCAGATCTGTGTGACGGTATCCTGGAAATGTGATACGGGTTAAACCGAGGCGACTGGAGATCTTATTGCTTAAGGTTCTTTCAGGAAGATCCATGGTGTTTGCGACCGCCAGGACAATGAGGCGCGAGTGGCGGAGAGCAGGCCAGTTGAAGAAATTGTACATGACGGACTGGTTCTTTGTGACAAGCTGATCCAACTCATCCATGAGCACAACACAAGAAACTCGGCGAGGGGAGGGATTTGAGAATTCTCTTTCAAGAAGATCCAGTGCGTGGGAAGGTGAGACTCGGTCGCCCTTCAAGGCTTCCCATAGTAATGAGTAAGATTGATGCGGATCGGTGACTTTCATGCCGTTAATCTCGACAAAGATGAAATCATCCATCTCTTCTTCATGCACAGCACCGTTTAGCTGCGCAACTACCTCACGCACCGTGGCAGTCTTGCCAGTGCCTGGGGTACCGGAAATGTAGATACAAGCGCCTGTGCCCTCCATAATCGCAGCGCTAAGATGGTTGTACACAGTGTTGAACTCGGTCTTCCGGCACGGTAATGAGTCTGGAACAGTGGAGACGTGTAGCAAATTCCGAGCTTGACGGTAGGGAGAGTCGAAATGTGTGGGTGAGAGGACACGGGTACCCAGAGGAGTGAATTCAAGTGGTTTTTTCACAATGATCCTGAGATAAGTCAGTCCTATTAAATGAGGAAAAATTTTCGCCGTTTCCTACCGTTTATGAGTCGGAGTCATCAGTGCCCTCTTACGCTGTGATTGCGGCGTTGCATTGGTTGCTGCTAGTCGCTGCCTTTTTCTCGGGGTTGTAGGAGCTGTGGTCTCTTTAGTATCAACATACTGCGATACCTCTAATCAGCACTGCTTTTGCAATTTAGACCATGTGGTTCACCTTACTTCATCGTCCGCAGCCTTGCGTTTTCTGGAAGACTTCAAGCCATCCCTGACACAATTGATCAGATGGTGAATGTTGTCTTTATTGTAGACCTGCTCCCAGATAAACTCATCGGTATAGCGTCCTTGAACTTGGTTTACGCCTCGTCGACAAACAATACACTTGTTGTATTCCGTCAATTCGGTCTTGTTCTTTGGAGGGCCGTTGGGGTATTTGGCACTGAAGGCGCTCTGCGACATGACTGCCCCTTTGCCGCTGATTGATGTCAAAGGGTTGCTGTTGAAATCGAGTGTGATGTACTGTTCGTTGGGCAAGGCGTCGGTCCGGCACTTGTTCCTCGTGCCCATGAATTCGCCGGGAGATGCAAACCACATAATATGGGCAGATTTGACAATCTCGTCTTCTTCGTTTTCGTCTTCTTCTTCCAAAAATTCTGTAATAATGCCAACCCAGTCCTTTCCAGCTTCAGGGGACTTCAAGAGTATCACATCGCCCACTTTGCATTGGAATTGACCCATCTTCGCGCCAACGATTTTCCGTTTTTGGCGGGCGGGACGAACAGACCGTCTTCGGCTGCGTTTTGCCGGGGTATCATCCTTAGTCTCGGGTTCCTGAATAGTCTCTTCACTTGTGTCGTAAATCCAGTCCCACGGAAGGTCTTCGACGCCTAGCTCATCATCGGAATCGTCTCGAACTAGAGCTCCCTTGGTCATCCATTGGGCATGCTCACGAGCACTGCGCCTCTGAGGCAAAGAGTCTGAATCGCTGTCGCTCATTGGGGGTGCGAGAGATGTGACCGGGCAGAACATGCAACGGAGAAAGAGAAATCGCGCTTGACGCGTTGTCCACTTTCGCCCCTTTTAGGCTTAGTCCTGTAATGAGATCTGGCCAATCAAATCCATCTGCCTCCATCAAGATTTGTGTGCGGAGTACGGAGTACCACGATTGGTGTCTAAACTGCACAATTAGTTCAAAATTGACCAGTTAACTAACTAAATACATGTAGGTGTACAACATATAGGTGCAATGTTCTTTCAACTGGTTTTCGACACCTCAATTCTGCCTAGTTATCTGTTCTAGCTCTTGCTTCAAAGACGTCATGGAACTGATCAGTGTCTACTATCCATATGTTTCTATCTAATGATTATGACAAGTCATGTTGTAAATTTGATCTTCTCACCTAGTTAACAACTTCGTTCTCCCATATTCTAAAAACGCTCTCTTGAGTAGTATGGGTTGCAATCTGCTCTTTGTGCTCTTCTAGATATGGAGGTTTAATGCTTTAACAATTAACGCCCTAGACACTTCTAAGCACTTTTAGAAGTTAAATTGTAGTTAAATTTTATTTGACATGGCACCAATTCTCTGGTTGGTTTGAAATGTATATTAGATTGGTGAAAATGAGAAGATTACACATGCCGGACGCTTTGAAGATTGCGGAACAGACCAACCGGACAAACCGGAACAACAGTAATCCGGAGCCCTAACGTCCAACACATCTCAGCACGGAATAGACCAGATCTATATCCATCCAGCTAGATTCGTTTAAACTCGATTTCTTATCACCATAGCCGGGTCAACTCACACACCTCACTTATCCTCCACAGTCAATCACTGAGCCAGGTCCGTGATTAATCGCGGGAAAATTAATATCTGGGTGCCTTGATCCATAAATATCTTCTCATTATGTGGAGATAGTCAACCGTTAGACTAGTTCCATGCTCTATAAGCAGCTCTAGGCTGCATGAGTGGACAATCTACCTCTAGCTACCCAAGTAGGTCTACAGTACGTGCTACGTACATATGTCATCAATCTCCGCGGTTCAACCAAGGCAAGAATAGATGAATGCTCTTGCTCTTTGATTAATGCACGCTACAATCCAACCTCATCTCCCTAATTCTACTCTCTACCGAATTGACTCAGTTTCCCGACACATCGGCTCTCCAGGTTCTGATCCTTCATCTTGTTTTTACTTTCCACCTGGCCTACCTTCCTTACGTTGCGCACCCAGTCGCCCCCAGCAATTGATTGATATGTAATTCTGTCACAATTTTATTGAGCAGACGTGGATTCATACGCCTTCTTTTCCTTCACTTGCTCGTTTGATATCCCTGAGACCGCTGTGTTGCGCTCTCTTGACTTCGCTTATTCCATACTATCCATCCCGTGAGACATTGCTCTCGTCATCGAACACCTGTGGCCGTTGGATTCCGCCGAAATGGAGCCTGTGCCCCAGTCTTACGAGAATGAGTAAGTATATCTCGTGTACAGATACTTGTGCAAGTACGTTCCGCTAATAAATTCCGCTAGCTGGGAGCGTTTCAATGCCAAATGTGAGAGATGACCAAGTTTCAAATATGGTTGTACATACTGACTTGGCTAGCATGGGAACTGCCCAACTACGGCCCCGGTCCAGACTTTGACCGGGGGACCATCTACCGCCAGGACTCTGACGACTGGGCGGGATATAAAGGTCCTGATTATCATGTCGAGGATGATTTGGAGGATGTGAATTATGATTCCCCTGCTGTTGACTATCCGCCGCAACCCACAACTACAAAGGGGCCCGTAACTGGTCCGTCTCCCCCAATTGTACCTCCTGTGCTCTCAAAATCGCCAATTCCAAGTCAAAGCACTTTTCCAACCCAGGCAGTTATAACTGGACCCATTACTGGACCCAGAGCAGGTCATTCTCAGGCACAAGAAGGGCCAATACTCAATGAGCATGAGCCCCAAACGAGCAGTTCCCAAATGTTCGCCCGACAGCCACATCACCCGGCACTTGATCTCAAATTGGGCCAACATCCCCCTGTCAGAGGGGGCCATTCTGGCCGATCGCGATCACGGGGTCAGCCCAAAAAAGGCAGTAATAATTCAAGTCCTTCGCAACACAGACCTAATTATCTATCTATCGCACCAGGGCAAAATGACTCTTATTCCAAGGCAAAGTGGCGCAAGGGCTTTTCTCCAGATGGTAAGCTTTCTCACATCAACGTAAAGTCCATCATTAACAGTCAAATAGCTTCTTATCGTTTGCCTTACGAGTGTCAAGTATTTCAAGCAAAGTGAGTATGTGAAGCCTTGTAGGCTTTGGTCTTAGAACTGACGCAGACAATGAAGAATCAGGCAAGTGACTTCCGGAGAAACTTCCAGCATCGACTTCCGCCAAACAATTATCGAGGCTACTGGTGCCTATGTGAGGATAAGTGCAGGAAATGCCAAAGTTAGTTGCAAGCTAAAATTACTCCACACGTGAGGGACTGAACATACTGATGACCTAAAGCTGGTGCACATCTGGGGCCAGCGAAATCAGGTTTTGGCGGCCCAGAACATGCTTCAGGGTATGTTGAATCGGTTAATGCAGCAGTTCGCTTTGCCTAAAGCATCACGCTGGGCCAAGATACATGCGCACTCAAATACGAAGGTTGCCCATGCCCGGTCGCAGGAATACCACGACGAAAGATTATCCGAGATGCGAAAGCCACCTAGAATTGTCGCGGATTATACTGTATGGATAAGCTACTGCCAGCCCTAGTTTGTTCTGGTACCTTATAGAGGCTAACTGACCCTTGACACTACAGCTTGCGTTCCTTTGGCCTTCGGATGGCCCCTCACTAAGCTACTTTATTACTGCCCAACGCGAGCTCCTCGATTTCATTCGCTTGAAATATGACGCGAAAATCTACATCAAGCCTGGTATTCCAGACTGCCTTTTCATGTCTGGGAGTGATGAGCGGGACATGTACATCATTGCAGCTCGATTCCGGGAGCTGTGGGAAAGGCTAATGGTCCAGCACGAGACGGAAATCAGGCTGTTCCTTGTTGCGGCACCCCGGACAGAGCTTATGAGAACCCACGTCATCCTACAAAAGTTTGGTCAGCTCTCAAGACCTGCTCTCTGCGGACCACAATTGGCCCCAGACGTAGCGGCAACCTGGATGACCACTGCGGAAGAGATCAAGGCTAAGAATAGGAGCATTGTTACCACCGGCCTTAGGGAAGCACTGAATGTGATTCCTCAATTTCGAGGATTCCTGCAAATGCGAGCAAAGTTCGGTTCGTTCGCGCTACAACAGTGGCGCAGGCCGAAAGATGGCATTTCGTATGAGTTCTCAGAGTTTCACGAGATGCTTACCCATACAAACACTGAAGGGCGTTTGGTTCCGGGGTATGTTGTAACCTCCACCGGAATCTGACGGTTTGCTGACCGCTTTTTCCTTTAGAATCCGATTGCAGCAAGATGAGATCTTCGATCGAATCATGAAATCAGACTTTCTTAAGCCCTGGGGAAACGCCAAAACTAAATCTCTCTTGAGCCTGATGCCTAGATATTCCGCCAACTTTGAGTATCAGGTGAACAATGATTTGGTGATCCACGTCGAAGCAAAATTTTCGCTTCCTCTTGGCTCCCAGGAGTTTGAAGTCAACGGAATCCGCTGTTTCAGATCAAAACAGATTGGTGCTCCTGTTGATCATCAGACGCCAATCCAGATCAGCATGATTGACTTTGAAAGGTTTGTTTACCCTAGATCTTTTTGAGTTTTGACTAGAAGCTGAGGTTATATCTAGGTCCGACTGGCAACTCGAGGTGAAGGCTTTTGAACTCTGCCCTGAAAGGGAGATGCCCCCCGAGCTAGATAAATTCATGCGTTCAATAAGTTTCCAATGGAACCCAAATGCAAAGAGCATTGGATGTGCCCCTCAGCGCAAGGCGAGGTTCTCCTATGGTTTGCCAGTGAAGAGATTTGTTGAAAAGGCCTCAATTCAGCTCCAAGTCAAAAGTTCACCGCATGTATTCGAGCTCGCCCGATTCGACGAGTACATTTACGCGGCTGGTCACTGGCCGATTACCCCGAAAGTCTCCTGGGGTGCATGGCTGTTCAATCCTATTTGGGATGATATACTGTGTGAACAGGCTGATCTGGAAATTTCTAAAGATGGGTGTCTGTCGGTGTTTTTTCCCCCACTGGGGGATGATCAGGAGCAGAAGGACAGACAGAAACCGGTCGATGAGATCCGCAAGAATGCCGAAATCCGAAAGATAGACGAGGAGAAGCAGCTGGGTGCTTTCATGAGCGTTGTCCAGCAGACTGCGCGGATGCTGGCGAATTCAGACACTGAAATGCCTGAGGTCCTCGAGATCGATCTTGGAAGTCTGTTCTAGTGGATGTCAGGAAATCGGCTCAAAGTTTTCACTCCCCATGGGACCATAAGGGACAACTCAAAGGAAAAGCAAATGGAACAAGAAAACCAAAGTTTGAAAAAAAAAGCCCTCCAAAAGTATCAATATCGTCTGGCTTGCTTATCAAGCCGAGATCATTAGGAATGTAGCAATAATAGTTCCAATTCAAGTAAGTTATTGAAATTATTCCCGGTTCCCAATATTAGAAAGCTCATTTAGCCCTCGATTCGGGTTTTCTTCAAGTTCTTTTTCTTATACTTCATCTCCATTTTGCTTGTTTCAATACGGTGAGATAGAACCCCGGTATGTGATTTCGATTTCTCTATGGTAGCTCGGCTCGACCTATTCGTGAGACGGAGGTCGAGTTTAGCCCGTGGCGGCTTGAGGAGCACCTTCTGCGAGCATCTTCTGCCTCAATGCTGTAGGAGATGGGTAGGTTAGCACACGACAAAAAAGGACCCCCCAAGGCAATACAATTCCCGCCTCCCATTATCCAAAAAAGAATTCCACTTACTCTCTTCCACAATACGCAGTTGCGAGCTCTTGGCCTGTACGATCTTCTCCAACTCCTGCAGGTTTGCCTCCAAGCCCTTGACCTTATCTTCATAGAACGCAACCGCCTTAGAAGCAGTCTGGAAACACACCAATTGTCAGCCCGACCAAACCATTCACCGATGTTCCTAGGCATATCCCCGCCGCCACATACCTTCTCGACATAAAATCCAGTTCCGACATCAACAAGCACCTTCTCGCGATCCGTCAAGCGGCCCTTGACGTACAGCGAGCTAGTGAGGGGCACGAGGATCTCATCGCGGCCAGCGGTTCCCTTCTTCTCGTTCCCGGTCACGCCATCATTGATCGATCGCACACAGTCGCGGAACTTGGCCTGCGCGGCGCGTAGCTTCGTGTGAGAGGTGGTTAGGTGTTCCAATTCGGAGGTGAGGCGGGTTTGGAGGGCGCGGAGCTGAGGAATAGAAAGAGAGGCAAGGTTGACTGGTTGCGGGTGGTTAGCTGGGAATTTATCTCCATACCATACGGAAAGCTGAAAGCCGGTGCCGTAGTGCTGTGTTGGTGTTGGGGGGGGGGGGGGGTCAGAGACGCACCTGAGCCTTGGGGAGCTCCGTCTGAGGATGGGGCGTTTTGTGACATTTTAAAATTCGGGAGAAAGAATGTGGTGTTTTGGGGATCGATTTCCGGATCGGGAGCTTTGTTATTGTAGATCAGGTCGTCGCATTGGGACTGTATAGGTGCATAGGTGGTGGGGGGGGGCGCTTGAGAAAACTCCTGGGTCCAATGCGTGGCCATAGTGGAGATAGTGGCGGGGTGGACTTATACACACGCACCTGACCACCTCACCTCACTTTCCTTGCACAGACCATTTTTGGACAAGAAATTATTGAGCCTAGAGCCCCACATTTTGTTATACCCACTGACTCAGAGAGAAAAATAAGCTGTCAGTATGTAATTTATATAGTTCTACGAGTACATAGCCATGACTCTGCGTAGGTAGAATGTTATCTGCGGGGAACATCAAGTCATTCCGAAGATTCTTAGTTCTCCGCTCCGCTCCGTAATCCTTCTTTACCACGTATCTATGGCTTCAAGACTGGCAGCATGTGAAGCTTGCAGAAAAGCAAAAGTTGCCTGTGATCATAAACGACCGGCATGTACTCGGTGTGCAAGTCACGATAGAGCTGCAATTTGCATTTACCGGACAACGCCATTCAAGAGAAGAAGAGTGGAGAGCTCTACACCTCTGCAGTCTCCTAGGTGTGTACTATGTGATTCATAAATTTAATTCTCTTATTTTCACATGCTTATCAAATTTGAAGTCGGCTACCTGCGGCCCAACCATCCTTCACTCCAAGGAATAGTCCATATCCAAACCCCGGCTTTCTGGGGTCCTCCAGCCATGTCGCTATTTTCAATGAAATTTCCCCACAAGACTACCATACATCGGATAATTATCATGCCTCCGAGGAGATGACGATGATGATGCATTCCCAGTCCACTGGCGAGAATATCTTGTTAATCCAAGGGGCGGATGTCCTCAGACAGCTGTTGAACACCTTCCCTCTAGCCGCCATGAAGGATTTTGTTACTTTTTGGCTGGCAACAGGAGCCAATCTAGCCCTGGCAGAGCCTTTTACCGAGAAGTGTACTGAAAACATGACGTACCTGTTCACATCTTTCTCACAAGATGATAACTGGCATTTGGCCTATGCCCAACGTTTAACCCAAAATTCCCGAGAACCTTTGCAGTTTAGCAGCACATCTGATATGGAAACTTTTTCTGCCCAGTTCCTCGATCAGAAATTCCGATGGGAAAGTCTAGGTATATTCCTCTCTGCTGTGAGCCGAGCAGCGATCGATATATCATTCTTCCCGCCATTGTTCAAGACTGAAAAAGATCAGTTCACTCTTCGGAAGCTATCTACAAAACTAAGTGATCTTGCGTTAGACATTGCGCTGTCGCTGGATTGCTTAAACGACCTACAACTTGTTTTACAATATGAAAACTTTATAGTCCACACTCATGTTGATGGGGACCAAAGTAAGAATCTCGTTTAAAATTTTTTTAATCTGTTGAGAACCGCAACTCATCACGAATTCCAGGCTACCATTCGTGGACCAGACTTGGAGATGTTGTGTCGTCCATGTTTGCACTTGGCTACCATGAGAACGTCGAAAAGACCAAGCCACCAATCCCGGCTTTTCTTTCGGAATTACGAAAGACAGCTTGGGCCACCACATACTCGGCGGACAAGAATGTGGCTATATTCCTTGGTCGCCCACCTCGGATGAGCAAGCGGTTCTGCCACTTTCAAGTACCTCTGACCCCGACAAGCTCAGATCAGGCTTGGGACACCTCACACGTTGAGGACGAGGTTGTCAGATGGAACAAAGAGACACCAATCTGTTATAGATCAAGTATTCGGTGGGCGACTCTTTGCTCCGCCCTGAAAGAAGATGTCCTTGAACTGCTCCGATCGAAGCAGCGCGAGAATTTCAATCGGAAAGCTAGGTAAGCTGGAGCTCTCAAAAATGAGATGCCCTGGCTCACTCTAGTGTGTTTGACATAGCATCATCCGGCAAAAAGCTGAAACTCAATGGGCAAACCTACCTCCTCGATTCCGACTTTCGGGAACTTTGAAAGAATGCACTGGGGATGCGTTCGAACGCGACCTTCTCGCTAGCATACGCCTGGACCAACTGCATGTTCTCTTTCTACTTCAACTAGCGTTTCTCGACACTCTGACTGCGCCTGACCTATCCATGCTCGATATCTCGGACCAAATGCTCTCCCTCGTAGTGGACGCAATTCTTCTACGAGATCAGCTGGTGAACTCTGGAACAGGGCTCGTGTGGAAGGTAGGTATTTTTTTTAAATCTATTCCTAGGATCCTAATCTTCAATTTCCGGGCTAACGACTTGTCAGATCGCTCACTTCGGCCTGCCGGCTGCAGGCATTATCCTCCTTTCAATGCTTAAACAACACCGCACACTAACCGAAGGAAGATCCTCATGGTCCAAAACCATACTTAATCTCGGTATCTTTGTCGCGCAGGTTCAAGTTGGGAGCATCGTTCGTCGTGGAGATCCGAATTACGCCTTGATATCCAAAGCGACACAGACTATCGAGCGCTTCCTTGATTCTATACACCGTGAAGGAATGCAATCCCCGACGCAATTAACATCGCATCCAGGAGAAACTGGCGACTGGGCTGCTTTTTTCACCCAGGATCTGTGTGATTTCGAAACTGACTTTTGGGAGAATCTCGCATACCATCCATCTTTGCTGGCTTCGGACCCTAGTTTGCCTCAAATATCGTAGATGAACACAGGTTTGAAAACAAGGCAAGATGGAACATGCATTATGAATTGTACGAACACAAAACTTGGTCACCCGCTTATGCAGCCTTTGTCCATTAGCTGAAGTGATGCTAGTATTGAAGATGTGTTCAGATGTCCTCCTTCTCTTTCAGACGTCCTAAATGAAAAGAACTGCTGTTATAATCGATGCTTTCATTTAGATACCTGTATATTCTCTGGGCCTTGACTCTCAATTCTCTAACCTGGTATTCATCATCATATTTGAAAATGTTTTAAGCGTCCTCGGAAAATCCTTGTAAGGATTAGTGACCTCACTGACATCTACAATCACTTCATAACACGCGATAAGTGATCAAAAGAATGCGTGTTAGCTATGCAAATGATTCCAAACTTGACAAAAGGAACTGCAGTCCAGAACGCAAACAAACGGCATTCTAAAGTGAGAGTTGATGATGCCGAAGCCTGACAATGTCTATATATGATCATCACCTTAGACCTTTCTGTTTTTTCCTTCTTCTGTTTTAATCTTTCTAATCTAGCTATAAAGCCAAAATGAAACCCGGACTACATTCTATCGTCATGAATTAGATCACTTTCTCCGAGGCCCCCTAGAGCTCCTCGTCTGGTTTCTGTGCAGTAGGTTCGCGGCCCAAAAGGTAACCTCGCATCGTAGACCACACGCTAGGCTCTGGTTCAAGAGACTTATTCTTAACCTTATAGGCTGTGTGATTTTCTTCCATTGGCATATCACCATCGGCATCCAAATGTCGCGAATCATCCAAAGACGAGTCACTTAGAGTAGTGAAGCTAGTCTTATCAGACTTCCCCTTTGGTGACTGAGTGTCAATCAATCTCTTCTTTTGTGGCGGAGAAGTCATTCCGCCTTTTTCATCACCCTCATCCCTAGTCCGCTTGCGATTGACACGCTCAATAGCATGTGATAAAGCATCTAGGCCAGGATTGCGGGACGGAGATGGAGCTTCCGTACAAGTGGCTTCATAGTAGCCAAGCTGTGGGGTATCTGGGATAGGAGCCCGAAGAACTTCTGGGGCAATCACGGGGGAATGATCTGGAAGGGAACCAATACCAGCCTGAATGAGAGAAATGGAAGTAGAAGTGGGGGTAGGGATAGGGCCAGAAGGTGAGCCAGGAGAAGGAAGAGGGGCGGGAGCATTGGCACAAGGACGAGCGCGGGCAGGATCAGGAGAAGGAGCAGGAGGAGGGGCAGGTGCATTGGCACGAGGCCGAGCACGGGTGCGGGCAGCAGTAGGAAGACCAGAGATAATAGGAAGACGAGCAATAGGAATAGTCGGATGAAGACCAGGCGCAGGAACAGGCGCAGGAGCAAAGCCACCTGCAGGAGCAGGCATGGGGACAAAATCAGTAATAGGATAATTGAAATCGACAACTCTCCACGTAGGATCAGTGAAGCGGTAATATCGAAGAATATTGAACATGCGCTCGGTGAGGTCCGCTGGATCTGGGACATGAGCGAGAACTAAAGCTGGGAACTCATTTCGCCTAGCGGTGAGCTTATTTCTGATGTCAAATGCCTTCTTACCTTTAAATACTGAGTTCCAATGACCTCCATCTTGAAGAAAGTTGTGCAATCCGGGATTGTAGATCTCTCGAACCAAGCGGAGAACGGCCATCTGATCTCCAAAGTTCGTGTTTATGTCGATACCAATAGCTTCCCAAAAGGGAACTTCAAACTTTGAGCTCATGTTCAACCTCATATCTGTGATCACTCGCGCCATTTTGGAAGATTTTGAGGAGAGTTATAGAGGTTGAGTAGTTGGTTTGTTGGCTTGTTAAATCGTTAGATTGAATTGTATTGTTGACTTGTTGACTTGGAATTTTTCGGAATTTTTGAAAGTGATGATTGCCTAGGTGGTATTCTCAACTGCTAAATGTTCGCGAGGCGCTTTGTGACTTGCTAGATTGTTGCAAGCATGGCTCAAGTATTCTGGGATACACAAAGGAATACTATTTTAACCTCGAATTCCCCTTTTTAGAACAAAGCAGCGCTTTGATGAGATACTTGGCAAACCCAAACAATTGGTTTCTAATTGTGGCATCTCTAAAGAAATCACTTGCCAGCACTTGTTTCTCTAAATACGAGACAAAGACAAGGGGAGAAAGTGACCGAGAATAACTAGAGGCTTCATTTGCATTTGGGAACGCAAGGAAGACTGAACTCTGGAAACAGAATAGGAACTTCTTTCTGTTAGTTTTCTTGTTGAAATATACAAAAGACCTTCTTCGCCAAGTTAAGTCTTTCCCAAAGACGATGATCACAAAGATGATAGACTATTTTGTACGTCCTTACTACCATTGGTAGGACTTTTTGATAGACCAGCATCAAGCTTGATTATCAGCAGCCTAAAAACAAAGACTGAATATGAAAACAAAGACGCAAAAAACCAAAAAATTGCCAAATGTCGATGATGTGGTAATCTTCACAGCCTGCTTTGAAAAGCACATGGAATCGCCTGCAGGGGATCCTCAGTGCCCAAAGGCAAGATGCACACATCAAGAAGACGAAAAACAGAGTTTCTGAGCTCCAGGAGGCCTGTATAAATTACTGTGCTCATTACGGATAATGCGCTATATAGGTCGCGTGATTACGTGCTTCGGAGTTCTCATTTGACCATTGTGAGTAAGAAGGCAGATATCCCAGCGAGACTCACGTCGGGCTCGGTTTACTCCGCCAACGCGTGTGTATCTAGCAGAGCATTTATAGTGCGATCGACACGAATGTCAAAGTAGTTAAAGCTAATCAAAGGAAGATCGGTAGGAGATGATGATATAGTGGTCATCTTCGCTCGCAGAGTGAATTCTAGTAATATCATTGATATGATAGCCATCTATTAAAACCCCAATGGCATACAGACGATTAGTGTTTCAGAAAGAAATCTGCCGGGCTTCGGGGAGGATTCGTCTCTCTGGGCAGTTTTTTTTTTGCGCGGCTACCTGCTACTCATGTGTCGGCAGATCCTGGTTGAGTTTCTAGTCTGCCAGGAGGCCTTCATAGATGTAGGGTCAGACAGAACAGGGCGATGCCGACTGCACAGATATGCGTTACAGTGCCGACCATCTGATAGCATCACTCCACAAACCCGATTTCTGCGTTAGATTCTATAGGCTCCAGTTGATGAGCAATAGCTTCAGTAAGAACCCTTCCTTCTTCTAGGCAGTATACTTGACATCCTCATGCTTCCCGTTGTGCCAGATTTCTAGCCACCGTGCTATTCCCTATGGAGGCATCTGAGTTGTGCGGACTTCCAAACTCACCCCATGCCTCTTTGGTCGGCTTCTGAAGAGGGTAAATTCGCCCTGGGTCGCTCTTAGAGAACGAAGTCATATGAAGCGGACCATTGAGCCCACATTGCCTAGGGTCTGCGCCGGCGTTGAAGAGCTACGCGGCTTTGATTTAGAAGTCGAGAAGCAGCTCGTTATAGCTCCATTTCTAGGCTCGAGTATTCAAGAAATGTCAATGAACTTGGCTGCATCGCTCCGACTCCAGCCACGAAAAATGATAACGGTTCTTCTTTTGGGCTCTCCAGGTGTGGACCTCGTGGCTTTATCTCTCGGTTTTGGGGTGGGGCTGTGTTTTATAGGTCCAGCCAAGCTCAGAGCTAAGCAAAAAAAGGGGGTCAGAAGGTCTGGACATTGGAATTTGTGGAGGGGTCACTGCCCGCCTCGAGGACAAGGATGCCGAGGAATGAGTTCCGTTGCTTAGGGCACGAGACAATCACGTATCCTGTCATCCCTCCAACAAGAATGGATTCAGCCTCAGAAGGCGACTCCATGCTTCGCTGAATCATGGAAGACTGACATTCGCAATAGATCTAGAATCCTAACCCTTCAGAGAACATTTCAGAGTTTCATCTCTTTGGTCTTGCATCTCCAAGGGGTTGACTCAAGGAAAAGAGGGCTGAGCGGAGTCATGTGGTCTTACGGGCTCTATGTCATCTGCAGGGATGTAGTATATACAGCAGTCCGAAGGATTCACCTCCTTTTCAGTCTGACAATCGAATCAAACAGGCAATCAGCCACATGCAACGAAATATCCAAAAAAATCCCCTATTCTCTTCCTCTACGAATAGGTTGAATGTCGCATGACTCAAAAGGCCGAGGCTTAGCCTACAGGATCAGCCCTTGTTCCCCGCATACGCTTTGACATGGTCGATTCAGCGATGATCGATGATAATTGTCAGACTCAAGTTGTTTTTGAAATTCGTATAACAATTGTATTACGCGCTTTCGAGCCGCGCTCCTCGCTCTTTTAATTTATGTCCGTGTTGCTACAACTTGCAAATACAAAACTATCGCGTACTGCCCATGACTTGCCCCCGGGCGCTATGATCCCGTTCAGCGTCTTAGTGCTGACGAGTGGTATAATGTGGACATCCTTAGACAAAGCCACAAGTTTTCTTTTGGGGCTGATCTGCAGCTGTGCTTACCCCACGGGGAATGTTTGATCTCTTTTTATATTCGGTGGGGTGGCCAATGTTCCCCATATTCTTCCTCCTAAACAGTTTTTGAAACGCAAAATCAGAGTTCTCTTGAAGCTAAAAGCAATTGAAAGCCCCTCATCATGGATGAAAAATCGTCTGAGGGTGCTCCTCACTATGAGCATGGAATCCCCGCTAAGAAAGAGCAGGATGAGGCGGCCAATCCTGATACACCTGAGCGTCGTCGGGCTATCGGAATCAACGTCGTTGAGAATCCGTTGACGGTAAGCCTGCGACCAAAGCCCTGATCTTGCATTTTTGTATCGAGCAAAAAAACTAACCGTTTTTTCTACGTCCATAGCGCAGCTCCAAGGAGCAAGCTATTGTCGATGCCCGAGCATACGCCGAGTGGCATAATATGAGCGAGTACGCCGATCTATTTGGCAGGGCTGCTGTAGTTGCGCGGAGCCCTAAGGAATTTCCCTCGGCCCCTGAGCTTGATGAAGAGGAACGCACCGCACTCGCATACGAGAGGGACCATAAATGGCACGGTCCCTTTATGCTCTGGTATTCAATTGGGCTGTGTGCTATTGGAGCTGCCACACAAGGATGGGATCAGACTGGATCCAACGGCGCCAACTTGTCTTTTCCGGAGGAGTTCGGTATTGCGAGTAAAGGAAAAGATGAATGGATTGTGGGAATCGTCAACTCGATTATTTTCTTGACTGCTGGTCTTATGTACGTATACCACCAGAGAGCATCATGATTTTTGATTGCGACTAACCTTGCACGCAGTGGTGCTTGGATAGTCGATCCGCTTAATCACTACTTGGGCCGACGTGGTGAGATTTTCGTTACTGCTCTCTGTCTCACTGCCACACCAATCGGCTCTGGTTTCTCAAAGTCGTGGCAAGGGCTCTTTGCTGCGCGCTTTGTGATGGGCATCGGAATTGGCGCAAAGAACGCCACGGTGCCCATTTACTCAGCAGAGATGGCACCGGCTAGAACCAGAGGTGCTCTTGTCATGTTCTGGCAGCTTTGGGTCGTAGTTGGCAAGCATCTCTCATACCTTTTCAAGAACTACAGCTAATCTCAATGCAGGAATTTTCTTGGGCTTTGCTGCCAACGTCATTGTCAAAGATGTCAAAGATATTGCTTGGCGTCTTCAACTCGGTTCCGCGTTTATTCCATCTTTCATCCTCAGCATTGGAATTTTTTTCTGTCCCGAGTCTCCTCGCTGGCTCATGAAGCACAACAGACACGCCGAAGGATTTCAGTCAATGTTGCGCTTACGAGCTCATCCAATTATCGCAGCGAGAGATTTCTATTATTCATACATTATCTATGAAGAGGAACTCAAGGAGGCCCGAGGCGCAGGCTATTTCTCCCGTTTGTGGGACTGTTTCGCCGTTCCGAGAATTAGACGGGCTAACTATGGCGCCTCCACGGTTATGATTGCGCAGCAAATGTGCGGTATCAACAGTGAGTGGTATCTCGCCTCGTGAGAGTAGCCAGAACTAAGTCCCTTTTAGTCATTTCGTTCTACAGCTCAACGATCTTTCGGGATGTCGGCTACACAGAAGACCAGGCCTTGTATGCGTCTCTTGGATACGGTGCTATCCAGGTCGTGGCCACAATCCCTACTTTGTTCCTAATCGACACCAAAGGCCGAAGAAGTCTGACTTTGATTGTGAGTTATGATAGAAGTTCTAGTTGAATGTCACTGACTCTTGTTCCTTTATAGACATTCCCCTTCATGTGCATCTTTCTACTAGCCGGTGGTCTCTCGCTTTTGAACAAGACAGAAAACCATGCTGCAATGATTGCACCAGTTGCCTTGTAAATTTGGTCACTTCTACTTAGTCTGAGCATAGGCTAATTGGTCTCTTCGAATAGGTTTGTGTATCTGTTTACTATCGCCTACTCACTAGGTGAAGGCCCCGTCGCTTTTCAATACTCTGCTGAGGTATTCCCGACCATTCAGCGAGAGCAAGGAATGGCGTGGGCCGTTTGTATCAACAACACTTTTGGTAAAAACTCCCAACATCAAACCCACGGAGCATCTGTTAACAGATTTTATTCCAGCTGGCGTCCTTAGTTTAACTTTTCCTCGAATGACGACTGTGATGACAAGGACCGGTGCATGTACGTTGACAATTTAAGCTCCTGGTATCCAAAATTGCTAACCCCTGCTACAGTTGGTTTTTATGCTGGTCTGAACCTCCTAGCATGGTTTATGATTTTCTGCTTTGTGAGGGAGACCAAGCAGCTGACTCTAGAAGAATTGGATCGTAAGTCAAGTCTCAAGTCTACATGTCATATACTGACAACGTTGCAGAGGTATTTTCGGTGCCGACCAAGAAGTTCATTCACTATGAACTGACTGTTTGGCTTCCTTGGTGGATCAAGCGATATATCTTGAGAAAGAATATCGAAAGGCCACCACAGATAATTTCACTGGGGGAAAGGGTCAGATAGTTGCCCACAGAGTTAGTTCCTCATGCGTGATATCTTCAGACGGTGACTGTTGGTTCGGTTGATGCCTTTTCTATGGTAGGGACTTTTATTATCCTACCGGAGAGTTACCTACATGATAACTGCAATAATTCTGTTCGCTGTATAAGTAGAATAAACTCTTAATGGTCCTCAACAACGATCGAGGCAGTGATAGTATCCGTATAGAGGAGATTCTTTGGCAAGAACGAACCAATACATCTCCAACTTTCCTTCCTAAGACCAAAGACACTCTCATCTCTAGCGAACGATGCCAGTTGTATTTTCCCATCCATTCACTTCACCATGGACCAAATATCGTCAGAATGGCGACATATGATCGAAGACATAGGTGAAGGTAAAGCAAGACCAGAGGCTTCAGACCAACTTCCATCCAGCATCTCACTGATCCCACTTCTTGAGACCGCTCATCACGTCTTCGCACAAGCGTTCAGAATCAATGTACCTTTAATGCTTTGGCCAGAAGCCTGGTTTCCAGGGGATGATCGACAGTGCCCTATGTGGCTCCGGCCTTGGATTCAATTTCCTCAACAGCAAGAAGAGACGTGGAACAGAATTCTCCACGCGTCCCAGCTTGTTACTGCAAGCATTTTTCCTCCGCAAATCGCTCTCGAACACACTGCTCAGACCCTGCAATGGTACCCAGTGCACTCAGAAGACACATTGAAGCAGTTTGCACACAGAACACTGGACGATTACCTCGGGACTGTTGTTAATTTTCTGGAACATGAGGACACACTGAGGTACAGGTTCAGTATCCGTGGACAACTGAAGTTCGACCGCCCGCGTGAATGCTGCGTTTCTGTTGCAAAATTTGGATTTGAAGAGCCAGCGTACGCAGTCCTGTATATGCCATCATTTAGTCTGACTGTGCCCGAACTGGTTGCAGGGTTGCACGCAACAGCACCGCTCGATTCCTTCGACGAGGAGCCCACCACGTTTGAGGAACACGCCACTGCGATAGTGGTCCATGCAATCGTTCGAATCTATTCAAGAATGATGGGTTCCGGACGCCGGTATGGGTATATCTACACAGGGGAGGCATTGGTGTTTCTTCACATCCCTCTGCACGATTGCACAATTGTTGAATACTATCTCTGTGTTCCTGCTCGAGACGTCGATTTTCATGGTTATGATCCCCATTCAAACTGGGTTCGCCGCACGGCTTTGGGCCAAGTCCTCGCTTTCGCATTACAATCTTTAGCTGCTACTCCACCATCTCAGGAATGGCAGGATGCGGTTTATCAATCCTATCGCCCTCTCGAAGACGACTATTCAATTATCATGCCCCAAGCCCCGGATGACATTCGACTCCGCCCACCACCAGAGTTTATGTACGAAAACTCATTCTGGACTAGATTCTGGGAAAACCTTCTGCAGGCAAGGATACCAACGGGCCATACAGAAGTCCCTGGTCTACCAACCTCTGGGTCGTCAGATTTTTGCAATCCCTACTGTACCCAGGAATGCCTCCTTGGCACCTTTGAAAAGGGTGCTCTAGATGAAAACTGCCCGAATGCTGCCCAGCACGGCGTAGGAAGACACCAAATCAGCTCGCAAGAGATTTGCGACATGATGAATGAACAACTTCGGGCAAATCGGTATAGAGGATTTGAGCAGCTGCACATTGTCGGTCGAACCTGTTATCTGTTAAAAGCATCTTTGCTGTCTCACGGGTATACTATGTTGATCAAGGCTACCAGTGCCAGCAGGTCGCACAAAATCAATACTGAATTGAATAACTATGAGAGCCTTATGTCCTTGCAGGGATCACAAATCCCTGTATGTCTTGGGATGTTTTCGCCTAAGATCCCATATTGGTATCATGGGGTTCAAATGGAGTACATGCTGCTCCTCAGTTGGTCTGGAATTCGAACGGATCAACATGTCACCCTTGAAACTTCTCAGTTCCTTGATCAGGAGATGCGGAAACTTCAGGACAAACTTCAAGAGCATGGAGCTGTTCAGAAAGATTCCGCTTTCCGCAACTTGCTGTGGAATCCAATGTCACAATCCTTTGTGATGGTTGACTTGGAAGATTTGAAGTGGCTGACGAGAAGTGCAAAAAGTTCCGAGGGGCATGAAAGCCAGCAGGCACAATTCAACACAGATGAAATCCAGTCCAGTGGCTATCTTGGAGATGCTGAGAAGTAATCTTCGATTATGGCGCTCACAACATGTGAAAGAAAGGGTTGGTTGTGTTAGAAGAAAAGGCACCGTAAAAGATTCTATATATTATTCCCAACGCTATCTTTTTTTCCGGGTGCCATCGTTTCTGTTGCCTGTAGGTTCCTTGTATCCTGTAGCACACGGCTGTAGTGCGAGATATTAAGCACAAAAATAAAAGTAATCACTTCAGATCAAAAGTCTATCATCGATCTATTAGCAATTGACGATAATTCCCAGCTTAGTCGACGTGAAAAACGTACCATATCAAACCAAATACCACCAGCAAAGGTGGATTGGCTTTTCCCCTGACTCTTAAACCCAACACTTTCATAAAAACTCATCAAGTAGTCATGCGCGATCAGAACAACCTTTCTCGCCCCAAAACATCCTCTCCTGAGATGCTCAAGGTACGCCCGGACGAGAGCTCTCCCAATCTTCTTGCCCTGATACTCCGGTGAAACAGCAACAGAATGGATTGCAATGGTATCACCATACTTATGATTCCCGATCAACTCATTATTGACAAAGACTGGCTCATCATCCAGTGCTCGCCAATTCTCCGGCATTGACATCGATCCGTCGGTGATACGTGTGTAGGGAGAGCGGACCGCGATGACATGTCCAATAAGTGTAGGTGAATCTGAGTCTTGCTCATTCTCAACAAAGAGTCCCAGGCATAGCTCAGGACAGGCTCCCAGACGATAGCAGAACTTGGATTGCGTCAGAAGAAACAATCGTTGGTATTGCTCTGTTGGCTCAGTCTTCGGCTTACCTTTTCCTCGGAGCATCGTTCAGCCTCTGTAAAGGCTTCCTCGACGGCTACGCAAATCTTCACGTCTTCTTTGCTCAGAGTTCGGGTGAATGCATTAATTCCGCCGAGGTTTGGAATGTGGATGTTGGTCTGGTTCATGGTGTGATGCTTATATTAAGTTGTGAGGTCAGGTAATAAAAAATAGAAAACAAGAAGGCAATCTAACATGTAATTTGAAGAAATATAAGCAATTGCCGTTCTAAGGAGTCAAGGGTATTTCTATACTGGCGGAGTAAGACAAATCGGAGTATTCGGACCGGAGTGTTCGGCGTGAGTAACCCCCGTGGAGAGTGCGATCGTCGATCACTGCGGAAAACGTGGAATCTGGATCTTTTGTAGTGGTTGAATATCATAGATTTGATGCATCATTTGCAGATATTAAAGAGCTTGACCCCGTATTAACTACACCGCTACTGAGTGGCGGGCAGCATACAAAATATGGTGGTCAATTTTGGTCTACACACTTGCTAGAACTCATGGTGTCCACTACATTTCTCAGCTGTAGCTGAGGCAGGGAAGATGCAGTTCAAGTTTTCTTTTTTTTGCTTATTTTGGGGGCCTCGTTGCTGATAAGAGAAGGACTGGGTCTTCCATTTATGAGCAGCCCTTGAGGCGGATCGGAGATGAGATATTGTACAAACTGACCTGTTAATATTACAAAGTGCAAAGCATCGCTTCCAGCCTTTCAGAGTTTCGCCAACAAAGACTCGACAAACGTGCGCAGTCTATCCAATGTGACATCCTGCTTCACATCTAGCCGACGGCACTGCACCTCCAGGGTCTGCTTCTTCTTCCACCCATTGCCAACAATAACAATAATGGGGTATCCAATCAAATCTGCGTCACCAAGTTTCCAGCCCATACCCTTATCCCGGTCATCTAAAATGACATCAACAGGAGCTGCAGCATCGCCGGCAAGACTGTCATACACCTGATCCGCAACGGTTTCCAGCCCCTTTCCCGAGACCACCACAACCTCGTAGGGCGCCACAGCGCGTGGCCAATTGAGTCCCTTGGAATCAGCAAGTCGGTTTGCGACTGCAGAGATCATACGCGAGACACCGATACCATGACATCCCATCTGCATCGGCACGATTTGTTCCTTGGCGGAAGATTTCGCATCGGTATCTGAAGATCCCTCAAGAAGAGCGGAGTTGACAGAAACAGACGCATTCAGGACTTTACTGTACCGCGTTCCCAAGTGAAATGTGTGTCCTAGCTCCACAGCAGAGTGACTAGTTAACGATCCATGCGCACACTGCGAGCACCGGTCTCCGTTGTGCACACGGACAAGGCTGAGTTGGTTTGAAGTCCCGGGGAATCGGTCCAGTTTGGAGTAATCTATGTCCGCAGCTGTACAGCCAACTTTAAGGAGAAGATCACTCAGCGGCGGGCGCTGGTATACCCGCACCTGCGAGTCGTATAAATCCAAAACCCGCGGCTTCTGTGTGGAAGATTTGTTTGCCTTTACGTGGGCGGTCCATCGGTCCAGTGGGTTCTCCACGCTCAGATCGAGATCAATACCAGCGGCGGCCGCCACGGCCTTGACGGCGTGTGAATTAATATGGCGCTCCACGGGCTCTGTCGCACCTTCCTGCATGGAGAATTTGGGGTGCCAGCTCCGCACGATGGTGTTGCTATCATGAGAGACAGCCATCCACATGCCAGTTGAGATTGTTGGTCTACCTTCGACAAGTGCATCATCCGTCTGAAATCCAGGCGCAGTGTTTTGCTCGGACCCCGCAGAGCTGTGCGTCTTGCCGTCTGCGAGTTCTTCGTTATAGACATGGTCACAGTGTGAGCAGCTCACCACATCGTCCTCGCCCTTCGGGCTGATGAAGTGGTATTCATGGCTCAATGAGCCACCCATATTCCCCGAGTCCGCTGCCGCGACTAGGTAGGGAATCTTGAGTTCATTAAAGAATTGAGTGTAGGCATTTTTGACTGCCTCATATGTTTTCAGTGCTTCGCTGACACTGTAGTCGAATGTATAGAGGTCTTTCATGATGAATTCCCGCCCACGAAGCAGGCCCTGTCTGGGCCGCGCTTCGTCCCGGTACTTTCGCGCTTCATTGATTTTTCTGTTAGTCAAATTTACCAAAAGTTACATGAACAAAAAACCTCACAAATTTGATACACCCGCAAAGGCAGGCTCTTGTATGATGTTGTCAGATTCCCCACAAGGGTTGTAATCTCTTCCTCGTGTGTTGGGGCCAAGAGAAAAGGAGTATCTTTCCGATCATTAAATCGGAACAGCTGTGATCCATGTTAGTGACATTGTGCAAGATGATAAATATAAACAACCTACTTCTGAGCCGTCGGTCAGTCGGCCAGACTGTGCCCATAGCTCTTGTGAGGATATAGAGGACAAAGAGACCTTGGAAGCTCCTAAATTTGTTTTAGTTGCCATCCCGAGATAAACACACGGTATAAGCCATACCGAGTGAGCGCATATGCTTGTCAATCAGACGCTCTAGCTTATCTTGAACACGTAGACCAAGTGGGAGCAAATGAAACACTCCAGAATAAGCCCGGAGGGCTGTCAACAAAATGGTTTTGGATGTTAAAGATGTGAGTTGTTGCTCACCTGCCGGAGAAAGCCACCTCGGACCAGCAGGTCATTGGCATCCTCTAGATCTCTATTAACATCTGATGATGGTCAATTTCCATGGGGTCTCTGAATAGCGTACCCTTTTCACCATCTACGGGCTTCTTGGAAATTCCACCAGTAGGGATCCAGATATTTGAAACACGGCTTCTGCCATCAACCTACATCGAGTCAGTACTCAATATCAACCACATTCAATCAACTTTTGGAAGCGCGCACGTGAATATTGCATTGCTGAATGCGCAGGCTCCACGCTAGCCGCCGCCCGGCCTTGCGCCCTGATAGAGGTCTAAGCACAGAAATCATTGATCAAGATAGCTCAAGGCGTTGAAAGCTATAATTTTCGCAATTGAACTGCTGGCGAAACACGAAACAAATTGTAGAGCAAGCCGAGTCTCCCTTCGGTGTTTCTTATCGGGTTGGTCCGAGCGCCCGATAACCCGCCGCAAAAGATTTCTCCGTTCATTTTTCTTTCCTTCATCAGTCAACCCCAAACACAACACACCATGGCTACAGGGAAAGGAAAGCGCTCTTCGCGGGCTAATGAGATTGCTCCCTCGGTGGGCGTCTCAGCTCCCGTTGCAGAATCCATGCCATTCATGCCGGACGAGAGCGCCTTCGCAGGCCTACGACAGAAAATTGAACAGCGTTTGAAGAACCAGAATCAGAGCACCGGGAAGGGCAAAAAGGTTAATATCAAGCCATCGGCCCCTGCTGCAAATCTTTCCGTAAATAACGGAAAGCCATCTCCCGCAAAGCCTGGCCGGAATCAAGATTCTGCGCAAGGCAAGAAGCGGGATCGCAACGGCGAGGTGATTGCTCGGGAGCAAAAAAACGGTGGATTCACGAAGCAAGAAAAACCCAAAGTCGGCAAGAAGAGCAATGACGACGAAACACTTCGCCAAGAGATTCTAGCTATGGGTGGTACCGAGGAGGATCTTGACCTTCTTGCGGGTGTCGACTCTGAGTCTGAAGTTGAGGGCGAGTCCGGGAATGCTGATGATGATCTTCGGAAGCAGCTCTCTAGCATGTTGGAAGCTTCAGGGCACGTTGTGCCTGAGGATCTAGCAGATGACGAAGTCGAAGACATCGATGAGGAAATAGAGAGCGAGGATGATCTCCAGGATAGCGAGGACAATGCAGTGAGCAGCGGGCCAGAATCCGATATTGAAGAAGCCCCCGCTCCGAAGACAAAGGAGTCCAACTCTGTGGTTCCCAAGGAGTATCTGAAGCTGGCAAGTTCTGGAGCCTAGCACCACAAGGCCTTTTTGCTAACATGATAATTTAGAATGTTCTTCCCCGGTCCGATTGGTACAACATCCCTATGCCCTCCTCCGCCAGTGACACGAAACACATGAACGCTCTGCCCCGCCACCTTATGGAGCGCGTTCACGAGCTGGCCAACAAATTGCTACAGGAAGAAAATGAGGAGTACGCGGCAGCCCAGAGGGCATCTGCTTCTTCTTCCCACAAGTTCTACTCGACCATTATGACGTCTGGTACCCTGAGCGATAAAATCTCCGCCTTGACTCTTAACGTTCAAGAGTCGCCTCTACACAATACCAAGGCACTGGAGACTTTGATTGGTCTCGGAAAGAAGCGTAGTCGTGCGCAGGCAGTTGAAGTTCTGCGATCATTGAAGGATATGTTCGCGCAGGGTACTTTGCTGCCTAGTGACCGACGATTGAAGTCTTTCACCAACCAGCCCGGGCTCGTTGCTGCATTCCAAGGCGCCGGCGGGCGGTGGAACGAAAGAGACCCTCTCCCAGGCGGTTTGAAAAAAAAGGATCTGATTGTGTGGGCATTTGAAAACTTTGTAAAAGATCAATTCTTTGAAGTCATCAAGATTCTTGAGATTTGGTGCAATGATGAGATCGAATTCTCACGGACCCGGGCCGTCAGTTACGTCTACGAACTTCTCAAAGAGAAGCCCGAGCAGGAGACCAATCTTTTACGACTTTTGGTCAACAAGCTCGGAGATCCGGGCAAGAAAATAGCCTCTCGGGCATCATACCTGTTGCTGCAACTCATGCAGTCGCATCCTATGATGAAGCCAATCATCATCAAGTCAGTGGAAGAAGTGCTGTTCCGGCCTGGTCAGAGCTCACACGCCAAGTACTATGCTGTGATAACTCTGAACCAGACTATCTTGAGACTAAAGGAAGAAAAGGTGGCCGGCCAGCTTCTGGACATCTACTTTGGACTGTTCCTCGTGCTGTTGAAGCCCTCCCACCAGGGCAAGCCTGCTTCCAGCGGGAAGCCTGCCCCCAAGGGGAAATACAACAAGCATGGAAAGGGATCGAAGGGCAAAGGCGACGACGATGCTGCCAAGGGACAAGCCCAGGATGACGAAATGCGCGAGAAGCTGATCTCTGGTGTCTTGACCGGTGTCAACCGTGCTTATCCTTTCACTGACTCCGATTCCGAGCGGTAAGCAATTTTTTCATAGTTTAAATACTCCATGCGCTGTACTAACTCACACTAGCATGTCGAAGCACCTCGACACCTTGTTCCGTATCACACACTCCTCGAATTTCAACACTAGTATTCAGGCCCTTATGCTGATTCAACAGCTCACGGTTGCTAACCAAGTTTCCGGTGATCGCTTCTACCGCACTCTGTATGAGTCTTTGCTCGACCCCCGCGTTGCCACCTCATCAAAACAATCTCTCTACCTCAACCTCCTGTACAAATCTTTGAAGAATGATCTAAACGTCCGCCGAGTCAAGGCATTCGTGAAGCGTCTTGTTCAAGTACTTGGTATGCACCAACCCTCGTTCATCTGCGGTGTCTTCTTCATGATCCGTGAGCTCGAGAAGACCTTCACAGGCCTCTCATCCTTGGTCGACCAGCCAGAGGAGAACGATGATGATGATGAAGAGATCTTCCGTGACGTCCTCGATGAGGATGACGAACAGCCGGAACCTGCTCCCGTTGTCGAAACCAAAAAGCAGAACAACTTGTACGATCCCCGTAAGCGAGACCCTGAGCACAGCAATGCCGACCGGAGCTGTCTTTGGGAATTGCTGCCTTTCACCACTCACTTCCATCCTTCTGTCTCCCTTAACGCTACCAATTTGCTTGAGCACAACCCCATGAGTGGCAAGCCAGACCTGACTCTGCACACTCTTACTCACTTCCTTGACCGTTTCGTGTACCGCACACCCAAGGCTAACGCCAGCTCCCGCGGTGCCTCTATTATGCAGCCCCTGGGTGGTGGTGAAGCCGTCGACCGGTTGGTGGAGGCTGGCAAGAAGATACAAAACCAGTTGCCGCTCAACACCGAAGCCTTCTGGAAGAAGAAGGCCGAAGATGTTGCCGCAGAGGATGTCTTCTTCCACGAATACTTCACTCGTGTCAATAAGGACAAGGACAAGGTGCGTACCAAGAAGAGCAAGGATGTTGACGCCGACGATCAGTCCGACGAAGGTCTTAGCGGAGACGAGGACGAGATCTGGAAAGCGCTTGTCGACTCTCGCCCCGAGCTGGAAGCCGACGAGGACAGCGACGATGATTTGGACATGTCCGATTTGGAATCTGCTCTAGGCTCCGACGAAGATGGGGAAGGCGCGGACGAGGACGACTCCGACGGTGGTGTCATCTTCAACGACGAGTCCGATGTTCCATCCGACGAGGAAATGGCTGAGTTCAGCGAGCCCGAGGAAGCCGCGCCTCCAGCCAAGACCAAGAAGGCCGCCAAAAAGCTCTCCAAGGAAGCCGAGGAGGACTCCGACGACTTCGACATGGATGTTTCGGACGACGATGCCTTCTTCGACAGCGACGAGGACCTGCCATCGGATATCGACTTGGGTGGAGTCGACATGGAAGAGCCCGAAAAGCCCGCCGATACTGCCGCCCCGGAGTCGAACCGCAGCAAGCGCCGCAAGCTCAAGCAACTGCCCACTTTCGCCTCCGCGGACGACTACGCTGCGCTGCTGGCGGACGAGGACGAAGGAATGTAATCTATATATTCTTGCACAAAGAGAGTTCGATTATTTCTTTACCCCCATGGTGGCCAAAATTTTTTGTTTTGCATCTGGAGTTGTCGCAGGTTGCACACCTTCTGTTTTTTGGGGGGTTTCCTCATTTTTCACTGTCATCTATATCTAGTCTATCTACTCCGTCTCTGGACGCTGCAGTCAATACAAGCTCATTGGAATATGCCCAGGACCTAGATCTAACAAGCCTGCCGATCTAAAACCAAGCCTTATTCCTCTTTGAGGCAAAATTGCGCAGTCCTATATGACAGCTCTGGTTTAATCACAGGGGTCCACTTAATCCTGTTGGTCAATTTGGGTTTCAATAACGTCGCAAGGGATAAGATCCCCTCCGTGAATGGGAAATCTTTCGACCCATTGTACTAAAAAATCGCACATCAGGATATCATAGTGTAGATAGAAAACCTGGTATTAAACACACAGGGCATCTAAATAAGCTCAGGGCTTGTGTGGCTTGAAAGCGCCCAAATTCCCCTCGACACCAAACGGGGTACGCCGAGTGGATATCGATGCCATTGCTGCGGGTTCGCACGCAAGAGCGGCTGCTGGGGCCGACGGCCAGAATTTTTTAAGATAAAATTTTGTTCATTCACTGGGTTTTTGTTGTTTTATGCACCGGCTTTTGATGCTTTCTCAAATTGGATAGTATGTCAGATATGTACAGCATATAGGTACGTATCATATGTTTTTCAGTGGCATAGGCATTTGCGCATAGTTCACGAGTTCACGTTTCAATACTTCCAAGGCCAGACCCTGAGTCAGCGGCACGTGGTGTGACAGTTGCCTCCGGCATGAGGGAAAAAGAACAATTCGATGTCAAGCATTGACGGTCCTTTCACAAGTTGTTTAGTTGCCAATTGAGAAACGTTGAGAACGAAATCTCTAATGATATATACCAGGTTTCCATTATTTTATGCTGAACCCATGTTCACAAGTATGGATCCCAACGACGACCTGGATTCATTCGACAGCCATCCGCATGCGGGGCCGCCACAGTCCACTCGATGCAAAGAATATCGCGCGATATGGATCTGCGGGCGCAACCGACTTTGCCTTAGTGGGGTTAGGTCTATTGAGAAGCTCCAATCATTGACAGTCTAAGCTCACGCCCCCCCCCCCCCCCCCCCCCCTTGGGAAAATGCGGATTCGGAACGCCCATGGAGTTTGATATCAAAAATGAAAACGGAGAAAAATGCCACACCTTGTAAATCCATGTACAGAACACCAGCAGTACTAGGAGGTCAGTGCCATTTATAGATGAGATGGCATCGAGTCCAATGGTCTGTATCCGACTACCCTGAGACTTGACTTGATCAGGTCATAAACATTCAATGTCCCTTGGCACCGTCTACCGCAAGCCACGGCTTACACTTCGCCTATTGCGGCTGATGCTGGTTCTTGCAACGTCATATTTCTACATTTTGCCTGGTCTGCGATTTGTTCAATTTTTTTCCCTTTTTTTAACTTTCCGGATGTCAGGGCTTCCAGTAGAGAAGGTTGAGAATGACGGTATTCTCCAGATACTAGAATTAATTGATTACCATGCAATGCGATGCAATGCGATGCGATCGCGCCATACCTAGTATTTTGCTAGACTAACTTCTTTTTTCCTCCTCTCCGCATCTCGTCTCTCTCTTCTCTTCCTTCAATCTGTTCTTTTTCCCACTCTTCGGTTAAGTTGAGAATTGCGTTCAGTTCCGGGAATACGACCTCAGGTACCCGCATTTGCCCTAATCCGTCCAGCTCGGATCGCTTCACCTGCCAGCACGCCGATCACCCCCAGAATTCAATCATTTGAGTGTGATTATTTGACCGGTGCATCCATCCAAATAGAAAAACGAAGACAAAAATAGAAGAAGAAAACAAGACGCTCACACGCGACCAGTGTATCTTATCACAAATCTTCTGGGAAGCAATACATTCATCGGCAGGTCTTCAACTCTCCTCTCGACTTCACCGAGTTCTGCCAAGCGCGGTTCAACCGTTAGAAAATTAAAAATGGCTCGACCAAATGAATCACAAACTCCTGTCAGCTGGGACCATGACTGGGATTATGACAACAGCCTCGAGCTGTCTGACAAGTCTGAGCAGGAGCCCAAGCTCAAGGACTTCGACATCGAGGGCCAGGGCTGCTGTGGCTCCCAGCACAATGTCACTACCGTCGACGGATCATCAATAACGGAAAGCATTGGTCACCAGATTAAGATGGAGTCAGAGAATACAATCAAATACCGCACGTGCAGTTGGCAAAAGGTATGCTTGGATTAGACCAATAAGGAAATTGTGAGCAGGTTGACTGACTTGTTTTTACAGACTGCTGCTTTGCTTTTCTCTGAGTATATCTGTCTGGCTATTATGTCCTTTCCCTGGTCATATTCCATTCTGGGCCTGGTTCCCGGTTTGATCTTGACTGTGGTTATTGCCGGCATTGTCCTCTATACCTCGCTGATTACCTGGTACGATATCCTGCCCAAGGGCTGCAAGCCCGTGATGGGCTTCAATGTTAAAGTTTCTTTAGGAGATTCTGTCTGCGACACCCGGAAGTCCGCGACGTTTGCGATATCGGCCAGTATCTGTTCTGGGACTCCAAGATTGCGTGGTGGGCCACAGCAGTCATGTTCCTCCTGAACAATACCTTCATTCAGAGCTTGCACTGTGTGGTGGGCTCCGAGTACCTGAATACGATGTCAAACGGCGCAGTCTGTACGGTCGTCTTCTCGATGATCGTCGCCATCATTTCCTGGGTTTTTTCACTGCCCCGCACCTTCAGTACACTGTCAAAAGTCGCGACCCTCTCGGCATTTTTCACATTCATTTCCGTCATCCTGGCTGCTACATTTGCTGCCGTGGAAGATCACCCCACAAAATACTCCGCTGCAACTGGAGACCCAATCGTCCTCGTTATCCCGGCCAAGGGCACCACATTTGTCAAGGGCATGAATGCCTTTTTGAACATCAGCTACACCTTCATCGGCCAAATCACCCTCCCCAGTTTCATCGCCGAAATGAAAGAGCCCCGCGACTTCTGGAAGTCCGTAACAGTCGTAACAATCGCTGAGATCATCGTCTTCAGCGTTGTCGGTGCAGTCACCTACAACTACGTGGGTAGCCAATACATGGTTGCGCCAGCCTTCGGCTCCATCGGCGATGACCTTTTCAAGAAGGTCTCCTTCTCGTTCATGATCCCGACTATCATTTTCTTGGGCGTGTTATACGCCTCCGTCTCAGCCCGTTTCATCTTCTTCCGCTTGTTCGAGGGCACCCGCCACAAGGGCAACAACACTGTCGTTGGCTGGGCTGCTTGGGGTGGAATTCTTGCTGCACTTTGGGTCGCCGCCTTTTTCATTGCAGAAGTCATTCCCTTCTTCTCCGATTTGTTGTCGATCATGAGCGCGCTCTTTGATTCTTTCTTCGGTTTCATTTTCTGGGGCACGGCATATATCCGCATGCGCGCTGCGGATCACGGACCCCGTTTCTTTATGGTCCGTGGGATTCGAGGCTGGCTCGGATTCATTTTTAATGTCTTCTTAATTCTCGTTGGTTTCTTCTTTTTGGGACCTGGGACATACGTAAGTGCTGAGCCCTTACGTGGCTTGCTTTGGCTTGGCTTTAATTTCGGGGTTCTTTTGCTAAATATACCTCTAGGCCGCTGTTATGTCCGTGGTCAATAGCTATGCGGATGGCACTGTCCGTGGTGTTTTCACCTGTGCCAGCAATGGACTGTAAACTCCTCGCGGGGCGGGGATTTTGCTTCATTTTTCATCTTCATCTTCGCATTTTAATCTCTTATGCACGTTGTTTCTGATCGACCGGGTTATAGACTCTGGTGAATTAATGACTCTGATGACCGAAAAAGCAACGTGGAGGATAATGATTGACTTCATATCACTTGAGCACCTTTGGGAATTGGGAATTGGGGGACTTTCAGATGGATGTGGGTTCCGCTGCAGGTTTTCAACTGCTCTGTATACCTTGGCAAAAAAAGAGCTTGGATCGTGGGCCTTGCTCTCTCTCTGTGTATATTTATCACTGCTTTTTTTGCTGCAGTTGTTACTTTGAATTAAATCCGAGTAAATGTCCTACAGACCGCAATTTGGTTTGCTTTGCCATTGCCGCGGCAATGCTCCGGTGGCCCTTTGGTCTGCCAATCACTGTAGGCATCTACCTCAGTTGAATTGGAACGAAAGTGCCGCCGATGGAAATAGTCAACAGGAACTAACCGGTTAACATACATTACCTAGTTTGTATGCGTTGAAACAGACCATCTCCAACCGCGCCCTGAGGAACTTCCAAATCGGGCAACCAGCTACTCCCCGATCGCCTATCAGCACGTGACTTTCCCGCGAAGTTTCCCCGACGGCGGATGTGTGACTTCTCGTGGTGTATTCCTTTTTCTTTTTCTCTTTCTTTTTGTCAATTCGATTCCCTCAGCATTGATTTACCATGTCAAGTGTCCGTATTATCACAAGAAGTGTTGACCTCGCCGCCGCGAGGGCCGTCACCCTCAACCTTCCCCGCACCTCGATTGGCTCCACCTTACTTCGGCGGGAGCTCTCCTCCGCGGCTATTGTGCGACCAGCAGTCGCTCGGTCATTGAAAGCCAATGCGCCAGTTGTAACTGTAGCTTCGCGGGCTGCAACTCAGGCTGTGCGGTATGCCTCTAGCTCCAGTGAGCCCCTTAGCAAGACACAGCTCTATGACTTGCACTTGGAGCATGGTGCCAAGATGGTGCCCTTCGCCGGCTTCGACATGCCTTTGCAATATGCCGATTTGAGCCATGTGGAAAGCCACATGTGGACGCGCGAGAAGGCCAGTCTTTTCGATGTAAGCCACATGTAAGTTAACCGCCTCCAAACCAAAACAAACCCCCAATGGCTCATAAAGTTCCCCATCTACAGGGTCCAGCACCAGCTCAGCGGCCCCGGAGCCATTGATCTACTGAAGAAGGTGACTCCTTCATCAGTAGACAAGCTAGCACTTAACACCTCCACCCTCTCCTGCCTCCTTGAAGAAGGCACCGGCGGCATAGTCGATGACTGCGTTATCACCCGCCGCGGCGAAGACACCTTCTACTTCGTCACGAACGCCGGCCGCCGCACAGAGGACCTGGCCTTCTTAACCGCCGAAATCGAAGCGTACCGCTTCAAGCATGGAGCCGACAGCCTCAAGTGGGAGATCCTTGCAGACCGCGCGCTGGTCGCGCTACAAGGACCCCTTGCCGCTTCCGTCCTCCAACCCCTCATCAACACTGCAAACACCCCCGCCTCAGAAACCGACCTGAGCACCCTCTACTTCGGTAATTGCCGCGAGCTGTACCTGACCCTACCCGACGGCAGCGTCACCGCCCACCCCCTCCTCATCTCCCGCACCGGCTACACCGGCGAAGACGGCTTCGAGATCTCCATCCCGACTTCCGGCGCTGCATCTCTCCCCCGACAAGTCACCGAACTTCTCCTCGCTGACAGCAGCAAATCCCGTCTCGCTGGTCTGGCCGCCCGTGACTCTCTCCGTCTTGAGGCAGGCATGTGTCTCTACGGCCACGACATCTCCACCGCGCAGACCCCTCCCGCCGCGGCTCTTGGCTGGGTTGTCGGTCGTGATCGTCGCGACCCTACCACTGCTACTTTCAACGGTGCTTCCGTTATTCTTTCTCAACTCGCCAGCCCGAAGACTATCCCTCGGCGTCGCGTTGGACTTTCCATTGAGAAAGGCCCCCCAGCTCGCGAGGGCGCTCTCGTCGTGGATATTTCTGACCCCGCGAACCCCGTTGAGGTTGGCGTCGTCACTTCCGGTCTGCCGAGCCCGTCGCTTGGCGGTGCCAACATTGCTATGGGATATGTCAAGCAAGGGCTTCACACGAAGGGTACCGAGCTGGCTGTCAAGGTCCGCAATAAGGTCCGCAAGGCTACTGTTGTCGGTATGCCGTGGATCACCAGCAAGTTCCATCGGCCTCCGCAGTAGAGGATAGATGGTCGACTCTTCTGTGTTTAGATTGTTGGTTTGTGCTTTTTGTTCCTTTCTGGAATGGAGGGACTGGTGTGAAAGACTAGCGTTTCGATGATTTTGTCACTTGGACCTTGTGTATATATGTTTCTGACTCTACGACTGATGCTTCTCATCCATAATCACAAGAGTCTTTTCTTTCTCTTGACCAATTTGTGTTAGCTTTGCTTACACGACAAATTTTTTTCTGAACCATCATCCTGACATTGAACAAGGCGTAGGGAAAAACCTATTCAACCACCAACCCAACAGCCTCATGTGAGAGGTGAGAGCACTTTCGGGGCGAACAATAAAGTTTTGATATAGGGATAAGCCAACTACCGAATGTAATGTAGACTTCCACAGCTATCTCAAGGGGCTCCAACCAGTAGAGTTCCAATTCACTCTACCAAGGCCCCTGTATCTACATGACGATCCCCAGCCTCACGGACCTGATGATCAAGACGCAAGCCGCCAATCTGCCCATCCCCAACAACTTTTTCCCATCTAGGGTCCCTCACGGCCCAATCACCGCTACGAACCCCAGTCTCCCGCGCCAACTAAGGCGGCAAGTCCTCTAATTTAGTCCCCCACTCGCTCTCCTCCTTTCCAAGAACGAGAATTAACTCCCGTCCCTCCGTGAAAAAATCATGGCCAATCCAATTCCTGGTATAAGGCATCCCATCCAGCGTCGCAGACTGAATAAATCCATTCCCCCCAGCCGCACCGCCAGTGGCATTAGGCGTGTTATACTCAGCCCAGTTAACCGTCCTCAGCGTTGCCGTTTTGCCTGTCAACGGAGAAATAACACTAACGGTCTCGAAGAACGGCACCGTGAGTAGATACACGCTCTGGCCTGGGTTCGGGAACAATCCCATCATCGCCATGGCGACGAACGATCCCATTGCGCCTGAGTCGTCGTTGCCCGGTAGCCCGGCCGGCGTGGGTGAGAAGTAGTCTGGGATATAGGTGCGCACGCGGGAAGTGGATTTTGCGGGTCGACCCGCATAGTGGTATTGAAAGACTGTTAAGAAGGCGGGCTCGTTGCCGATGTAGGTTATGTTTTGGTCGTGAAGGTAGTCGAGGCGGGTGACGAAGTTGGCGGGGCCGCCAAGGAGCGTTATTAGGGTGTGCATGTCGTGGGGGACGAAGCTAGGGACTTGCGTTAGAAGGAGTTGGGATGGGAATAGAGATGGACGTAGCGGGGGATTTACAATTGATATTCCCAGATGCTGGATTCAAAGGTTTCGCCTGCGGTGTTTTGCAGTGAGCAGGCGCGTCCACTCTGGTCTATGTTCGAGCATGCGAGGGGATCTTGAACACCCCATGTTCCATTCAGATACTTTGGTTGGAAGAAACCGGTAAAGCCAGTATCCTTGCCATTCCAAACAGAGGTCTGGTCCTGTTTGAATAGGTTTTGCCAGTATCGCGATCGTCGCTCATACCGCTGTGCATCGGCTGTCTTGTTCAGGCCGCGAGCCATTTGCGCGATGGCGAAGTCGTTATAGGAATACTCGAGTGTACGTGAGATACTGCGAGTCATTGTGCCGAATCCCTCGTTGTCGAAGTCTTCTACGGGTATGTAGTGTAGATCCTTCCAGCTGCGAAGACCCCCGCGGCCTTCGCTGGACCAGTCGTAGGGCTCCTCTTCGGCGTCCTTTTGGACAGCGGCATACCCAGCCTCCCAATCAATGCCATCTCTGAGGCCTTTGAGATAGACATCTGCCAGGACATTGTCGGCGTTAGAACCGCCTTGGGTGTATCCTTTGCACAATGACATGCGACAGTCCGGCAGCCAGCCTAGATGGCGCTGGGTATCGATGAGTGAGCGCACCATCTGTATTACCGAGGAAGGGTCGAAGATGGCGAGAAATGGAATCTGAGAACGGAAAGAATCCCACAGACAATAGAACGAATCAAAATAAGGTTCACTGCTCTGCCAGAGTGGGTTCTCGCCTGTGTAATTCTGAGGGTTGATCATAGTCCGGTAGATCCCACTATAGAAATTAGATAGAACGGATGTATCGATGTTTGTTCGTGAGACACGGATTGGACGCATCTTTTCGGACCATTGTTCAACTGCTGTCTGGCGGGTTGCGTTGAAGTCGAAGTGTGGAATTTCAGACTCCGCATGAGTGCAAGCCTGCTCCGTGCTGATGAAGCTGATACCAACTCGAGCGAGGACCGTATTGTCCGGAGCGGACTTGAAGCGGATGAACCCACCACCCTCCAAATCTACGGTCAGCCCTTCCTGTCTGACAAAGAAAAAAAAAACCATTCGTCAACTCACTGGGAGCGGGTACCCATTAATACTGCGCGAGATCTTCAAATCATGGACACCAGCACTAGCACGAGAATTGACAAAGATCCCGCTATCTTTCTGGGCTGCAAGGCTTTTGAAGTCCGCACAGAAATGCAAGACGTACGATCCGGACCCAAAGCTAGGAGCAAATCGCGCATCACCGGTCATACGGCCCGTTAGATTGTCTACCGAGATGGTCGCATTATCCTGACGGGAGTTCGACAGATCTGTGAGATCCAACAAGATCAATGGGCTGGCATTCTGATCGGTTGGAAATTGAAAGCGAAACAGGGACGTGTGGTGTGCAGTTGTCATATCGACCCGGACCCCCGATGCCAGCTCTATGGCAAAATACCCAGGGTGCGCCTGGACCGAGTCTGGCTTGTACTTCGTCTTTCTTTGGTTCTTTGGATAGACACAGCCATTCACATCGTCACCGGCGCATTTTACATAAGCAAAGAGAGGGAAATTGCCTAACGAAGGACTACCACCAGTGCCAGAGTCGTGCATGCTTGAGAATCCGGTGACTCTGCCACCCTCGTAGGCGAAGCCTCCTTGGTTGGATTCAGAGTCTGTGTCCGCGACGGCTTTCGCCATACCATATGGCAGCGAGGCACCTGAAAACACATTTCCTAGGGAAGATTTGGTTGTTGGCATAATGTTAGATGCATTTGTATATCAAACTTACCTCCGTTGGCACTGCCGATCAGGGGATTGATGTATTGTAAGACATCGTAATCGTCAACTGACGGAAGATCTGCAGCAATACCCAGGACGGTGATTGAAAATAGCGACAGTACCCAATATGGCGGCATGGTCTAGGTTGAAGTGAAATGTTCGAGCGCGTCGGGAAGGTCTGGTATTTAGGTAGCTTCATCCCACACCTCCCTGGTATGTGAGCCCCTGGCGATCCCTGTCTGTTGCATTCCGTTCTGCATATTTCCCGTATGTGGATCCGGGGATAGATGTCATATTTCAATTGTAGGGCAAAGTGATGCTGTGAGTTGATTGGTGAGAGTCGTGTACCCGGAATGATAGGATTGAGAAACAGCCCGGAAGAATTCGCTATCTATTTAAATTTTGGACCCAACTTGCTTCAAGAACCTTTCATGAGAAGTTTCGTTCACTGTGAGAATTTTAAAGGAAATTTCCTCATTCCTCATAGGCAGGCCCTGGGTGTCAAGTAAAGGTAAACAATCCCAGGAGCACCACGAAAGGAACATAAGATGAAACCACTGTGTAACGTCTCAAGCTGTGTCGCAGTGTATGAAGTAGAGAATTGCTAGGCGGAGTTTGTATGAAGAAACAATTCACATCAGGGAATGTGCGTTTAAATCTACTCGTCTGTTTCAAATCAATGGGTGCAGTGGACTATTTTGAAACGTCCGAGTTTGATCCGGGGCTTAATTTGACGGGCATTTCTCGAGGGCAGGTTCATCCCAAGTCTCGCGCTAGCGATATGCACCGGGAAATACGCAAATTGAGGATCTTGAATGGTGAATCTGTCAGGGGTGATATCGCTAAGAATTTCTTCCTCCATGACCAACTATTACAATTCGACTATCCAGTTTTGAGTCTGTCATGGCGTCCACTAACCTATCCAACCCAACTTGCACACCAATCCCATTTGCCAGTTTAACCTCCACTCGCAGCTCATCACACAGACACATAATTCCCACCGCAGCATTGACGTCGGTACCCACGATACTTGTGATTTTGATACAAAGCGGAGCACATTGCACGTTTCTCAGCGTCTGCTGTACGACGCACAGTGCCCCCGGGGTCATTGCCTGCGTTATAATGATAGGTAGAGGATCGAAATAGCCCATACGCAGTGAATGCGCCAGCGAATCTGTGCTAGCTGTTTCAACCACAAAAATTCGAAGTTTCTTTCAAATATTTGTCGGTTCATAGGCGGGTAGATGCTCCTCAAGGCCCTTAATGATCCCGTTCAAAAGATCACCGCCAACGCTACAAATGATCGCGTCTGCCAGGAATGAGCAATTGGGGTCGATTTTACCGTCCACTCTCTGCCTCTGAGGTAATTGCTTAATCATTTCATTATCAAGAGTCCCCGTACCTTGCCAATTATCACGGTGATCGAATGGTGGGACAAGAATGGTTCTGCACAAGGGATCTTACTTGCTTTCCACTTTTTCACTGGAAATTTCCCGCAGACAAGCCTCAGCTTTGAACCAACTGGCACCATGGCAGATAAGATCCGAAGCCCCTGCAGCACGTATCTTTTTGATCATGGGTTTCACGCTAAGAGGCATCCGAGTTCCCGAGCGGCTATAACTGCTGCAAGCCCTGCATTGCCTGCCGAAGATCTGAAAAAAAAGAAGAAGAAGGGTTCTCCCACTGTTTGATAGATCAGAAATATATGTAAGGATCAAGTTCACATTGCCCCTAACCCGTATTCGATTCTTTTATTAGATCTTGTTTGACACGTTACAATGTAGGATACCAGACTCACCGTGTTTTGAACGAGCTTGAAAGTTGAAGCAACTCCAACTTGAGGAAAAACGTTACTCAATATCCTCTTCAGTGTTCAGAATGGTTGGTAGGTGAAAACAAAAGGGCAATCGTGCCATCCGGCAACCTTTGAAAGTGTCGCCGACTCGATCAAAGGCGCTTCAATTTAGGGCTTCTCCGATTGTTCGAAGTCGACGTGGCCCATTTTAGAGCGATTCGAGGTGAGAATACACAAACGTCCGAACAAAAATCTCTATAAACTCGGTGGGATAAGCTATGTGCTTTGATGATAGTAATGACGACTCAGACATTGCCTCTAGGTCACCCGGGCAGAGGTGCCTTCTTACAATTTGGTCCCCATCGCTTCCATTAATCTTCGTACCTCTTCACGCTTCTATCTCTTCCCCATCATGTGTTTCCATCTTACTTTTGATTCCGAACACTTAATTGCGTCTACACCAAAGGAATGTCCGTGCTCTGTTGCTGTCGAGTCACTTACCCTTTCAGACGTTGAACGTGGCTTCCGTCTCGTGCAGGTTAGTGATACCAATTGGGCACAGTTTCGAGCTCCATTTAAGATCTCAGATCCCTGCCGCAAGTTTACCTTGAAGGATCCAAGTCTGGAAAGTCTCTAACACTGTCTAGAGCACACTCTGACTCTGCTAGACAACCCTTTGCTCGAGTTACGACTTCGTCTAGGAGTTTTAAAGAGTGATATCCACACCAAGCCACCTGACCAAAATTCTCCTAGCTCACCTCCGATCCCCATCTCGACCGATGGCCGATTTTTCATCCAAGTCATTTCTCTTCAGAGGAGTTCAGCGCTCTCTGCGTGGATTTCCAAGCTTTTCGCTATGGTATGGTCCAAAAAAGAGAGAAGGCCTGGACGTCAATTGGATCATTGTGGAAACACGGATTGGCGAATCTGCCGCCGGCGTACCGCAATGTCTTGCCTTCATGAGTATGGCTCATACTCAAAGTCGGTATGAAGGCAAGATCAACCACCCCATTTTCGGCCTCGCCACAGATAATTATCCATTTCACTTCCTTGTGATTTCGGGTGATGGCAACGTATGAAAACTCCCAATGCTTCCCAATCTTGCGAGACAAAGGCATGTGCTAACCTTTTTATTAGTAGTCCCAGCTACACATGAACCGTTCAAGCCATACTCAGGAGATTGTTGAGACTCTTTCTTATTTTCCACACCCAGGCATCTAGATTATTCGCTTTTTGCCACAGTGGTTCAACCAAGAATGACTCTGAATCTCAAGTAATGAATATCCAGGTAGCCTCACCTGCACACACTGAGAGCTCGTCTGCGAAAGCTTGGTCAGTTTTTCAAGTGAAGGAGACCATGGAAATGACGGACGAGGAAGATGGCTAATGAGAAGTGGTCCGGTGTTTTTTTTTTAAAAAAAAAAACCTCTTCGTGTGACAGCGGTTGCGATGAATGATAATCCCAAGGTTAGAGAGATGTGCTCCTTCTCGTTTGCCGATTAATTGATAAATAACATAGATTTCCAAGACTTTGAACAGGCATAGAGAACCACTTGCACCACAGCAAACCTCCATGAACCGCATCGTATCAATGGACCTATCCGATCCTAATCAGACGTACGAAAATCACGATTTCACTACTTCAATTCAATTGCCGCCGGCTATTACTCGTCGTAAGATTCCCCGAAACCCCGCCGGCCCCTCCGCCACCGGAAGTTTATAACCAGTCGGCACTCCCAAGATGAGCAGAAACCCTAGTTCAACACGCCAAGATGGTCCTATCAGAAGTACAAAAGGTATTTCACTTGTATCTTCAGCTTGAGGGGGTGAATGACTGACATAAGATATGACACTGAAAAGACAATCAACGAACTCCAGGCTAACTGGATCTGGGTTCCAAACTGGACAGACACTTCAGACGCAAACACAGCTGGCAAGATAGTTGACTTCAGGCGTAAGTTTCTTTTATCGTCGCGATCGCCGAAAGCCGTACTACATTTCTCAGCCGACACGCGTTACAAGCTCTATGTGAATGGGAAGCATGTTGCCGTCGGACCAACTCGCAGCAGCCCTTTGATCTGGTACTATGATAGGCTGGACATTGCGCCCTACCTTAAAGAAGGACAGAATGAGATTCAATTTGTTGTTATCCGGTACTTCATGGCTTCGAGGAGTGCAATGCCCTTTGTGCGGACATCTCTTCCAGGCTTAACAGTCATTGGAAAGATTGAGACAGGCGAGGGGATCGTCGATCTTGCTTCGTCCAAAAATTGGATGGCATCCGTGAATGAAAGCATTCAGTTTCCGATGGGACTAGTTGACGATGTGTTCCTTCATGTAAGACTGGCTCAGGATTGAAGCCCTCCTGGCGAACTCCAGTGACAGTTGTTTCATAGATCAGCGAGCGCATTACTCCTACAGACCCCAGTCCCGCTGTGACACCGTGTATCTACACCATCAAGACGCTCAATGGCGATATCCCGCCCTGGAATCTGCGTCCACGCTCTATCCCCACGCCCGAGTCAACGCCAGCTGTTGTAAAAACGATCAGAACATGCAAGAGTTCGGTCGAAGCTAGCAACTGGATAGCCCTCTTTTCAAATAATCACTCTTTCGCCCTTCCTGCGACCTCAACTCATACGCTTGAAGTGCAAGCGGATGTCCATTCGACCGCATTCCTCCGATGGGCTTTCAAGGCAGCCAAAAGCCCTTCTCAAATTAAACTCAAAGTTACACACTCAGAAGGCTACGAACTTGAGCCTCGATCATACCCTTTCTTCCGCTCCAAGGCCGACCGACTGAATGCAACTGTCGGTCACATTATCGGACCATACGATGAGGTGACACTTGATCTTCCCAACCCTGAGACTGTTATCTACGAGCCATTCTGGTTCCGAACCTTCCGACTCTTGAGGATTGAAATCACCGTCGGCCCTGAGCCAATCGAGCTGGTTTCATTTGATGCTACCCAGGTCAACTACCCCATGGCTGTTAAAGCCAGCTGGAAGGAGCCCGGCGATTCCCACAGCGAGCAGATCTGGAATGTCTCCATTCGAACAATGCGAAACTGCATGTTCGACGGCTACTCTGACTGCCCTTTCTACGAGCAATTACAGTAAGCTTTCCACATCCCCGAATCCATATCACGGCTAACGATCCAGATACTCCGGGGACAGCCGCTCCGTCGGTCTATTCCACTACCTCCTCTCAGGTGACGACCGACTAATGCGCCAAGCCATCACAAACTTCGCCGCCTCCGTCACACCCGAAGGCCTCACACAGTCTCGCTTTCCCTCGCACGTACCGCAAGTGATAGCCGGGTTCTCTCTGTATTGGATCCTGCAGGTCTGCGACCACCACCTATACTTTGGCGACATGCGCTTTGCGCGAAGCTTCCTCCCGCGCATCGATGGTATTCTCGACTTCTTCGATGCCCACGTCGACGAGTTAGGTCTGATCAGTGGACTTCCTGAGGTTGTATGGCAATACGTTGACTGGGTGACGACGTGGGGTGCCACAGACGACCATCCCGACAAAGGAGTTCCAACCTCCGGACGGACATCCAACCGACATACTTATTTCAGTATGTTGTATGCGTGGGTTCTGCAAAGGGTTGCTGGTCTGGTGCGCGACGTTGGTCGGCCGGGACATGCTGCTGAATACGAAGCGAGGGCGGAATCGCTCATAGGGGCTATCCGGGCTCATTGCTATGATGGGCAATTCTTCACTGACTCGACGGCCGATGTTGCCGATGAGCTGTCATATTCTCAACACTGTCAGGTCTTTGCTGTGATCTGTGGAGCGGCCAAGACCGAGGATTCTGCGCGGATCATGACTGAATCCATAACGAAGGAACGCTTCTCACAGTGTTCGTATATGATGCGGTTCTATGCTTTCCGCGCACTTGCTTTGGCCGGCGAGGATTTGTACGACTCGTTTTGGGCGATGATGTGGGCTCCGTGGCGGAGGATGCTGGCGAATAATCTGTCGACTTGGGAGGAAGACGATGTCAGACAGAGATCTGATTGTCATGCTTGGGGGAGTGTGCCAATTTATGAGTACTGTACTGAGCTGGCGGGTGTTCAACCAGTCGCTGCTGGTTCGTCGAAGATATCTTTCAGGCCTAGGCTTAGGTTGACGGAGGTGTTGGACGCCAAGGTAGCGCTTGGTAAGGATAATTTGGCTACAATCTCGTGGAAGCTCTCTGGAAATAGGAAGCTTGTGGAGCTTAGGCTTGAGAAGGCGGTTGAGGTTGTTAGCCGATTGCCGGGAGGCCAGGATGAAGAACATGGGGTGGTCGATCATCTCAGCTTTGTTTTTAAGGACTGAAATGCTACATGTAGGAATCAGCTGTCCGTTTGTGTCTTTTGGGGTCAATTGAACAGGAAATCAATAAGAACAGAGCTATCTCCATAGTCATATGCTGCTTTGTTGCAATGCATCGTTGAAAGCAGGGCATTGAACTCCCCAAAAATCCTCGGACCACAAGTCAGCGTGGTCGGCAAAGACAGGAAGAGCGGATTTTGTCAATTTAGACAATTCGAGCTGAAATGTATTCATTGATCGTACGATACTATTGTTGTATACAGCACTCGGCCAGACACAATGGAATAGTTTGCATCCCGGTGAAAGAACATTGGAAGAGATACAATAACATCATTCAATTCGAACATCAAAGATCCTATAACCGCACTATTCCACTTGGGTCGCTGATTTTTGCTTACACTTAAGCTGTGACTCCCATCTCCTGGTCCTCCCGTTGCTCATTCGAGCGCAGCTGCACTTCGGTGACATACCCCTTGAACTTTCGAAGGTTGACCTTCTTCTCGAACCTTGAAAATGGAAAGTGTTAGCTTGGTCTCTTCAGATTGGGTCCACGATTGACAAACATCTCATCAATCTCAGCTGGTGTTCGGCGTGTCACTTCGGGGAGAAGGAACCAAGCGATAATTACCGCAATTGTCCCTGTACCTGCAAAGCTGTGAGAGAAGCCACTTGTCAGTACTATGCAGTGGGAAATAGGACCTTAACAAGACGGTAGAAGACTAACAAGAAAGCCGTTTTGACACCCCAGTGGGAGACCGGTGCATTGTTGATCATCAAAGGCGTGCAGAAACTGAACATGATAGCAACCAAGTTCGAAGACGCGAGAGCCCAACCGGCTGTCTTTGCACGCAAGCGTTGCTGAGGAATCTCAGCGGCGTAGGCATAGCCAATAGCCGATGCACCAGTGGTGGACAACGTTGCCAAACATGCGAAGAAGATCTGGGCCCTAGAGTGAGTAAGTTGGCAACGATGTGCTGGAACCTTAAAGGACTGACCAGAAGTGAGCTCGTTGATGGCTTAGTATAATCGAAGCAGCCAATAATTCCGAGGCACAAGACTGACACCGATGTTACCGCATAGGGGTAGATCGTCAGCGGACGACGACCAAGCTTGTCCGTGGTGGCGGCAGTCAATAGCATAGAGAGTAGCTGGACACAAGACAGAATGACCGTGACCGTGAATGGGTCCTTGTTACCCGCATATTGAACTATTGTGATATGAGCAGCGTGGAAACAGAGGACGAGACGATGAGGACTCACAGAAGTAGGTGGCGTACGTGTTAAACACGGACAGACCGACAAACTGCTGGGCAATCTTGGGCCACGCAGCAATTAAAAAACGAAGGCGATTGCGGCCCCGGAAAACAGCCCATGGTCCCTCTTCCGCATTACGCCCTGCGATGATACGCTCTTCCGCAACTGTGGCTGTCATGACTTCCTGAAGAGAATGTGAGCACTTCATCTGAACATGAGCGATAGGGACCAGTAACCCACAATCTGTTCGTCGACACTGTATCCCTCAACCTTGCGGTTGCACCAAGATAGAATGGTGGCTGCCTTTTCCGTCTTTCCTTTGCTCACGAGCCACCAGGGTGATTCGGGGATAAAGACGAAGATGAACAGAATGATGCCCACCATAGCCCACTGACGGGAAAGCAGGAACTGTCAGTGATCTCTTTTCCCCATTAAAGTCAAACGAGAGACACCAACCTGGGTATAGATAGGCACTCGGAATTGATACGGGTCCTTTTCGCTGAGTTCCTTCAGGGCCACCGAGGCGAAGATCTGACCAACCACAAACCAGCTGGAAAGAGTCAACCATCTAAAACTGTCAGAGTTGCTACACTCTCAACTCACAAACTATACGCGTTGATATAGAACCCTCGCAGCTGGGTTGGGGCGATTTCCGACAAGTAGAGAGGCAAGGTGGATTGCAGCATCCCAACACCCATTCCCGAGAAGAGTTTCGCTGCGAGCCAGTGATCCCATCTGGTTGCAAAGGACTCAATAAACACGCTGATCACAATATCGAGCCAGATGATATAGAACGCGATTTTCCGACCGAACTTTTCCGTGGCGTATTGGAGGAGCTGGAGAGGAGTTAGTCGCTTGCCAGCGGAAGAAGGTCTCGCGGTCCAAAACGACGTACGACTTGACCGACCGTTTGACCGGCGGATTGCACACCACCCCAGGCGGAGATGTATTTGCCTGCGATGATCGATGTGCCCGGAGAAGCCATCTGTCGAATGAACCCTTTGTTGGAGACAATACCGCCATTCAGGTTGATTTCTGTGGGGACCAGATCAGCGTGTGTCAAAAGTCAACAGGCCACAGCAGTAGCTTACGGTACCCATCCAGCGATGCGCTAAACGCCGCGGTCATGGCAATCAGCGACACGGTGTGGAATCGTCGTACACACTGCCAGACACCCAGTTCGTCTTCGCGAGATCGCATGACGGGCCCCATGCCCTTGGTAGGCATGACATCTCCATGCTTGGACGCATCCTCAATGGTTTCAGCGCTGGCCTTGGGAACATCCATCTTCATCTTCAAGTAGGCTAATGAGGGGTCCCAAGAAAGGAGGAAACACGTTCTGATCAAAGCAACGATGATAGACCGGAAAATTTTTTTTTTTAAATATTTACAGCACCTGAACTGGGTTCAGAGCGCTAGCTCGCAACTCCCTTACTCGAGGTGTGAACCCCAACTCACAATCCAGACTCCACAAAACTAAATTGACGTGGTTCATTTGCCGACTCGCTAATATAAAGGTGCTGATAGGTTGTTTTGGGGTACGAGTGGCTGGTTGGCTTGGGGATAAATTATGCTATAGCGCAGTGGATGCCCGAATCAGCGGCAATTGCTTCGGTCTGGATTATACCGAAGCTATTAGCTGGTGGCTGACTATCAGCTATGTGGCCAGTACGAAGTACATGTGGATATATTCCGATGAGACATGTTCCAAGGTTTCAAAGCTTATACTGGTCTCGAGGTGGAGGTATCCTTGCCCACGACAGCCTCGAGTACTATACGGATGCACGCACTGGTAGTTTTTCTTTCAAAATCACCCAACCAGTAGATTTGAGAAGAAGCTTTAACCTCCATACTAACAATTGACGATTACCGAGTAGCATCGGTATTAGTCGCCAATTAAATAGCATGTGCATGTACATGTACATTAGCGTAGTTCTCAGCCGAGTTGTCGAGGGAGGGTAGTTGGATGGTGATGTCCCTAATAACTGCAACCCTCGCAGAATTAGGGGAATCACTCTAGAGAAGCTCATTCAATTGACTTGACTACTGGCAGAGTACACCGTGGATGTTCCAAACGAATCTTTCATATTGCGTTGAGTGCACGGGCGTCTAACCCCCGCAACCTCCCCGCCCTAACTAGCGAATCCCTGGTGGCGTAGCGCCTCGAGGGGAAAAAAAAAACTCAACCCCCGCATTCCATTCCCAATCCTCGGACTTTCCGGGCAAAGTCTGCCCCTAGCTCCTGTGGAGGAAACCCAGGACCAAGTAATTACAGGTAAACCAGAAGTGCTTCGGAAGCGGCAACCGTGAAGGTTGCTTTCCCGCCAGAGACAGTGACGGTCTCCACGCTCTCTTTACCCTGAATAGTGCAAGTGCCATTGGCAAATGTCTGGCCAGCAACGGTCGGGTTCTGGCCCTGATCGACCCGAGATGTCGCGGAAGGGGCAGTCAGTCGTTTAGCAGTGAGACTGGCGGACGAAAGCCCAGACAGGGTGTAAATCTGGGACGAACGCGTTCCGCTAGTAGAGATATAGTAGTCTGAATTGTAGAGTAGGACCCTTACCGGGGTTCCGGCTGTGTAGATGGCGTAGGCCGCGTAGGCGGTATCCTGGCTATCTAGAGGTGCAATCTGATCGGCGTGGGCGAGTGTCATGGTCGCAAAATAAGCGCCGTAGTAAGGGGAACCTATGTTGTAGCGGCCCCACCAGCAGTATTGGCCTTGGGAGTGAAGTTAGACCGGGAGACGACGATGTCAAAATTGCTGACCATCTTACAATTTCCAATGGTACCGTGGTGGAAATAGAGGGCATTTGTGCCCTTGACGACGGTCTGCATCACGTAGTCCAGAATCCAGAGACCAGCCCCAAAAGTCGGGCTAATGCCACCACCACCTTGGGTTGCTAGATGTTTGTTAGCCTTTCCAGAAAGGGACACGGAACAGTAACAGACCGGAGTTAGTCTCGCCGAAGATATGCGGCTTGCCTTTGCCAGCAGCAGCAGCGATCTCAGAAGCGAAAGGCTCAATCTGGGTGGCAATCTTGCTGTGTTCCATAAGTTTGGCCAGGTTGTAGGAGCCCGCTGATTGCGGATAGTTGTGAGAACAATAATCTTTCACATAATCATTCGCATCCCCTTCTTTTGCGGTGAGGCCTACGAGGTTCATGGGTGAAGTGCCAAAGTAAACACCTGCTGAAATGAGATCAGTTGCAGAGAGATTTCCGCACACCGCATCTTGCCAGCTCACTTGGGATGCTTCATCAACTGCCGCTGTCCAGGGGTTGCCATTGGCAATAGGATCGCTGTCAACGAAAACTGCCCGTTCACTTAGCCTTTACCCAGCCAAGGGGAAGGGAGTCCAGTCCTACAGGTCGGCTCATTTCCCAGTTCAATGGAGTACAGGTTGTCCATTTGGCGCTGGACGAGACGTGCGGCCGCAATGGTGTTCGAGAGATCATCCAATCGGCGATTCAATCCCATAATGACTTCTCCGGCGTAACTTGCCGCCAACGAAATAAAGGATGGGCCGTAGGTCAGAGTCGCTGGCGCAGCACCGGCGCTGGCCACTTTGTAGGTGACAGCCTCGGTCGATGAGCTATCATACGTCGCCCGATCCCTGCGTAGTGTGAACAACAGACCTTCCCCCACAAATGGTCAAACTTACTGAGTCGTGCCTCCGATTCTCAACGGCGGCCATGTTCCGGTCAAATCCTTCAGGTTCTGCAAACAGGTCTTTGTTGATTCGACATGTTGAATGTATTCGGGAAACGCAAAGAACTCCAGACTTCACAATGAGTAAATCGATCCATCAAAAACGTGGATGGCGACTCACGATACGCCAACGGGGGCTGCAGATAGCTGCTTACTCGAATTGGAAGGCGGGGATGCCGGAATATTGAAGCTCAAGCTCGAAGCCGAAGCCACGACGCTCAAAAGTGAGGCTGCGATGGGGAGAAAAGGCATGACTTGGAAGATCTTCGGATACTGGATGAGTTGGTTGTAAACTTGGAGACCTTTCTCCCAGCCTGGGTGAAGCTTTTTAAGTATCCATGGACTAGATCATGCAACCCGGTCTCTACGGGGAAACAATCCGGGGCACTCCGCATTCCAGCCGCTAGTTTCATGTCACTTTTGTTTCCGTGTCGAATGATAGGTGCGCCTTGCTTCTGTCCTTGAAACATAGGCATTCAGTGACACCGCCGATTCAAATTTGACCCATCCACATCCAGGAGTCGGCTATTGGCGGGGGACATTAACCCGAGTCCTCACTGTGAGGGTTTTCGCAAGCTTAGGGTCTCAAGTACCTCTTCAGACACCGAATCCTCACTTCGCCTTTTTTACCCTCAACGTGTAGAACTCTGGCAGGAACATGACCAATTGATCAGATGGTTGATTGAAGTAATGAGCTCCTCTATTTCCAGGGATCTGTTCTGAGCCTTTTACCGGGAGTGGATGCTTCCTGTAGGAGCCGATTATTCGTCAGAGTTGAGTCCCCGAACACCATCAAAATCACTTGGTGTATGCCTTTTTCCGTTGGCGGTTGACGTGACGGGCTAGCAGCCCCGGTGCGGTTGATCAAGTCCAAGGCGAGAGTAGCTGGATGCCGCAATTACCACACAAGACAGGTGGTCCATACTCAATTGCTGCCATCGTATGCAGACTCATGGGAAAGCGGATCCCAACGACATCCCCATTGGTCTACGTGCACGAGAGGTGAGTCTATTTTCCGGACTGAGCTCTAAAGATCGAGTAAGCGTTTCCATTCCACGTCAGCGTTACCCCGGATGCCCACGCAGGGATACGGGCATTCATCGTTCATTCACTGCTGCCGAAGACTACCAGTTTCGTTCCATCGCCGACAAGGGAGGTCGCAGATCTTTTCACTGCAGTACCCATCTCCGGCCCCTTCACACAGAAATCGACGTATTGCTGAATACAGCCGAGGTATGATAAACGTCGAGTGAACTGATCAACTTAATTTTCTGTTCGAGTGCCATTCCTTCATAGCACCTACATGAGCCGTAATCCGTGTCCAAGGACCGCCACCCTCGGCGGGACTGACACCGCGGCGACCTCTGGGGAGCGGGGTCCAGTCAGTGCGATAGCCCTGGTTTTTACTACGATCTGATTGACCCAGCAGATGTGTTAGCCAGACGGTTTTGTGGAAAGCCAAAAATGCCAAGTTCTCCGAGTCCATGAGCCACAACTCGCGGGTCAGCTCAAGCATGTTGTCGGAATGTCATTCTTCACACGTGTCATCAAGCTAAGCAGTAGTAGCATTTGGAGCATAGAAGTGTTCACTTTAGCTACGACCGATGGCGTACGGCTGTGATTTGATCTTGATGTCGAAGGCACGGGGGCAATATCAATCAAGTCAACGAACGTAGCGATGGGTTTCGGCAATCTATCTTGTTACAAGGCTAGTTGCAGAATTACAATTTCCCAAGGAAAACCTCTGACCTCTAATTGGCCTTTTTAATAACCCGATCATAATATCATCCATGTCGGATGAGAACCCGAGAAGTTGTGAACCTGAAGATCTAAGAGAAGAAGAGAAAGATGCCGAGGTAAAACTTCACCGAAATCCACTTCGCGCCCACTCAGTTTTCCCTTTACCTGCTGGAGCTCTCAATTTGGAATTGTGTGCAATGATCGCAATTTATTTTTTACTATGTACCGTCGATCTATAACTTCTCTTCCTCATTCTCTTCGCACTATTGCCGTACCCCCCCGACTCTCTCCTTTGCGACCCCTCATCCACTCCCCTGCTCCGAAGCGACCCTATACCCGGTCCTACTCTACCGGTAAGTTCAAAACGTTCATGAACAGCCTGATCCTTTCCCACATAAGAACTAATCCGGTGCGGATAGCACCGAGTCCTGCTCCTCAACCTCCTAACGTGCAGCGGTCTCGTCTCCGCCGCTTCATCGGCTTCACCTCTATCGCCATCTTCGCCTTCGCCGCCGGGCTAACGTACCAAACCCAACAAACCCTCTCACGCATCATGGCCACCCCAACCGAAGAGGAGACCCTGACTGCATTCATTGCCACCGACCCCACGATTGTGACGATCGAGAACACAATCCGCACCCACCCCGTCGCCGAGGCCCTCCGGGCAAACCCCGAATTCACCGAATCACGGCCACACCTCACCATCCCGGAGCCTATGCGGGAACGCAACCTGACAGCCGGAACGCTCGCTGGGCCCGGGAAGATTGTCGTGCCGCCATATGTATTCAGTGAGCGCGGGGGCAAAACCATGGTCTCACTTATGTACCTGGGCGGTGATGTCTGCGGTCACCAGGGGATTATTCACGGCGGTCTACTGGCTACGTTATTGGATGAGGGTCTGGCGCGTTGTTGTTTCCCGGCTCTGCCGAACAAGGTTGGTGTTACGGCTAATTTGAATATTGATTACCGGGCTCCGGCTATGGCGAATCAATATGTTGCCCTCCGTGCGGAGACGGTCAAGGTCGAGGGTCGCAAGGCGTGGGTGGAAGGTCGAATTGAGACTCTGCCGAGGGATGGAACAGAGCCTGTGGTTTTGGTGGAGGCGAAGGCACTGTTCATTGAGCCTCGGCAAGCTGCTGTCAGTTGAAACTTGCCCCCCCCCCCCCCCCCCCCCCTTGTTTGGTTCCAGTGGCTAACGTCTTCAGGCGCTTTCGAGTCTTTACAAAGTGGCGTGATTGGGAGATTTGTATGAAATTTCAGCATTTGGTTCCTGTTCCTGTTCCTGGTTCCTGGCGTCATGGCGTCATGGCGAAAACCAAAATGATTGGATCTCTGATAGTGGAAATGGGTTTAGAATTGAGTGTGAAGATGGGATTTCTGAATCAAGATACAGACCCTAACAAGGACTATGTAAATAGATCGAAAGACTGTACACCAAGTGATCTCAATATAAAAGAAAAAAAAAAACAAAAAACCCCCCCAAAAACGCCAACCAATGGCAACACCCCGCGATGATAACATCTGTGACGCATTTCAATACCCCTCTTATTTCTTGTCGGCATGTCAATTTTCTTTCTCTTCTTTTGAAATTTTAGATCCAACATGTCTACGTAAGTTCTAACCCTTGAAGGCCAATTTTTCTCCCAAATCTAACCCCATACCAGCAACATCACCTTCCATGCCAGCGCCCTGACCCGCACCGAGCGCACCGAGCTGCGCAACCAGCAAGGTCTCACAATCTGGCTGACCGGACTCTCCGCCTCAGGCAAGTCCACCCTCGCCGTTGAGCTCGAGCACCAGCTTGTTCGCGACCGCGGTATCCACGCCTACCGTCTGGATGGCGACAACATCCGCTTCGGACTGAACAAGGACCTTGGCTTCAGCGAGGCTGACCGTAACGAGAATATTCGTCGCATTGCTGAGGTTGCCAAACTCTTCGCCGACTCCAACTCTATTGCCATTACTTCTTTTATCTCTCCCTACCGGAAGGATCGTGATACGGCCCGTCAGCTGCATGAGGCGGTCACCCCCGGCGAGGAGACTGGCCTGCCTTTCGTTGAGGTCTATGTTGATGTCCCTGTTGAGGTGGCTGAGCAGCGTGATCCCAAGGGCCTGTACAAGAAGGCTCGTGAGGGTATCATTAAGGAATTCACTGGTATCTCGGCTCCTTATGAGGCGCCTATCAACCCTGAGGTTCATGTGAAGAACTATGAGCTTCCTGTTCAGGACGCTGTCAAGCAAATTATTGATTACCTTGACTCCAAGGGTTACTTGCCTGCCAAGAAGGAGTAAGGGGATTTCTTCTTTCTTTTTTTTTTTTTTTCTCTTTTGCGATGGGGGATTGGGATGTGAGATTTGACGGATGTACCCATGGTTTGGCTATAGATAAAACAGTCCTGTACAGCGGATTGGATATGGTGTTTGTGTGCTTGATTCCTCTCCAGCTTGCTGCACATACCGCGTGGACAATCAAAGATCGCTCTTGCACATTGCATTCATGAGCCGGGCTGGGAATCTGCAAAGAGATCCCAAATCTCAGTTTGCTAAATGCGTGATCATTGAAACGAAGAAATAAATAATATCCAATGCCAGTTCGTGCTAGATGTACCAAAGTGGTTTATGTACGCAACGTCTTCGCGAAGCTTTGTATCTCCCGCGATGCCTCGCAAAACAGGAAACCTTAGTTGAAGCCGAATTCATAAAACACATACGGCGTGTAGTCTGCGCTACCCTCGCCACCGGGGTGAATCTCACCAGGATCATCCCGTTGCATACGACCCTTCTTGTCCCGCCCAAAGGCATTGCCTGCCAAATACGAGTACTTATTCTCGAGGTTTTGCTTGGCGCGGTCCGCTTGTTTGGTAGTTTGCGTCTGTAGAAAGCAATGTCAGCCCTTGCTACGTGTAAACCCCCCAACGAAAGGCAGAGCGGAGAGAAGATAAACATACCCGGACCAAAGCGCAGACGAAATCCAACGGCAATCCATACCGCAGCACCGTCTCGACAAACACTCTCAGAACCAAAATGTGAATCCAGACCATAACAGCCTCACTCCAAGCCGTGCGACCGAGTCGCAAAGTCTCACCCCATACCTTACGCTCATCACCACCGACACGCTCAACCTCCTTGCGCTCCTCCTCCTTTCCACCTTCGACGTACTTAAAATCGCGCGGGATCCACTTCTGCTCACGGCACTTATGCACGAACTCGGCGCTGTGCTTCTTGAACGCTGTCACAGCGTAAAGCGTGAATTCGCTGTCGGAGGCGATCAGCTGCGCGGACCGTGGGACCACCATTGGCGCGACGGTCTCGTAGGTCTTGAGAAAATCTTTTACTAGCTGGGCGGGCACGGCGACGAGGTGGGTTTCGATATATTCGGAGTCCTGGATGATGGATTTCGGGTCGACCACTGAGGCGAGGGACTTGGTTGAGAGATTGCCTCTGTGTGGAGCGGGTTAGTTCATATGTGTTTCGCATGCTATATACACACGGCGCAGTCTCGATCGCAGGTTGACGTACGTTTGCTTACGCTGCAGTGTGGAAAGCGTATTCTTGACCTGGTTATATTGGGAGTACTTGAAACGGATATCGTTGTCGATGCTGGCCGCTTCCTATAGTGGACAAAAAGGTTTAGAATTTTAACTCCAAGCACTGCAAGCCCAGAGTGTCTATACGCAGCACAACATACCTTCTGCAGAAGATCAATCAGCTCGGCCAAGGGCTTATCGGCCCTGTATTTGACTTTGTTCCATTGGAAAGTGCGCAGGTACTGATCAACTGGCTCTGTAGGCAGTCAGAACCTAGAACTCCAGAGATTTATTTTCAAACGCTGTGATTCCCTTCCACAGCTAGCTCAATAACAAGTTAGAGACATACTGTCATTGACAACCTTCATCTGCTCAATCTGCGCCTCGTCCTCCAGGATATTTTTCAACGCATCGCCGACCTTGGCGACGACACTCTGACAAGAAGCCTCGAGCTTGGACAGCTCGTCCGCCTGCTGGACAAGGGCATCTAGCGTGCCGATCTTGAACTCCGGGATTGGGAAGGAGGTGGTGGAGCCATTGTCCGGGGAGACGGTGGTCGTGACAGCTTCGAGGGCGTCATCGCGATGGTGCGAGGGGACGATAGAGGCCGGGAGAGAAAGAAGGAGGTATTTGCTTGGTTTAGACATGATAGATTGTGTATTCAGGGAATTCAAGGGCCTTCAACGAGGCTTAAGAGCGGTTTCGGGGTTGAGGGGCGGAGCTCGGGTGGCCTTGATGTCGTAGGCGGTGGGTGTGCTTGGACCAGCACGTCCGTCGTGCACATATAAATCTACAAGAATAGTCACGTATGCCTCTATCACGGACGTTGAACTTGGGGAATCGGATCGCGTTGGCTGGAAATTGCTCGAAAGACATTACAATCTCTGTAGGTTCATCTTAAATTGGTAAAAGTCATTGCAACAAGCGTAGAACCCCCGAAAGGCGCAACTCCCATCGACTTTTCCAGACATTCCCGGTGACAATGTTTCATGATCAAAAGAAAAAACATCATAATATCATACTGTAAAAACCTAACTAACGTATAAGAAGACCATAGCAGCTACTAAGCACATCAAGTGAAGTGCTGTATAGAGATGCATAACGCTAGAAGACGATTCAATGTTCGCTCGGAGTCAGAAACAAATAAAACATCAACATGCCTCAAAGGGCAGCGAGTGAACCACCTATAAAGAATTTTGGTCACCGGAATAGCCAGTGAGACTAGATTCAAGGACAGCCAGAGTTGGAGAATTCAACTAGCTTTGAATCCGCAGAATATGTATGGAAAGGTTGGGCATGAAGAAAGAGAGAAAAAGGGGAACCAGGGTATTTGCATCGAGCGGACAGCGCTGATCATGAACCGAGCGAGGAATAAGGAGCCGAGGGTAGGGGAAGTAGTGGTACCTGTACAAAACATAGAGGAAGGTGACAAAATTTCCAAAAAGACCAGGTAGGGATTGATGAAACAACAATTCATGTTTCGACATCTCGCCCAAGCACTGGGACAATCGAAGCATGGCAGTGGGATTATGAAATTGGTGTGATGGTGAGAGCTGTAGAGGAGAAATGCTTCGAGCCTAGCCCTGCATGCCCATGAAGACATCATGGCAGTTCTCCACCAGGAACTTGAGGACGTCATTTTTCTTTTGGACATCACTCATCTCACGGGAAAGACTCTCAGGTCGCATGATAGTCGGCGCAAAGACCACTGCAACGTTCTGACTCGTCATCAAATTCTCTTCGTGGCGCTCGACTACGCGTCTGAGATGGAAGACGAGAAACTCCAGGACGTCGCGGTGCACACGAGGCAGCTCGAGGAGACTCTTTTGCATGAGTTCAATTCGCGCGGACATAGGGCTGACCTCGGCAGAATCTATCACAAGTTCGTAAACTTCGTAAGTGATCAGTGGGTTAGGAAGCTTTCTGAAATACTGCTTCAAAGTGGATGTGACAGCATGGATATCGAGGTCAGGGTCGGAAATGTCGTAATCAAATGGAGAGCATTCAAAGCCTTCGCGAATGGTCTGAATGACTGAAGCGGCACCAGACTTGCGATAGATGCCTTCCATGTTCATTCCTGGTTATTTTTGTTAATATAACGAGCGACCGAGTAACGAGCGACAAGAAATACCTCGCAATTCAACTTCCTGGATACATCGCGTGACTATGGCTGGAATGATGCTCTTTTCGTGTTCCATGCGAGCCTCAAGTTCGGTGCCGAAAAGAGCTGGAAAAAAATTAGCCTATGCTGATATCAGCTTGAATGAGGGCATCGGGCGTATACCATCGGCGGTAGCTTCAGCCAACACGGGCACGCTGTCAGCCTGTGACATCTTTCCCCCCTGCTTGCCCTTCTGATTTCCAAAGAACCCAAACCCTTGGCGACTCGGGTCTTGAGTCTGGGAACGCGGTATACCATTTCCACCCTCTTGTGCCTGTCCGCCTTCGCTAGACATAAACGCTCCCTTGAGACCCTTGACACCCTTGGCAACATTCTGTCCACCCTTCTTCCAGTTAAACTTGCGAGGCTGACCCTTGCGAATGCTGACAACCTGAGGGCCTGGGACAACGGTAGCTGTAGCAGGCTCAGAGTCCTCCGAAATGTGAGCAGTAGACATAGACCCATGATAGTCGTTGAAGGAAGGTTTCATCACTTCAATAGAGTGTGTCGATCTCTGTTTGCTGTGCGAAATGCCAAGACCGTTAGGTCGCGGTTGACCTTCCATGGCTTTGTAGAGTTCTTGGATCTGGTGAACCAACTGGTTGTTCAACTCAGCTAGCTGAGCGTTCTTCATAGACAATTGCTCGAATTCCTGGAAGCTCTTTTCCTTTTGAGTTCTCATAGCTTCCAGTTCATCCGTGAGTTCATTGCGCTTCTGCATAAGCTCTTCGATTTGCGGGGCAAACGAGTCTTTCAGTTTTTGAATGGACTCCGCCAGCTCGCGCAGTACATGGTTCGAGAGTTTGCCAAGATCCAATGGCCCACTGGGGCCACCACGCTTTTCAGCCTCCATATGGTCAGTGAGAACGGTGAGCTCACGCAGAACGATCTCACGCTGCGCATCAAGGACGACCATGGTAGATCGCTTCTCAGAAAGCTCGGTGTTAACTTGCTTGACGGCTGCTGCGGTACGAGCGGCTGATTCTAGTTCTGAAACACGAAGACGTTCCTTCCGCAGTTCGTTACGAAGCCAGGAGATCTCTTCACTCTGTGACCCTGCGATGGGACTGCCAACATCCGTCCCGGCTATGCTTGGATTGCTAGGCGATCGAGGGTTCTTGAGATCTTTGCTCATCCGCACACTCTTCTCGCTGAAGCTTCGACCGTGGCGAACGGAGTTTGAGACGCGTCGCAGGAATGACTCGTTATTTTGCCCAACAATGTCATCACCACCAATGATGCGCGATAATTCTTCGTCCATAGAGAAGTCACCTCCGCTGTTATATCGTAGCAAAGTCGATGCGCCGGCGCCATCGTATGGGTGTGATTCTAGTGGTGATGTTTTCAAGGCAGTAGGTTGAATGGGCTGTTCGAAAGTGTCACTACGGAGCATGGGGGAGTCCCCGTATTGCGATGATGCAGGAGATGCCCCGACTTCTTTCCTTGGAATTTGGTGAAGCTTGCTTTCAAGTGAATCGCCGCGCTTCGGCAAATAAGGCAATCCAGACGTTTGGGAGCGCGGTGAGTCCATTGAACCATGGTCATGGAAATGACGAAGCTCGCTTGAGGAATGAGCAACAGCCGGAGTGTCGGAGAATTCCTTTGATCTACAGCTATCTGGACTGGTAGGCCCAGAAAGATTGCCCATTTCTCTGAAGCTGATGGGTATATCAGACGATCTGCGTGTAGAACCCTCCTGTGCAAGCTTGGACGAATCAGAGGCTGGTAATGGTGTTTTGTCGGAAAAATTGGCGTCGTTTCGTTCCCAACCTTTCTCCTGATACGCAATATGGGGCGAATGGCTTTCCAGGGATGTTCGAGAAGGGGGCTCTTGCATGTATTCACGGCCGTCGCGAGAGGCCCCGTGTGAGTATTCGGATTGAACTTGGTTGAAGTAGTCGTGGGAAAGTTCCTGCCGTGTCTGGGAGTGACCACGAGACGAATTACCCTCGGCCGAAGGATCAAAGGCAAGAGGGATCAATAATTCACCACCATCTGCGTCAGTGTTGCGTAGAATTGAATGACGATTGCTCCGGTATGTGCTGGAGGGAAGGAGAATATTATCTGTGCGAAGATATAAGTAGGAATTCCAGAATGCAATGTTTATCTTCGCATAGATCCCGCGATCACAACAATAAGTACAAGCGGTAGCGACAATTGTGTGTAGAACAAAAGAGAGTGGTGCATGAATCACGCAACATGACCACAATGCGACAATAGGCAACAAAGTGTAGGCTGCGATGATTGTAAACCTAAGCCGCAAAAGGGGTTTCTTACCTGAATCAGCCTGCTGATTAGAAATTGAGCTTCTCGGTCTTTCATCGTTTAGATTAGGCGTTTCCGACATTCTACTAGGGTCGGGCGTGCCTGTATATTCGCTGGTCTCCTCGTCCACTCTCTGCGATTCTTCGAGAAGGTGAGGGGGCAACGAGGGCAAAGACTTGTCCAGCTTCACATTAGGCCCCGCTGGTTTTTTCCCACCCGTGCCGCCGGCTTTCCGTTTTCTTCTTCGTGCCATGAGCGATTCGTGGCATTCCATGCAAAAAATACCCTGCGAAGTACGCGCATAGCGCAAGTTCTCAATCTTTCGTTTGCAGTTCCGGCATCTGAAGCATTGAGCACAGAAAGCCTGATCTCCCGTCAAGATGGCCAAATCCTCGATCTTGTTGTTGCAGGAGCTACAACTGTAGGTGCAATTACTGCATATAAGTGAGCCATCTCCCAAAAGGAGGAGGTGCGCGTCTGAGTCAAGCAGAGTGCTGCATGTGCTGCATCGGAAACAGTCGATGTGCCATCGGTTTCCAGCTGTCACAGGTTAGCGACATGAGAAAACGGTTAAAGAAAACGCAAATATCCGACATACCAAGCTCAAATGCTTTCCCTTCCTCAAGAGTCTGTCGCGACAATTAGTCAAGTTCCTGCCCGCTTGCTCCACATTGTGCCTACCTCTCCACAGCCCTTGCACGGGTAGAACTCATCCTGTTCCAAAGGAAAGTCCGGATAAGCTCCCTGATTATCCATCTTAAGATCCACCGTTCACCGCCCAAAATGAAAAATCGAATATAACTGTGAATCAAAGCGAATATATAACCCTGGCGGGAGGGGGGCACAGACTCAGTTCAGAATCGTGTGTACACGGGCGATTCGTGATCGCTAAGAAAGATCCCGCTCGCGAATCACATGCGCCGTTAAAGCTGGTTCCCTTGAAATAGATCTTGTTGAGCGTAACCCGCGTTGGAAGCCGGAATTGGGGAGATGGGAACGTCGTTGCAAGCTTGGAGGGGTGAGATGCAACAGGGGATTGAAAGAACGGCGAATGGTGGCTGAACCTGCAGACTACCGAACAGTTAAAAAAAACGTGATGCAATGCCAGATTTAAGCGTAAGACACCAGTCGTGCCAAATAAGCCCTGAACCAAGACAAGCAGGGTTGACCACGTATGGGGCGGGTCGGACCAGGATAGGGACGGCAGTTATTTGTCCATGAACCAGGGATCAAGGCTATCAAGCTCTAAACATACCGGACACTGCTAGCTGTGCGACAGATGTGTTTCAGGTAGATAATCGCGTGTGTGGTGACGTTAAGCGTAACGGGCGAAGCGAAACGGAGATTGCCCCTCGCGGGCGTTTGGATTTCGAGATTGGACAAATAGAGGAAGCCCCGAGGCGAAAAAAAAAGAGATCTGGGAGTAGAGACGATAATTAAAAAGAAAATGAAAAGAAGAAGTAATGAAACATGAGAGTTGAATTAGGGGGGGGAGGGATGAGAAAGGAGAGAGATGAAGTTGAACTTTTGGCTTTCTGCCGCAAAATGGCCTTCCCTACGTAACCTACGAATATCACATTTATTGATCTGATTTATTACCTACCAATACAATTTCCTTCTGCCTACAACATAGATTGTAGACATCTTCCCAATCTATTCCCGTCTACCTTAATGATACCGTGCTTTGACGCCCAGAGCGTGCGGACCTTTATTTCCCCATACAAATGACCAATGGGAATCTTGATGCCCCTGAATTTTGTCCAATCTGGTTTGATCTCCATCAAAATTATACGAACAAGGCGTGTTGCACTCCGTAATCTGAGATAGTATGGTACTCTCTCAACAATCTCAACCTAAAACAAAAAAGCTATCAGAGAAAGAGGCCTGAGCAATTTCTCAGCTGGTCCTCTTCGGATCTGAGCATTCCACTAAGGGTAGCCCCATTGTTCTGACCCCAGTACGGCTATTTAGTCTCAAACACTTCTTCCCACGCTTCTCACATACTATCTCTGGCAATTGGTCCTTCATTTTTTTCAGCCCTATGCATCCTGATTTCACAACAAGTCTGGAGAGCGGCTGAAGCCAATCTCGCCCATCTCGCACAACTCTACAAAGGACCACTTAGAGAGGTTAATGATAATTCCAAGCTGGATTGCAGTCTGGAGACAGCCAGTCTCAGTTTTAGTGCCTACATTACCCCTGATCCTCCATATCTCAGCTCAGACCTCCCACGCTGTTTGGAAATCGTGAGATGGGTTTTATCATGCAAGTCCATCAGATTCAAGGCGAGAGGCTTGACCTGTGGCTTACGCATAACAGCTATAGTTTGACTGGGCTGACTGAATGTTGGATGTTCAGCAATTCTCTGCTGTCCGAAAATGACACACTATGTAGTGTCAAGGCTACTATTCTGCTTTTTCTTTATACGGTCATTTGCATGGAGCATTTCTGAGCCGGCGCTCTACACTTTTGACTATTAATAGCCTAACGTGTCCCTTCAAACGCTGGAATTGGAGGAGATAAAGTGTCGATAATTCCCAATATAGAGCTTTGTCTCAGGGTGTGTCAGATCTATTTATTATTTTTTAGGAAGCGGTATGCTATCCTATCCCGGTCAAAAATACACACACACAAAAAACGGCCTCGCAAATGAAATACATGATAGGCGACAAATTGAATAGCATCATGAAGATCGGTGATTATTCCATACTAAGTAGTAGCCAATAATAAACTAGGTCCACTTATAATTATCAACCCATCTCGTACATGGATCTGGGATCTTTCCTCCATGAGAGGTATGATAATCATCCATAGACTCAATTTACGTGCCTGAAAGATAACTTCTGCATTAAGATCGATAGTCTATTTATGAACTGAATAGCACCATCCGAAATTAAAATCAAACCCGTTCACAATAGATGTACACCGCACTTGACTTACTTGCTAGATCGGGCGAATCGGTGCCAAGAGCTGGGCTTATACGAGACAGCCCATAACATCTTCTCTTCCTATGTTCTAGGTATTTTTCGATCTTGCAAATTCATACCTTAATTGAAATGCTTTGTGAGTGAAAATCCAGATCAACGCATTCGAGCGTCCGCACTGGATTAATTACGTGCAAGAATGGGCCCTTTGGGAAACAAGCAGTTCCGACCCCGATGATCCACAATCATACTACTGATGGATCTACAATATAGAATCCGTCACATGAAGTGCGACGATACTCTCCTAGCTTGTCGAAATTGCACGAGGACCGGTTAAAAATATGATGGCTATGCGCAGGTGCCTGATAAGACGACCCGTGTCAGGCGTAAAGCCGAGAAGCCCTATTCAGGCAATCGGACTACAACGTCTGGGCACAATATGAAGCTCCACACACCCCTTCAGTGAATATTATCGATCTTCTTGTCGGTCCAAGTCAGGCTCATCCGAACTGGTCCGAGCGCTGGCACTTGGATTACTCCTGTAAAGTACGGCAACCTGCATGCATGATTTTGAGGATCCATTGTGGAGTCAGCTAGTGGATCAAACGTGTGAAGAAAACCCTGCAGTCTTGCATGCAGCAAGCAGTAGCGATGGGTGCTCGACATCATCAATTGGAAAAGATGCAAACAAAACAAATCGAGGATTGAGGAAGTCTCTTGGCTCTTACCCATTCTTCTAAGGCGATAACCTGCCTTCGGGCTAATCTTGTCCGGAAACAGTCGAGGCGCACATTCATAAAGAAACCGTGCTCATGATCTCGGTTTTTCTGACGATGCTAGCTCTCTTCCAAGAAGAGCTCTTTTCTGGCCATTGCCATTTTCTATCTGGGTATAGGTTGTTTGAGGAACGGATGGCTGTCGACTACAAAAGAAACCCCTAATGGTCAAACTTTGAAGGAGCCTTTTTTGTTAGATTCTCAACATAAAGCTGACTATGGCCAGTAATCAATCACAAGCCCCTCGAGATGATAGATGATGAAATGTGGAGGTGCAACGTGCCGAAGTCGAAGGTCATGATGCGCGGATGACTCGATGATCAATTAGTGTCCTCAGATATCCGTCCTTTCCTGCATAATTCAAACTACAGAGAGCACTGCTGAGCATATCCGTGTATCTTAAGCTCTTGCAACCACTCACGATATTTCAAACAGTGCTCAAGTCGAGGCGAGGGCTGTTCGAGAGGAGGCGGAGGTCATGTTGAAGGCAACTGACCTCAAGTTGTTAGAAAAAAAGAAACAGATGATGATGCACTTTATTAATATTTCGTCTGCACGATGTCGAAAAATGTGATGTTCACTCGAAATGAAAGTATCCTTGCACATCGCCTCGGAGATCATTCGCCGCTCCCGCTTTCCCCCCACTTCCAGAAAATTACGAATCAGCGTTGCCCCTCGCACCTCATTTCTTCTTTCATCTCCTACTTTTTTCGTCATAACGTTTACCACAAAGACTCAATTCACTATGGGTGTCGAGAGAAAGATAATTACTCGTGGCAACGGCTCTGACACGCCTGCTTCGGGTGACAAGGTCTCTATCCACTATACGGGATGGATCTACGATGCTAAGAAGGCCAACAAGGGCTTCCAGGGCAAGCAGTAAGCTGACTGTCATATCTTGGATCCATTTAGCTTACGACTCGAGCATTCTCGATACTAATTATCCTTGGCAATAGATTTGATAGCTCCAGAACCCCCGGACGTGGGGTATTCAATGTTCAGATTGGTGTTGGACAGGTTATCAAGGGTATTCTATCCCATTCTCTCTTTTTTCATCTCAAATGAATGAATCAAATTTCAACTGATGAAATCAACTGTCAATTTACATGTCAAGCTGAATGCTAATGCTGTCTGTCTGTCTGATTAGGTTGGGATGAAGGTGTCATGCAGATGACCCTGGGAGAGAAGGCAATCTTGACCATTTCACCGTGAGTAAATTTGACATCGAACAAGAGGAGTTGGACCACTACTAACAAAATTTTCCAGGGACTATGGCTACGGTGACAAGTAAGTGAACACACCAGACATACGGGCGATTACCACACAGGCCGTGACATGCGTCTGTTGAAAGTGTTCCTAACACTCTTTTCCCACACAGGGCGGCTGGCAAGATTCCTGCAGGCTCTACTCTGATCTTGTAAGTTTCTGCAAGCCAAAACTAACATCTGGAAACTCACTATATTATAGTGAGGTCGAGCTCCTTAAGATCAACAACAAGAGCGCCTAAATTATAGATTGAATTAAGCAGACCGGACAAGCATCACATTATCAACTACTCCGTACACTCACCACAATTTGCCTGCCCACTTGGTCACTTTCCTACAGTACAAGCTAATCCTAACCTGATCTGGATTGCGATTCAATATAAAATGTTGGTAGGGGAAGCATACAGGTTAGATAGTATAGCTCTGTCAACCGTGGGCAACGCTCTCCCTAGCAATCAAGGATACCAGTGGTATGTCAAATGAATAATCGTCAAAAGTCGTTAAGATATCTATGTACAGATGCCACGTGCTCTACAGAACCAAAAAATCAGCCGAGCGAAGATGAACCACCTAGAGACGGTGTTGAACAGGTGACTCGGGCGCCGGGATCGGTACCGAGACATTTTCAGCAGGCTCATCCCAGCGCAAGAGACGAGCCATCTTGTGATAAGAGTCGATACCGCGGCGAGCGTGGTCAGCGGGAACAAATGGATCGGTCTCACCGAGAGTTCGGCTGAAGAGTTCAAGAGAAACCCAGCCGCGGTAGCCGAGATCTTCGAAGAAGACACGAGCAACATCCACAATTGGCAGATAGCCACCACGCGATTCCTCAAAGGGAAATAGACGGGCATTGCGGGACCAGTTCATGCGGACAGGCTGTCCAGAAACATGGAAAGGATGCTTTTCATCCAACGGTGCAGTAAGACGCTCACCGTCAACAAGCTGGACATAGAAGATCTTGGCAGGATCGATGTTGGCAGTGCGCAGACGCTGTAACGAAGCAGCCAAGTCCGCAGCCGCATTAGGTGTGCAACCTGAAGGAGCTGCAGGATCGGCATATACACGACCAGCAATGTTGAAGGAGTCAAGACAGAGACCAAAGTTGCGACGGTTCACATCACGGACCACCTCCCACGAGGCCTCCCAGGTATCAATATGATCGCCCCAGCAGAGAGCTTCATAAACAAACCGGAAGCCAGCACCGGCGCCCAAGTCGGCCAGGCGCTGGAGATCACGAACAATGACAGTGCGGTCGCCAGTAGTGCGGGCGGCACCGGTCTTGGGGTCTGGACCTAGGAAGTTTGAGGGAACCTGGATCATATCTGTGCCCAGCGCCCGCGCTAGGGTGAACCACTTAGGGAGCTTCTCATTAACAAGCCGGTCTGACTCGGCGCGGTCGATGAGGCCCTCGTACATGGAAAATGGCTGCAGGCAGATAATGGTCAGGCCCAGGCGCTTGCACATCCGCCGTATTGACCGCGCGGCTTCATGGTGATCGCCACCAAATACACGCTGCGCGTAACAATCCAGATCGTCGAAGAAGAGTTCGATGCCTTGGAAGCCGTGGTCTGCGGCTTGCATCAGCTTGCCGGGTAGGTCGTGCACCCAGGGCCGACCTAGGGACATCGAAGCGATGCCGGGGCGGTTGAAAGCCATAGCAAGTTGTGCAAAAGAGAATTTTTCTGAGCCGATATTATCTCAGAGGTGACCTTGTTGCAGGCTTTCTTTCAAGATCAAGTTTTCAAGCGGAGAGATATCAAGGGAGCGAGAATATCTTTTAAGGTGGATAACTAACGATATTAGGGTGTTTCTAGATTATCAACGGTCAGCAAAACGATTGCGAAAAACCATTATCCCCTACAGTGCCCTCTGCGATTGAACGTTTTCCCTAGTCTGCTGTGATTCGCGTCTTGATGACGAGGACGAACCTGATAGATCAGGTCACATGGCCGGGTAAATGCTTCCCCCTTTTCGTTTTCCCGCGAGTTCCACTTCCTCCCCACAACCACTCCACTGTTTCACCCACATTGTGGAGTTTTGCTTCCTCACTAGAAATGCTTTTCCCGTCCTTGGAAACGAAATATCCGTAGATACCCGGCAAGATTGTTACCACATGGATCTGAACATGGCCGGAGAATCAGCGCCGATATTTAATACTTAGAGCTCGAGGCAAAGACACACTCTCCACAACTAAAAGGCTAAAAGGCGCACAAATGCCAGGTTGAATTTCTACCGAAGCTATGCATGATACAATAAAGCATTGAATTAATGCAGTTCTTTCAGGACCAGATAGATTTTCGATCTCTATGTTGTACTGTTATTAATCCTAGTATTATACCCGTCAAAATTGCCACTATCGGCGCAGGCCTCAATGGCCCTCGTCATGCACAATCCGTAATATCGAGTCCCTCAACAGAGTTAATTGCTCTCGATAACCCAATGCCAACTGGCAAATAAACCGCCTCCAGCCTCAAAACCAAGTACTACCCCTCTGTGACTTCACTACTTGCATCCCCCACCGTCCCGCTGCAGCAATCGTCTGCACACCAAGCCACACGCACGTTCCAGTCGCAAAGGAGCTACTTGCAGGTGGGGTCCACGTGCTCCCCGAAAGGCCCGTGAGTGATGCACTGGAAACCGGCCGCTCGCTACTGGAGTTCGCCCAAGCCCCAGAGCGCGCTGTCCTCAAACTCCTAATAGGCCACCACTGCCGCTTCAATCCCTACGTGCGAACTACGAAGGCTGCCCTGGAAGCTGAATCTCTTGGTCTCCCTATTGCTAAATACGGTCTGTGGACCTTGTTCGAGCCGAATTCATACTTTGCCCCACCAACAGACTGGCGCGCATCGAACGAACGCAGTGGCGGCGTCATCCCCATTAGCTTGTCCATGATATCGACCTCATGCACCACTTCTTCGGTCCTGTTATGCGAGTGACAGCAAAGCGCACGTTACCATGGCGCCCAAGCTCACCTCACGATGCCAACGAAGGCGTCACCTTGATGCTACGCTTTGCATCGGGTGTTGTGGGTACGTTTCTGGTCTGTGATGCGACGCCGTCACCGCATAACCTTGAGGATGACACGGTCGAGAACCCGCTTATTCCGCAGTCGGTGACTGGCGGTAACTCGGGATTTTATCGCATCTTTGGCTCAGATGCTTCCCTTAGTGTACCGGACTTGACTCGCTGGAGTTATGATGCTGGCCCTGAGAGGAGCTGGAGTTCACCATTAACTGCTGAGTAGATTCCGCTTCCAGATGACATGGCGCCCTTTGATCTGCAGCTCGCGCAATTTATTCATATTATTAATTAGAACGTTATTAAGAAAGCCATGAGGTCAGGTCAGCCTGTGAAAATTGATGTTAACCTTCTGGTGAAGTCAAATAACTAGCTATTTACTGATATATCTACTGGATATAGTTAGGCGCATCCGTCTATTCGGTCTCTTTACGACATGTCGAAAATGAACGCGAAAAAGACGGATGAAAAAGACACAAGGGGCATATTCATTCATTTGCTTCTTTGTACTCGTTTAGCGATGTGTACATAAAGCAGGCAGCTCAAGTACACAAAGATCACAACTTCTGCAACTAGACCTCAACAGCGAGCTGGCGCATTATCCGACAAATCACACCACAACAAATTATGTGACCACAGCGCAAACTACACCAACACGGAAGGGTTCACCATCGCAATATTCAAGTATACTTTGGCTGAGCCGCAGTGTCCTCGACTTGCTCAGAGCGCACCTTGCCTAAGTCAATGCCAGCAGCCTCGACATCATGGCGGAACCGTTCTTCATCCTCACGCAGCTGGGCGACCATCTGCTGATGCGCACGCCACACGGGCTTGATGTCGAATAGCTGGTCCATGCTCTCAAGAGGAACACCTTTGGTTTCCGGGATAAGGAAGTACACGAAGAAGATAGAACATATCATCAATGATGCGAAGAAAAAGTATACACCGTATCCCATGGCTGTGAACATCTGCGGAGTGAAGCGCGAGATGAGGAAGTTCCAGAGCCAGTTGGAGGCGGCCGCGCAGGCCTGTGCAAGGGAACGCATGTTGGGATCGAACATTTCCTGCAAACTGGATCAGCACTTCTTCAAGGCTCGCAGATTGACTAGGCATTGAAGCAAAGTCACAATACCTGGAGGTTCTAATGTCCGGGGATGCTTACCGAGTTGAGGACCCATGGGGTACCGTTCCAAGTTGGGGTATAGAAGACTGTCCACAGGTAGAAGAAGAACATGGCTGCGATACCACCGCCGCTCAAGGAGCCACTTGTGTTCTTTTCGGGTTGGGCAATCTTGATGTATGCGCCAACAATCCACAAACATACGGAACCACCTGCTGCGCCAATTAACAACAGGTTACGGCGACCAACGTGATCAATTAGCCAGAGCAGCCAAATGAAAGTCACCACGGTCTTCACTACACCGAAGATTCCAGTAGTGAACAGACTCGTATTGGTACCCCTGACACCGATCTAGAAGCAGTTTTAGCATCAGCCACCAATGCACAATTGGATTACAACAGTATGCGACTTACCGATTTGAAGACAGTCGGACTGTAATAATTGATGGCATTGATACCAGATCCGTTCTGCCAGAAGAACAGCGCGCTTCCGAGAAACAGACGCCACATGACCTTCTTGTTGGTCCCAGCCGCCTTGAAGGGGTTCCAGAAACCAATGCCAATACTACGGCGCTGTTCCTCCAGGGCTTGGTCAATGGCACCAATTTCCTCAATCATGTAGATATCGTCCTCGGGCAATTGACGGATCCAACAAAGATTTTTGATTGCTTCCTCGCGGCGACCACGCCCAAAGAGCCAACGAGGTGACTCCCGAATGAAGTAGCCACCAATGAGCAAGAGGCCAGAAGGAATCAACTGAACAGCGAAAGGAATGAGCCATTGCTTGTGGCTAGGCTCCATGGTCTCGTCAATGCCGAACTGATCTTGTGAGCATCCACAAGACATAGCGTACACAAAATAGAAAGAAAACTCACGTTGATCCAAAATCCAACAAGCCCACCAATTTGCCAACCCAGCTCATACACACCGACCAATCTACCACGAATAGCCGGAGGAGACAATTCGGAGATGTAGATTGGGGTGATGTTAGAGCCTGCTCCGACACCGATACCAGCCAGAACTCGGCCACCGTACAGGAGGCCAAGTCCTCGGTCGCCATTAGCACCAAGCATGATACCAGCACCGATAGTAAAAACCAAGCCAGCAGCCAAGAGACCAATCCTACGACCCCAGAAGTGACCGATTGGATACGCGAAGAAGGCGCCGAAGAAGGCACCAGCTTGGTAGCAGGAGACGATGTTGGCACTAATCAGGTTCTTGGTAGGATCAGACATCTCGCCGAAGTGGAACTCGCTCTTGAAGGAGTCAAGTGATAGCGTAGTGCCAATAAAAGCGCTGTCATAGCCAATCATGCAGGATGTGCATGAAGCTACTGCTGCCAGGAGATAGATTCTCCAGTTGTAGACCACGCTCGGCGTCGGCCGGTCCTCTACCAGCTTCAGGATAGACATGCTGGTGGTTTGATATAGAAGAACAAGAAGAGGGGCAAAAGCTTCTATGGCCAGATGACCTTAACCCCCAATGCTAGATACGAAGAAGCAGTAAGATGTACGTCCTAAGACAGACGATCACCACGTATAAAGGTATATATGAGATATAGAAGCGGGTGTAAGGGGGAAATGAGAAAAGTCAACCAAAATGAAAGTCCAGACCACGTTTTTTGAAACAGATCACCGAGGGCAGACAAGATCTAAATAGGATTTAGGTCCGGACTGTCAATTTGCCTTTGCAAAAAGAGAGGAGAGAATCCGGGGTTTGAAAAGGGGGAAGAAATCATGGGGATGCGGAGTCGGAGAAAGCTATAGCGCAGGGTAGTCAAAATTTCGTGCCAAAAAGTAAAGAAAGCCAAGACGCGGCAAAACGAATACTCGAAGTTCTTCAGTGCGCGTGAGGACAATTGCCTTTGTCGCCCCTTGGCACCTCTAATGTGGCTTGCAAGAAGGACAAAATTGACTCAGAGGGATACGCAAACTCTGTTGACCTATCAGCCAAGTCTGCACGCTGAGATTATTCGCTTAAGGCGTTCGTTTTGTGGGGATCCGATACCGCTTGGAGAAGTGGAGACTTCCCCAGCGTGTGTCAGCCAGATTTATCTGGGGTACCCCAGAGGCAATGTAGTGCACGATCCAGCCTTTGTGAAATAGCGAAAGGTCATTTATTCTGATTGGATAAATTGAAATGGACCCATAAATAGGTGAGGGGGGGCGGAAGCGGCCAATGATCAATTACTAGACTGGGGGGTAGCGGGGAAAAGCCTTTCCCCGGAAGCTCAGGGAGATGCGCGGATACCAACTACGAAGTTTTCGTTGATAACTGTCTAATTTGGTCTTAATTAATTCCCCAATCATCATTATCTGATACCCGTGGTCTTTCTTTGGATCCGATAGTGTTCCCCACGTACCATGGGAAATTCCCCGTGGGGTAGTCATAGGGTTAAGTGGGAAATTGTTCAGCCCGGCAGATGTTCTGTAGTGGTGCTGAGTCAACAATGAAGCATGTATTTACAGCCAAGCCAATGATCATCTTGTCAAATTGTGTCGACTAAACTGACCAAAACTTTATGGAAACAAAACAACTTCATCCAATACTATAGAAGTGTGATCGGCGGAAGAGCAGAGTGTTCCTTTGCCCGCCAGCTCTTCGCCTGTCTGTAGGCTGGGATGGTTGCGCTTCCAGTAGCTGATTCAACGTAGTATACTAGTTTTTCTCAATTTCGGGAAAATGCACATCAGGGTCTGCTCTTTGCTGTTGTATGAAGAGGGTAGTAACTGGCCAATCTAATCAGATGACTCTTCCATTTTGAATTGATTTGAACATGCTCCCAAGAAAAGACTAAATTTGCACTATGATCGAAGCTGATGAGCCTATGGATAAAATGCACATGTCAAGCAACTTCTGTCCACTCAATCAGACTTGCCTTTCGTCCTGTTTTGTAAGATAAGTCGGGTTTTTATTTCGTGCTACCTCGATACTTGTCGGGTAGGGCTAACACTCAGTAGTGAGTCTGTGGACAAAATTTTGATACTTTATGCATCAACTCTGGAATTATGCGGCTTTGGAGAATAGCGGCCATGAAATGTCAAGTCTGCCCATAGGTCAGAAGGAGGGATGTGGTCAGGGTCCGTTATCTATGGATTCAAAATCGGAGAAAAGCAAGTTCTAAGTCGATCACAGTGAGTTAAACTTAAGGTCATGAATTCGTTTCCTCGTCATTTTCAGGACCTGCCCTAAAGCGATTGATGTTAGCTATGGCTTAAGTTGCCTAGCGGTCAACATGAGGATAGCCGCGATTTGAAGCTGTACGACGTAGTCCGAGGCTTCTTCCTTCGTTCTATTGCTTCGGCCTACAATGGTTAAGTAATTGTGAGTCTAGAATTGCTAGAGTTGCCTCTTGATCAAATTCGGAATTCAGCGCAAAATAGATGTTTTGCTTCGGTTCAACCTTTCCCCGGACTGAAAAATGGAGTTGGCCTGGTTTTCGTAAAAGCGGCGGCAACTACTTCTGGAAAAAGGAAAGCCCCACCCGGCAGAGGGAATATCCCAGGGCACCTCCCACGTATGGTGAGGTTAAGTATTTTCCGTCTGAATTTCGAATTTCATCTTATAACATTGTAGTCCCTCCCTCTTTAAGATCTGCATATCCGACCAGACTAATAGACTCAATTCATCATGTCCGTCACAGAAATTGACCAAACGCCACCAGAAGAGCCCATCGCCATCCCCTCCAACCGCGATGGCGTCGCCTATCTGTACGGCCACCCCCTTCTGAACTCGCTCTCTCCACCTCTACACCAGACAGTCTACAATGCACTCGGTCTCAACTGGACCCAAATTCCCCTATCCAGCGTGTCCGGCACATCAGAAACATATCCTCCCCCCTACACACGGTCGCCGCCGATTGAGAAATATCTGGAATCGATCAAGTCCAACTCCAAGTTCGTCGGCTCTTCCGTGACAATGCCTCACAAGGTTGCAATCATGCCATACCTAGATGATCTCACCGAGCACGCCCGCCAAGCCGGCGCCTGCAACACCATCTTTATGCGCGACGACCCAACAACTGGTGAGCGCCAATATGTCGGCACCAATACCGACTGCGACGGTATCCGGGAAGCCCTCACACAAAACGCCCCTGATCCATCACGCTTCCGCGGCCGGCCGGCGCTCATCATTGGTGGTGGCGGCACTGCCCGCACTGCCATCTATGTTATGCGCCGCTGGCTGGGTTCCAGCCGCATCTACATCGTCAACCGCGACGCCGCCGAGGTTGCCGCTATTCTCGAGGAAGACCGTCGCCGTAACCCCGATCCCAACGCTCAGGCTCCTCTTATCCCCGTCACCGACCCTGTCGAGGCTGCCCGTCTCGAGTCCCCCGCAGCCATCGTCTCCGGTATCCCAAACTACCCCCCGAAGTCTCCCGAGGAGCTGCGCGCTCGCGCTATCATTCAGGCTTTCTTGGGCACGGCTACCGATGCAGATAAGCAGGAGGGTGTCATCTTGGAGATGTGCTACCACCCCACACCCTGGACTGAGATCGCTCACCTGGCTTCTGCCGGTGGATGGAAGGTCATCCTCGGCTCTGAGGCTCTGATCTGGCAGGGTCTCGAGCAGGCTCGTCTTTGGACTGGAAAGGATGTCATTGGTACACCAGGCCTTGTGCAGGAGGTTAAGGACCTTGTTGCTAAGACCATTGCGGAACGGGGATCTGCGAAATCTACCCTGTGATTTCTTTTTTTTTTTTTTTTTGACGATCATGTTTCGGTTTTAAATCATTGTATAGAGCGCAAAGTAGTCGCTAGTGGCATTGTTTATTTACAAATGGATGGCGTATCTGATTATGAAATGCAAGTCACTCTGGATCTACTATAAGGTCATTGTCCAAATCTGAACATGTCACCAAACGTCACGGTATAAGATTCACTCAGGTCGTCGTGAAGCTATTCAAGCTCCAGGGCGTGAGTAGTCCAGGGTACGGACTCGGCGCCAGACTTCGCGTACTGTCCGCTCTTGCGTTTCTCGGCCTGTTTCGGTGGTAGATGGGCCGGCGGGTCTGGAAAATCATCAGCAAGATCCAACATTAGGAGAACAAGTTGGACTCACCTAATCGCCAAATACAATCTGCTACCGAGTCGGACATCCTCGATTGGCGCCGTATCCACATCATCTGGGGGGTTAGCAGTAGTCATAAGTCCGCCAGCCTCCAAAAGAATAGCGGCACCCGCAGCAATGTCCCTATGATGGTCAGCAACAGCATACCAACTCTCCAGGAGATGGAACAAAGAGGCAAAACTCACCACTCCCAACAACCTCCCTCCCACCAAATATCAAAGGATCCCATGGCAACATACGCCAGATCGAGCGTTGCACTGCCCAAACTGCGCACACCATGCACCATACCACCTTTGCCATTCCGACTTCCCACCTCTGCGGCCATGTTTACAAAACTCTCAATTTTGCGCTGCATGTTTCCGTCTGGAATATCACGACGGTCTTTACCCCATTCGCAAGAAAACACACACTGCGAAGGGGCATTGGCGGGCATTGGCGGGGTTGGGTTGTGGATGAGCGGAAGGCGGCGAGTCTCGTTTAGCCAGGCCCCGCGCCCGCTGCAGGAGGACCAGAGCTGATCTGTGAATGGGGCGTATATTACACCAATTATAGGCTTGTGTTGAACGATGAAGCCGATTGAAACACAGAACATGGGGAAAATATGCGTGTAATTAACGGTTCCTAGGGGTGAGGTTATTAGTTGAGTGCCTTGAGATGCCGCTTTGGATCCGTGAACACTCCAACTAGTCAGGGCACTGGAAGTTCTACCTTACCATCTAACGGGTCGATGCACCATGTTGGTTGCTCGTCAATGAGGTAGTCGCGCGACTGGCCTTTGGCATATGCCTCCTCGCCGAGGAATCTGGGGCTCTATTAGCTTTGTTGCCGCTCGGTTTCAATGGGAGTTAGTAATGAAAGTACTCACTTGTGAGAGGGGTATCTGGTCTCAAGAGCGCTTCGAATAAATACTTCAACGTCTGCCAAGTAAAAGTGTCAGCGACAGTGTCTGATATGGCTCATCAGCTGCGCCTTACCCTCGTCCGTCTGCGTCACAATGTCTACTGCATTTTCCTTCTCCTCAAAGGTATTCGAGGAGCCACTGGCACCTGAGATACGCTGGTCGACACGCTCCATAAGCAGCTTGCCCGCCTTGCGACCCAGGTCTACTGCAAAGGCGTACATCTCATCCAGCTCATCTTGGGAGAAGGGCCCGATAGCCATGGTGGAACGGGTGAGTAGGGATGTGTATATGCAAGAGATATATCCCAATGTGTTAATTAAAGGAAATCTTCCAAGCCTGAAGGGAAATTGTGCTCCTTTTGAATCATCCGGTGAAACTGGAGGTTCAAAATAACCGCCACTAGCCGGGAGTTTCCAAGTTCCTTCTCGAGATGTTTCCCCACTTTGTGGAGACTTAACAGGTTCAAGGGCGTAAAGGACATAAGAGTTCCACCCTCTTTACAGCCTTATAATGTCTCTTTGATGAATCTGTCTAATGGGGTTTTTTTTGGTAGATATTTCACTCCCGTTCTTAGTTTCGTAGAGAGACCGCAGAAGATGATGGGGAAATCCACAATTGATGAAATGGGCTTTTCTACCTACAACCAGGGACATAAAACTAGGGGAATAGGATACTTATACTTCTCATCGGCCTTGATAGTGTTGCCTAGCTTGACTTGCAACGAACAAAGCTGCTTTATATGGTAGAAGTCATGCGAGCATGGCATCATTTATGCCCTTGTTAGAGAGTAATTTAAATCAACTTTTCTATGCATGTTATCAACATGATTTAAGTGTGCGGTTGAGGATTCTTGCGTTCAGAATTTGGCCATCGAGAATTGTTAACATTTTTTTTATGATAGAAGATGTGCAGAGTGTGAACTGGCACACTGGCAGCAATCGACTGCCGCGTCCTTTCTGTTGCAGGAGATGACCAAAAGGATGCATTGTTCTCCTGGCTACGGAACTAAAACCATGAAGGTCAGGGTATAGAGGGATGTGGACACATGTAAATTCCGAAGGTCAAAATGGGCACGCGATAATCAATATCACGGCCCTTCCAAGTGGAGGCCTCGGCAACACTTTCAGTCTCCGACCACCGGCACAGCCGTGAATCAACCCGCAGGGGTCACGGTGCCCGCCGACCTGCCCTCCTGTAATGCCGCGCCTGAAAATTCCGCCTGGCATAGATCTAGCAATGTCACCACTGACTGCAGTTGGTCATAATTCATGAGAGCAGATGGCAATATTCAAGTCGGCTGTCCGTCCATTTGCTGTAACCTGTCTTGTATGGTTTCATGATCATTATTTCCTTCATCGTCTTTATACTCTTGAAGCACAATGCTCCGCATGACGCGCCGGGGAGCGCGGCGGCCAGTGAACAGTTCAAACTGAGCAAACCCTTGCTCTGGCAGAACATCAAGGCCATCCAGGGCTACCCAACCACGATGGGATAGAGCTCGTGTTTGTTTCATGAGAGGGGTATTGAGGGGCTTGTATGCCAACTAAAAACATTGATTAGGAATAAAGCGTCAACATTCGAAGCTGCTAGAGAAGATCAATGTAAACTTACATCAATAACAACACCCCCTGTAGGGCTTTCTAGCCATTCTGCTGGAATACGGAAGTTGGGCGCTAGCTCGCCGCCAATGCTATGGGCCGGAATTCCCGAGACAACAATCGTCGGCTGTTTGAAGTCTGCAGGCCAAGGGTCGAATAGGGAAGCAATAATGCGAACCGTGGGACGGCCGGACCCGCCGGCCTCCTTTGAGTGGAGATCTTGTCGGTTGTAGTGATGGGCCAGTCTCTCCGCATTGGCGAGTGTACGGTTGTAGACAAAAATATTTTGCACGCCAAGATGAATCATGGAGTAGATTGCAGCGCGGGCCATCCCACCAGATCCAATGACAAGGCCCGTAGATGAAGAGCGAATCGCATTTGCCGGAGACAAACCGCGGCGAATGCAATTGCAAATTCCGATCCAATCAGTATTATCACCGTGGAGGCCCTTGATAGGGCCGGCACGGCTCTTCTGGAGAAATATTGAAGATTCTTGAAGGCGAATGTCATCCATGTCATCAAGATTGCGAATTGGGATGAGGGTATTGACGGCACCGATGGCTCGGGCATGCGCAGACATTGAGTGCAGCAAAGGGATACACTCTGTTTTGTACGGAAGACTGACACTTGATCCACCGAAGTATGGATTTTCCACAAGGTCATTTAACCCTCGCAGAGTAGGTGATTGGTGAATGGAATATTTGTGCGGCAAACCACAAATCTTGAAAGCAGTGTTGTGCATCGCGGGCGACATACTATATGTTGTGTTGGCCCCAAAGACAAAGAATTGCATCGGGTCCAAGGCAAATGAGCTATAAAGTGCGTTCTGCAATTCGCGAGCTGTAATACATGATCGTAGGTGAGTTGGAAGTTCCGTTACTAACGACGGGTGTGTGACTGGGGAAAGGATAGGGTTAAAACATCGAGACATGCGACCAAGAGGGCCGGTATTATAGGCGATTAGAGAAAGACCAGGAACAGGGAGGCCCCGGATGCGATGGCGAAATCTCTGCACCGCGAGGTTGTCTTCAGGTGTCTCAGCTGGTTGGCACAGTCGAATTATATCGCATCCAAGGCTTTTGGCCCGCTCATAAACTTTCATATACTCATCACCATCCCAGCCCCCCGGCAAAGGATGGAAGGCTTCAAAGTGGCCAATGATCCTGGTTCGCCCGCTTTCAGAGATGATCTGGGTAATAATGTTGTCATCACGAGTGAGATCTACTGTGAGAAATCCGGTAGAGAGTCGTAGGCCATGTCGAACGAGGTTTAAGTAGGTTTCATCGGTTGATCTCAAGGGAACTTGACTGGGAGACAGAGATCCCGTGCAAGTGGTATAGCTTTCCACATGATATATCAACGGCACTATAATGTTGCGACGAATGGTTGCTACTGCTTGGCTGATACTGTCCGCAAGGCTTGAGCTGAGGCCCGGCTGACCAGATGAGTCGGTTACGTCGACTGCCAGTTCGAAGGCATCGGCGGTGAATTCCAGCTGCTCAATATCCACATTCTTCTCACATACCCTAGAAAATGGTACTGACACTGCGGATGTGTACATACGAGATTCCACAGGCAACAGCGACAGTGGGAAAGATGCGTGCTGGCTGTTAAGTTCTGCAATATCACCAGTGATAAAGGCAATGAATCGAAGAAAGTCTCGCTGGACTCGTTTCAACATTAAGAACGGAATTGGAGTGTGTGATCTAGGTTCTGTTCGGTGTGGCGGTGATGAGTTGTCGCTATCCTTGGACAGATCCTCACTTCTAGCCTCTGATAGGTTGAAAAACTCGAGATTGGAGCATCCTCGATATATCGGGCCTGACAGTTCTAGGAAATGTCGCACCTTTTGCGTATCCCACGCTTTGAGATACGACTGAATGCTCTCTGGATCTCGAATAACGTGGATAACAGGATGTGTCTGCGCAAATTTCCTAAGGAGTCTTTGGCCATTGCGTTCCATCGACCCGGCCCCACACGCTATAACACATCCCTCTTTGTTATCTGATAACATCGACTCAAAGACCCGAGCCTCTTGTTGCCGATATACGGATCCATCATTTTCCTTTTTGAACACAGCACGGGAACATCCTACACTTTGTTGAAAGTAGCGGTCTGCGTCGATCAATCGTCGTCCAGATGTCGCTGCGAGGATGACTGCCAGGCTTGACTTTCCTGTGCCACGGATTCCAATCAATACGATGGATGCCTTCGGGTTGAAGGTCCGCAGGGTTTGAAGATGGCCATGTTCAAACAGAACCGGGGATCTGCGGTTTGATTGTAATTTTCTCAACGAGGGTGGACGCGAATCTCCGGATGCTTCTCTAACTTCACTCGATCGACGAGAATGGGTTCGGGATGTATTCTGAACAGTAGAAGAGGCAACGGTGCCTGAGCTGTACTTTCGAGGTCCATCGTCCAAAGTCACGACCTCGTGAAGCTTTCGTTTCGGTGGGCCCACCAACATGGACATGGTGCATCGAGTGTCCCACGTGTTGGAAATAAGATCAGGAGCAGAGTGGTTGAGGACCCATCACCACAAATGGAAAGGTATTGGAGGATGCGAATATAGAGGAATCGGAGATAAAGAGAGAAGAAACCGAGATAGGTAAGCGGGATTTCCCAAGTTTTGCGGGGGAAAAAGAATATTCTTGGAAAGCGCCCGGGTCTGATACGTTCTTACATAAGGCGGACGAGCACTCACCCGGGGACTTTCGGTTTTCCTCTTCCCCGCGGGGGATTTGCGCTTAGATACGAACGTGCAAAACAGTTGGGGAAAGTAGAGAAATTGCTGTGGCTTAGTCTGAATCGCGCGGCTAGTTTGCCCAAACGTCAGCTTCGAATCCGAAACATAAGGCCAAGCCCACACGCGATCATCTTTTGGGAGACAGTGACTAGCTCACCGCTAGCTGGATATCCAACCTTCCCCGGAAGAACCGTGTTGGCAAGCACCTTGCATTTTGCTGCACCTACCCTCAACACCGCGCTTCAGCCCCAACATCTCTCCCCGACGGCCATAACATACCTCTAGTGGGGCTCATTTACATGGCGTAATCGCCAGCTCGTCCGTGCAGTCACCTGTCGGCAAAAGATTCACAAGTATCACATTGCGGGAGCATGCGTCCGAATCCTCCAGGTGGATCGCCATATCAATCACCATGAGCGCTGAACAGCGCCAGGCCGCGGGCGCTAGTAGCAAAACCAAACGACGATGGACCGACCCAGAAGATGATGGGAAGGCGACGGGGGAACCGAAGCGTCAGCGAGTCTCACGCGCGTGTGATAGTTGCCGGTCTAAAAAGGACAAATGCGATGGAGTACAACCAGTGTGCTCGACTTGTGCATCGCTCTGCCGACCCTGTACCTATAAGGCCAACCCGAAGAAGCGAGGCCTGCCCACCGGCTACATTCGCTCGCTGGAGTTGCTATGGGGGCTGGTCTTCCAAAAGATCCAAGGCAGTGAAGATGTCATGCGAGCTTTGATGCGATCGGTCAATCTTCCGAGTCATTTGGCTACGATGGGCAAGGAAACGGAGGGGTCCGATGCATTGCTAGCTTCCTTCAAAAATAGCAAGGTTCTCAGAGACATTGAACGCATTCTGATAGTACTGGAACAGCCGGAGGAGGAAAGAGAGCGAAATCTCCAGACACATGGCGAGGGAGAGACACCTCTAGATGTCGAACGGATTCTTTCTTCCGCTGAGGCACAGGAGTGGCAGATCCCGGAAGGCATAGAAGCTCGTGAGACGCCATTGCCAGGATTATCGCCGACTCGAACCGCGGTGGGTATCGCTCCAACGCAATATACCGGACCACGCCCGACTACAGATTGCGGTATCCAGACAACTACACCAGACGACCGACTCTTGTCCTCGTTCACCCTCCCATCCAATCCTGATTACCCTCGATCGCTCTCCACGAAAACCTTTCTTCAACTCCCCTACAACGCATGGCCCCTTTTTGATGTGTATTTCTCCTATACGCAATGTTGGTTTCCCATTCTCGAAAAGCATGACATCCTTCGCACCGCTTTTCACTATACCGAAGGCGACGTATACGCATCGTGTTTAACTCCCGGGTCTGGGGAGCACGCAGCCTTGTGGGCTGTTCTCACTCTCGCCTCGCTCCAGTATGCCTCTATCTCAGCCTCCAGCGAAATAGAGGAGCAGCCAATTGATCAGATGACGCCATCACAAATGTATTCCACTGCTCGGCAATTGATTCCGCCTGAAAGTGGGCCGCACGAAATCGGACACGTGCAAGCATTATTGATCTTGGGTCTGGTCAAATTCGGACAGCAAGAATGGACTGGCTCCTGGATGCTTGTTGGTCAGGCTGTTCGGATTGCGCATGCACTAGGTCTCGATCAACCGTCATATCCGTCATTGTCGAAAACTCCAGATCAAGAAAAGCAGATTGGTCGAGCAAAACATGTGTTTTTGGGTTGCTTTGTTCTCGAGACCCTTATTGCAGAAACAATCTCACAATTCCCATCCCTGCGAAAGGGTGACTTGGCCAGGATAGGCTCTATCAATGAGGACGGTCTTGAGGAATGGCATCCTTGGGAAGATCAAACTGGGTTACGGCCAGCCCAATCCTCGCGAACGTCTATGCAGCGCGGTCCCCTTCACGCGTTGAGCACTTTCAATCGCCTCGTAAGCGTCGTATCGATTTTGAATGATCTATGCTGTTGCAAGCACGATCCAACCATATCTCGATCACAGCTGGAGCAACTGGAGTTACAATTACAGCGCTGGGTAACAGAATTGCCAAAGAGCTACCGTGTCAATCTGCACAGCCACCCTGTGAGACTGGCTTCTCCGCATATCTTTGTGTTAGAGATGACATATGAAAGCGTTGTCATTGCTCTCAGCTCTCAAATTGCTATTCGTGAACATGATCAGAAAATTACTGAACCTCCTCACAAAATCCGTGCCACAGAAAGCTCGAAAAGGCTTTTGCAATTGCTTCAGGCCTATATGGAGACATACAGCTTTTCAGCCACTCCACCAACCTTCGGTCTGATGCTTCAATTTGGCCTCCCGCGGTCCAATCATAGGGACCTCCCGTCAGTCCTTGATGCGGGGTTACGAAACAACATTCACAATTTTTCCTCCCAGCTTTCTGTTTTGTGGACCATGCAAGACCAAAAAGCCGCCAGTCGAAATGTACCAGAAAGATCTCAACTACTGGCTCCTTCTCCTGCGGTTTCACGGCACGTTGATGCCTCTGCCGGTGGAGATATGACAATCCCCCTATCGCTCTCAATAGCCACACCTTCACATCTTCTTCCTACCACACATGCGACACATGCTCCCCAGAATACTATCAATGCCGCGGCTGTCCCTGAACACCCATTCCTCTCCACACCTTGGCTTAGAACCACACAACACATCGAAGATGTATCTCTTCTCCGCACGCCTTCATCCCTAACCTCCGTTGGGGGCACCTCCGATGTTCCTCAACATCAGGGTCAATTGGATAGCTCTCTCAACTCTGGGCTTCCTCATCCTACATCGGTGGCTAGCGAATCCCATTATAGTACCAGGATGCTTGTCGATCTTTCGCCATCATACCATCACACTGCACAATACGATCCAACGGCATATCACGACCCATCGGTCAACATGGGCACACTTATTGACATTGATGGCTATTCACGTCTGCGGAGGCAACGAATCGCTCCAGATCTCGATGCATTATTTGATGAGCTGGCGTCATTGGATGGTGCCGAAAAGTAAGCCTTTATCTCTTTTTTTTTTCTCCGCAAGATAACTGACTTTGACCCTCTGTAGAGCCGACAATCAACCAGAGTTTATGCAGAACCTAGGTTTTGTCTCTGATGTGGGAATTCCTGAGCTCTATTCGTTCCCCGGTCAGATAGAGCATTTCTTGCTGGCACAAACCCAGCAGCTAGCCAACAACGGCGCTTCTTCTGGTATACGACGAGAGTCGCAGCCTCTTAACATATCAGGAGCCCCCAAGTGATGATGTCTTGTATGGTCATTCTATTTCGATGATCTAAATGTCATGGGAACGCCTTGTCGCCGCTGGTCGGCCTCATTAGCCTCTACAGCAAGACTCCACCCACCTGAATCCAAAGAAAGCGTTCTGTAAAGATGATAAACCATCACCTCTCCTTCCTTCAGCCAATCTTTGCTGATGCACTACTAGCATTGCAGGAGGTCCTCGAGCTGTAGCTAGGAAAAACATTATATTCACCACGCGTCTATTGGCGTATCATGATAGGTGGATTAGATACGAAATATAGCCAGGATGAAAGTTATTTCTTCACATGTCAAAGGTACAGTCAGAAATTTTGAAGAAGCCTAAAATAGTTTGATGGGAGTATTGAGGAGGTCATGGGCATCATCCGGAGCGTCAAGCATGTCCATTACAATTTCATGGTCTCATCAAATCAGCTGTTGGAGTTCAAGAGGCGAGTCGAAGAGAACATACAACTACTACTTCTTCCTGGAGGGAGGTGCTCGAAGTCATGCTCGTGCCTGTGTGAAACAACCCATCACAAAAGAACCCAACTCAATCATAGCGCAGCCTTAGCCTCCTTCTCCAGCTCCTCAAAATTAACACAAACATGCTCAACAGCGACCTTATACCCATAAACCCCGAGACCAACAATAATGCCCGCAGCCTTATCGCTGAAGTATGAGTGATGTCGCCAAGGCTCGCGCGCATGTACATTGCTCACATGGAGCTCGATGAAGGGAATGGCGACCCCGAGCAAGGCATCGCGGATTGCAACGGATGTATGAGTGTATGCGCCCGGATTGATGATGATCCCGTCGACTTTGCCACGCGCCGCCTGGATGCGGTCCACGATAGCGCCTTCGTGGTTCGACTGGAAAGATTCAAGAACGGCACCATAGCTGGCGGCCACCTCGCGGCTGTTCGACTCTACATCGGAAAGTGTTGTGTGTCCGTAGATGTGCGGTTCGCGTGTACCCAGGAGGTTCAGGTTTGGGCCATTGATTAAGAGGATGGATTTGCCCATTGCTGTGTGGTTTAATGTTGGTAGAATTGGGGTGATTTGGTGGTTTTTGGTAGAGTGTGGAATTGAAAGATTTAGTACGGAATATTTGGAAATGGCATTCACTGTAGGCGTGTAAAAACTATTCTTTTTTAATGCTCTTCTTTGGTCTTGTTCTCTCCGCATCTTGCTCGGCCCGGCAGAGCGCTTTGCCGTGGATTTTTGTGGGGACTTCGGGGTGGTGGGATGGGATTTGGTCCTGTTGCCTATTGTGTTATTGTATGGGATCATAACCTTTGGTGCAAATTTGTTGATCTCAGTGAAATAAAAATTATCGGAAGGGTACAATGGTGCCCTGGTCAAATCTATACCCTGGTTTGCTTCGCACCATATGTCAGCACATACCAGGATCGACGGACGAATATCTCAACTTGATACACAACGTTGACCAGGACTGCCCGATGTTCTTTATAAGCTAGCCAAGCTGCTGAATTGAGTTGGAAACAGGCGGACCTGTCATTTAAAGCAGTACAACCGCATGTTAAACCCACACAGCCAAACCATCGCCGTCTACGCTGGCATCTCAATGGATACTTCACAAACACTCAAAGGAACCGCAGGACATATCATTAGTCTGCATAGTTTTCCGTTCCACAAGCTTACCAGTGTCTTTGTGAAACACATCTTCCCCCACTACAAGTTCAATCTTCAACTGATGGTGAACGGTAATTCCCTTCGGCATTTTGCCCGTCGAGGAGAAAGAAAACTCTCTAGGAAGACATGGTGAAGTATGGCCTGCCCCTATCGGCACAGATCTCATAAGCTGCTGGGTCAATCTCGTTCACGATCTTTGCCTGTTTCGGAATTGAGAATTCAAACGGAATGCAGGTGGCTGATTTTTCTTCTCCCTTTCCGCAGAGATTCTTTCCGTTTGGTTGTTTAACGTATGGATTGCAACTAAATCCCCAGTACCCTTTCCTGCCTCCATCACACAACTTGCGGATCAACTGTCGTTCGCGGATGGAAAATTTCTCATCGGAACTGCTAGGTTGGCTTATGATCCGGACTATCTCTTCAGCATACCATCTCAGCTCTCGCACCACAAGATGACGGAACTCTGCTTCTCGGTTCGATGAGGCTGCCTCCCAATGAGTATGAACTGTAGCTGTGAATGAGATCTTCGACCCAGACCTCGATGTTGAGTTTTGTGAGAGAGTCATTCCTTAAACAGTGTTCGTAGAAGTCGGATTTTGAGATAAGTTTCCCTTGAGAAGTTTCAACCCCCCTTCCTCGGACAATAGCGGCAGAGGAACAGACCTAATGATTCGTTCAATCCTTGAGTCCGACTGTGGCGATTTGTTCACTGGATTGTAGAATGACGGATAAAAGATCCGCCAAGTGGTGTTACTGTCGGTTGTTAATGTTACAACCTGAATAAGCCGAACGTGGATCTGGGTCACATGGACCAGAGGTGAAAATGAACTTGCTGAGAGAACGGCATACCCTGCCAAAGCAGAACACTCACGCTTGTCATAGCACTGGCTATTGACATGGTGTGTAGAGGGAGCAACGAGGTTGAGATTAAGAGAAGGCATGATGCCGTCCGCAAAACGATGGTGATCCACGTTTTGATTGCTACGCATCTAAATGGTCATGTTGATTGAACAGAGAAAAAAGGAGTGTCGTACTGTACTTCTGTGTATACCAGCGATCTTTCCTTGCATAGGTAGCCAAGACGGAAGGAGTTCATCACGGGGGAGCCTTTTTGATGTTGAAGCTTGATGTCTGCACATATTACTCGGTATTTACATATCATACGCCAAATCTGTTCTCAGAGCTACAGAGGGAAGAGATTGAAAGGTATGGCTTACTTTGTTAGGTGAATTAGTTGTGTAGCTAGGGCTAATCACTCACCTTAGAATTTTGTTCCCTACCTCTATTTGGTATAACTCGGAACATTCGGGCACCACCATTCCGTGAGGAGGAACTCCAATGTAGGTAGAAAGATTCAATGTACGGAGTATTCTGTTCAGAATCGTTTATATTTGTGCGTGGGGTCCACTCGAGCGGAGAGCGCCAATCGTACATTTAGAGCCCGGACAGGTTTAGTGGAATTTCGTCAAAATCATCCCAGTTATCACATCTCACACTCAAAAATCTGTGCCCATACCAACGCCCTTGTATTCCAAGATTCTCTGTGTCCCCTTGTAGAAAGTCGAATGGAATAGACAGATGTCCGCAGGTTCTACGGAACAGTTGGCTGTTAAAGGTATGGATCTCACCTCGTGCTTTACCGGGGTCCTAACATCACTAGATTGTCCAACGTGTCAAAAGCGACGTATAAAGTGCGATCGGGGCATTCCCACCTGCCGTAAATGCGGGAAACGCAATTTAGAATGCCCAGGCTATGGCCTGCAGCTCAAATGGGTCCAGGGCGTCTCTAGCCGCGGTAGTCTGCGGAGCAAAGCATTTCCCTCCCTCAATGCTCCCATTACAGGATCAGAATGGCCTCCTTCGGAGGTCTTATCAGATACTCGTACAACTGGTAACGGAATAAATGCTCTGGACCGGTACTGTTCCATGACACGTTTCTCACGGGGACCTATTCCATCACCCGCTTCGGAACTGTGCTTTTCGCAAGCTCGACCACTGCATGTTTCTCGGTTGCTCTCCTGGTTCAACGACCGAGTCGCCCATCGGCTTGCGTGGGTTCCGCAACAAAATGCATGGCGCCATATGATTCTACCAATGGCGGAGAGCTCCGAAACAGTCCTTTCTTCCATTCTCGCTATCGCTGCCCATGATCTGGTATCGGAGTATTCTCCCAATGACCTGGGACATGGAACGTTCCAGCAGATGTCGATCAACTATCAAAATAAATCCCTTGCCCTGTTGGCTCAAGAGTTGAACGGTCTTTCTACATCGTCTACGTCGGCACTGCAAGCGAGCACAACATCTGCCTACACCCTGGCATCTGTGATTCTTCTCTGCAATAATGAGTTTATGAAACCCCAAGGTGCCGGGTGGAGGGTTCATCTCTCAGCTGCGAAGGAGATCATCCTAGCGGCAGGGAACCGACCATGCCAACACCACCAGCTAGCCTGCATCGAACAGTTTCTCATGTTGGAATTCTATGAGGCTTCGGTGTGGGCTGATTTGACGGCTTTCGATAACTACAACATGGCGATCAAATCTCCTCCGGCTAGCGCCGAGAATGCAGTCTTCACCGACTTCATTCGGCTAATAGACCATATCACCCGCCTTGAGCGTCTGAGATTTTGTTCTGAGACAATCGAGCAGGCTTCATCATACGGCCCGACCCAAGACGTCCAGTCGCAGATTGAGTCAGCTAGAAACAACTTGATGCGTCTCAGTGATTCCATTCCCTTTTCCTCCGAAGCGGATCAAATTGGCTTTGAACTGGTAGTGTGGATGTACTACCACGCAACCATCATCTACAGTCATCAGGCTTTATCAGAGGATGCTACTCCTAATGATGACGTGCGGAAGTCTCGGGATGAAATCCTCCGCTATGCACAATTTCTCTCCGAGACTCGGGACGGCACGTTTGCCCAGGACCTTGTCTGGCCACTTTTCATGGCAGGAACTGAGCTACGAGGACATCTGACCGGTCAAAAGGTCATTCAGGAATGCTTTGGAAATGTCATGCGTATCAGCCGTAGTCTGGATAGAGCGCGTGTTCTCTCGTTCGTTGAGACCTGGTGGAACGACCCTGGTACTTATCCATCTTGGATTGACATGGCTCGAAAGCAATCCCAATCTTCGCAGTGTGACTTTCTCATTGTATAATAGGCAGTTAGACATACCAAGAGATCGTGGCGATGATTGTTTCTGCGGATTATGGGTTCAAAGCGCAAAATGCCAACAGGGATCGTGGATGACTTGAAACTGCTTGTTTCGCAGGCTACCAACTTCTATCCCGGCTTCGAACAATTCTTAGGACATTCCGCGCGATTCACTTTGAGACTGGAATCCAGGCTCTTGATGGAAAGACCTTCGAAAAGTGACAGCCAGCTCTTCTTCCTTTTTGGTCCGATCTTGCCGTGGCTAGATAAGGAACGCAGTTTCTTCACATTTCGGACGAGGATTAGTAAGATTGGCTGGAGGATTGGCTGGAGGATCGGCTTCTTAGAGTCCAAGCAGCGTTTTGCGCGTGGCTTAGACACTTTTATAGCCACTAGTTACCAAATTCAACTCAAGCTGTTTTCAGTCGGGACATTCACTACCTTGTTATCTGTTGAGTCGAACTTGGAACCCTGTAGTGATCTAAGGATCATGGTTAGCAATTCATTTGGGAGTGGCTTCACTCTCCGCAGTGCATTTGGATTTTGATCAACCTAAGGAGAAGCGTCCACCCTGGGGCCAATAAGAGGGCCAAAGAGCACGGGATGGGGCCGAAGGCCAGTCGCGCGCTAATATACCTCATGGCTTGGACGCTCTGTCACCCATCACCGCTGCTCACCGTGTCAAGCGTGGTCTTGACCTACTTCTTTCGCCTCCAATTTGACATACCTCAGCCTATCAGTGTCTGCTCCTGCGCAGTTAACTATTTGGCTCATCCAAGATGATACTATCACCCAGGAAGCAGGCAGGGGTTCAACACTAGCAGAGTGAGACGATCTCTTGGAGCACTTCACGGGAAGGATAGACAATGCTCAGCCGCAAGTGACTGTCCTGCCGTACACACCTGCCGGGCCCTTGGTTGTCGTCCTGACCGGCTCAACCGGCATCTTAAGTATCTTCATGCTGACCATCCGGCTAAAGGTCCCATTGTCGCCCATCCATTGTCTGAATCGCAAAAAGGACAGCGCAACGAAGAAAACAACAAGAAAAACCAAACCAAAACCCCCCCCAAAAAATACAAATTCTACCACTAATACCACTAATACCACCACTACCACCTAAAATCCACTCTCGATCCAAATCACCTTCAGGCACGCCGACCTGACCTAAGCAGACCTAGGTCTCCATGAGAAATACCTTTACTCTATCCAAAAAATAACCCCATATCCCCGAGCACCTACTCTCGCACGCTGTGCAGATGCCCTCGGTAATCGAGTCATTCGTGCGCGTCGCCCAGATAGCCGGGGCTATACGCTCCCCTGGCCTCTAGGATAGAATTGAGTGATCCCTGAGCGTGGCGAGGATGTGTGCTTTATTGGAGATGCTGGGACCCACTTTGGGGCGAGTGGATTGGGTCCGTATCAGATTGCTCGCGAAGGTTTTGGTTGATCTTGGAGCTTTGGTCGGGTTTGGATTGACGCTGGCGCCGTTGAGGGCGAAGGCGGTCTGTTACTGTTTCTCATCCGTTGAATTTGTTTCCGTCATCATGGGGGATTGTTGCGCCTCTGGTTGCCAGTATGCTTTTGTGCCTTTAAAGAAGATTAGGTCTGTTGATCTGTCTTTGTCTGCTTTGGTGCAGCGTGTTAGGTTGGATATGGAGAGTTCTGGGACATCGGATGGAGCTAGGCCGAGTAAGATCTTGGATGAACGGGGGAGATTAGTGGGGGGCTTAGGGCTATTCAAATAGTAGGGAATAGTTATATGTGTGCTGGGTGACTGAAAAATTAAGAGAATAGTGGGAAGACACAGTCCGCTGGAGGAGTATTCAAGCTGAAAAGGGGACGCGATATATATATTGAAGCATTTTCCCACAACTTCACATTTTTGGGGGCTTTTCGCCACTTGCTTTGATTTATAACGTAGCCATAATGAGAATTCAAGTACTCAGTATCCTAACACAATATCTACACCATCACAAGTTGGGACCTAATCTTCGAGACACCAGCGTCGAGTGACAGATTTTTTAGGACCAAGCTCACAGCATCCCAAAGACTACATTACAAGTACAGCCTGGAACAAGGGAAATTATGTTTGAGACAAGTTTATTCAATTAAAAAAAAAGAAACGAGAAGAAAAATTAGGGGAAGAAAAAGAAACTACATTAACCTGGAAAACACCCCAGCTATGACGCGGTTGAAAGACAACACCAAGAAAAATTCACCACAGTGCAAAGAGACAAATCACCATCTTTATCGATAGACACCAAGACTTTTGCCCCAACACTACATTGCAATCGGAGTAGAGAGTTCCTCTTTTTTTCTTTCTCTTTAATTTTCCCTTGGATTAGACCTGTTGGTCCAGCCTCGTCTGTGGTCTTGGACGACCACAACATTGATTTGTTTTCATCAGTTAAATTCGGGTTCAGCGTAAGCTGGCTCTGAGGAAATTGTTGAAGTTCTGTAGTGCCAAATTGAATGTCTCTTGCAATCGCAAGAATGAGGTGAAGGGGTAGGTGTGATTGCGTCAGGATCATGAATTGATAGCGAGGATTAGTTGACGTCATTTCGTAGGAGCATGAGATGATCGGATTTTGAAAGGGAGAACTGCGAATGGCATTACGCCTCCGACGCCCAGCGAGACTCCCGCAGCGGCATCTCCTCGCCAGCTTGCTTGCGGCTCCCGTCCACCTCGCGTTTCCATGCGTAATACTCGCCGAGACGGGTCTCAGCGTAGCTGGCATAGTCAAAATCGATCTGGGAGATTTGCGCTTGAATGAGTGCCCAAACGCCCCTGGGAGATATTTTTAGCACGGTACGGTGATGGCACTATCTTTCTAACTGGGTCCACTGAACTCACCAGTAGAGACCGGGGATACCACGGAAGCGATCAACATCCTCATACAGCAGGTCGACAATCTCAGCCTGGGACGAAGCGTCAAGGCCGCGTTGTTCACAGTAGCTCTTCGTGTAGTCAGTGAGGAACTGGCGGCGCACAGACTTTGTCGGCATCATGTTGTAATCGCAGTCGTAGCCACCCCACTCAGCAAGGTGGTTTGAAATATCGAAGGCCGCGGGCGCAGGGACTGCATATTCGTAATCGATGAAGTTGACAGGCGCGATGCCGTCTTCGGGAGTCAGAACGCCGTTATCGCTCGGAAGAACAATGACGTTGGCACAGAGAAGATCGCAGTGCGAGAAAACCAGCTAGAAACCCAGCGATTAGCCAATATTCAAAAAAATGCAATCCCCATTTCCAGTCAATCAAGGCCGGGAGCCACATACCCCGTCTTCACCAATTCCCTTTCCATCATCTAGAATATCCAAAGCCCACTGCAACTCTGCTTGCAAACTCAACCGACGAGCGCGCTGCTCGGGCGTGGTGACCGGTAAAGCCAACACCCACTTCTGCAACACCGCCCACATAGACGGGCCCGCGCGCCGGGGCTGGATTGCGGCGATCTCGTCGTCCTGGATGTCCGCGATCTCGGCCACAGAGGCTTCCTCAACGGACGTGGCTCCGCTACTAGGCAGGTTGGCGTGCCACTGCGCCAGGCGGCGGGCGACACCGCGCCAGATGGGCGGGGATACTAGATCCAGGTGACCACATGGTCGGCCGCGGATGAAGCGGTAGAGCAGGCCGTTTTTGAATCGAGCGAGGAGAGGCGGGGCCAGGCCGCGGCTGGCCAAGAGTGCGTGAGACTTCGTTTCTCCTATGAATGATTGATCTACTTCAGCATATGTCGCAATGGGCAAGGGAGGCGCGGTGGGGCTTTTGTTTGGGTTGAGAAGTAGGGATTTTGACGAAGGTTGTCCGTTGGGGGGATTTTGCTCGTACTTTCGCGATCTATGAGGATCTCTGTGCCATTTCCGTACGCCCTCATCAGCACTGCCTCATTGTCTATTTGCTCCTCCGTCAGGCCGGGTCTCAGGTTGATGATTTTCAAAAGCTAGGGAGGTGTTAGCCTCAATTGGATTTTGACGACCTGCTGGTCTCGCGGGAAGCGACATTAGGAAAGAGAGACGCACGGTGTTGGTGATGCCGTCGGTGAATCGCACAAACTCAATATTGTTGCCAGGTCCCTCCCAGTCGGGGTTCAGGGTCAGGATAAGCCTGAGAGCAGATGCCTGAGAGTCGGCATGGCTATATGATAGGGGAATGTATCGGAAATCAGGCGTGGTCTTCGTCGAGCCCATCTTGGAGTTGAGAGTAGAGTGGAGGTGGAAAGGGGGTACGGGCGCGAGTTGATTTGTGTTTCAGGATAATCTTGTGCTATTTTAATAGTCCACAACTGCTTGAGAGGCACCGGCTCTATATCAGTGACGATGTCCCAAGTTCAAGATTCAAGCAATTGCACAAGGCTAAGCTGCTAGTGCAATGTGCGAATGGAGATCAAATTTTGGAAAGGAAAAGAGCACAATGTGGAAAGGCGGATTTTGTAGTATGGCGAAGGTACAAGAGATTCAGGGGCGAAGAATTCGAAGACGCTATCGATGGCGGGGAGGTTAATCGAGGCAGCGGGAGGTCTCGTGCTCCCGACCCGTGATTGGAAGAAGTGATTATTTGCTGGGGCCCAGGGTACTTGAGGACAAGGAAGGGACTTTTCCACCACTACTACTAGAGGTACAAAGATGTATAATCTTTTGGTTATTTGTGATAAGAACCTATTTTATACCTATAGAAAGATTTCCTAATGTGGTATGCCTTGTTTCAATTGAAGTTCGGTGGCGAAATGGTACGAAAGTATCTTCTTGACTGTACAAAAAAAAAAAGTACAACATACATTGCTTGTTCTAGCCGTTGCAAGGCACGGATGATCACATGAAAGACTGGAAGTCACCTAAAAGAGGGTCCTAGGTCACATGGACAGGTCAAACCCTGAGGCAAGCCCTACCTGCCCAAACCGATACAATCTCTCAACCAAAAAAAAATTGAAATTAGTCATAAAATCCATTATTAGTCAACGAAGTGGAAAAACATTTACACCGAAACCAAATTAGCTCTAGCGTATATCGACTTCCAGACATATAAAACAAGCTTCTTGCCCGCGCTTTTCCTCTTTTTTCTTTTCTCTCCATCATCAGTAGAGGTTTACATAACTTATGTAAATTTCAACGGGGCTCCACAATGTGGCTTGCTGAGGGTTATCCTATGGTTTCGGCCATCGTGGGTTTTCTTCCGTTCCCGGCCCTGGAGAGTAAAGGCGTCTCTCTTTTTCCCAATCACTTTATGGCTTTGCTAGGGTATCCTTCGGGAAGCCCCATGGGTGCTAGCTGTGGAGAGGGCGTCACATACCATTTTTCAGTCACTGATGTGTTCTGAGTTGTCACTGCCTCTGAATTAATTTAGGTCAGAGGTTAGCGAGCACAGGTTAGCGAGCGTAGCATCGGAAATCAAGACTTTCCCAACTGTTAATTCGAACGGCACTAGAGTTGCTTCGCCTGTTGTGTGCGGCCTATCGCTGGAGAGCTTCAGAAGACTCGCCAATTTCGGGACTTGTCAAAACGCCTGACCTTGCTAAGACTAAGCCTACAATTTGCCGTTTTTCCTTGCAAGGACATGTCGAGCACCCTTGAGTTACAGATGTACGTGCCACAGCCACGCGTCAGCTGAGTGTGTACTGCATAGAGACGAGATCCTGATTGTCATCACCGTCATAACTGTTGAAATTTTCTATCGTGCAACTTTTAGATGTTCCCAATCAAGCATGTCCAGCATTGCCAATCTGGATGCGCTCTCCCGTCCACTTGTCATCACTGCGCAACACCGGCCAGCTAGCACCGTCGGCCTTGATCAAGCTCAAATCTAGCTTGGTGCCCAACACGCGGAAAGTTGATTTATCTGCGTCAATAGGCGCAAAGAGGCTGTATGTATCCTGGTAGCGCTTGTTGTCCGTGGTAGGAAGGTCGAAGATAATCGAGTTGGCAGCAAACTGAACCTTGGCTCGTTGCTTGTCAATCTTCTTGAGGTATAGGGAGACGTTGACGGCGGTGGGCGTTTGGTAGAAATCGTTTCTGTAGAGTGCGAAGGCAAGTAAGTTTGCGGTTTTCAAAAACAAAACAACATAGCTGGTCTGCCTGTCTTGTTGTATACACACCTGACTGAATCCACCTTCTCTTCGCCCGCGGGCTTGGCCTTGCCAACAAACATGTGTCTCGTCTTCTCTGTGCATCCGGGGATCTTCAGGAACTCATCGAACTCGAGCACCCGACGTTTGCAACAGGACCACCCCTTGCTGCCCTCGTGGAAGACCGGCTGGCCCGGGTGGTGGACGCACTTCTCCTCATCACGAGCAGTAGACCCGGTGTAGGACGCGCCACAACTCCTCCGACGGCATGTTGCATTAGCGGGGATTTCCACATCGGGATCATCAGACTCAGGCTCATCGATGACTGGCTTCGCAGGCGGCGCCGCAGTTGCGATAGTTGGGGTAGCGGAGATGGGTAGCCGCTCGGACTTCCTCTGCTCAGCCGGTGTAGGAGGAGCAGTGACATCCTCAGCCTTGGGCTCGGGCGCTGGTGTGTCGTCAACGGTGGAATGCTTGCCAGTTGTGCATGGCGGGATGCCGAGGAATTCCTCGAAGGTTAAGACGCGAGGCTTGCAGCATTTCCAGCCTGAGAAGTTAGTGGTGTTGCGAGGTAGAAACGTAGCAGAAGTTAGAGACAAGATCAGGTGTCACATTGCGTTGCCGCAATGGTCCACCGTGAACCGGTGGTGAAATCATGGGACACAGATCTGGCATAGCTTGATCACCAAGGTACTTACCTTTCTGCCCCTCGTGGAACACTGGGGGACCCGGATGATATACGCAGTCTTCCTCCGGGTCGGTGAAGGTCTTTCCACACGCTTTGTGGATGCACTTGCCTGCCATGATTGTATAGCAAGACAAGTTATAAGGAATTGACGGGACTGAGTCGAGAGAGAAGATTGTAAAAGTCGCAGATTACCTAACAGGGTTTAGCGGGGAAGCTCGAATGTTCCATCGCGGAGAACTTTCTGACCGCATTCGCGTCACGGCACCGGCCACCTCGAAAACCCGTGGTTGAATTCATTCCTTCCATATTTACTCTTCTCTCATGTTTTCCACGCGTGCCCTTCTCAGCCCAGCCCGCTTGACTTTGTTTACGCGCGCAGGCTGTGGCCTTTGCGATACCGCCAAAAACACCGTGGTTCAGCTCCAGAAACGGCGCTCCTTTGAATACGTCGAAACGGACATCATGGAACCGGGGAACAAATCTTGGAAGGATGTTTATGAGCTTGATGTTCCAGTTCTCCATGTCCAGTCAGTTCATAACGGGCTGCCCAAGGAAGCCAATCTCTCCGATGCGCGCAAATTGTTCCATCGATGGACAGAGCAGGACGTCGAGCGATCGGTAGATGAAGCGGAAAAAGCAAATTCCAGATGATTTTGTTTTGGATAGGCATTGCATGTCCAACCGTGCGGATTGCTCTGGTCCGCTGGCGGGAACTTCGCATTTCACAACGGGGGGACCCTCCTACATGGAGGCATTGACATCGTGAGACACAGTGATGCTCGTGGCTCTTGTTCTACTATCTCTGCATAATCGCTTCTCCAGTCCTACTGGCAGGACATAGCAGCCCTGCAAATTGGACAGCGAGTATACTTCTGTTTGTATCTGATGTCTTTGACCGGCAGGTGAATGATGGCAGACCTGCTCATGATGTACTCAGATGCCACATCATTGTAAAATATGTGTAGTCCCTGTTTCCCACGGACATCTGAACATTTCGATAATAAATTTGATCTACAATTCCAATCAGTTTTGCCACCCAAATTCATCCCACCTGCCTATTTCGTACAAAAGCTCTGATACATATGGTATTCACCACAGCTCATTCATTCTCTTTCATCTCAAATAGCTCATATCAAATAACTCGGGTAAACTGACAATTAGAAAATCAATTCTCACATGCACACCTTTTCAAGTTCGTCTCGTACTTCAATGTTGTAGGTTGTCCATCGAGCCCGGGGAGCATGTCTGACTAGGCGGTAAGGCAACGACCACCCCTAGTTAACTAAAACCAACAACTTAATCTTGAAGTAGCCCTTTTCAGGTATCATTGTCACCACGAAATACGATGCGGCGAATCACTCAGGACATTTGATCTGGTGAAGCGACGTTGAACTGGATCTTAAACTCTTCTTGTCCTCTTTGAACTTCTCATCGTGCTCCGAGTTTCGCAATCATCTGCAGTCGTGACCCTCACGGTTCTGCCACGCGCCTTTACGCGTTTCCACTAATTTTTCCTCGGCGAATCATTTCAGATCAAGAGAGCATTGAATTTTATCGGTAAGTGATTCATGAAACCGATCTGTGGTGCTGGTGCTTGTGCAACATCTTTCACATCGCATGGTGCAAAAGGTTGTTCTCACTTCACTGTGAACTGTATATGTACTTCGCGAATTAACCAATCAAAAGCTAATCTCTTCATCATTTTCAGCTCTTTAAATACTTTTAAAAAACAACGTTTCAGATATTGGTGAGTGACTTTCCAAAACGCTCTTTGTTGCTCGCTTTGTAGGGGGCTGTACGATATCTATCAAGCTACGGTCAACTCAGCCAGGCGAATTATGTCATCTCAAATTCGAGTAACGCAGACTTATACGGTTACCTTTATAGATCATCGTATTCAGCCAATTGATTCAGGGTACTTAATCTGTGTCAATGGCCGACCAAACGCCAATGGCGAAGGACGCTGACACTTCGTGGCCACAATCGGCTCCATTGTCAACAACTTCTTCAGCACAGTCAAATCACCCCTTGGGATCTTCTTGTATGAAATGCAAGGCAAACCACAAGCGTTGTGATCGTACTAGACCAGGTAATCACCCCGTGACATGACAGGTCAACGAGTATTGCGAGAAGTTTGTTGATGATTGACTATGCATACAGCCTGCCAAGCCTGTCGGAGCATGGGCCTTGATGCTGAATGCAAATATCCTTCTGCAGACTTAGCAGTGTATGCTTATTTTTGAAATCAGCTTGGCCGAGCCAAAAATACTAATTCATGCCATCTAGTACCTCGAGCAAAAGAGCCGGGAACAGAATCACCAAGAAAACTGGTGCTCCAATCTCAGGATCAATGTCCAATAATGACCCTGCGTTACCTAAAACAGGTGAAAAAAGACCAATATGTGCAGAAGATTCTTTTGAACAAGTTGAGCTTGTCAGAGATGTGGTTGGAATAACCATGCAAAATGATCTCAACCACCCCCAGCAGACGGAGATAACTCAGCAGTCTCCTTTGAAACTGCAGAAGATATCCGAGCCTGGCGCTGGAAGTGCTGCTGGGAAATCTGCTTTGGAACGAGGTCAAACTACACCACTCGACGCCGGTATGCCCAGTGGAAGTAGACCATCTCCTCCCCTGTGCGGTATACCTCCTACAATGCTTCAAGATGAAATGGAGCTCCGATGCAACTTGACTACCGAAATAAATGTCCAGAGAATGAAGCATCGCAATCTTGCTGCAGGGCCTCTGCGCAACATCGTGAAACTACTAATGAAAGCCAGGGCTGAACGCCCAGCCCCTGAATCGAAAATTGATGGATCGAGTGCTATGCCATTGAGTGACGAGTGGCGTGAAGAGGATGACCTCATGGAAGTTGCAACAGTCAAGCTTGAGAAGGGTGGCCGATGCTCTCGTGCTCTTCTCAGTCGCTTTGAGAACTTCTTGTATGGCCCATTGATGAGCTCCGAGGAGAAGAAGATGCAAGAGCGTATCATGTGCGTTGAAGAGTGTTTGTCAAGTGCATCAGCGCCTCCGACATCCGATCACAACTACCTGTTCCTCCATCGCCTTAAAAGGATCATACTTCATCCCGATGCCTATGGCTTGGACGAGAAAGACTCACGCATCGGCTTCCTTTGCAACCAGCTTCTTGCAGCTATAGCGACCAACTCGAAGTTGACTCCTTCGAACCGCAAGAAATTTGCAGAGCTTCTAGACCCAGATGGAGAGATTGCCAATGTCAGTGCAGATAATCCAGGTGTTAAAGCAGAAACTCCAATCTCAACAAGGAAGGCGTCACCCAAGCCCACCTCTGCACGCGTGCATTCCTCACACACGACAGAAACACCTTCAAGAACGATGGCAACACGCCAAAAAAGCTCTGTCACCTCTCTGTCTCCTTCGCCACCCCATCCTCCTCCTCTCCCCTCTCGTTCTTCAACTTTATCACTAACATCTATTGAATCAATTGATCTAACCGATGACGCCATGTCATCGTCCTCTCCTTTCATCGTAAAGCGTACGCCCAAGAAGCATGTCGCTTCTGACAGCCAATCGTCGCAATCCAACAACACTGCGTCATCTTCCATGGAGCCGTTGCCCAAGAAACGTCCTGCTTCGGATGGCCAGTCAAATGACATGATCGCTCCGGCTCCTAAGCGTGCTGCCTCTGGCCGCCGCTCATCGAATCTCAACAACATCATCGCCCCACCTCATAAGCGCTCTGCTTCTCGCACCCAGTCATCGCAGCCTAACTACACCATCCCTCAGGTTCCAAAGCCTGTTTCTTCTAGCAGCCAATCTCTTAATTCCGAAGCGCCGAAGAAACTCTGGAGCATTTTTCTTCTTAAATGTGGTCTACTCCTCCCAGCTCTTGATCTGGACCAACTGACGGTATCTTTCAACGTGGCTGTGAATCACGGCAAGCTCGCACCTAACGTTATTGATCCAATACTCGGTTTCTGCCTTGCAGTCGCAAGCCACCTCACTCTTGAACGGAGTCTTTGGGAGGGCCGTAAATGGAACGATGCCGCTCTATCCACACTGAGGAGGGAAGAAAATACCCCCTCGCTTCAATACTTCCACCGACGGATCCTTCAAATCGAGTATGTTCATATGGTTGGATATCTGGAAAAGGGCTGGGAAATCTTATCTCTCGCTATCAGCAAAGCAGAATATCTTCAGATGCACACGATGCATGGTGGATGCCTCGCCGTTGACAAAAAGTCGCTGGAGCAGGTTCGGGTGATATGGCAGTCTCTCTGGATGAAGAAACTATCTCTCGCTCTCCAGCTTGGTATTGTCAATCAATACCTCGATGTTTTCCACTTCTCACCAATGCCGATGCAGTCGCAGATGCAGGAGACCATGGAAATATATGGTGGCAGACAATCATTCGTGGCGTCGTCTTTCTTCATTGCTTCTGCCACTCTTTTGAAGAACACTGATGACCTGATCAGCGTTGAAAACAATCTACGTGTGACTCGCATGGAATGTCCAATCAAATGGTTTTCCACCTTGGACCTGCGTCCTTTCCAAGACTTGAATGAAAGTTTGTCTAGCTGGAACAATTGTTTACCCAATTGCCTGGAATGGAAGGGAGCTACCGTCGAATTTGCTATCGAGAAGGACCCCATCGTCCGCCGCATGTCCCTTCTGGCCCACGTACGTTATGCCTACTTCCGACTTCGACAGCACCGGCCTTTCTTGATACTAGCCTTGCGACTTTCCAATGCGTGTGCCTGTGAAAATAATCCGCACATGACCGGCAAGGAGATGGATTCGATCAACTCCTCTCTTCTTCTCGCCCTGGTGTATCATGGTGCTATCAAATGTCTCACCGCCGCCCAGGACGTTGTCAAAACTCTCTCTATTTCCTACGAAAAGGAGAATGACGATCATGCTAAGTGCGAGCAGCTAGACTATCTCTACGCTTCTGGCCTTGTTTTGATCGCGGCGATGCGGATACCTTGTCTAATGGATGGGACCCAGCACTGTGCATCTCCCACAGCCGCAGTCGATAGATCGATCAGTATGATTGCGAAGGATTTGCGGCGGGTTGAACAACTGCTTCGATGTTATCAGGAACGGTGCGAACAGGCAACAAAACTGAAGCTCCGTGTTCAGCGCTGTCGTGATGCCATTGCGATTATCCGCTTGCAATCCGTATCTTCGGATTGTCTGATCACGGACCATGAGATTACATTCCATCGGAATGTATGGCTACGGATCTATGATCGATTAGGCTTGGACCTCCCATTCCCGAGGTTTTGCAATGGCCGGGCCGCTAATGATAAGAGTGCTGGCCGTCGAATGACCTTCGGTTGGCTTGAAAGCCTGCCATTTGATCTGGACAGCCAAGGTGAGTAATTGGTCCACAGAGGGGATGAGGAGTTGTAGCTGTAGGCATGTTGTTCTATTCAAGAATAAATTCTGCTGTCTCTTAAATTTACCTGACTTAATCTTCGTGTTTCTCTACACCTCTGTAGGCCCTTATCACGGGCGTAATCCCCACTAAGACTTCCTTGGTTGGCGTCAGACTTAACCAATGCATTGCAAATTTTCTGTGACAAAGTAGGTATTTATATTGGCGAGTGAAGAGAAGAAAAAATCATCCCACGATATTCGGCCCAAGATCGTGACCTGGGCTGCCGGGAGTTTTTTTAGTGAGGGGATGATTGAGCAGGATCTTGACTTACGGCCCTAGAGACCAGAGACTGGCCAGAGGTAGGAGCTAGGCTTAAGTAGCATGGCAGTGGAAAATAAAAGGGATGTCGTGGAGGAATCGAACCCTGACATGTAGATAGGCAGGTTTCCTAATGAGGAAACAGGACCTCATATAGGTAGGGTAAAAGGCTTCCCAACTGCCAATCTTCCCCGGTTAGCTCGGTAGATGGGGCGGTCTGAGATAAATCTTTTAGATGCTGAAGATGTCACCTTGCCAACGCCGGTGCCATATTCATTAAGGCGGACTTAGGGTTATGGAGGCAGCCCCCACACCACCTTGTAACTATGACACGGGCCCTTGTCCTGGAGGGGGCGGTGGTCCTAAAGGGACAAGGTTGAAAGTGGATTGAGCGACTCTTTTTTTTTCAATTTTTTTTTTTTTTTCAAATTGTCACTTCAATAGTCCTTTGTCTTCCTCGTGTAGGGGATTTGGTTTGTCTAAATGTAGATGCACTCAGGAAGTTCACCTTAAAACTTAAGTTTGACCACGGGTAGTTCTTACCCCGACATTCTCCAAGGTGTCCTCTTAATTACAGTAGGAGGTATTCAATAAGTGGTTCCTATTGATGGTGAAAATCACTTGTAGTCAAGATCAAGCCGCTCTGATTAGAAGACTATTGAGCAGGAGATACAAGAGACGGGACTACCTAGCGTCAGAATTCGGGGTCTTAGACAACAAAGTAGGGTAGAAACATAGTCATCCTGTGTGCGGAAATCGAACTCTAGTCAGTAAAATTGATGTGTCCCAATTAGGAAATGGTCCTAGATAGGCCATTTTGGACATGTCAATCAACCGAAGTTCGATTAATCTGTTACAATCTAACCAGTTGCGTACAACTGTGCAGATGCTTCTTCCATCCGAAGCAAGAACTCGAGTCCACAACGCCGAGTCGAGATTAGATATTGTAAATCCCAAGGAGTGTACAAATACTGATCGTAAAGAGTGTGGAATCAGCCCATTCCTGTAGCCTGAAACCCCATAAACCATAGGCCCATACGTAAGAAATACATCTATTATGAAGTGCGCTCTTCACCTTCCAATCCCCACTTCACCCTCTCTCTGTAACTCCTTCTCTACTTGCTTTTATTCGAGGTGCAGAGATCTTGATTCTATTGCATCTACTTGGACTTTCGTGACTAACCTGATTATTGTTAGAGCCGACCACGTCCTTGCGCTCAATGGGCGCTGCCTGCTATCATATCCTTCTCTTCAGCCTAGGCTTGGCTGGCGAATCAGCTATTACCAGGTCATGCTTGATCCTTTACACAATACGCATGCAACAAAGAGTGAGCGCAATACAACAGTCTCGGACAACGGTCTTCGCACCCCACCAAGTGCTGCATATCAGCTCAAATTTGGCCGACCTATCTGAAGAGACTTTTCGTCCAAACCACAGGAAGCACTTGATTATCCACCCTCCAGTAGAATTTTCCATTGCCTGAAATCAAGGAAATCCAAAAATCCAATTCCGTGCCTTTGGTATTGTATTTGATCCCTAATCATCATGCTAAAGAGCACGGAGCAGTATTCAAGTTACTCGGAATGCTTGTCTTTCTGCCCTTCTAGGTCCCCTGATTCTGGCAAGCCTCAAAATCCAGTTTTATCGGCTGCGTTGAGGGAGGATCTTGGTCAAATCATTGTCCTAGTTCAATAGTAACGGGATAATGAAATTCAATCCCATATCCGGTGATATACTCGACGAATCTCATTGCTACCAGAATGACAAGGGAGTTTGGTTCTCCATGGATTAAATTTCCAAATTGGATTTTTATTTATCAAATCCTCCTTTCAGTGGTGGAGGGGTGAATGCAGCTAAAGTATCGTTTGTCCCAACTTGTTCTTCTGAGCCCCGAATTGATTCTATTCGCTTTGCTCTCAATTACGTTACAACTTCGGATGAGATCTTCACTCGACACGATTAGAATATGAGTAGGATGGAAGCTAGCTGGCTTTGGTCTTGGTTTTGTGCGTGGCATAGCTCAAGTCGGACGGTAAAACTTTTAAAGACGAAGAGGCGGAGGGAAGGTTGATAGATGTTCACACAGATATTTAAGGCTGTGTCTTTCCAAATAATGTTTGATCCTCGAAATTCTACATTTCGGTCTTAATCCTTCCAAGAAATTCGTCTAGCTATCAATTTGACAGCATATACCAGGCCCAACAGTACTGGAACCTCTATGAGGGGCCCAACAGTGGCAGCAAGAGCCTGGTTACTATCCGCACCAAACATCGCCACCGCAACCGCAATTGCCAGTTCGAAATTGTTGCTAGCAGCCGTAAAGCTCTGCACGGCGGCCAGTTTGTAACCGAATCCCAATTTGTATGCGACAAGGAGGGTCGCAAAGAAGATGATCAGAAAATACACGATGAGCGGTGCTGCGACTCGAACCACGGAGACAATTTGGTGCACCACATGGCGGCCTTGCGAGGCGAATAACACAAGTATTGTGAACAGCAGGCCGATGAGAGACCATGGGCTCAGCCATTTCAGAAAGGTATCATCGTACCACTTGGCAGAAATTCGTCGGAGCACGAAACGCGTGACGATCGCGGCTCCCAAGGGTATTCCGAGAAACACCGCAACGCTTTTGGCAGCTGTTGAATATTCGAATGTCACTGGATCACCACTGATGACGCTGATGAAGAACACCCCCAATGGAGCGAAAAGAACTATCTGCAGCACTGAGTTGAGAGCGACGAGGATGGCACAATATTCGTTGTCGCCTCCGGCTAGCCCTGTCCAAACAAGCACCTGATAGAAGCTAGGTCAGCGCCATCTATTTTTCAAGGACCGATTGCTGAGGGGTTGAGGCTTACCATAGCAATACAGCGTGCCAATCCAACAAGAATCAGTCCCTGTCGTAATTCTGGCTCGTCGGGCAAAAACACCCAAGCCAAGGCCAACTATTGAAGGCCAAGTCAGTGGTAACTCCGTGGCATGGAAGTGTTGGGGCCACAAACCATAAGAAATGGGGCAACTATCCAATTCAGAAGAACGCTGAAGGCCATCTGGACCCAAATTTCTTTTGCACGGAAAACATGATGCAGAGATTCGAACCGGATCTTGCACAGGATGGGGAACATCATAACTAAAAGGCCCACGGCTGGAGATTTAAATTCAGTCAGCAAATACTGTGAAAGTCTGGGGCCTGCTTGCTTGTACCAATAGGAATAGAGACCCCCACAAAGTTCCCCCTTTGTAGAGCTGGACCTGTGGTTGGGACAAAGTTGCCCAGGATGATCCCAACTGCCATGGCAAGAAAGATCCATATTGCCAGAAACCGGTCAAGAAGACCGAGACTCGAGAACATGGATTCTTTTCTAAGTGGCCTATCTGAGGAAGAGGTCTCACTTTGCTTTTCAATGTCGCATGTTTTTGTTTGCCCGTTAGGAGGATTGGAGGATGTATGCAAACATGCCCGTTGTTGTGTTGAAGCCATGGCGAATAATCAAGCCGATTCAGGGAAAGCCTTATTAAAAGATGGTTGTTGGAATGCAGGCGAAGGTTACTCGACAGCAGGGGTTTGAACTCTTATATTCGTCCAGAGCCATGAATATTTGCATAGATCTAGATGGAAATCTGGATGGGAATGAAATGTCACTGGCGGGTGCTGATTGGCTGAAGAGGTTCAACTCTAGAAATTGTCTCAGCCAATCAGAATGCGGGAGTGACATTCCTCTTACGCAGAGGCGGTCTTCGGGGTAATATCTAGCTGCAGAGTCAATAGTCTGAAAAGCGTCCAATCTCTTCATTTTCAAGTTTAGCATCTTTCTTGACCACTATGTCAGCCGAGCTTCCATGGCATGCTGCATATCCATCACCAAGGGGCGCGGCACCTTCCATTTCAAGAGAAGAGCTACTGCAGTGGATTCAAGAGGGGAGACAAGCAGGCAAAGACTTTATACTTGTTGACCTACGTCGCACAGACTATGAGGTAAGGGTAGGTAGAGAAAGAGTGAGATCCTCATGCGCTAATCTGTTGAAAGGGAGGAACAATCCAAGGGTCATTGAACTTGCCAGCTCAGAGTTTATACCCCATGATTCCTACTTTATATTCGCTCGTATCGAACAGCCGCGTGAAAGATGTGATTTGGTACTGTGGTGAGTCTTGCGAAATAAATATGACTACGACTTCCTCAAGTGCGAGTTCTAATCTCTCTTCAGGGTCATCTGCTGGTCGAGGCACTCGTGCAGGAGGGTGGTTTGCGGATCACCTCGAAGATCACCATGATACAGAAGTCAAGAGCTGGGTCCTATCGGGTGGCATTAAAGGATGGGTTGCAGCCGGTCCTGACTATACATCCTGGATGGATGGGTACGAGGCCTCTGTCTGGATAAAGTAGAAGTATTCAGTCGAAATGGTCAATTGAACGACACGAGGTTTGGTGTCAACTTCCCAAATAGATTTGAAAACACCATGCTTTACCAAAAAAAAATCCCCCCATTCTGATCCTTTGACATGCTTGACCACACCCTCCAATCTGGCAAGCTGCCTCGAAGCGAGAAATACGTACTGCCGGCCGTGAGACTAGTGTCTCACAATTCTCAGGCAGTCCTTGATCGCTTTTCTTCATTGGAATTATCATTATGTGTTCAATAGGAGTTTCCTAGATGTCAAAGGTAAGCAAGAGTGTAATCCAGCTCATGATTAACCTAGTCGGAAGATCCAGCGGTTAGATATGCCTGAACAACTTTACAAACAGCCCTAGCCATATTTTCCTCGGGGTACCTGATCAAGGCGAGGTACTGTTCTCTGTTGAGGCTAAGAAGGTTGTTTTTAAAGCTATTGCTACCTGGGAACACTGTCGCAAATTTCCCCAAACATGACCGGTGGACTCCGGGAAATCGTTCTTCAGTCCGTTAGCCACATCGCCATTGTCATAAAATAGCGACATAAATTGGGCTGGAGCCAGTTACCTGCTTTGAAATCATTCAATTGTTGCTGAGATGAGGGTGCGAATGTGGCTCAGAAAGGTTCCTATCGAGGGATTCGTGGCGCGCTTCTTCCTCCTCAGTGGTGAGTTCGACCGGGCCTGGAGCAGCGACTTCGCTCAAAGCGCCATAAAGGTCATCATTTGTATTATCATCTCCAATTTTTGGATGTGGCTCGCTTATTGTGACGGGAGCTGAATGTTTCTCCCGGCCACAGGTAAGCATTCGGCGGAGTTTTGAGGCAAGTGTCATCTTCTATTCCGTCATGAATAAAATCCAGGGCCACTTATTCATACAATGTGAGAGACAGCTTTCGATAGGCGGTTGGTATCTCCAAGACATTAGTGACTGTTGCTCTTCTTAGGCGTTTGGCCACTTTGCTACGTCATGAATATCAAGGGGTGAAGAGATTCTCGGACCCGTTCCCGAGCTGCCCAGAGGGTCAATCAGAGATAACTCAGAGAATTAGCAGAATCATTGAAAATATGTTAAAGGAATCTTCAAGAACGACAGATGGACAGATCAGCTCGAAAATCAATGTTGTGCTTGCTCATTCGGACCTAACGCTAACTCCGGACTTGGCATCGGACCACCTCCCTATCTTCCCGCATCTTGCCGCTTTGTTCCCCTTACGGCTATTGAAGATGACTCTCCAAATTTATCAACAGCCAGCTCTCGAGCAAACTGGTACAGATTACTCGAAAGACATCTTGGACCCCGTGGCCCGGAGACGACTCCAAAATCGCCTCAATCAACGTGCGAGCAGTGGGTGGCACTCCCCTTCGCCACGCCCGGCATCGGAACTACCAACTGTGCGGACTAACACTTTCTACAGGGAAAAGGAAGGCACTAGAGGGTAAAAAGCAACAAAATGTGCCAGACAGAAAATGGGTTGTCTATATCAACGATTCACACATCCCGAAAAAGAATGCTTTCACAGGGGCAGTAAGCCCTCAAGTTACTCAATTATCGTCGCCTCCCCGCCAAAGCGAACATCCCTTGGGTTGCTTCGATCCTTCGCAACGCAATGAATTTACGAACCAGCCCCATGCAACAGCTTTGCATATGATTGAGAACCCCATTCTCTCACCCAACCCCACCTTTTGTGCCGCCCAGTACAATCTACTTCGCGCTATATTAATCAACGCCGATCTGCTGGGCCTCACATTGGACCTTCTCAATGAAGACCTCGCATCCCAGTTCAACCTTTCTGGACCATTGATGTCGGCAGTCCATCTCCCAGCAAGCCTGTTTCCATCCCAGAAACAAATAACAATAATCCATCACCCCTGGATTGATTTGCTTCCAATTTTGTCTCTGCGGGAGGCGGTCTTGGCCAGGACAGGTTTGATTGACGAAGATGAACTGTGTGCTGACTTCCATGGGGCTAATGCGTCCTCGCAAGAAGTCGCGCTTTGCGTTTGGGGCGAAGCCTGGGACCCATCTGCCTACGAGTTCTCGGAGGCGATTTTAAGGAAGTGGAGTTGGATTGCAACAGAATGTCCTGACATAATCAAAGCATCAAATCACTGGAGGAAATTGCGAGGGGAGAAGCCTATCGTGCTCAAAAAGATCAAGTGAAATCTCTACATGTAGATAATCATCCCCTCGAAGTCCTTTCAATCTCACAACGAAAGCTTCTCCTGAGTCAGGCTCTCGCTCAGCTTCCAACGTTTGGTCCAATTGCCTTCGTCATCAATATGAGTGTGCAATTCATGGTCTGAGACTGCGTTCTGGCCGAGGTATGAGCCATTGTACCCTGAAAGGAGGCGTAGTTATTAAATTCGATCAAAGATACGGGTTTAGGTGCGCTCCAATTACCTGTGATCATAGGGTTCACTATCCCTGTAATGATGGGCGTGGCTCCTTCGGAGGTAAGTAGTCCACGGGGGAATGTCGATTGGCTTTCCATCCAGATCAACCATAGCTAGAGAAATCGATTAAACAGGAACAGAAAAATTAACAAGTGGGTAGCACATACCTGCAGCTTTTTCCCCTTTCGGCAACCTGGTCCAAAAATTCGGGAGGGCAGTGTCGCTGCAGACCAGTTTGAACAGCTCAATGTTGGTTTGCTAGATCCTATGGTATGACGAAAAGACATACCGCCAGGATCAAGACTAACAACATGGATTGGATTGCCCTTCAACTTTTCCTCCTGCCTCTTGACAAACATCACTCTCGCAGCATTCGTCTGGCCATCAGCGACCACAAGGCCCAAGTCACTCAAGTCCATGCTGAAAAAGCGTATTTCCACGTTCGGCTTGGATGACTTAATCTTCTCTCTGATTCCAGTCACCTTTGATTCGGCGCGGGCACTCAGGATGAGGAGCTCTGGATTGGCGGTGGAAAGCTGAAGTACGAGTTCGCCTGCAATCGAGTCGTTGGAAGCGCCGGTGATGAGCACTCTTTAAGGAAGGGGATTTTGTCAGGGCATCTCTTCTTAATAAGTGATAGGAATTCGGGATTCCCTGTCTTCCCAGCAAGGACGTTGCCACACTTCTCCAGAACGATCTTAGAGCGGAGGACATGTTGATTGTTGAACCTTTTGAGTGACGGTGGCTGGAAAAAAAAAAAGGAGTGGAGCAGTGCCGAAAGCGAGAAAGACTTGATAAAGGTCTACTCCAGTCAGAGCACCCGCAATGGTCCATTTGATAGGTTTCCTCTCGGTGGCATTGTGATTCAGTGTTCTTGAACTGCATCGTTGAGATAGTTCGGTAGGAGCAACAGGCGCGGATATCCCCACTAGAGCACATCCCTTACTACATCGGGCTAGTCCGCTGTCATCTCAAGTATCAAGTCAATCAGGTTTGTTCCTTCAAAGGGGTTTGATGGCTGGTTTTAGCAGACGACAACACATGCTAAGAGTGGAGTTGATGCAAATAGTCACGGACATTAAGATGAAAACTCCGTTAATACCTACAAGCTGTTACGTGAGATCATGATGCAATTCACCTTTTATTAGACACAGCATGGCAGAAAGTAGGCCTTCCGCAGACACTTTCCTTCTTATTGAAAATAACTGCCCCCAAAGATGTCCAAATTAGGAGAGTTAAAAAGGGGCAAAAACGCACAAAGCCGCCAGGGTCGCCTCTGTCGGATCCTCCCTTGATTGTGTGACTGTAGATCGATTGCTCAATGTACTTACATACTGGGTCGGGAGGAGAAAATTGCCTCAACCTAGGGAACCCTTGAGGAGAACCGCCGTGTCTTAGGTTGAGTCGATGGGCGCAAGTACCGATTCCGAGAACAAGCAGAACTAGCGAATAAGTAATATGCTTGAATGTCAACGGGTGCATCATAACTGTGAGTCTGCTTTATCTGCAGTGATAACCCAGTACAACACAGGACCTATTGGCAAAAGAGATTAGACACATAGGGACGGGAAATGGTAAATGGGATTATTAGATTCCAACAGGAGGCGGAACCAGAGCCACCGGCCCAATGGTCTACAAAGAATTAATACAATGCGCCAAAACCAAACAAGACAAGAAAAGTCATCACACATATCACACATTTCAGTGGAGTAGCAGTACCCAGGACGGCCTACTCTAGAACCACATGATGCCTGCAACAAGACCAATCACAATGGCCATGAAGCTTCCATGGGGATCCTGCGAGTGCCGACCAGCGGCAGTGTCGGTGGAATCCTCAGCCCCAACTTTTTGTTGGGGTGGTGCTTGCTCGGATGGGGGGAATGGGTCTTGATCTGAGACGGCGTTGGGAAATGTGGGGTTGGGTATTAATAATGGGGGAGCCCCAGTGATCCACTCTGGGAGGGAGATCGATTTCGCACAACTTGCTCCATGGAGTCCGATGCGTTTTCCAAAATCAATGGCGACGTGGCAGGCCTGCTGACACTGGTCGCGGAGGAAGGCAGGAAAGCGGGCAGGAAAGCGTTGTATCTTTCCTTGACTGCCATTGGATGAATTATTACATGACGAGATGCTTGAAGGATATTGGTCGTCGGGGATTGGGATCGATTTGTTCGTGGCGATGGTAGGATTGGGATGCGTCGAGTTTGCAGGTAAGGTCCAATTGGAGAGTGACGTGAGGAATGAGTAGTCGTCTAATTGCTGAATGAAGTAGGTTCTAAATGCACGAGCTCTGCGACTGAATGAAAATGAGGATTCGCGGATTAACGATGAATGTCGACTTTTGTTTGCGATGGCGTTTGTTTCACTGGCGGGGACGGCGGCATTTCCCACCAGCGCGGTCAGCGGTGCGCGATTTCCTCGCGATCGATGTGACGATGTAAGAATCCATAATTTTCGAGGCTCCTTGAGCGGGAGTACTTTGGGTGCTAATTCGGTGACACTGTTTCGAAGGAGAGGGACCTCTGGACAGTCCGTTTGGTTAGTTGACTCGAGTGAGCTTGAGATTGGCGGAAAGGGGAGACGTACGACGAACTGCACCAGTGTAGAAGCTGAAGTCCGCGAACTTCGAGTGGTAGAGATTCGGCAGTGATGGCACCAAGGTGAGAAGCGAAAACGCAACAAGGATCAGGAGTGGGAGAGCGCCAGGTGTATCCAAGCCAGACCGCATTGTCCCTGCTCCCTGACTCCGTCTAGAAGCTCCCAAAGGATTTGGCAAGGTTCAGGCTTTACGGGAATCGAGGAGAAGCAAGAATGACGAATTCAAGGCCATGGAGGGAATAAGCTCGGGAGTTTCGCGTTTCAATACAACGTTCCGCAAGATGCAGCGTTTGCTGCAGAGCGACGCGCACCGATGCGCAGGGGGGGTGGTCTGTCTGGAGGGTGGCCACGAAGATGTGTACGAGCTTGAGGAGTGAGAAGATGCGAGGAAATCACAGATGCGGCGGGTTCAAGGTGGATTCGACGGGTAAATAGTCGAATGAAACACGAGATGGAGCCCTTGGGGTAGGTGGATGCCTCTTGACCCTTTTTTTTTTTTTTTTTTTTTTTTTTTCGCACAGACGAGTATGACGTCGATGACCGTCTTCTGGAACGAGAACTTGGACTCTGACCCCGTTTAATTGGAAGTGTACAGAAATCCCCTCGTCATGTTCAAACGTCGAAGAATGTGTCCCACGTTGACCACATTTTGACAGGAAGATTTCCCCCCTAAGAATGTTGGCCTGAGGTGTCCCTAGCAACATGTCGATCACCCCCAAATAGGAAAACAGGATTTTCGAATGTAATCTCAGCCGATTCTTTCAACGTTTGGTTTATTATTCTACAAAGCACTATGACTCGAATTCATCGCTCGAGGCAATCGATAAATCTTCGAGCGTCACGGCTCCAGGACTAAAAGTGTTGTCAACTAGTCCTACAACAAACCATCCATGTATAAATCCTCACCTGGCTATAGCAAAGCACATAGTGGGATCCGCCATAATATGCGGGTTTTCGTTGGCATCAAAACCCCTGCCATAGAGTCTATACGACCATGAAGTATTGTACTAATGATGCTGGATGCACAGTTTGACCGTCTACTTGTGAAGCTGGTAGTTCACACCCTCGCTGGATGCTTTTTTGTTTTCTTCGCTCGGGTCCTTTTGGGGATTCGAAACCAATGATTGGACAGTGGTTCTCTTGGCTTGGATGGAGTTTTCTTCCGTCTTGCCGTGCAGGGTCTGGACTGTATTTCTAGATGTTTCTGTTGGTCGAAGATCAGACACTCGAAAGGATACTATACACTGTGGTCATCTTGTCCTTCTGATGGGTTCGTATAGGCCTATATTTGGAAACGCAGATCGGTAGATGGCTAGGACAACCTTCCTAAGGTGATTGGGTCATGTGTCCGACATAGGGAGCGGAAATCATTAACACCTGGTATTGATCAGTAGTTAGTTAAGACCGTAATCTCACACATTAAACAGAGGTATCGGTGATAAGAAAGGAAAAACGTTGTTTATGCTGTTGAAGCACATAGATGAAGTGATCCAACCGGTCAATGTGATTTTCACAACAACACCGTGAAATGTGCAATAGCAACGCTTCTCGTGCATAAAGTGATCGCCAAATCGATCGCGGCACTTAGGCAACATCCAATAATCCTAGCAGCTGATCGGCATCAGGTCCACGTGCAGCGCTTCACTGATACTATTTGGTACTCAACATCCTTGCATCGAGCTTACTGCGCACGGGTGCTGGAGACACTTGTGCCTGGTCTATTTATGCAGCACGCCAGGTCTCCCTTTCTACCCCTTTTGTGACTGTTGCCGCTTATGGATCGCTGAACAGATTTTCTTTGAACTGTCTAAAATGGGACCCGGCTGCGGACGAAGGAGTTGCTGAAAGGACCAACAAATCGAAAATGTTTCATCGAGACACAAGTCTGGAATACATCATTGTCGACTTGGATCCCGAGACTGCAATTACACCAACGCATTATTTCTGTCATCCGCCCCAACGCCTGTGTATCCATTTCCCGGTTTTCATTGAGCCTAAGACTGCACCAACTTGTCCTTAACCTCTTCTCTGTAGCATGCTGAATTATGGTCAGCATCAAATGTGTTGACAAATCCCTTGCACTGGGAAAAGGCGATCATAGCGGTGGTGAGTTGCTTAAGGTGTAGTATTTCACCGTTTCTCTTTCCCGTCATCAGAAAGCCCAGCCTAGTAGCCGGGGGCAGGATTGAGGCTTGGTTCACTTCCAGATTCTTAGCTCGAAAAGAAAGAACATAGTTTTCAGAATTGGCGGCGAAACGAAGGTGTTAAAAGGGAGTGGTGTGTGAATCGAACATCATTAGTGTGCGCGGTACCGTCAACCGCGAGAAGTAAGCGTAACCGCAAATTGCGCAAGACGCCACTCAGTTGTGTGATAGTTTCTCCCTTCGTGTCAATTTTTAGTTATCCCATGCATGTTGAACAATTAGGTAGTGAGATCGATGTCGAGATCAGGCCCACGATTCCCAGGGTACTTCCAAGATGAGCCTGCGATCTCAGATGAAGTTGGAAATAGAATGTAGACCGAGTCTTACTAGGCTAGATTCTTCGAAGTGTCAGCAAAGATTGAACGGAAGGAACCAAATTTAAGACCCACTTACAAGGTTTCCGCTGTTGTTGCCTACTAGGCTATGAGCGTTAGCAAAAGATTTGAACAAAATATCTAAAGCATTAAACGAGCATAGCTCTTAATACTGCTACAACAGGGCGTTCGAAGTAAGCACAACTCGCGACAGAAACGATACTGAGCACGCAAATAACACCGCACTTAACCAATTCTGTCACAGATCATAGGGCAAAATTGCCAGGGCTTGGATGTGACCGTATCACAAGCGCAAGTGCCAGGTGCCAAGTGCCACGAACCGGTTCAGAAGTGACTTTTTGGTAGAGGCGTCGAGTTTTCTCGAGCTTTTGGGATTCTTAAATCACACATCTCGCAGTCAAGAGTAAGGATCTGTCAGCTGGTGGTCCTCGCCATTGGCACTGGTCCGTCGGTAAGTTCTTTGCAGTTGATCACACCTCCCAGGTGCAACAAGAAGGATCAGCAAGATAAGGAGAGATGATTGTGAAAGTAAATTTTCTATCCGCTCATCGGATTTAATCTTCATCCAAGAGCTGGCTACCTTTTCGGTTAGCGTAAGTTTCTGAACTAGATCTCGTCCTGCCGCGGCTAGGATTAGCATGCAGGCAAGGCCACGAGCAAAGCACCGTCGGAGGGAGCATGCAGACTCTGGCAATTGTAAGAGCCGCTCGATTCGCTGTGGCAAAGAAAAGTTCTAAAACGACACCACCAAGACAAAGTAGATACTGGATTTATTCAGTCTGAACCGGGTAAACCGAAGCGCGGGGTGACGTAGCAAGCTCGAGAACTGCCCAAGGAGGCATTCCGGGAGAGTTGGTTGACTCTCCTAGCCGCTGGCGACTGATCATAGGATAGATGAGACGTAGATAGTGCCTCAGGGATTCAGGATGGGGATCGGTTTTGATGGGACGCCATGGTAATGAGCAAGTCAGAGAACTCCAAATTCAAGCGTCGTCCTGCCGCAGCCGTCAAGTGTGTGGCGGTGAGTGACAGAATAATCAGCCGACCAGGGCTTAGGGTCTCGGGGTTGTCCTACCACCCTATCGGATTTATAGCACATCTCGAACAGAAGTGAGACTTTGAATACATTGAGCTTGACAGCGGTTTGGACATCAGCTGCACCAGGGTTGTGGCACCCAGTGGATAGAAGCTATGTTGATTTCGGAGTCCTCTATCTTAAAAGTTAGACAAGTGATGTAAAGATCATCATTGCTAGCGACGTCGGACTTTGGGATAGATCTTAAGCAGACACGGAGAAGGAAACAAAAGACGTGATACCTATCCTACCTTCCCGCCGCCTTCAACAACACTGAGATGTGGAGATGGGCGAATCAGCAAACCAACACATCTAGTGTTTTATATCCTTCTAACAATTTTTGTATGTATATAGTGCAGTGAGATTTATAGCCACTTCAACAACCTATATATCATGATATCATGAACTGTTAAGAGCGCAAAACATGTCATTCCCTCGTGAAAATTGAATCAAAGTCATCAAAGCGTAGCGTGTATCTACAAATGTCAAAAAAAAACATGCACACCTTATATGTACATAAGCTTGGTGAAAGCAGAAACCAAAAGAAATACAAGACATTCCACGCACAGAAGCGCAACACGCCGAAAGCGATAGCAGGAATTAGAGCATCGGCGTTCCCTTCATGCACGTTTCCAGTCGCATCACATCCGATTTAACATGGGAGCATTAGGAACAACGGGCTGGGTCACTCCCAAACGAGCTCCATCTCCAGGCGTAGATTCAGTAGCCGGCACACTGATACCCAGATGGCGAGCCGAGCGACTACTACGACTGCGTGAGACACCCCCGTGGGAGATAGTGCTCCCTGGAGTGCCAGTACCGGAAATCGATTTCCCACCGCGTCTAACCATCTTGCCCAGCACGCTGACAATCTCTGCGGCGTCTTTGAAGCTCTCGTCGTCCATGCCTTCTTGGGAGTTGTAGACGTCTGCGATGGTCTGTTTTGCGAGATGAAAACAGGCGATGGGGTCTTGAAGGCAGTCGTATAGATAAGCTGCGTATTCGAGCTTTACGGAAAGGCGGAGAGGGTGTGAGCCTGGTAAGAGTTTGTCGGAGAGGCTTGCTGCGTGGTTGAAGCACGCCGTTGCTGTGGCTGTATAATCTAATGGAGGGAGGAGGAAGGAAGGGATGGGCTGCGGTAGCTGCGGCAGCTGCACTGGCTGCATGACTGGTAGGCCTGGGGGTCGGGATAGTGGCGGGGATGCCATATTCATCTTGGACTTGTAAGTGTCTGAGATACCAAGAGCGGCTAGGGCGTCGGCGTCGTATATAGAGTCATGTTTGAGGCGGGTTGGTACATCAGTTTCGGGGATGAAGATTGGGCGATTGTGGAATAGGACGAAGATGTGGTAAAAGGAAGCGCGAAGTTTGTAGGCTAGGACTTTTAGCTCCACAAACCTGTCTACCTTTGGAAGGATGTAGCCCTCCAGTAGTAATAGGCCTTCGCGAGAGAGCCAGATGATGTGATGGTACAGTTGGAGAGATCTTGTTTCACGGGTTGTGTCGAGGCGCCGCAGTTTGCGGGCTCTAAGAAGCCTTTTTGACAGCATGACAGAGACGCCAAGAACTTTGTAGAGCATCGTCGAGAGCAGGGGGTTTTCGAGACCCATGACGGCCGCGAAATTGCCCAGGGCTTTCTGGTCCACTTCGGAGGAGGCCATCCATAAATCCCACGACCCAGGAATTGGGGAATCTGGGCAGATAGGGTCAGCCATATTGGTCTTTGGTCCCAAGCAATAGGCGGGAAAGTTCGGAGGAGGCCGATGATTGACCAAAAGAAAACTGTTGCGAAGCTAGGGACACCTCAACAATGAATGGAATAGACGAAGGCAGATTGAACATACCAAAAAGCGCGCAAATATAATTTCAAATAACGGTCAAACGGAGTGACTGAATCACGCTCCAATCACGCGCGATCTCTCAAGCTGCGGATCTATCGACCTGCGAAATCCAGAGCTTGGCGTACAAAAAGCTCAGACTGTAGCAACACGCCGAAATGGAAAAGTCGAAATCCACGGAATATCCGAAACCCAGAGCAGCAAGTTTAGCGCAATCTGCAAGGTGCAGCCAGACCCGAGGCGGCGATGGTTCAGACTGCGGAGTAAATTACAGCCTATGGCTTTTGTTCCTGGCGCGGGTATCAAATGCAATTCCGACAACCAAGTATATGATGATCGAAGTGTAGACAAAATGCGGAACAATGCCGTCCGACCAATCGAATCAAGAGTGCCAATATTGCCTGTTTCGGTCTAGCGACGGCTGAGTTTCGACTGCCGTTTTCACGCTGTATCGTGGCTGGAAATTCAGCTAACAACGCAAGGAGCAGACAATGAAGTAACGGAGCTCGTGGCTGGATTGCAAGTGAGCTTGACGCATCGTGTGGCCGGCAAAGTAGGGGGTAGAGTGCGAAATGCGTCGATTTCTGGTGTCAGCCAAGTAAGTCTGTGCGGAGAAGGAATTGGGAACTGAGGTGTGTCTCGGGTGTGAAGCTGCTAGCCTGGGGCTCGAGCTAGGAACGTTAGGCCAGAGCTGTTATCTATAATGTTAAGGTGCTTTTATATAGTCGAAGCCCATGGATTTGGGGAGAATTCGAAAATGGACAGATTTTGCCAGAAATGCAAAGTCATGCGACCTGCGTGGAGGTTTCCCTGATCCGACGAAGAGATCGGGTTGGAGGACATGCGTATGGATGGAGTACTGTCTAGTAATTGTTACTAGCCTGTCTTGCAGTCCCACAATAATCAACAGAACTGCATGAAGCACAAAATTGGCCACAGAAGTGTTTGGATTGGGGGTAATGGTCTCTTTGTTCGTCGCCTCAGGCTTATACAATCTTGATCCTCAGAGGCAACCCATAGCAAAATCGATTGAAAGCCGTGCTATTCTGCTAGTCGGAGTTTCGCGTGCGATGTCAACTTCATTCGGTCAACTTGGCTATGACGGGCTTGCTACGTGGCAGCGGCTCAAGGCAAAACAGAACCGGGACAGCATCGCAAATTTGCAGGGAATTTTCTTTCGGGATCATCCCCAGCTAGGGTGCCCGGGCCAGACTCTGTAGCTGGGCATCTAAAACTTGCCAGCACGGACTGCCACGCTGGCAGTGGCTGTGATGGCTGTCTGGTGGTTGCGATGGAAATTCACCTCTGTAATGGAAGTGAGAGATTTGTTTAGTCCATTGCGCAGCTTCCACGGATGTATCTTAGACATCGAAGACGAGTGATACATCAATGGTGTACTGCACTTGTGTACTGCAATTCTGTACTGCAATTCTGTACTGCAATTCTGTACTGCAATTCTGTACTGCAAATCTGTACTGCGATTGTGTACGGAGCAGTTGACGTTGTGTTCCCGAAGTTACAGTATTCCAGCTGTTTTACACCGGTGCCCTTGCTGATCACCCAATCAGACAATTCCATGGTATCATATACGGGTAGACGAATGCGAAACTTGGTAATTTGGTTTTTTTTCTTTTTTGATGGTAATTTCAACTCCATTCTTGTGAACTCGGGTTCCATAAACAAGAGCTATCGTCTAGAATGACACCATGGGATAGCAGTCTCCACTGTATAAGCCTGATAGGCAAGCTATGTATTGGGCATGCAAAATTATCCAAAAATTAAAGAAGAAAGGCAAAATTGCCCTATTCGTTTAGGTCATCAACTGGGAATCCCACAAATGCGCGCCTCAAAAAAGTCCGCCAAACGTTGTTCACTGGCTTCTTTCTCCTAGCAGCGGCATCAACATCTTGACTACTGATGTCATCAAGGTGCTTGTCGTCGACTCCTTCATCGCCAATTCTGGCTGCAAGTTGGAAGAAGCTGCGTACTGTGAGGTCTTTCATTTGATACACGTCATCATTTGTGGTGTACTCGACCTCGTAGTCGATACGAGGATCATCGCCTCGTTCACCTGCCGCGATATTTTCATGAAGTTTAGTTAGATTGGAGTAGTATTGAGTGTAGCCAAGCAATGTGAAGGGCTGATTCGAATATGCAGGGCCAGGAGGAGCGGTTGACGAGGGGGGCTCGGGGGCTTTGAACTTGGGTGTCTTCTTCTTGTCCTTGCCTTTCTTTTTCTTCGTTTGAGTCTCAGGGGACATCAGAGAATCGTCGCCGGATTCCAGCGTATCAATCGCGGCATTCTCGACTCCGGATTTTGTGTCGTCAACTTCGTATGTGAGGAAATCCACATCATACGTGACACCGTCCAATCCCGTGACATTGTAGTCGATCACGCGTAGGCTGGGGAAAAAGTTGGGGACCAAACTGGGAGCAACTAACGATACGCTGTATCGTTCTGCCCAGGGGCCTCCAATCTTGTCCAAGAATTTCTGCTTCTTCTTGTCCTTCTTTTTTCCCCTCTTGTAATTCTTCGCCAGCTCAACTCCCGAGAAGTCTCCTGAGTTCAACGTGGAGTCAAGCTCCTCAAAAATGCCGGACGGAGGAGATGGCAATGAGGACCATTGGTTTCGGAGCGACTGGAGGTAATTGGTTTTTGAGCTGGTTGACACCATCCTATCAACCTTTGAATCAATGTTGACCTTGTTGCTATCCTGGAGCATGAAGTGGTCAATGTTCATATGACCGTAAAAGCTGCCGACAACGATGTCACGGTACTGGTGCATCCAAAGCGTATATTTTTGCCAACAGGTCTCATCCCAGTTCTTTTTCTCACTTGATCGGGCCGGGGGCACATGACCCATGAGAATAGCTTTCATGTTGCGACTGCGCAGAATTTTCAACTGCACCCGCAGCCACTCCATGTGCTCGTATCCAGGTTCCGACTTGGCGTTGCATCCATCCACCGCGCTATTGGAATCGAAGAAGTACATGGTGTTTAGGCTGATGACCGCTAGCCGACCGGGAACCACCTCCGTGGTGAACCAACCGCCCTCAACGAAGGTATGACGCTGATCTTCTGGAATGAACTGGTTCCAGATCTCCGCAAAGCGCTTCGTCCACTTGTTCGGTCCCTCCGTGAAGATGTTGTGGGGCATGATATCGTTGTTACCGAATGTCGGGATCACAGGGATCAACATCTTGGGCACGGTATTCGAGGCCTCACGATCTTCCTCCTCGCCAAAAATGCTAATCCATTTTTGAGATAGGAACGCATTCAACTCCATAATCTCATCTGCCGTGCGAGGGAGCTTTTCGTCATTGTCGTGTCGGACAGAATCACCGGTCCAAATCACAAAATCAATCTCATCCTTCAAATTTTCTTCAATCCAGCGAAAGGTCTCGTTCACAAGGGCAAGGGGTGCATCGCAGTCTGTGCCCTCAGCTCCAAAATACCCTGCGGGGCCGTTCCCACGGTGGCACGAGCGATCGATCGAGGTTCCGGGCTTGTAGAGGCGGTCGGGATGAAAATCTGTTGGTCAGCATGGGGTTACACCACAAAAAGCATCAAAGTGGAGAACTGTGCCCTCACCAGTTATATGCAGGAATCGTCCGCGTACAGGTTTGCGCAAACCCTCCGCCAGCTGCCCAGGCAGCTCTGTTGAACTGGTGTGGCCCAACGGCTGTTGCCCCAAGGAACTGGCGGAGATGGCGTCGGCAAAGAGGCCCAGCAGCAAGACGATTGACTGCATAAGTCCTCTAAACCAACTGGTACACCAAGAGAGGAAAGTGGGTGAAGGCAACGCAATATGTTGGGCAAAGATCTTATCTGCGCGGTCACGTCACAAGGCGGGTACGGCAGCCGAACAACTCAAACGCACAACCAATCAGAGGCGGGTGTTCAGTTTTAGAAGAACTGCCCCGGTGGGAAAAGGGAGGACTGTGTAAATTTTCTACTCTCTACGAAGTGCCTTTGGTCATAAAATCCACACACTAAGTAGAGATGGGCTGCTATCCTTAGATCGACATGCTCACGCGACAGCCAATGACTCTATCACGTGTTCCTGTGGGGACCTTGGAGGCGGAGGTAGAAACTCAACTTTAAAAAGGAAACTTGAGAACGTCGATCCTCGAGACAAGTTGGACTATTTGTTGCCCGATCGTACGACGAATTTTTCACATAGTTACTCCCATCTCCTGCGATACTTCCAGTTTGACATATAGCCAGATATCAACTAAAGCACTATCAAGAAATAGGTTCCAAAAAGACATTAAGAAATGCTTCTTGCGAGACTCTAGAATGAATATCCAACAAGGATATCAACATGCTTCCACGTTGTCTTACCAATATAGTCCCTTGTGTGATCAACAGCTAGAAAAAACTATGTTTTTGAAGTCCTACGTCTTCAAGGACAAAGGTCCTACATGCAGCTTAATGCTCTTCTGTCTGTGATCGAACCCTACATGTACATGGAAATATCACGAAAACCAAGAATGGGTGCCGCATTTGCCTATACAGATATAAACGATCAGGTCAAAGAATAAGTTTGGATGGTCTACCTCCCTCTGTTGTCCCAAGTCCTAGTCGCAAAAGCATTTAGCAGAATTCCCGAGGTGTGGGGCTCCCAAAGTTTTCTTCATCGTACATGAGCTTGCTGTCAATCCAGAAAGTTCCAGCGGGTTTGGCTGGCCTGCTAGGCTTCAATTGATAGCAATGGCTTCGCTAAACCCACATTCAAACCCTGGCCCCTAGACTGTTCTCGTTCACTCTCTGCTGATAAATTTGCTAATCTCATATCTGGAACAGATCACTTTAGCTGTTCTATAAGTAGGTGGGAAGATCTCAAGTGGATGTTTTCAGCTTACCGTGAAACTGAACTGCGCCGCTGTCGATACTGAAAGTTAGTTATAGATCCCATAAGAAGGTTTGTTATTACCTTTTTGATTAAAAAAGGTAGAAAGCTCTTGTTGCTGTGAAATCATGGATACAGCTTCGTAGAGACTGTAAGTTGGATAATGGCTACCGCAGTTAGGAAGGAATATCAGCAAGATGGGAGTCACTCAGTATAAGGTATGCTTCTTGATAGCTCACGATGGCAATAGCGGGTTCACAGTATTGAGCACCTGCTCTTAAGCGACCAAACGATTGATAATTCAGTGACTTTATCACACAAGGGACTTTAAGCCAGAAATACCAGCCTCTAGTTAGCCGAGGATGTGAGCCGATCCTTATCTCCGGTTAGTGTCATTCACGACTCACATTCAATTGATGAGAGATGTACCTGAAGCTTATCAAACCAGAAGGAAAGGCATGGTGGATGGGGATTATTTTAGAAAGTTTTGAAAGTGAGAAGAACCGGAAAGATGAAGATCATTGAAGAACTAATAGAAGGAAGAGATGGCAGTAGGAAAAAGAAAGAATGGAGGAGGGTAGGAGTCGTGTATATCTCCATTTCAATAATCCGACGGTCGTTGGTAGGCTCCCTGACGAAGAGTCAAGGAGGGACTCTTCTACCACCTTGCTCGTCGGTCTATAATTGATAAATTGATAAATGTGCTCTTTACAGAGACCGTGTGCTTCAAAATTCTCAACTCACCTGTCAAGGATCTAGATCCAGTCTGGCATTGTTAGACCATGTCACTCGTTTGCATGGAAAATTGACATGTATGAAAGCCCAGAAAGATCTGAATTCAAAGAAATTTCTTTAAGTATATCCAGCCTTTGCAAGACCAATCTCCAAAACTAGCATGGCGTTGTTGATGATGAACATAGATGAGCAGATGTAATATACGCGGGGAAACCAAAAGGAGCGAGGAAGAAATTACAAAGATCGAGAATGCTTGCAGCCATGAAGCTTTCTATATGATTTCAGAGATCACGAAAAGACCACTAAGTACGACAAATAGAAAGTCAACAACGGATACAGGAACAAGGGCACAAAGAACAAACTACCGAGAGAGCATATGGAACAACTGTCAGCAGAGCACAAGCTGCCCCCAAGACTGTAAAATTAAAATAATACGCTGAGCAACTCCTAAATGGGATTCTTTGAAGCATTGGTTTTCCCATTTCATGGTTCCAAGACACCAGATGGAGTTTTTCAATCGTCCATAGCCCTGTGGCTGGCGAATTCGATGCTTCACAGCTAGATCGATTTATTTAACAACACAGACGACCCCCCCCCCCCCTCCCCCCTTTGGACCCTCCCTTGACAACAAAACCCCGTTTCTCAACCAAGTTGCAGGATACATTATCAGGCGATTGTCGATTTTTAAAAGGTTCTTAGCCGGATCAAGTCAAACCCCTGTTATCGTTAAAATACATGCAACCCAGAGCAAGCGTGGATTGTAACCTATCAGCGTCCGAGTGCATACCCGACCCCAGGACTCCAGGATATCCCCCCACGGGATGTTCTTCTGTTCAACAGGGTTTACCACAACGTCTTTTAATGTGCGTTTAAAGACTTGTGAGTTGAGTTTCGGAAAAAAACGGCAAACGGTCTACAAATTCCCCAGCCTCCTTGTGGGACTCACCCCCTTTTTAACAATTCCAGTCATCGCCACTGCCCCAAAATCACGGGTGACTCACGAGAAATGACACGCTGGTCCTCCGTAGGGAGGTCTGGGTGGCTGAACTGACTTGAAGCCCTTGATGGTCCATCTCCGTGGCCTTCTCCGTTCCCGAAATGTTGCGTCCAGAGTATCAGAGTTCGGCCCGGAGCTGTGAAATCAAGGCTTCTCGTCTTTGGTTGAACCTCCAGTATAGTGGCGCTGTACCCAGCGAATTGCGATCCATCTAATGGCTGTATTTGTGTTTACGCACACCCAACGCAACGCACGGCCAGTCCTTTTGGAGCCAGTAAGAATTCCAATGAGCGTTTGATGGAAGACTCGGGTCCAAATATTTGACGAGCCCAAGTATCGAGGGAATGGCAGAGTTTTGCACCAGAATCAAAAGGCATAAGCAAAAGCAACAGCTCCCAAACAAATCGAGCTGACCATAAACAGTTTAGTGGATTGTGGGGGAAGCACCCCAGAGTCCGTGAGGGATCCAGCACGGAGACGCCTCCGCGCCGACTGTAGCTCCGTGTAAACCTTTTGAATTTGCACCCTGCAAAATAATGGAATTGAATGTGGAGGTACGGAAGGCATTTCTCGAAAGGTAATGTATGGAACACGCGATCTTTGTAGAAGTTATCAGGTTGCATCAATAGACAACCCCTAAGATGATTGGACACGTCGCCACTCACACTGCAAGGCGTATTCAGATCAAGCAATCATGTGATGGGCATGTGAAAATGCACATATCGCTGGTCTAGAACCGTTGCTGTAGTTCTGGTCTTGAATTCGACTCTAAGACTAACTAGGTACATTCGAGAAGAGGCTAGCCTCAACTGCTTTTATCGTTTCGCAAGATTCGCTGGCCTCGCTAAGCGGGATACAGGGCCGATCACCCTCTGTGGCGGGGGAGAATGAGATGGTTGGGGAATGTCCAATTCCAGTCAGGACGCGGAGGCATTTGAAAAAAAAGCCACCAACTAAAGGTGTCGATTACTGGCGAGAACAGGTGGCCCCGGGGTCACAAGGTCTGGGGAACTGGGGACTACCCACCCAATCGTTTCCAACGAAGATGATAGTCGCTTTCGTACTTGTTCAGTAGCCCCTGACCATATAAGAACCACATGCTGCTTCGCTGGTCATGAAACTCACCATTAATCACGCCAGTCTCAGTGATCACCCACTGGATCAACGATCAAGATCCTCGATTCCAATCCTCGCACCATATGATTTCTGACAACAAAAAGGCAGTGGAGGAGTTGTACGGTATCACATCCTCTGTTGAGGACCGTTCTCGAGTTGTCAGCGGGTATGGTGAGACTATCAATCATCACGGGGCAAAAACCAAGGAGGTCCAAAATGTTAGCGAATTTCCACAGGTTTAAGCGTGCAGAAGCGATGGTCTAACCTAGACCTCGGGAATCACATAGGCCGATCTTTTCGCTGCGATTGAGGAGACCAAGATCAAACGATGGAGCAAGGAGTCCCTGCACTTGTACTGTAAGTTACGATCGTTCGACTGAGGCAGCAAAAAGTTGCCCCAACACTGACAATTTGGTGTGACTATTGCAGTCTGTATTTTTATCGCATTCTGCTGTGCCTGTGCCAACGGTTATGACGGTGCGTATTTCATCAAGCTCAGAACAAGGTAGATGGACTAATCAAGCATAGGTTCTCTGATGGGATCGATTCTGGCGATGGACCATTATCAAAATGTCTTCAAGACCGGAATGGATGGCTCCAAGGTCTCCGTTGTTACTTCGCTCTATACAGTGTAAGATTTTCCTCCGCTGTGTATAGACAATGGCAGCTAATCTGAATCGTGCCCAGTGGCTCCATTGTCTGTACTCCTGTCAGCGCTATCATTTCCGACAGGCTTGGTCGTCGCAAGTGCATGTTTATTGGCGGATGGGTGATTATTATCGGATCTGTCATTATCACCAGTGCCATGACACTAGCGCAATTTGTTGTCGGTCGATTTGTACTTGGTCTCGGCATTCAAATCATGGTCGTCTCCGCTCCGGCCTATGCTGTTGAGATTGCCCCGCCTCACTGGCGCGGTCGTGCCGTGGGTGAGCTTACAAAGGAGAGATCAGGCCATCTATGAGTTCTAATGCGAGAACAGGTTTCTATAACTGCGGGTGGTTCGGTGGCTCCATTCCTGCCGCCGCTATCACATACGGTACCAACTTCATCGATAACAACTACCAGTGGCGCATTCCCTTCATCTGCCAGTGCTTAGCCTGCGTGATGGTCATCCTCTCTGTTTGGTTCATCCCCGAGTCACCTCGCTGGCTCATCGCCAACGGCCGAAATGAAGAGGCAGAGGCGTTCCTGGTCAAGTATCACGGCAATGGTGACCCCAACGCTCGATTGGTCCGTCTTGAGATTGAGGAAATGAAGGAAGGTATCCGAATCGACGGTATTGACAAGAGATGGTGGGATTGTAAGTTTTGCAATGCTGGTTTCATCAAGACCAGTTGTCGCCATCGCAACTGACCCCCGTTTCCAACCCGTTAGATCGACCGTTCATCATGACCAAGAGTGGGCGCTGGCGTTTCGCACAGGTTATCATGATTTCCGTTTTCGGACAATGGTCTGGAAATGGACTTGGTTACTTCAACGCCACAATCTTCAAGGCTATTGGATACGAGGCCAGCTCGACCCAGTTGTTGCTCAACCTTGTCAACTCTATTGTCTCGGCTGTGGGTGCCTTAACGGCCGTATACTTCACCGACAGGATGCGCCGTCGTCCCGTTCTCATTTTCGGTACTCTTGGTGCGTCTCAGCTGTGACCTCGGATTGAAGCCGGACCAGCCCAGCTAACCAACAGACAGCATGCGCTATCGCCCTGGGTATTAATGCCGGTCTCTTGCAGGAAGTCGCCAATACTGGTGTTATCGGCAAGAACAAGGGCAAGGCTGCTCTTGCGTTCTACTACCTTTTCAACGTGGTCTTCTCATTTACCTACACTCCCCTCCAGGGCGTCATTCCAGCCGAGGCTCTGGAGACAACCACTCGCGCCAAGGGCTTGGCTTTGTCGGGGTTCATGGTTAGCAGCATCAGTTTCGTCAGCCAGTTTGCGACGCCTATTGGTATCCATAACATTTCTACCAACTACTTCTGGATCTTTGTCGGTTGGGATGTGGTCGAGTCCGTTTTCTGGTACTTCTTCTGGTACGCTACCCTATCGTTCATTCCGTTTCGACCCCTCTCGTGTGTCCCTTTCGAGCTAACTCCGGCCATGATAGTGTCGAATCCCAGGGCCGAACGCTGGAACAGTTGGAGTGGGTCTACCAGCAACCCAACCCCGTCAAGGCTTCCCTGAATGTGGACAAGATTGTTGTTCAGGATGATGGTACCGTAACCGAGAAAATTGAAGCGGATGCTTAATCAACGCTTGTCCCATGAGGTCTATTGGTATACCGCCCTCGTGGGTTGGATTTGCTGCCGTGGAAACGGAACTTCCCTCTCAGGTGGTCTCAGGTTGTCTCAGATTGGTTCAGTTGTCTTACTTATCCACTTTTGGCCTTTGGCAGAGGGGGCGGGGAAAAGCTGTGCGTCAAATGGGAGGTCCATCTGTTTCTCGAGCAATTTCAGACGATACCCAACGAATCTTTATCCAACGTGTGCGCTGAATCTAGCGCCACACCTTTTTAATGTCCAGACCCTGGTGTCCCTCATTCAAGCCCGCAACGTGTCCGAGTATGGGGACTGGCCTTAACTACGGCAGCCACCCGAACGGGCATGGATTCCCCAACGACGCCACACCCTGAGTTCCAAGATCTCTTGGCGAAGAGGGCTACAGATGCTGTTATGGCGAAATATCGGGCTGTGTGGACGTAGTCACAATGACATAGACCATAGGGAGGGGATAGGGACTGAGATCCTATACCAGCCTGCGGCTGTATCAAATTGGAAAAGTGTGATGATCTGGGCAGGAAAACGGAAATCGCTAGCTTCACATCGGGTCAAGGCGAAGTCCTGAGATTTATACACTGGCACTCGAAAAGGCAGCACACCATACACGAACCAGCAGATTGTTTTTTTTTTCTTCGTTACCAGCAAATGTCTCGAGGTATTGACATCGTCCGACTCGTTCAGTCTGACGATTGAGTTCCCCCGCATCGACTACAGTCACCGAGAATTCGGATCAGCTCATTGACGGGTCTCAATCGAAACGGAATCAAGAGGCTGGTTCATGCAAGTTATAGGCAATTTCTCCAAAGCTAACTGGTCTTCGCATCGTTGTCCATTTGAGGCTTAGCTCAGCACCCCCTCCCCTCCCCCTCCCCTCCCCCTCAAGTAGTTCAGCCCGAGTGATTTTGTTGACACCACGTCGAGTTTCTTTTCATCGTAGACCCGAGAATGTTCCATTCGAAAAAAAATGGCGAATTTTCGGAAGTGCTTTCGTTCTGCGTCTTCCACATCCCATACTATAACCTTCCTGCTTTGAAGGAGGATCGAGAGCTTCAAACATCTTCAATGGGAAAGTGTGGGCCATGCAGCCTACCAGATGGATGCTTCGTCATTTAATCTGCTCTAGCTTCACTCCCTTGATATATATAAAAAAAAGGGAGAGTTAGGTCTTACCAATTCTCGGTCCATCGCCCCCGTAACTTCCACTGGGGGCCAATCGCCCCGACGGAAGGACTGCGATCGTCATCTTAACATGGTGAGCGTCGACTCTCAATCTAACTTTACAAGGGGGACCCCAAGTGGTTTCTGATTTCCCAGCTACAAATGCTTTTATACGTTGTCTACTTGGAAACTAGATGTTGCCGGTACCTTGTTATGTTTTCACTTCTCGTGTCGATCCCTTAGATCATCAAGTTCTATACATAGACTTGTGCCGAAGTTTTCGAGTCGATCCTCTCGTGTTCTATATCAATCTCAATATGATGCCCTTCCAAGATATCATCCGCGCTAGAATGATCCTGTATACGGATCATCGCCTTTGGGGTCAACCTCCGGGATCGGGGCGTGGGCACAGAGCTTCCGGTACATGGTGAACTCAACTCGTATGCGCTTCGTCCAGTGCCCGTTGTCCCGCCTCGGACCGATCGCATGAGCGATCGGATGCAAGGTATTGATGCCGTGATGATGACGACGTAAGCTTCGATGTATAGCCAGCGATCGTAGTTGACGGTTGCGGTAGTTGGATCATCGTGGGCGTGGGCGAGGACTCGAGTTTGTACTGCTTTCATGATGGATGCGGCCATTGCACTGGATTGATCATGACTTGCTAAGCTGGGGATCGCTTGCGATAGGGTCCGAATCAGGGACTCACAAAATACCCAATCCGAGGAGAGTGACCAAGCCGATCTTGACCCGTAACTGCAAATTCAAATTCCAGAAGATATAGGTGGAAAACACGGCCAAGTAAAGGTCTGTGGCCGAGTTCAACGCTGTGGAAGTTGATAATTAGTCTCAATCAGACATCGACGAGGGCGATAAATGGAGATTCCGTACAGCCCTGATAATAGCCGTAGTATGCTTGGATGTGGACATCCCAGCATTTTCCCCCATCCTTCGTCCAGATTGCGGACGCATGTCCGGGACATTGGACAAATAGAATGATGATCAACATCACGTTGGTCAGGATTTGTAACAGAACGATAACCCACAGTATCACTCTATGTGATCTTCTAGTGCCAAGCAGCCCACTGATGAAGAGAATGAAGGAAATGCGACCCATCGTACCGCCCGCAATACCGAATGTCTGTGTCAAATAGTCGAACATGATCACTTTGGGAACGACCGTTGTGGTGTTGAGGTCCCAGACATGGCGACCGAACCCATATTGAACACACACGGTGATCAGAGCTGATCCGACTAGAGTCAGGACCTGAATTCCCGGCATCAGGTTAGCGTTGATCTTCAAAATGTTACACGGCGACAGACTAACCAACGCGGACACCATGAGAATATCATCCCAGTCAAATTTCCGAATCCTGATTTTCGCAATCACCCTCAAGGCGACTATGACAATGGCGATGGCCGTAAGCGCCCAAATCTCTCTCAGAAGCCTTGGACCGCGGTCAAACATAGCTGATCGAGATGAAAGTGTCATCTCAGTTGAGAGTGTGGAAGTGCCCAACCCTGAGTACAACAAAGATACAAGATAGACAAGATAGACAAGATAGACAAGATAGACAAGATAGACAAGATAGACAAGATAGACAAGATAGACAAGATAGCATGGCGCCAGAGAAACATGGAGTTCCCGATCTTCCCATTCATTGAAAATGGTCTCATCGGAGTCCACCCGGGCATCGGAACTCCTTACTCCGTACGGAGTACGGAATAGTTCAATTCTAGGGCTGGGTTGTCCGATAAGGTGACGCTAACCCCCGAGACTGAAATCTCCGCTAGCATGCAGGTACATACAGATAAGAGACTTGACCTATCAGATCTTGCAAAGAACCCGGCTTTAAAATAGTAATAAGCCCACGAGAGCAAAAAAGTATTCTTCCATGTGGAAAATATTCATCGAGAAACCGATAACCGGGAGATCGCTTCGGGAGATAGTGGGATATTTTAAGAGAGATATCGTCGGCTAAGGCGTTATACGACAATGGTAAGGTGGGTTTTTCTTCAGTTCGATTTTTCCACTGATAACTCCAACCTATTCGGCTATCATCCCCGAATGTGGATGAGGGGGTGGCCTTTTGGATATCATGTCCGTGTCTCCTGACCCCTTTGATCTCCTGAGTTTGCGCGAAAAGACAGCGTGAGATCTACTCCGTAACAATCCCCATGATAAACGTGGCCAAGTGGGACCTAAGGGCAAGTGGACCTTCCCCAAAACAAGGGCCGCGATCGACTGCTTGGCGGCAACTATCACGAAGAGCCTGCTAGTCAAGGTTAGCGTCGACACCAAGACCTACTAGCTCAATTCCAGTGCCGGCAACGAGAATCAAATTGACGAATCCGGAAACTAGCTCTCCAATTATCTATGATACACAGCATCATACGTGGTTGATTGCTGAGCCTTTCGAAGTGTCCTTGACGAAAAATGTCGTGGCAAGAATGTTCGGTCGGAATATAGTCAACAGTCGTCAGAGAGAACGGGATTTTGTGAGGAATTTGATGCCTGGAATGGGACATGAATCAAGTGGGGATAGTAAAATTCCATCGCTCTGTTCGTTCAGAATAATACACTGGTGTGCCATCGACAACATAACCCAGATTTGGGGAACCACCCTCTTCAAAATCCCCCTTCAAACAGGTCATGTTTAGAGCTCCCAGTCTTCAAAGCCGATCCTACCGCGGTGTTGTCTTTTGAATTCCAAAATCCATCGCCAAAGCCGCCGCTCGGTAACAAATACCTTCTCTGTATCTCGGAGGCCAGCTAATTTTGTTGGGTCGTAGTTGTATCCATAATCTGAAATCATTGTCAGATGATGCGCCAAAGATCGCTCGAAGGTGAAAGGTTGTGTGAAAAGATCATTCTCGGAATTTTTGATCTGAGATACCGCCAGGTCATCATGTCTGAGCATTCTGTACTGCTTTCGATAATACGGTTGAACTCTTTGAGAAAAGACATATGACTCGAGCGTGTGTTGCAAAGGGTAGACTGATTCCCACATGGTACGAACGAGGGAAATGTCGTCGGTGGAATCAAAAGCTAGAAACCTGGCAAGACACCAAGCAAATTCGCTGTTTTTGACACACTCAAAAGCTTTGGGGATAGACAAGCCCTCTGATGGACTGTGTGTATTGGGTCCGGCTGCATCTTTAAAGCCATCTCGGAAACCAAGGCAGAACCTCTCGTCTAACCTGTGCCGCGACTGAGGAAACCCAGGGGGCGACAAAAGCAAGGGAATGGGCACGGTGGTAGAAAACGCCCAATCGATGATGCAAGTAACATTATATTGATCATCGACGAATATGTTGCCCATGGTGAGATCTGGGTGGCAGAGTGCAAAGCTGACCGGATTTGTGATACCAGACCATTTGCCCGTATATTCAAAAATCAAACGATTAACAATCTGGGCAGCAATTATGTAGTCAACTCTATTCGCAGCTCCGTCAACCTTCTGTCCAATTGTGACGAATTGATTCCAAAGGTCGCAGGCACTCTCCCACAGATCCTTGTTGGGGTAGTCATTCTTAGCGGGTACCGGTGCCGTAAAGCAATGGTGCGTCAACGGCAGCATTTCGGCGTGCTGGATCAAAGCCACTATGAGACTGAGGAAGAACTCTGTCTCGCTGGAAAAAGGTCCACGAGGAATGCCGGCCAGAGAGTGTCTCTTGTGTTGTAGGTGGCCTTTGGATAGGCATTCTCCAATAAAGAAGAATCCATTTTCTTCAAATAGAGACCCAATTTTGTTAAACCGGACTTGTGCGAGTTTCCATGTAATGTGGCCCAGTTGAGACATCACTTTGTTGATTTCAAGTGAATCTAGACGGTGGGGAATCTCAGTTCCCCCCCACATGGTTTCCAATGTCTTGCCCTGCGCCTTGTTCATCAAAATGTATGGGATCCGGAGAGGATTATTTGGATAGGCACTTCCGAAGATCAGCTCCATGCTACGGGATTTCTTTTGCAACTCGCTTACCAGTAAGAGTAAACATCAGGAACAGGTATGTCTGTGTACGCTCTGAGATATTTGAGCGTAGCAGCTTCGCTTGAAAGAAGTTTCGCGACACTACTATAAGAAAGCTCGGGGTGGTTCTGCACTGGCGAGCGAAGAACCCATTCGAGGCCATCTTCAAATATAACAAACACGGCCCAGTTAAAGCCACCCCGTTGCGGACGTTGATTCAAGTCGCACGTGCACGCGAGATTCTGTCGCATGTCACTCGCGAGTTGACAGAGGGCGGCCACGTCGAACTCATTGTACCTAAAGAGTGGGAATTCTTCTTTTCCCGACATCTGATCCATGACGCTTGGAGCGGGAGGTTGCTTTGTTAGAGACAGTTTGAAAACCACCCGAATAGTGATAAAGCTGTCCTTATGCAAGAGGGGAGTAGCGATAGAGATTAGAATCCCTACCGACAACGTTATTTTCCGGGAGGAAAGAACAGCCCTCAGGGCATCGTTGCCTGAGGAAAAACATCAGATCTATACACGTGACCAGTCTCGGTTGGGAGGAGATGTTCAACTTAAATTCTCCGCCAAACGTTTGTGTGGAGTTGGAGAGTGGAAATCCAGAGTTTTGATTGTTTAGGATGAAAGGTAGACACAGCTCATCCTACATAGGTCGAAGGAGACACTGACACCATTCATTCGATTGTACTGAGACTCGATGCAGATGTAGGTCCCTTCACACGGAACAGGGATCCTTGCAGATGCATCCACTGTATGCACTAAACTCAGGCTGGCCATTCGATTTAGGAGACTGGCGGCCGGTAAGTGATACAAGTATCTTACGTTGCACAGTGCATCAGATAATTATATAAAAATAGGGAGCCAATCTATGCCATAGGGTGCAAATTCCAGTGCTGAAGATTGTCGAATGCCGAGGTACGGATGGTGAAATTTTTGTATCTCCTCAAATGCCGGGTAATCTTGACAGATATACAAAGAGTAGAGTCTAACCATTGAACGCAGAATTTGACGGCATGATCCTTTTTTTTTGGACAACAGATTTTCCGTCAGTATAGTCTTCTCATTTGGCACGCAAATATGGCGTACTTGGCTGAGGGTTCTTTGAAGGTCAGCCTTCCAGGCATCCAAAACTTGATGTCTGTCGGCTTTTCTAGTTGGAGGAATAGAGCGTGGTTGTTGTAGATAAATGCTGTCAAATCGCCGAATTTGGACAATGCGAACTGCTCTTCCGTCTCCGTTTCCAGTTATAAGCCCCCTTTTTGCCCTTGAAAGACTTTCTGGTGAGCCATGGCCGCTATTCTTTTGGTGTGGATAATCAGCTTCACAATTTCCTAGGGCATCATAATCCGTACCAGACTAACAAGCCCTAAGCTTTCCTAGTTCCGTACCTCCCAGTAGCAACGGGGGATTCTTGATAGCTTGGAGCATATTACAGCATTGACATTCCGTTGTTCTCCACTAGTAAAAAACGTAAAATTTGAGAGGAGTCACACTGGCCCAGATGAAACTGGCTGGTTAGTCCACTAGAGATGCACCGATTTTGTATCAACGTTTGAAATTCAATCTTTATACTAAAGAAACAAGACGAACAAAAAACGAAAAAGGGTGTAAAGTACTTGCAATTGCCAGAAAATGACAAGATATCAATAGCTCACGGGATACATTCTCAATCAAAGATTGCACACGGGGAACATATTCACAATTGACTGATTGGGCCTTCAGCCACATCAAGACCCCACACAGCCTTCAGGTCCGGAGTAAGTAAACCCGATTTGTTGAGGATTGTGTCAGAAAGAGCAGGGATGGATTCACTGGTTAGAATCTCCAGAATCTGAAGATTAGCTTCCAACTCGCGTGAAATCCAGTTTCTGATCTCAATGGCAACCAGCGAATCCAGGCCATAAACCGTAATAGGCGCAGCAGGATCAAGATCTTCCATCGGGCGCATAAGAATGCTAGAGATCTTCTTGAGCACGGCAGCTCCAACGACGGCTTCGGCATCTTCGTGAGTCTTCGATTGGCGGATGGCAAGTGCCGGTGGAATCTCGGTGCCGTTCTGTGCAGACTCGGTCAATTCACCCGCGCCAGCGAGAGTGGAGAGGCGCAGCAGGTGCGACAGTTTGGTATCGGTTACCCAGAAAGGCTGTTCACTGGCAGGGGTGGTTTTGACGGCTTCAAACCCAACGACGCAGTGCCCCTCGCACGAAATGTCAAACTCGTTGCGGATTGCTGCAGTCACAAGACCACGAATATCTGTTGCACCGACAGACTCAGTGCCGAGCTGTTTGGAGATTGCCTCGCGCTTCTGGTCGTCGGAGAGATATCCGACTCCGCGTACAATGGGTAGATCGATTGTGGAACAGCGCATCTTGGCTGTCTCGGGGTACTGAGCGAGCGCTGCCATGAAGGTTCCACTGGCTGCGTAGGGGGATTGGCCCATGTTGCCAACAAAACTGGCAGCGGACGAGAGGTTGATGAAGAAGTCTACGCTACCATTAGTGCCTGTCAATGCCCGTTGAATGTTCCAGATTCCATGGACTCTGGGCATCATCACGGTCTGGTAATCCGCGAAAGTAAGCTTTTCAAATAGGGTATCCTGATCGAGGAGTTAGCGGAGGTGCCATTTGATGCTTGGAGTTGAGAAACTTACCCGGAGAACCATAGCGCCGAATACAACACCACGAGCAGGAGGCATGCGGGTGAGGAGAGGAACAAGACTTTGCTCGACGCTTTGCTTATCCGACACATCGCAGCAACAGACTTCCACGTTGATACCCTGGCGAGAAAGGTTCTGAATAGTCTGCTCGGCATTTTCAGTCTTAGCACCACTTCGAGAAACCAGGATTAGATTTTTGGCCCCTCTCTCTGGCAGCCAACTGGCGATGTTGAGACCAATGCCGCCGGTTCCGCCAACGATGATATATGAAGCATCTGCGCGAAGGAGATTTTCGTCTCTTCTAGCAGGATGAACCTACAAACCGAGTAAGTGAAAATCCTCTTCATAAACGATTGTGTTAAGTCCGAGCAATCATACCTTGACTAGAGATTCATCCGTGACCTGGACCACCATTTTGCCAATCAATTGTCCACTTTGCAGCGCGCGGAAACCAACCTCAACATCTGAGATTGTAATAGTGGTGACGGACCACCTTGACTGGGCGTCAGTTTCGACAAATAGCTTGAACACATCACGCAGCAGCCGCTTCGTCAATTTCGGACGCTTCTCTCTAACAAGTCCCAAGTCGACAGATGCGAAGGAGATATTCTTGTTGAAGTGAGCCATCTCCAGCCGAGAGTTAGTAGTAATGTCCCGCTTGCCGAGTTCAATAAAGCGACCAAAGGGTGCTACACACTCGAACGTCGCTTGTAAGGCATCGCCGCTAAGCGAGTTAAGAGCAACATCTACACCCTGGCCAGCAGTGGCGTTCTGGACACCTTGCGCAAATGATAAATCCCGACTGAAGAAAATATGATCTTCCCTCAGTCGGTAGGTTTCTATTAAGAAGGTTTTCTTCTCGAGACTGCCGACGGTTGCGAAAATATTAGCTCCAACGCTCTGGGCAATAATAATTGCGGCTTGACCAACGCCTCCTGCAGCGGCATGGATCAAGACGCTCTCATTTTTAGCCAACCGTCCAAGGTCGATGAGAGAGTAATAGGCAGTACAGAACACCGCTGGAATGGAAGCTGCAGTCTCGAATGGCATATCATCGGGGATTGCCCAGGACCCAGAGGCCGGGCAGCGAGTAAAAGTTGACAACGAACCTGGCGACATTGCACAGACTCGATCTCCAATCTTGAAGTCGGAAACAGCAGCTCCGACTTGGGTCACTACTCCACTACATTCCTGGCCTAGCCTGTCACCTTGAAGCTGGCCCATGGCCATCAGAACGTCTCTGAAATTAAGGCCTGTGCTGCGGACCTGAATCTCAATATGGTCTTCCGGCAAGGGTCCGGTGATTGAAAGGTCGTCTGTGAAGTAAAGCTCGTCGAGACCCCTCCCATCGCCAGCAGCAAGTCGCAAAGCCCGATCTTGTTTGAAAAGCTGCATCTGCGGGGGTGCATCTGGTGTCTCTTGCTGGACACTGAGATTCAATGGGTCGTTGTCAATCAAGCGGGGCACGCAAACATGACCATTTCGGACAACAAACTCCCAGTCGTTCTGGCTCAATTGCGATGTTTGGCAGAAGACTCCGTTGAAGACATTGAGCATGTGCCTCACGGCCTCGGAATCGGGCATTTTCTCCCGTTCTCCCAGATCAAGCGTGACGAATTGGAGGCCAGTCTCTGATCTCACAGTGCGAGCAAGGCCGATTGCCATGTTCGCGCCAAGGGATTCCAGGTCAGATTTGGTATGCCGAACGACCCACAGCAGACCTCTAGCCCGGCTCAGAAGGCGCTGCAGCGTCTGGAACTTTTCTTGCGTGAGATGCGACAGGATCGAGCGATCCATTCCTCCAAGGAAAATACACCATTTCCCGGTGACATCAACCTCATCAGGGTCAATAGCAGTGATCGGGTCAACACCGGTCGTCTTCCGAAGACCATGTTCAAGGCTAAGGGACGATACGCTGCCGAGCGAGTCAATGCCGAGGATCACGATATCCCCGGCGTTTGTGGGACCGTTTATTGGGCCGGTAGCAGTGGAGGTCATAAGACAACCGGATTGGAAAGATTCTCCGGGGTATTCCTCAATACACAGGTCAACTCCAGAGAAACCATTCTCCTTCATCACGTTACTCCATCCTTTGACGGTGAGTAGTGGTCCTTCGTTACGGACTTTATCATTGGCCAGCCACCATCCGGGAAGAAGGGCGAATGGGAAGTGGCGTGCCTTGGAAACCGTTTCCTCGATGAGTAGAATCTTACCACCAGGCTTCAAGAGAGTTCTGATATTTGACATAGTCTGGCTCATATCGGAAGTAGCATGCAGCACGTTGCACGCAATAACAACATCATAAATGCCATCACAAAAGCCTTGGCTCATGGGATCGGCGGACACGTCTAGGGTCTGGTATGTCATGAGATGTCCCCAATTTTCGAACTTTGCCTTAGCTTTCTCAAAGAAGCCGGGGGAGATGTCAGTGTAGGTGTAGTGCCTAAACCGAGGCGTAGACCCCTCTTTTCCGCCACCCAGACTCTGCAGAATGGGCAAGGTGGCACCACCAGTTCCAGCACCGATCTCAAGGATGTTGAGTTCGGGGTTTTGGTGAGCCATCTTATCGACACAGACAGAGGCGTTTGCGTAGGCCTCTCGAAGAGCGTCAAGGTCACGATAGTGTTTGCCAATCCCGTCGTCCTCCAGTAGTACAGTTAAGGCGTCTACCTTGCCCCTGAGAATTTGAGGAAGCAACTCTCCCACTCGGAATGTCAACTCACCTGCCCCATTGACGGTGCTGTTCTGTTCGAGAACTTCAAGGGACACGGAATTTTTGACACGCGCGTTTCGGCAAGTATTCTGGGCCCAGCGATAGAATTTCTGGTGGTGGGGTTGAAAGGTTGACACCTCCTCTTCTGTCACACACTTCACCATCTGTGCGAGGTAGTGCTCTGCCACAGATTCGAGCTGGTCCATTCGTTCAAGGCCTTGCGCCGTGTCAGTTTCGGGGCGAGGAAGCTCTCGATAATCTTCGGCAGAGAGGAACTCGAAGCATGGCTCGTACTGAATCTTGTAGCAAATCTGATCAGGTGAAGTGTCCTTTGAGCCTTGATTATCGTTTGATACCGGCACCAAAGTGACACCACTGATATCGATGAGCAAATTCGCTGGGTCGCTTGGGAGAGTGGCGAAAATGCGGTTGGTCTCAGGATTGCTTGCGGATCCATTTCCTGACTTGTGACCATATAGTTGGAGTACAGTACCGGCATTGAGCTCGTGGCACAACGAGACAGATATCTGCTTGACATGCGACGGCACGTGGGTAACTCGTGGCCCAGGCTCCCCGTAACCACAAAGAATCCACATCACTTGCGTGCACAGATCAAGTGTAACAGGGTGCACAAGGCAGGGAGTCTCACACATGTGGGGCATCGCTGCCCTCGTGTCTGGGATGCAGAGGGTAGCCATTGCTTCATTATCCCTACTCACAGCGACATCGGCTAGTCCTTGGAAAAGAGGACCGTAACAGACACCTCCATTAGTGATGTTCTCGTATAGGAACTTGCTGTCCACGGGTACGTTGCATGAGTTTCGCATGTTCAATACTAGGTTCGTGAATCGTGCGGTATGTTCGAGCTCTTGCCTAGACCCATCGACTGGGTTGACATCTTTGGCTTCTTGTACCATAATGAAGCCATTACAGTGCTGATCCCAACCTCGACCTTCTGCCCATGAGAAGACTTTAAACTCGTGCCAGCCAAGTACTGATTTGCTTGGAGCCTCCGTTCGCGATGGTTTCAAGCTGAGCATTGTCTCCACTGATGAGTTGTCGGGGATGGTGAGGACACGGCTAATGAAGATATCACGGAGATTAATCTTTCCAGGAGTAATATTGTGCAGAGAGGCGTGTTGTGAGATAGCCTCCATGGCCATAGCCAAGAATCCGGTCATAGGATACACAGTGCGGTCATGTACTCTGTGCTCACGGATCCAAGGATGGTCTTCTACGCGAATGAGATTCCTCCATCGAGGCTCAAGGTCAATATTCTCCATACACAATGAGCCAATGAGATCACTGCGAGGGAGTTGGCGATGGAAATGGTTATCACCAAGCCGTGAGGTAAACCAGTATCTTTCTGAGTGGTTCCACGGGTATCTAGGTAGATTTGTCAAAACAGCAGGTTTCCTACTCGATGTTCTCAAGTTTGGGAAGTTGATGGCCTGGAAGTCAAGGTTCATACCCTGCGTGAACAGCGAGCCAGCAAGGTTTTGAACAGCCTCGATATCATCAACCTTCCGTTTCAAGGTGTAGAGGTATTGCACATTGGAGTTCGGGGCGTACTTCTGGGCAATTTCTTTGACAGCCGTTTGGAGCGCAGGGTGTGGGCCGATTTCGACCAGTGTGCTGATTGATTTATTTCCCTGGCTATCAGTCACAAGATTTTTAAGACCCTCCACAAACTCCACACGGGAGACCAGATTATCGACCCAATAAGAGGCGTTCAGAGCGCTTCCTGGGACCAATTTTCCATAAACCGTTGAATAGAAAGGAACTTCGGAGTCTCGTGGCGCAATCTTCCCGAGCAGCGATCGATACTCCTTTGAGACAGTCTGCATGTGGTGAGAGTGGTAGGCAACCTCAACCTGCAGTCTGCGTGTGAAGATTCCTTCTTTGTCCAGAGCAGCCTGCAAGTCGCCGATAGCTTCCGCATCTCCAGACAGAGTAACACTTGACTCGCTGTTCACGCAGGCAATAACAGCCCGGTTCCCTCGCATGGCATCCAAAATTTGCTGGATATCGGAGGCGCAGGCTCCGACAGCCAACATGCCTCCGTCAATAAACTTGTTGTTTGCAACCATATTTGCTGCGACACCTCGAGAGTATGCTACACGAACACATTCTTCGAGGTTCAAAATACCTGCAGCATAGGCTGCTGCGATCTCTCCGCTGGAGTGACCGACCACTGCCTTGGGGCGAATACCCCAGGAGGAGAGCAAATCAACTAAAGCTAGCTGTAGTGCTGTACAAGCGGGCTGGCTCATGTAAGCGGCAGAGATGGAGCTTGCGCCGGGATCAGTCAAAAGCAGTTCCTCTGTATGCGAGGTTAGAATCTGGCAATATCGCAGTGCCCAGTGTTGGATTTAAGTCATACCTATAATTGAGAACGCAGCACCGAGCGATTTCAAGCAAGCATCCACGTCTTTCATGGTCTTGTGGAAAACCGGGTAGGTGCTCAGAAGTTCTTTGCCCATACTGTGCCATTGCGCACCTTGTCCAGTAAACACAAAGCCGAGAGTGGGCTCTTTGGTAGAACGAACTGGCACTGCGTTGGTAGCTAGAGAGGCAGTCAACTCCTGCCCAAAGATTGCGGAAGATGCCAATCTCCATGGCAGGAATGTACGTCGCTGTCCTAGTGTATAGGCCATGTTATCCAGAGTGCTGTCGTTGAAAACGACTGGGTAAAGGTCGAGATACGCTGCAATGGATTCTCCAAGCTGAAGAGCTGCTTGTTTATCGTACGCGGAGACAACGTACAACTTGCGCTTGAGAGGGTCATTATTTGCTGCCAGTTCGCCTTCGTGCCGGGGACCACGTTGTAAAATAACATGAGCATTGGTCCCGCCAAAGCCAAAGTTATTCACGCTTGCGTATGGTTTGCCACGGGGCCACGGCATCAGCTTTTTGGGAACCTAGGTGGATGTTTAGCTAGGTTCGTTCATATCAATTCAGTGCTCCATCTCACCTTCATATTCCAACTTTCCATGGGTATTTCATCATTCGACTTTTCGAAATTGCAGTTTGGGGGGACGAAGCCGCGCTCAAGTGCCAGTGCCGTTTTGATCACAGATACAACGCCACTCGTTCCTTCTGTATGACCGACATTGGACTTGACAGATCCTACAAGCAATGGCTGACGTGAAGTCCGCCCTTTTCCAAAAACGGCGTTCAGTGCAGTGGCCTCGAGTGGATCACCAACTTTGGTTCCGGTGCCGTGGGCCTCTACAAAGCCTGTCAAGGACGGGTCTATCCGTGCCTCTTTATAGACTTGACGAATCAATGCCTCCTGTGCTTTGCCATTTGGCATTGCGATACCTCTGGTCCGTCCATCTTGATTGAGGCCACTGTTTATAATTACAGATCGGATGGCGTCTCCAGCAGCCTCGGCGTCCTCGAGGGATTTCAATATAATACATCCAGCACCTTCCCCCCGACCAAAACCAGTGCCCCGGTGATCAAATGAATATGAGCGACCAGTGTCGGAAAGTAGTCTTTGAGGCAGATCAATTAGCTAATGAATTTCATGAGCACTGCAAACCACACTTACCTGGAACGCGTCATCGAGACGAAAGCTTCGGGAATTACGTTCAAGTGGCATCCTCCCACAATTGCCATGGAGCATTCGCCGCTCCGAAGACTCTGAGAAGCGAGATGAAGTGCAGACAAGCTAGAAGAACAAGCTGTGTCGACTGTAACACTAGGACCATTTAAGTCAAAATGATATGAAATGCGATTCGCCTGCAATGCCATAGCTGTTCCAGTGGCAGCATACATGGGGATAGCAGAGATATCTCTGGTATTGTTGATTTCGTAGTCGGGATATGAGCCGCCTGCAAAGACTCCCACCTTTTGGCCCGCAATCTCATGGCTCGGGATACCTGCGTTCTCGAGCGCTTCATACACACACTCAAGGAATATGCGCTGTTGCGGATCCATTGATTGTGCCTCTTGAAGTGTAATATTGAAAAAGGGCGCATCGAACAGCGCGATGTCTTCTTTCAAAAAATGGGCTCCTACCGGGTTGAAAGAGCCTGGTCGATCGGGATCAGGGTGATAGAAGGACTCAGGGTTGAAGCGGCTCTTCGGGATTGGCGACCAGGCACTTCGGCCTCTAGAACAGAGGTCCCAAAACTCTTCAGCCGTCGAAACGTCTCCTGGAAGACGACAGGACATGCCGATGATGGCCATTCGCTTCGGAACATTGCCAGTGGTATTATCGGGGACATCAATCGGCATTTCGTGCAAAGTGACATTTGTGATCCCGGTAACTGGTGTTCCAGTCCCACAGGGTTGTTGAAGGCGCATCTTTGATCAATTCAGTACCTGGTTTCAAGATGTCGAATTATGTACCTGGCGGTATGATCACCACCAACGTCCAGCAAGTGTCCAAAGAAACAAAGATCGATATGCAAGAAAAATCAAACTTATGGAATAGTACAATGATGGAGTGTGCAAAACAGGCAATCAATTCAACCAAGTACTTCCTGAAAGGCGGATGGTAAACAATAAGGGGCGTCAAGATGGTGTGTAGTAGAAGACAGACCACCCTTGCATGATAATCCAAGCGTGTGCGTGCCGATCTCTATCGAGTGGCTTCCCAATTGGATCAGGGGATCCAACCTTGAATCGAGTAACGATAGGTCCAGAGAACTTGGAAAAGCCCATACTTGCTTTCCTTAATGACGAATCGAGAAAATCGTGGTCACATAAATGGGATCATGGATCCTCTCTGCATCAAGTCACCACTTATTTCTCATTTGGGGTTTCCCAATGAGGATCAGTAGATCTGATCTTGCCCTTCTGGGCCATGTCATTGCGCTGGGTGGGATGGTGTTTTGTTCCGATGCCCTTGCTAAGGCGAGGGTGCGTACTTCGTGCATTCCAAACATAGGGGCAAACCCCCCGGGGCCCAGGCAGATTCCCAACGGCATAATTTGTCGGTGCCTCCTCGCGTAGAACAGCGTCTTTATAGAACACCCCGGGTGACATTCCACCTCACGTTTTTCTCCGAAGATATTCCCCAGCTGATAATCGCGATGAAATTTCTATGCCTTCCAGGAGGCTACTGCAGTGCCAAGGTAAGCCGACCCTTTTTGTTGCGTGGAGCAAAATCATTTGGTTGACAACGATTTAGGCTCTCAAAACACAGCTAGGTAAGTTGACAGTTGATGCGATGAATGTTCAAAGAGAACGTTGGAGAACTAATGGTGAGTCCCAGGCCCATTTGCTGATGCCCTCGCGTCCAATGGAAACGCCAGCTTCCACTATACGCAGGGAACGACGGAGGTGCATGTTCCCCCCGAATTTGCTGGGTTCTTCGGTCCGCCGCCCAACTACACTTTTCTCAAAGTCGATGGGCCTGCACTGATTCACACGAACATGAGTGATTTCCCGAAACGCGACACCCCGGAAGAGGCAATGAAAGCCGCCGCAGAGGCGGCAGGTGATCCCACATTCTCGTGCATTATCGAGGTCGTGGACAATCTGGTTGGCATTCTTGATACTGAAGACGACATTGATGGGGTGATTGGATTCTCTGAGGGGGCCCAAATTGCTTCGTCACTTATTCTTGAAGAGCAAAGGAGAGAGAGAGAACTTGGTCGGACACCTCGATTGAAATGCGCGATCTTTTTTGGCGGATGGCCACCATTTCACCCAGTGACTGGAAAGCTTCTTACAGCCGATGACTACAGCAAAGAGCCGATCACTATTCCCACCTGCCATGTTGTTGGTGCATCGGATCCGTTCCTTGATGGATCCATGGCACTATACAACATGTGCGATCCAGACAGAGCTGATCTGTTTGATCATGGTGCGGGCCATTTAATTCCAAGAAAGAAGCAGACTGCCGAGGAGATTGCTCTGGTTGTACGCGAGATGATCAACTGTGTGGCTTGATTTGTATAGCAACGCACCAAAAAAAAACATCCTCCATGCACATCATGTTCAGCTATATAGATAAATTCTGCATCTCCTCACATTTGAATCTACTCCAACAGTGGTCTTGTCTCCGCTTCTTCTTCCTCCTCCTCTACTTCAGTCTGACACTCTGTCCGCCTCCATTGAGGACAGAGACTAACCAACGATGCAAGCCTCCAATCCCAACCTCGCCACTTAGATGAACCCTGCCCTTCCTCGTCGGGTTGATCATACTCTACCTCCTTCAAACGCCATCGAGTCCAGCGCACAAGCCACACCAATCCAACCCCTAACGCGCCCAACGCTACCGTCCCAAACACAGCACCAAACACCGACAGGACAGTCACGGTACTAGCGTGGCACCCAAATGGGGTAGCTCTCAGTTCCCATCTCTCTTTGGAGCCAAGGGGACAGATGTTCTCCGAGCCAAAAGGCGCAAATATCGGAACACGCGATGGGTTAGGAACACAGGTCGAGGACTACGGGCGTAGCAATCAATAGTCAGCTTCTTCCAGCACGGAGCAGAAGATCATGGACTATTTTGTGCTGATCCAGTCATAGCAAAAAGCAATAATTGGAGGTCCGGCGCAGCTGTGGGCTTGAAATCCCTTTGCCCATTCTGGGGGGCTAGTGACGCAAGGGAGTAGGTTGTGAAATGAATGCGATGGGAAGCTTGCACATATCGAATGCAACTGATCGGGAAGAGAGAGAAGGGGAGAATCCAACTTGACTTCAACGAGAAGCTAGTTATTGATGGATGTGACTTACTATAGCACACCAGCTGCAGTCGACATCACCAATCAGGCAACTTGAACATGAATGACGACCCCAGCAAACATGAAAGAGTGGGTCACTGAGATCAGGCTCGGTCAGGGAGAAGCTGGAGTTTCCCTCGAAGTCGTTCATCACTATCTACTCCGTAAGGAAGAATACCATGCAAGGTGCTCGTGATATCGGATATCGGGGTATCGGGACCTTGTTCCTATCCGCAACAGTCAGACTTTCTCTCCCTTGCATTCAGAGAACAGTAGATGTACTTTGCATCTGCTAGGTTGGGTTATGGAATACTTGACACGGGGAAATTAAAGGATTGTGAGAAATCCCGGTAAATTGTCGAGGGCTTAAATTTTTTCTAATTTTTTTTGCAGCCCAAACATGCGAAATCAATTGGATTGAAATTCGCGCGGTGTCTCCGCATTTTTTTGGGCTGCGGTACTTTTACCACGGCATCCTTAGGACAACATCTACAACACTAGACAGGTTTACAACTCCCACATGATGGTCATATGGGTCACTGTGGTGGTACAGATTCATGGTATACAACATAGAGAATTGATGATCGCACGACACCGCGGTGTCAAAACGTGATTAATTTATCCTGGCAAATCGCGCTGAAACTTGTCCTGAAATACTAGAATTCACAATTTGCCGCTTCTCGGTGAATTAAACTGTGAAAAGGAGACGTTGTGGATCAAGGATAAGTGGTTCATGTGGTTTAAACCACACGCTTGACCTGTTCATCGAGCGTTAGTATTTTCATCTTCCGGGGGGTGTCCATTAAAGCAGCCCACATACCTCGAAGAATCTCTTCAGCCACCACACCTGGAACACACCCTCGCCAATAACTACCACAAGCTGGAACATACTCCACCATTTCACGCGGCCATTGGTGCTCTCTGCGGTATTGCGGTGTACTCGCTCGCGCATGACAATGTACGACTGTTCATCCTTTACCTGCGCCAAAGCCTCACTAAGTCTGCGAACTAGAGAGCACCAGAAAATTAGCCTCCATGTTTATCTCCGTCGATTTGTTGCGCTTACCTTCGAATTCGAGGGGATCCTGTGCCATCTCGTGTTCGGGCACGTAGACAATTCCATGCACATTGAAGGAGACCTCCTTGGAATTGGAGGTCCAGCCCTCATTACTGAAGCAGTAGTTGTATTTTCCGTCCGCCTGTGCGGTGAAGGAGTAATCGTCAGAGGCAACGGCCTGCTTGAAGTACTGGCGGTTTCTCAGGGGATCCTCAACCTGGGGCGACCGAGCATTAGCATTTACGTTCTGCAGTTGGACTGTCCCTCTTTCCCGGTGTAGCAGCTGGACTAATGCGAGAGGATGTCGACCTCTCGATTAATAGATCCGATGTTCCATGCCAGTGCCAACCATCGGCGCAGAAGAGGACTCCCGAGCGATACCCCAAAACACCAAATGCCAGGGGCCAGGACCGGGAAACTGCATACCCAGAAATCAACGTCAATATTTCCACTTCCTCCAAACTCCCGATCTCCGACTTGGAAGGTGACGGTCATGACATCGTCGCGGTGCAGTGACTCGTGGAAGCATTCTCGTGAGTGAGCCTTGAGCTGGATGGTGTGTGCGGTCGCAGCGGTTATCCACCCCAGCGCGGTGACCAGGATGGTGCTTGTTGAGAATCGCATTGTAGAAGGGTTGGGCTTGACTCCGGTGAGTCTAGGATAATTGACAAGTTGAGTGGTGGTGATGATGTTGGTGTCAATCGTCAACGCGCAAGGTGTCAATTGGCGGCGCTTGGGCCACTTTCAACAACACGGCTCCGCCTTGAGACTCGGTCTTGGCTCAGTATACTCCGTAATAGGGAGAGAGGTTAAATGAAGACTTTGTGAAAAAAGATTGCTGATCTCTCTGGTATTTTCTTGTTGGATCCATATAGTCCCCTATGAAATTGACAGTGACTTGAATTACCAATGAACATTTAGCAAATTGCATCGCATGATATATCGTTTTCCTGTGCATCGACCAAAGTCCCACAGCCATAAACATGCTGAAGTGGCAACGAGAATATTCTATCCGACCAATTGCAGCACCAAGGAAGAAAATCCCATACGACATATCCAATGACCAACCGGTTACCCACAGAAGAAGACAGGAAGTTCGAGCTTGGCCAAACTCAACTTTGTCAGGAAGCCATCGACCTCGCTAGATGAGATGCTCGATATTTGCAACACAGGGAAGGTTGGCACTTAAAAGATAATTGAAGTCAAGTAGGAAAGTGGTAAGGCGTCAAAAAATTGATTTGGAAATAGTAAACACATGAACAGTAAGTAGTAAGCTACAAGAAACGCAACGAAAGCGTGTATCAACACGCTACATCCAACAAGGACATCACAAAAAAGGGGGGCGTGGATGGATAGTATAGAACAATCAAACAGTAAGGAATGACACAGATTGACTATTAGTATGCATAGAATGGGAAAAAATGTGAAGTAAAATGTTCAATGTACAAGCTCTTGTGGAAGATGGGAGGTAGAAAAGCAAGCGAAATAATGGTGTGGTATCAAATCCGAAAACGCAAACATCATCAACGGCCACAAAGCCGGAAGATAGGTATGTATGCCGAAAGGGGGAGTGTGGATGTAACGAAAGGAGACAAATCTGCGAAAATGTCGCAGGTACCAAACACAGAGATAGCAGTAAACGATCAGGACAAAGACAACACAAATCAATGGTTCTTTCTGTGGTCCATTTTTCTTTCTGGCTGAAGAAAAGAAAAGAAAAGCAAGGAAATACCGAGATCAGATGGGAAGTTCAAGATAGTCCGTGGGCAATGATCAAGAGCAGTGGAGTCACTCTTCCTCAGTGGAGGGCTCGTCAGAGGACGAGATGTCAGCGTCAGCGTTGGCCTGAATATCGCTTTCTTCGGCATCAAAACCGTTGATCTGAGGCCCAAACGGGCCCTCATTGTCTCTTCCCTTCGGTGAAGCCGAAATCATCCCATCCACGGTACTCTCGTTTTCATCCGCGAAGCTTCCATCTTCGTAGTTCGCTGGCTCAGCGTCGTGATCATAACTCGAGCGACGGAGAAGAGGCGGCGTCCGAGGCGGTTCCATGACAGGTGCCTGGCTGCGGACCGAGCCGCGTCTTGGAGCTGACTTGAATCCTCTCAAGGGGCGAGTTTGCGCAAACCGCGCGGCAGCACTTGTCTGCGAGCCAGTGCTATTCTCTCGAGAGCTGGAGCTCGGGGGCGTCAGCAGACCTGACAGGAAGGTGCTAGCATTGCTGGGTTTTGATGGGGTCTGGTCGGAGGTGTTGGCGGCAGATTCGCGGCCTTTACGCCAGTTTCCCCAGGCGGCGGCTGCGGCTAGGGGGAGAGAACGGGGTGACGCGGCAAGGTCGGCGAAGGAGGCTAGGCGACCGGTTGTTAAGCGTTCCTTTTCTTGCTGCTGCATTTGAAGGTTGGCTTTCAAACGGATGGCTGCGTCGCGGACGGCTTGCTGATTGAATGAGGGCTTGGACACGGTCTGGATGATGTCTTGCAGGTCGTCAATGCGAACGCCTAGGAGCTCACGCAGCCAGGTGATCTCGGTGTCCTTCTCCTTGATCTTGTTTGGCGCGTCTTTATCTATTGTGGAAACTTCTTGCTCGAGTTCTTCAATGCGTGTCTCGCGCTGCTGGAGCTGGTCCTGGAGAACGAAAATTGACTCGCGCAGGGCTTGAGGAGAGATCCGTTCAGGCTCTGCAGAGCCCTTGTTGTAGGACATGGAAGGTGTCGCCCTCGAGTGCGAGGGTGTGGTATCCGGCACTGAACTAGGGCTTGCCTTGGCGTTGTGGGCTGCCTTAGCAGCAGCACGGGCAGCAGCTTGGGCGATCTCAAGCTTTTCTTCAAGGAGCTTCACGCGCTCTTGCAGGTGTTTAGCCTTGTCCTCGGACAGAGCCATGCGCTCCATGCTATGACTCTCGCCGCGTGCACGATCCTCTGAAGAATTATGCAAAGCACGAGCATGACGTTCACGGAGGTCATTAAGAACGCGCTCATGGATCTTGCGGTTTTCTTCAATGACAAGGTCCTTGGCAGCCAGGGCGGCGGCCTTTGAGTCCCTAGCTTCCTCGAGGAGAAGCTCGTAGCGCTCGCGAGAGGTATTGGTGCTCTGGCGGTCATTCTCAAGTTGAGTTTGCAGACAAATTATCTGAGCCTCCAGCTCGGCACGCACAATGTTGACCTGGCTGTTGGAAGCTTCAAGGTCTGCCTCCATCGAGGAGCGAATGCGCTGAATCTCGGCGCGGCTACTCTCACGGGTTTCGATGAGCTCTCGTTCGAACCGGGCAGACTTGATTTGCAGGTCATGGTTCTCCGCCCGGAGACTGGTGACTAGGTCCTCCAGTTTAGCGTTATGTTGCTGAGATTGTTCGTGGAGGAATCTCAGCTTCGTGGCCTCCCGCTCGTTCTTTTCGAACTCACGGACATCCTCCTCGAGCTTCTGGCGCAATCGGAGCTCGCGAGAGTGCGACGCGCGCAGCTCATTATACCTAGCAGACTGCTTTTCCTCCTTTCTCCGCCAGGCAGCTTGATCGCGAGTAATCTCGGTAGTGACGTTGAGCATGTCATCTTGAAGGCGATCGAACTTTTCAGTGAGGTTTTGGCGTGAGATCATGCTATCTTCTATGCGAGTTCTCAGGTGGTCAATAGTCTCATGGAGAGACTTGTTCTCACCCTTGGCGGTTTCTAGTTGACGACGGAAGCTATCGCTAGAAAGTCGGAACTCGTCGAGGGTACCCTCAAGCGCGATGTTCTTCGTGGACAACTCGGCGATAGTAACCTTGAGAGTCTCACTCTCTTCCGAAAGAGAGTCAGTGCGGAACTGCATCTTCTCAAAGTAAGGAATCTTCTCTTCCTTGAACTGGAGAAGACGAGACTCAGCGTCCTCTGCAGCAGCACTGTGACGAGCTGCATCTTCCTCGGCAAGCTTCAACAATCGCTGGAGCTCAGTCACGGCATCCTGCGCATCGCGGCGATCCTTGTACTCCTGCTCGGCACGCTCATCGGCAACTCGCAACATGCCCTTGAGGCCTTCGATCTGGAGCATAAGGCTGTCAGCTCCAATCTCCTCGGCCTCTGACAGGCGCGGGCTCGGGGGTTTCTGCAAGGCGATCTGTTGAGCCAATTGCTTGGCCATGGCTTCCTCGATAATCTCGCGCATATCACCAACAGGGTCCTGAGCGAGCTTCTTGATCGTCAGAGCCTGCAGTTCAGCAATGCTTTCCTTGAGCTGCGATAACTCGCCGTGGCTGGAGTGTGGAGAAGCGCGTTGAGGGATATCATGCGTAACCAAAGCTTCCATTACGACATTCTTGAGCATCTCCAGCTTACGTTCCCTCATGTTGTGGGGCGAGCGATCGCGAACCGAAGCTTCCTCGCCATCATCTTCCTCATCATCGGCATCACTGTCTTCCATTTCGGCTGATGTGCTGCGGAAGACCCTTCTGCTTGCAGTGCCAGTGGCAATAGACGCCACCGACTGCTGAATTACAGCCAAGGCACGTTCCATAGGGCCCAAATGCTCGTCAATGGCGGAGCCAACAAGATCATTGATGCGACGGTCGAAGAAGCGGTTACGGTTCATAAACTTCTCGTCTTCCCCGGCGGAGATCATATCATCCCAGTCACTGACGTGGTCATTCTCAGTAACAAGGTGGCGCACAGGGGACTGCAGACGAGAGATAAGGCTCTTCTGCGGAGAGAAGGTAGCATTGCTGTTGGCATCGACGTCAGAGCCAAGTTTAGGAACGCTGAGCTTGTAGGTCTTGGGGGCTCCACCAGGGCTCGGGCTGGGGGCTTCGCTTCGGGCCTCTGCAGAACCAAACCGCTGTTCCTTCGTAGGGCCGCCCATCGACTCCGTGAGGTGGTGGTGTCGCGATTGGAAGGGGGTCGCGTGAATGGTGTTGTAAGAAATCGCTTGCCGTTCGATGCCGATATCTGCGTCGTCGTCGTTTAGTTGTTCCATGATAGCATTCAGCTCCTCATCGTCAGGCGAGTCGTCCTCGGAGTCCCATGGGCTGTCGTAGTGCTTAGATTGGCGAGTAATGAGTTCTGTCTCCACGCGGGTTGCAGTCTTGCCCTCTGGCTCAGTTGGTAAGACTGCCTTCTCGGGTGGGCTTGTGGCGGCGAAGCGAGAAGCCATGAGTCCAGCTTGCTTGAGTTTATCTTCGGCGAGACTCTTGGCAGGCTCCTTAGTGTGGTTTGCTTCGACCGGCTTTTTCTCAGCAAAGCTAGATGGCTGAATAGTCGCGGGAACAAATACAGAAACAGCAGGCTTGAACTCAAAAGGCTGGGCATTAGGCGACAGCACGGTTCTCTTGACTGAGCTCTTGGATGCATGCGGAGTGTGGTCGACACCATTCGAGACAGTGACAGACGTACTGTCTCCCGCAGCACGCTCCCTTGGTTTACGTTCTTTGACAACAAGATCTTTAGATGACTCTGCCTGGGCCGGCGATCCAGTTTGAGATCGGTTCTCGGCCTCCCGCTTCGCATCGAACAGAGTCCAAGTGTCGGCTTCGCTGACAGGGGTGCCTGTCCGCTCTAGTGGATTGTTCTCTGTGGGAATGGCATTCTCCTTGCCCTCGGCGACAGCATGGGGCGCACTCGAAGCTTGAGCGTTGCCTGCCTCGCCCAGAGGGTGGGTCGATGTACTATATTCAGCCTCATCTTCAGCATGACCGATACCGCGACGCGCACGCTTGTGGCGGTCAGTAGGCTGCATAGGACGACCATTGGTGTCATCTTCAACTACCCGCTCTTTCTCATTAATCTCCTGTTTAACCTCATCGGGTCGCACAATAGGAATAGCCTTGGACTTCTTGTCAGGAGTGGCGATCTTGTTGATGCCAATGTCACCGAAGATCTTGGTGCGACCAACGGGAGGCTGCTCGGAGTTGGCATTCGACTTGAGACTTATTGAGGGATTGGGGTTGAAGACAGGTGCGTCAACATTGAACGATGCGGCGGAAAACTTGAATCCGCCACTACCACTGGCATTTTGTTTCAGCTTAGAATCGATTGGGCCATTCATACTGCTACCAGGCGTGAATGAGGGAGGCGGGACAAAACCGAGTCCTTGCTCGCTTCTGTCACCAAACTGGAATGGGTCATTGCCGAATGGCACAGCCTGGGAATTGAACGATGCGGTTGGATCGAATTCTTTGGCTTTAACGTTGAGTGATGAAATCGAGAGCTGCGATTGGTGGCCTCCGCGGTATGAGTGGCCGCTGGGTTGGTTCTCCTGCCACGGCCCTTGGCGAGTCTGCGGCGTACCCGCAACACTGGGGTTTGTGTCGAGATCAGAAGCATCAAGACCATTGTGTTGTTGATAATGGTCTCCATATAATTGGTTAGGGAGCTGGTGCTGGACGAAAGGATGAGGTGCATGATGAGAAGGGTTCGGTGCGAGGTGTTCGTTTTCTGGCAATCCCCAGCGCGCCTTAAGGGCGTTCGCATTCAGGCCTGCACGGTCGCCCACATCACGGTAATCATCCTCCATTTGCCGTTCGATCGAGTTTTCCAGATGGTAATCGGTATGTGCCATCTGGTCCAGTCCTCTTTGCAGAGTTTCGCTTAAATTATGACCATGGCCTCGAGGTGTCGGCTGGGCAATTTCGACGTTTGATGCGTGGAAATGATCTGAGTGTCCATTGACCGGCGTCTGTGGAGCCTGATATGGCAGGCCTTCCTGATGCATACCATGGCCAAATTGACCATCAAATACACCCTTATCGTTGAACCCGGGGTGGAACGACCCTTGGTCATGTAGCGGAGAAACTGTTGGTAGTATGGAGGCAAAGTTGCTCATTGCCCCTGGGCCAGCTGATGAGGTTGCCTGCCGAACGTTTATAAAGCCTTGGGGGGTCAATGCTCCCTGAGTAGGAGGCGTGGGCTGGAATTGGAAGGGGAATCCACCCATCATGCTTTGCTCCGCGCCTATGAAAGGCGTCTGCATACCGAATGGTGAAGGTGATGCCAGGGATCCCATCGCACCAGATGGAGGCATTGATGATTGGTTGAAGTGAGGCGAGAATGGGTGAATATGGCCGAGAGCGTTGCTTGCTGCAGACGCAGTAGGAATCGGCGGGGATGCAACAAGGCCCGGGAAGGGTGTACCACTGGGGTTGAGTGAGTAATCGGGCATAATGGGTTGCTCAGGCTCATCGTTGCCGCATGACACTCCTAGGGCGCGTAGCTTTTCTTCCTGGAGCTCGGTGATGTAAGCCTCCCACTTGGCCCTGTCTGGGAATTTGACAACGAGCGGTTGGCCCTTGGAAAATTCATGGAGGTTGTATGGGTCGGGATATAGAGGTCTGCTGAGACCTCCTAGAGTTGTCATTGATGAGGGGTCCTCGGAATCGCCAATGGTGAATCCACGAACATCGTACCCTTCGTTCTCCCATTGTTGCATTCGCTGTTGAACGTCGGTCGGTGTTAGAAGACGATACCCAGGTTTTAAACCTCTCTTATCATTGTGTGGCAGCTCTATTATGCAGGCTTTCCCGCGCCAGTTCAACTTCTTTCTCCGCTGTGGTGTCTGGATGGCTGATTTGCCGATAATAGAAACCTGTGTTTTTAGTGGACCCGGGTTGAGTGGATCTTCCATTTTTGCAACGTCCTCCGTCTCGTTTGGGGGCGGAGGAGGTAACGGCTTGTCTACGGACAAGTTTACCTCGACGGTAGGTGTATTTGAGTCTGACATGTTGTTTTGTGGTGGATCTTTATCGTAAGCAAATCCCCAAAAGTCCTCCTGTCGCAAGGTGTCTGCGCGTTTGTGCAAGGTTTTGTTGGCTTTTGCACGCGCAGCGGCTTTTTTCCCAACAAAATCAGAAAGGGTTGGAGTTTTCAAGAGGTCGTTGGAGCGGAAGTCGTCTTCCAGACCAAGCCAGTCGTCCGAAGCGTCGTCGGCAAAATGGTTCCTCGCAGTGAAAAACGAAGGCGCTTCACTTCCTGAATCGTCGCTGAGCCAATTGCTGCGCTCCGTTCTTGGTTGACCGGTAAGGTACTGATTGATCCAATCCTGCGTAAAGTCCCGTGTGGATTTATCTCCGTTATTGGCGGGGGTGTCGTGGCCCACAGGTTCAAGTGTAACGTCTTTGACGATACTAGATCTCCGCAACTCGGTGTAATTGGCCACTGACGAGACAGGCGAGCTAGGACCAGATCCGTGGTCGAGCCCAACGAATTCGATTTGACTATTGGTCACTGACAGTCTCCGAGTGCTAGGTGCTGCATAAGGGGATCCCCACGCAGTGGTGTAGTAGATGCTACTTTCCGCCTTGCGAATGACTGGCGAAGAGGGCCGAGATTCTTCGGTTGCACGATGTGAGGATAGAAATGGGAGAGGCGGGGGCTCGAGGGTGATACTCTGCGGTGAGGTTCGTTGAACGGAGGAGCTAACGGTTGATAGGCTCAGGTCTTCTGATGGCGGAGAAGACAAGAGTAACAAGGGAGCTAGACGTGATTCACGGATAAGGCGCGTGTCTCGCGAGTGAGACTGTGCAGAAGGCGCCGAGATGGCGGAAGAGACGGAGGGATCTAGATCTGTAGTCATCCAGCGTGGTTAGAGTGGCATACTTGGAGGTGTCAAGAGTGAAGTAGCAATTGTATCCAAGGAGTTGAAAAATAAAGTCCAAATAGCGTACTAGCGCGGAAGAGGACCCCAATTCCACCACCCCGAGAGGGATTTGAAGAGAAACAACATCAATGCATACACACACACACACCTTCCGTGTCGACTCCTGCAGCAAGCACTTGCTTGCCGCTCCGCTTATCGTCCAGAATGTTGAAGCATGGAAATCAACCCGGAATTGAAGACCACCGCTGGCAAGAGAACCTGGGACGAGATGGTGTACAGGTTATCGTTTTAATTTTATTTTTGAATAGGCGCACTGCACAAGGAAAATATAAAAGAATGGAGAGATCAGAAGCACGCGCGAGTCTGAAGCATCAAAGACTTGGATGGGGCACTAAGGGGAAAAAAGGTCGGACGGGTATTGGATCGTGGTACTGGGTACCTGCTAGAGTGTGGATATTGTAAGCTAATGCGGTGTACAGGATACGATAAGGCCCATTCAACGCTTATTTTTTGGTTAGCGCAGACCGAGGCCATTGATTTAGCTTGTCTCGTTGGCCTTTGACCGAACTGCTATGCTACAAAATGTAAACTATACGTACCGGATTTTCCCTGGCGGGTGGGGCCTGCCTATTTGAGCTGCCGCCGCTTTTATGAGGGTGCTCAGGCTCAGGCTCACTGAGTAGATGTCAGCACGGGCTCAGATCATTGATCATGCTCAGATCAGTCACGTGTGGAATGACTGATACTCAATGAGTGCTCAGTGAGTGCTCATTGGATGCTCTCTGATTACTCGGTGATGCTCAGTGTCCAATCAGTGAGTAACACTAATGCATTTAGCCCCGGGTTCCAGTTGGGGATGGGTACTGTTTTGCCAAGCACAGGTACCCACATCAAAAGTGGCCACGGTGGCCACCGCCAGGTACTGTTTTTAGGGGTAGCCACGGTAGCCACATTGATTATATAATTCTATTCTTTAATCCACTTTTTTATATTGCCAAGGTAACTTCAGCCTTTGAAGTTATAACTCACTACACTAAACTACACCCCAATATCTATATATCCCTACTAATATAGTTTTTCTAACTCCCAGTTTATATTTAATATAAACAGTTAATCTAAATTCAGTAGCTTAAGTCGTAGTTACAAATGTACTGACGATCTTCGAGAATCTAGAGTGTGTATCTGAAAAATCTACACTCAGACATGTTGTACAAACACAACAGGTACTCCTTCCTTGCACTATTACTCCCTTAATATAGTCAAAGCGCCTTCTCTACTAGTCCAACTACTACTGTAGGAGTCATTTGCAGCATCACAACCAAAATATAGATGCGGTGAACGAGTGCTAATGGTGAAAATATAATTAAACTCATTAAATCAACCGAATGCAAAATGGTACCAAAAAGCATTGCACCCGTTTAAACACCCACTCCACCAGCAAAAGAGGAACAGTGTTTAGTTTCTCAAATGTGATTGGTTTTGAGCTCACCACCAGGCCTTAGGCCCGTGCGTTTCCTAGTAATCCCCAAGTCATTCTCTAAATCTCTTTCCGTCCTGCTTCAGATCTGATGCTCTAGGCTTAGAGTCCAATGATGGAACCAATGATGGAACCAATTATGGAACCAATTATGGAACCAATAATGGAACCAATAATGTGTCTAAAAGCACAGATGTGATAAGCCAGTGTCATTATATCTCCACTATGGTAAAGACCGAGAAAGTCGCATAATGTGGTTACAATCGCAGCGCCCCATAGCAGATCGAAAAAGCGAAAAGGCAGGAGCCACAAGGGGGGGTTTCATGAATATCTTACAAAAGAGCCAAGCTGGGCGAGAAACGCGGTGCTGTTCGGCCATGGCCAGTGCACACTTCGTACTCTCATGGTTGATGGTGAGCTCGCCACAGTTGCTGGGCAATTACAATCATTGTTGGTCCGATTGAGTCCTTCCGCAGCTATAGCAGTATTGTTCACTATGTGCACACATGATCCTATTTACAACTGCGTCCTGGGAAGGCCTTCCCACCTTTTCTTGGCGATGGCCGATGCGGACCCCCTCTATATACCCCATCACGATCCGCTAGGCTTCGCAACACGCCCCCATCCGTGGTCGCAACCGAGACGGACACCGCCTAACTATTAGCATAGCTAGTAGAGAGCCGTGCACTCTCCTACAAATTTTTAAAAATTGTAAATAAGGAGAAATGTGCTGCTTGAAGCCTAGTATGCTATCGATAGGATAGATGTGATGACCCATCATTGCCAGTTAATATGTGTTTTCCCAGGATCCGAGAGAGTTTTATACAGTAGGTGACACCTCATGAGTGCAGATAATTGGGATAAGGCTCATTGTGAGTGAATTGCACCTTGTCATGTCTAATATTGATTCTAGAGTGGGGAAGGAGGACAATGTTGTACCATGTGATGAAAAGTCCTGCGGCAGTCGATTTCTACCCCCTCCCCCCCGAAAATTGTTGAAAATTCAAGTTAATCCTTCATTATTAACATGCAATCGAGTCTCATTCAACGCTAAGCCCTAATTGATTTTTTTTTGCATACGTCACTCCATGCATACGCCAAATCCTACATACAGAACTCCTACGGAATCGGGATCAGCGGCATCGACGCAGTTTGACTCTATCACATATTCGGCCATACAATGTCAAGTATCCCGCATCTTAGGATGGCATTTCAATTCAGGCTACATTGAGTCATTGGGCTCTGAAAGAATTCAGTACTCAGTACTGATACCGCTGTCTGAACTTCTTCTTCTTGATTCCATCTCTCATCTCTCGTTATAAACGCATACTAGTCAGTGAGGAAGATAGATCTAGAGGGGTGGAATTGAAGCCATAAACTAGGCCTCATCCCTAGGAATAAAGAGATTAGACAGACAGTTTTCATAATTCCAACTCATACCCTTGTGAAAGATTCTATGGTATTACATGCTGCTTAGGATACTGATCTTCAAAGTTGTATAGTATTCGACAAAAAAGCATCTCTACATGCAACTTCATATTTCACATTCACACTACCAAGATGGTAAATGAATTTTTTTTTTTTGTTTTTGTTGATGAAAATGGTAGGTCAGTTGAATAGCCCTACTGTGAGGATTTTACTTGGATAGAATCGAGACCGCTAGAACGAACGGTATGTTGGCTCCGCCAATCTTTTTTGATGGGCGATCTAACTGGGAAGCCGTTGCACGTGATGGGATTAGCGTGTCGCATTTAATTGATGTACCTTTACTCAAGCCGCTCATCCCTACAGTCACTGAGCAAATCAGAGTGCTCAGATGATGATCAGTGAGTGGATCACGTTGATTATGTAACGACCCGTGATCAAGTCGGAATACTCAGGGACGTGCTCAGTTTTACTTAGTGGCCAAAATGCGGCAAGAGGTGAGCACTAAAATGGAAAGGCAAAGGCCTTGAGTGCCAGGCATTATCCGGTGCATTTATACTCATAACGCACATGTACCTGGCACTGAATGTGTTGCAAAAGATCCTGGCCTTGAGATCAAAAGTTAAGGATTGATTTAATACTGCATCCTTAGGGTCAGGTGCAATTGACCTTGCAGAAAAAAAAAATAAACAAAGAAAATTGGAGATCTGAGAAATTCAGGGGTAGAAGGGCAGCTTTCCATGGATTCGACCACACCGTACCATCGGCCGTGCTAACTGCATGACTAATGAATGCCTCCATTTGGCCAATCAGCGTCTATCAGACAAACAATTGAGTTCATATCTTCATTCTGATTGGTTAGGATCTGTCCACGCCGTAATGCATCCTTCAGGCTAAACCTCTTCGGGACCTTCTCTTCTCTCTCCCTTTATGGGGCGTAGGGACGATGCGGCCGCAGACCAAGAGAGAAAATCAGGCTCTGGAGTCACCTTATTGGACATTGTTACCCCAAGGTGGAGAAATGAGTAACAGCTGGCCAATGAAATGATGAAATGGTAGCATGGGAATATAATTGGCTTGCAGTTACTCCTTTCTCCACCCTAAGCAACAAAGTCCTTCTGTAGTTTTCTTTCACTTCTACATTACAGCCGGTCGGTATTGGGGGCCCAAGAGAAGCTCGGCGGTTCGCCCATTTGGACAGAAAACAAAGGAGGCTTCCGGCCAATTCTATGAATCCCTGGACAGAGTCAGCTTCATGTCTTCCGTTACCAAGGCCATTTAATTGGCCTCCGTCGCAGTCTTCGCCTGAGTCTCAGCACTCAGCAACACTTGATTCATAGACGCTGAGACTATCATCATATTAATCTTTGACCGCACGGGCCTGGTGATTGTTGGACGCCATCCTTGCCCGTCTACCCTTCACTCTTCTTTCTGCTGGCTATCTTTTCTATTTCCCGAAGGGCGATCTATTTCCCTTCAAGCCAATCAATGCAAATGAGTTCACTCAGAAATTTCATATTGCGCGTCTCGCCGTGCAATGCAACCTGTGGAGGGAAGATTCACCTACAATACATTGCATTGCATATGCGCGCCAATCAGGATCAACTATGCTATGTAAAGCGAGACGCGCACACATAACGTGACATTTCCATGGAGTTGACGTCCGATCTGTTTTGTTGGATGCGAAAGCTTAGTCGAAGTAACTGGTATTATTCTATTTTATCTACTTTTATTATCATTTTGCGTTAGTACAATACGCGCCGGACGGCTTAAATGACCGAGAGCGCTCCAAGCCATTAGCTATTAATTGCTGAACAAACCTTTTCTCTTGGCGTATCGCTTGGTTGATGCTTACAGTGCTTGGCCCAGAGGGATGGATCAGTAAAAGTGCTCTTGGCCATTTGCGGGATCAGTGAAACCGTGAGGGATAAGGTCTATAAATTGAAGGTGAAATTCCCCCTACCATTGTCTTTAATCTCACCCACCCAGAATAAGCTGATTGTGCAATCCTTTATCTCATACCAAAAGTCCCGTCCTCAGCTTTCTTGGCACCATGGCTACTGATACGACGGCCTACAACGTCTACCGAGTCTATTTCAAACAAAGCGACAAGCCCGATCATCAAGGCATTGCTCTTGTTCCCGCGCAGATAGTGAATAAGGCTGTGGAAGATTCTACCACGTCACGGTGACCTGGGCCTGGGCATGGATTATGACCCGCGTCCCGGGTACAATTTTCAGGGAACGAACAGCTATAAAGACTCAGCATTTCAATTTCAGATCCCGAGAGCGAAGCTCTCCGACTTCGAAGGAATTGCTGCGAAGCAGAAGGTTCCTCACGATCCACGTGTACTCACGGAAAAGAATCCTTCCCCACCACCTCGAAATTGTGCTGATTGGGTCGACGATGTTTTGAAGGAGGCGAAGAACAAGCTAGTGGGATGAGGCTTCGATTATAAAGGAATAAATGTGGAACCGAGGGGATAGCACCAGGAGTTGTTGAGGGTAGATTAGATTTTCAAATACCTATTGTATGTAGTGACCAGACCTTGATACACATACACGCTAAATCAATAGCTTTTCCATCAAAAAAGAGTGTATGAAGAATTCAGCGTGATACGGTTAGAGAATTTGCATCAGGTAGTCTGTCCAATCACTCTGCCAGCCCCATACAAGTAGTGCCTTTGCGAATTCCCAGTATTCTGGATACCAACCACTTCGCTCCCAGTCTATAATGGCGACCACATGTCCATCTTTCACCATAACATTCTGAGGCCGGATATCACCATGCGTAAATAAGATGCGGTGGGATTGAGAAAGCATTCCACTAAGAAAACTTTTGATGTGGCGTTTCGGCACATTCTTTTGATAGGCGTTAAGGAGAGCCCTGTTTAAGTCCCGCTCCGAATCGAATGGGCCTTTTCAAAGAAATAATCAGTCCAGATCAAGCGGTCCCTGCGTGTTCCATTCCCACGAGGCGGGCTCTGCAATCTTCATAGGCAAGGCTGGGGTTTGTATCGGGTCAATGATTGGCTTCCAAGGAGATGACTAAATCTGTTAATCGCAACAAAAGGGCGTCGCAGGCAGACATCAGCTGAACAAGACTTGCTGCTTGATTATTGTGTTCTCCTTCAACACAATGATTCAGAACATACTGTCGTGCTTAGAAAAAAAGCAAGTCTCGTGATGCTGCAGCAAGGATGGACGCAAGGCTTCCTCTTTTCCGATGCGAGTAACTGCAGTCTCCAGTGAGAAGATACTGTCGCATGTTGTTGGAGTTCCACTGCACTTAAAGTCGGTCGTCTCGAAACATTCCATTGTGATATATGCGAAGGTTGCACAATCGTGAGAATCCGCCAATGAATCTACATGAGCAAGTATTATCAAGAGGAACTTTAAAGCACTGCGTGATGTTGCCCTCGAACGGTCAGGCAACACAAAAGAATGTATCTGTACTGTCCAGTCGTATCGAAGAGTATCCAGGATGCTGAAGATAACAATCAAGATTTCTGCTCGAATGCCTGGGCTTAGACCACCGAGCCAGGCCTGAACCTCCTTTGGTCGAATATTTCCATCGTTCAGTTTCGCTTCGAGAGTATTAGGATAAAATAACGTTCCAGCAGAAAAATGCGGTATCAAGTCTGCGATCAGCCTCCTTTATCGAACTCTTTTAGCTACTCCGGTGCAGTAGCTCACTTGAACTCCCCAGTAAAAATCTAGGTATTGAATGAGTACTTGGGGCGGATATGCGAGCGCTCGGTCTTTCATCGGGATTCCTGTCTGTTTATTCCAAGTTTCCGTAGCTTGGCAAACAAAAATCCTGCCCCCCCCCCTGGGCTGCAAATTGTCGCTGTGACTTTTTCCAGTAGGATCGGCTTGTTTCCAATTCTTCCAAGACATTTGCTGATCTGGTGCGGGACTCGGTTTCGACGAGAGGTTGCAAGCCGCGTTTACTGAGACCAATGAGACTTTCCATTTTCACAAGCAAAAATGAAACCATCTCCGATTTTTATGGCGACAGGAGAGCAACCCTCATCTTCTTGAATTACCAGGTATCCAGTGTATCTTCGGCATGTCCCAAGATGTCATGACTTTGCGTGAGTGTTTGAAATTGTGCCTCCAAGGGTTGACCCGCCAATGAAACTTCGCTGGAACGGAATAATAAGACCTGCCCACGGGTCATACTACCCAGACAAGCGAGATTGACAAGTTCGGCTACCAAAAATGGATACGACTCGTTCTTTTGAAGACCCATTAATCTCACCTGCTGTGCGAAGAAATCCAAGAAAAAAGGACCGTGAATAACCTCTCATGTTCGTGCTCCTTCCAGGAGGGATGGAAGTTCTTTTCTACCCCGAACGCCAGGAATGGGGAAGGGAGAGCTTCATAGAAGGCCATAGTTACTACGTAACCCCACTCGACCCGATTGCCTTACCATCATTCCGTAATATTTATCTTTGAACGCCATCAGAATGCAAGTTACCGTTCGTAGCCATTCAAAGTGAACGACAGTCTGGAACTAGTATCCCTGCTAAGCCAGAAATGCTTCCGAGATAAGGTCTACAATCAATCTATTGAACTGCATCCAAATATACGAACTAAAAGAATCATCCGCAAGGCCACAAATGACTGGGCTCGTAATCGCTTTGACCGACGTGGCATATATCTAATGCTAGACGCTTTCGATTTGCCTGGCCGTCCTTTACCCTTCTGCTGCCCCCCAGGCTGCTCTTCTGGGCGCCGAATTTTTCGAGACGAGCGCGTCGCATGCTGTGATGAAGATTCCAGCTTAGGACCAGGTTCTATATTTGCTGCCTTTGCTGTTCCCCTCGTCACTCGGCGTGCAGAAAATCTCCGCCGATTTGAGTCAGTGGTCGTCACTGGGCATCCAGAAGAGGAGGCGGAAATGTCGGTTTTAGACGGGCAGGCTGATGGCTTCACGACGGTGATAGGGCCGGGTCTCATCAATCGAGGATCAATATTTGTCATATCGAAATCGACAGAGGAGGCGGGATTTTCAGTGCCTTGCCGACCCACTAATTCCATAGATGTTTCTCTGGAAGAACCGTCACCGTGGCTAACCCGTGGCCTTTCGGTGAGATGACATAGTTTAATTTTGATATCATATTTGTGTTCTTTATTAGCATAGGCTAAAAATTCGGTGATTTTGGCAAACTTGGGAAGAGTGCGACATGCTTCCCAGTTGCAACTGATCCCGTCGTGTGCATGAAGCAGATGAGAGTCCGGGATAGGGAGCTCCCAGTCTTCTTCAGCGGAACTATCAGCATCGCGTTCCTCAACATCAGATTCGCCGAGAAGCATTTGCTTGATCTGCCTGTCAACTTCAAGCACGGGGGCATTATTAAAATAGTCCTTTCTGGCTGTCTCGCGAGTTTCGATCGCCGATGTTTTTCGAAGTTTGCCCAGGTCTTTTTTGACGGTCTCATGCCTTTGGAAGAGGTGTGGAAAGGTGTCACGGGCGTTCTTGATTGTGCCAGCCACGGACCGCATCTCCGCCATGAGCTCTCTTTTCTCGCGTCTAAGTTGCAGAATTCCAGGGTTTTGGAAAATAGCACGTTTATGCGCTTCGGTAAGATCAGATGGTGCCGATAGATCTCTCTTCCTAAGCATGCTCCCAGCGAAACGTACCAGACCATCTTGGGAGGGTCGAAGAAGAACGACATGCTGAAGGTCGCGCGCAATAAATTGCGATTGGTAATGATTTTCAAAAACTGCGTCGCCAGACTGACCGAGCACCCTTTGTCGCTCCTGGCTGATAAAATTTTCTGCGAGTAGATAGTCAGCCCCGTTGTGAGATATCCCATCTATCATAGCGAAGATGAATCCATCATATCGCGTTCACCAAATAACATACTGTTGACTTCATTTGCCGTCCAGCGGCGGAAATTATAATGCCCTGTATCGTCTTCAAATCTAGCATCTCGACCCAACTCCTTGAGCGCCTGCCGACTTAAATCATAGGTCATTGGCAAAGACCCATCGAGTCCGTAGCCGTAGGGAGTGCGTTCAAGACGTCGAAGGAAGGGTACATTAAGAACTTCGGGCTTCCACCGGAGGGGAAGAAATGGACTGCCTCTTGGAACTCGTAGCCGCCAAATGAGCTCTGGTGTGAGGTCGGTATTAGCAAAAGACCCATCGCGGAAAGCGAAGGCAATGATTTGAGCTATCGGGCAATATGCCAGTTGATAATCGCTGTGCATGAAGAATTTGGTTCTGTTAGCAAGGATCAGTATCGAAGTTGCTTCATGAGAAATTCAAATCAAAAATTTCAGCTTACCCATCAGCACCTTCCGGTCGACCTTTGAGATTGCGAAACTCGATGATGGCACAGAGGACATCACGTTTACTTTGAGGGTCTTTCAGGTAGAGAAGTTCAATATCGCGATAGCACACCGAGTCCGGAAGATCTTTCAAGGTAATGTGCTTTGGAAGATCACTCTGGAAGGTATCATCCCGTTTGCGTTTGCCCAAAGCTGGAGTGCCAGGTGATGAGGTGTCTTGAGGAAGCAAGACGCCAGGTCGCGTGCCTGTGATGGCGGACCAGAGCTGGACTGTAGCAAACTGAACAATCATGCTCCTATGACGAAAGAATCTCGAATGGACCCAGTGATGCCGGTAAATCACACCAAATACATCTATATCTAGAGTGTTTTTGTCCTTCGTTCATCGGGGGATTCTGCACTCAGCTGGAAACAGACCTACGAGAAACTTTTCAAGATTAGCATACTCTTTTAGGGACGTAAGGGACATTACTTACTCGTCGCATCTGTTGACGGGCATCCTCACCGACGCGGCGACGGGCGAATAGCTCGAAGTATTGACAAAGGCGTCGCCAGTATTCATCATACGACTGAAGCAGTTTCTTTCGTGATGTTTTGAACATCCAGTCAAAAAAGTTCATGTAGATCGTCTGATCCTCCAAAAGAAGAAAGTCCACATAATCCTCGTTCGATTGAATGCAAAATCTATTCTCGTGTTATTCCCAGTCACAAGACTTTTCCCGACCAAGTGAGAACTTACTTTCGCCAATAACGTTCGATGACAGCGATGCCTTCTAAGGTCTTTGGCTTAAAGTTTGAAGGGAGCCATCCAAGACTGCGAAAATGTTCCAGTCTGGCTCGAGTTTCCTAGCAATGAATGGGATCGGTCCAGTATTGGTGCTCATTGGTGTTCAGGCGTAGGTGCCATGAAGGAGATCAAATACAAAGACCAGGGTGGAAATGTTGTGCTGTGGGAAACGACAACGTCAAGGTCGGCTTGAGGCGTGGGCAACGAGGATGAGAGAATGGGAGGTGCAAGGACACAGGAGGGGATGGAAGGCGAAGCATCTTATAGGCGCTCAAATGGACCGGGCGAAAAGGTAGGGGACACGAATTCAGCTGAAAGGGAGCCATTTTCGGCGTCTTTTTGGTCGCCAGTGGAAACGAGGGGAACAAGTGTGCAAGTCGAGCGTCAACATCAGGACTGGAGGATGACTAAAAGTGCTGGGCGGGTGCAGAATAGAGGTGTTACAGGGCAGTGGGCGGTCAAGGGGCGGCTGGACGTCCAAAGTTACGGGTGGAAAGGCAGCCGTTTCTGGCCTCAAAAGCGGTCATTTTCGGCGCCAATCCCACTGGTCCTCATATTCTAGTTGTAAACTATAAGGTATGTTTTATATTGTAACTGCCATTCGAATTCAGCGCAACGATGCAGCAATTTCCATGTTATTATTCGCTTATGCAGTAAGAGGCAATTAAACCATATTTTCATTTGAGTAGGAGATTAGAATCCCCGGAATAAATCAATACAATCTGAAAAAGAAACCGCTAGTCGCGGACAAGCCATCAAAGCAAAGACACTTGGATGAAGCGAGCAAATAGTCACACATTGTCTATTCGGGGCAAGAGGTGTCGAACTTGACCTTGCGGTCCGCGGTGAACAGACCCCAGTGCTTCTCATCCTTCATTTGGCCGTTGTCACCCTTGGTATCGGGCTTCCAGGACTCATCGAAGGCCTCGAAGTAAAAGAGATCAACACCCCAATCGAGCATGCCACAGATACCAGTCTTCCAGAATTTCTCAGCATTCTTGGTACCGGCCTTGGCAGCCTGGTAGTCGGAACCGCCATCGGTGGGCCAGCCGGTCTCACCTGTGACAATGTTGATTTGGTCGGCCTTGTCACCGGCAATCTTCTGAATGTGCTCCATAGCGCCGGCCATATCGTCGAAGTAGGTCTGGTAGGCCTGGTCGGCGGCAGTACCCTGCCAGTAAGCAAAAGCATTGGCCAAGCTGTGCAGTGGGGTCAGTATTGTTGCGCAAAGTTCCCATTGTTGTTCTTTGTTTTCCCACTTACACATATTTTACAACGGGCTCCTGGGTGAATAGTGCGTCACCGGTGCCATCAGCGAGCTTGTTCCAGCTCTCGGCGGTGCCGACAAGGACACCCTCGGGCACGTTATCCATGACGTGGCTGATGTAAGAGTGGAGCTGGGGTCCAGTCAAGTCACCACGATAGAGAGTCTCTGATCCGACGGTGATGGCGTGAATGACGTCCTCGTAACCGGGGATGGCCTTCTGGATGGCGGCCCAATCTCCCTTGAAGGAAGGCTCCTCCAACAGATTATTGGGATCGGTAGGCTTGCCAAGCCTAAATACAATGAGCTTGGTTAAATATAGTTCCAATTAGGGGGTGGGGGAAATAGTTCAAAAAAAGACTTACCAAATGCCGAGAACGACCTTGAAGCCCTTGTTTTTGGCAGCAGGTAGGATGTTTTGAGGAGTCGTACACTCAGTGCCGGAGTAGGTACGGACGAGAGTAGACAGGCCCTTCAGGGCATCGAAATCAGCCTCATAGTCGCTGGTGGACTTGCAGGTCCCATCGGGGTTCTTATCACCGAGCGAGAAACCGAGAGTACCCTTAGCAGAGACCAGGGCCGGGGCAGCGGCCAGCAGGAGGGAAACAAGACCAGAGGTTCGCATTGTGAAAGATAGGGGAAAAGAGAGAATGAGAGACTTCAAGAGAGAAAAGAATGTAAGGGTTTAAAAAGAAAAAGAAGGTACGTCAGGGTCCAAGAAGAAAGACCCTGATCGGAGATTCGGGGGGTTTAGGCCCTGACACTGGCACTTCTCCAGTTCCCCACTGGAGTTTATAGGGGTGCAGCTTAAACCAATCAAACTAAAGGAAGCTATTCTTGGACCCGTGGATGAAACAACTCCCCTTTTGAGGTCTGAACTGTGTAGATGTATGACTGGGGTGAACCATTTTTACCATTTTTACAGTGATGTTCTTTAACCGGATCAGAATTCCCTCACAATCTCATTGAAAGATTCTAATAAGTGTAGTATTTAAGACCCATCTTTGATCTCCTTCTCTTAGATACAGCTGTAGAGTCGTGATGTCACCTTGACAATGCCCAGATACCTAGATGCCCCGATTCAGATTGATTTCTGGAATAGCGCCCCCATGTGGAGAGACTTGGGGGAAATCGATCGGATGGCAATGACCCCCATTCTGTTTTGTCCACACCGCCCACAGCCTGCCGATCCCACTCGGGGAAGAGAACCATAGAGAGATATGTCTTTGGAACGGAATTGCCTGTGGTTCACTACAATCTGGCCAGGTCGGCTTCTCTTTGCACAATTACTTTGTCGCCTTGGGACACAATACAGTGAGGACCTGGCTCGTGCATCCCCGATTTTGTCCCTTGCTGCCAAAATGAGCTTGGGAGATCTCAAACCACCTGCGGGGTTCACAATTAGCGAATCACTCTGGTCAACCAGGTAACATTCACACAGGATCCATTGTGTAATGTTAGAGAATTGCCTCTCGTTGTGGATTGGTTAGTGGCAATCAAGAGTGCCCCATATCACTGTTGGCCATCCTGAACCGTATCGAGCCACCCCGACGTCACTAGGAAGAAGACCTATAAGATCCGTACAATAGAGATTCGGCTCAGTTGAGGTTCTGTCAGTTCTGTCCCTATAGGCCATATATCGTGAGTTCACATCTGGCTTTCTTTGTAGTCTACCCGAGTCTGGAAACATTCAAGAGTCCACTAACCCTTCTCATACAGACACGCGCAAGAAGGCATGTTGACAGATATAGACACATCTCATAGACATTGCCCTTCCTCTGCCCAAAAATCAAAGTCAACCGTCGGCATTTCCCAGCCCCGCCCAGCTGCAGCTCCATCTCTGGATGGATGCCCAGGCTCTATTGAGTAGTAGCATTGATAGTCTGATCAAGCTACACTAGTGGAAATATCATTCGAAAATGTGGACAGGTGGCCAGTGAATGAGATGCCTAAAGCCAGTAGGCACCGAATGGCAGGGGTGGGATGAGTAAGGGGTGGATTTGGTGCATGTTATTCCCGAGGTCTTCAGAGAGGATTGAGAATGGGGAGATGAAGGAGGCACTCGAAAATACGGGCTTTTAGTTCTGCGGGGGTTAGGATTAAAATTGATGTGCTAGTTGGGCACTAAGCCACGAAGCATGTGAGTGGGGGCTTGTCAGAGTCTTCGATGCGTTGGCAGTGGCTCTGTGGCTTGGGAGTTCCTGGGGTTAGCCGAGACCGCGTGGAATGCCAATGTAACATTGTGGCCAGACTCACCCGCTTGGTTATTATAGTATGCTGGCATTGATTGTAAGATTTCAGCTATTGTTAACAAGCTCTATCATACAAAGTGTTTCAGACATGATCCATGGAGGGTATGATAATATCCGGCGATAGATGATGAACAGAACGCCTTGTGGTTTCTATTACCTCCAGCCAGTCTTTGCTGGGGCTACTTGTGTGATCCTAAATTTTTGAACCCCTTCCCAAACCGAACGCCCGCCAGCCCAAATCACAGCGCAAAATTCTTCTCCTTGAGGTAGAGCTCCTTGAGGGTGCTCAGTTGGGTCACAGCCATGGTCTCCCGCCCGAGCTTGCGGGGAAGGTCGACGATGACGTAGTGCATCATGGCGAGCCCGTACTGCCCAAAGAATCCAATAATACGATCGCCAGATGATCGGAGGAGGGCTGCCAGGAGAGCAATTTGCGTCTCCTGCAACTCTGACGGTGAAATGGCCAGAATCTTGTGAATAGATGCCCAGAACATGGTGTTCGGGAATGGGTTACGACGGGGTGACTTCGCGAAGTTGCGAAGGGTCATAGCAGCATATCCCGCACCAAGGGCGGTCATGCGATCCATGTGAACCTGTTCAGTAATCCAAGAACCAGTGTCTGCAGAACGCCACCAACCTAGAACACGACGTCCGCCCTCGGTCTTGTCATTGCCTGTGAATCCCCACAGAGCGGGACAGACAACACGGTATTTGGCCCACATAATATCGGACATGTGTACTCCTTTGTATGTGAACATATCGAAGGAGAAGATTTGAGCAGCAATGATGCCGATCGGTTCGGCGTGGGATTGTTTGATGGAGGCTTCAGCCAAGAGAGAGGAAATCAAGCTCTTTGCAAGAATGTTTAATCCATAAATGAGCATTGCCGGTACCCTATTCTCTGACTTTGCAATCTCTTCAGGTGGGAAAGCGATGAAATTCCGAATATCCACTGTTGGCTCCGGGTAGGCAAGAGCTTTCTCAAGTTCGGATTTAAGTTGAGTGATCTGAGATTCGTTCAGATAGTCAGTATCCAGACACAGACATCCGATAGTGAGGAAGGGGTTTTGTACCTGTTGCTTATTCGCACCGGTTCCAGCTCGAAGCTGGCCAACGGATTTTTTGATGGAGCGCCGTAAGTTGCCCATGGTCGCCTTGAGGTCAGGCTGGGCTTGGCCAATGTCCTTGAGCCATTTGCGCATTCCTTTGAGAGTCTTGTGTAGTTCAACGTAACGTTGCTGCTCTTGGATTTCCCCTGCCGAAAGATTCCCAGCACCAAGTTTCTGCTGCTGTTGGCTGCGGGCCTTTTGGTCGGCCTCTTCCTGCAACTTTCGAGCCTCTTCATCCTGTTTACGTTTCTGGGCGTCGGCCTGCTCGCGTTCTTTGCGGAGCTTCTCCTCAATCGCGGCTTTGCGTGCGGTTTCAAGGGCAGCAGCTTTCTTAGCCGCCTCCTCCTGGGCTTTCTTCTCGGCCTGCTCTTTGGCTTGGCGTTCAGCCTCAACGCGTGCGGCTGCTTCTCGTTCGCGGCGTGCTTTTTCAGTCTTTTCGCGTTCAAGTCGTTCTTGTTCCTTGCGGATCGCTTCTTCCTTCCGCAGGCGCTCTTCCTCTTCGGCGAGGAGATGATCTTTTAAGGTTGTCTCCGCTTCCTCGCGGACGCGGTCGTGGAAGGCGGCAGCCTGGTCAAGAGCAGCCGTGTGGACTGCTTCACGCTCACGGTCGATCCGGTCAAGATTCTCGTAAAATTGTATTCGCTCATACTGGTGTACCTTCTTCAGATCAGCGTCAAAAATTTTGACCTGCTCGAGATCGCGGACGAGGTCAAGCATTAGCTGCTTAGACGGACTGTCCAAAGGTGGGACATGGGTTCTGAACCGAGTCATTGTGGGTGTCGACATTTGAGTAATTATTTCTTTGTTCCCAAGGTCGCCGGCGAGGAGTGGTTGAGTGGTGAATGTTTGAGGAAAGAGAGTGGAGGTTCGGAGGAGTAGTGAGGGGAAAGGGTAGTCAAGTAGATATGTAGAACTCAAGTGACTGAGACCATGTCCGTGGCCAGAGTAGTTCAGAAGTGTCTTGAGTATAGAACAATATCTCAAAGCGAAGTGAGGTTCACAACTGATGTACCATCAATCTGAATTTGACGGTAGGAGGAAGGAGGAACGGCACAGCGTAAGAGTAATTGCACCTAGTCTTTGAAGGGACGGAGGAAGAACGTAAATTGCGCGTGCAGATAGTGAATAATTGGACGTTGTCGCGTCAAAACTGGTAGAAGGGAGGGTCCATGGAGATTGAAGCTATCGGAAGGTTGGGATTAGCATAGATGTAGCTTTCGAGGGGCACAAACAAAATCAAGCGTTTGGCTGCATTGCGTAACCATCCAATAGTAAGCAACTTGAGGTTTCAACGTACATCAATGTACCTTTGACCTTCAATTTGTCCTCAATGTTTCAGAGCCCTTATCTTGAAGCCAAAGAAAATAAATTACCTGTAAAGTTCAATCTTACCTCTCACGTCTCACCGCTTTCACCGCCTTACTGTTTTAGCCACTAATTTCGGTCTCAGGCTGTTGACCACCCTTGTCCCAGTGCTGAAAGAAGATTGATGTACATACGGGATACCGCAATTAGTGATTTTAAACTTGATGTTGACAGTAACTTATATCAACCGAATTTTTAGTATTTGACTGTCAAAGAGGGTCTTCTAGAGCCCCCCTCCCTTTGCAAGGGCCCCAAAGATGAATGAGTAAGCAAGACCCGCGAGCCGGTTCGGTTCCCTGGCGCGCTCCCGCTTGGAAGCGTTAACGTTTACATCATTGTGAGCATCATCCATTTTTGACCTACACTATATAATTGGATAACAAAATACATGTTAGTCAAATTTATCCGATCATACCGGACTTGTGCTTGCCAACAAGCACTTATTTAGGGTTGCTGTAATTGAGCAGCTCGGATACCGTTCCTCGAGCTTTAAAAGACCCTAAGCTAGCCAAACCCACCACTAGCTGTTCTATATTTGAACTTGTGCACAGAGTCCTAAGGGAGAGTCCGTGTTTCCGAGTATGCAGACTTCACGCTGGCTCCCATCTACGAGTAGACCCCAATGATCTTACTAGATACTTTAAGTGGGGGCTCACAGGAGTTCAACGGATGCATCAGGATGATGATGAAGTGGTAGCAACGGCGATCATCCACGGCTCCTCATGGAAAAGAGTATGATGGATAACTGTTAGGGTATTTACATGATCCACTCCAGGATTATTGCGCTAAAAGTTGTATTAAAACCTTGTTCGGTCATTTCCGAACGCACCCTCTTCTTTCCGTACCAATGGCCCTCTCCCCACACCTCTTTGTATCTCCAGCATCACCTTTCTTCTTCTCCTTTCCCCCCCTCCTCTCTGTTCTTATCCCATCCCTCTCTTCTTCACCCCCCATATCGCTCCTTCGAGTGGAATTAGTCGATGGTTTCATTGTCTATTCTATCCTTCCCTCTTATTTCAGTATTTGCTGTCATTCTCTTCGGGGATCAACTCTGAATCCCCGTTTTAGAACTTTGGATTCATCCTGAAGGCAAGCTCGTTTCAACGGCTTTCTTCGCTTAAAGCCCACCCTGGTCCTCCATCGAGGTGCTTTTTGTCGAATTCCCTTTTTTGTCGGCTGCAGTCGTGCTTTCCAGCACAGCTCCATTTCCTCGGTCCTTCCAACTCCTGTTCGAAGCTTCATCCTGCAGCTACGGTATTACTCAATCCAAGCTTGCCTCGAACGTGCAATTGCCTCGACTTTTACTTGTCACCATCCAGTTGCCCCTCATCACCTCTTGGACTTGTAACAAAAAAAAGGGCGATCATCCCACATTGAACTCTGCAGACGTCATTTTTGGAATGCTAGGGTTCGGAGGTCGTCGTTAGTTCCATCTTGCAGGTAAGAGGATCGTGACATTCTCCATGCAGTTGCTTTTGGAAGTTTCACCCGGCCTTGATTGCCCCTGCCACTTTTTGATTGTCATTTTTGAGGTCATTGTCAAGTTTGCTTCTTTCCCCCTGAGATCGAAGCCGCCGTTGAGTCCGCCCTTCCCTCGGGACTTATACGCTCTGACATTGCCTTGTTCCCCTCTTCTTGCCTTGTCTCATTCCTTCTGCTATCCTACGCCCTTACTGATTCACTCTTTGTCACGCTTCTAGGATTAATCACGTATTGAAAAACACAATCCGCACATACAGACCCCTTTTGGTCGGCCTGCGATCCATCTCACTTGGCTCATCTGCCTTTTGGCGCAGTACCAGTCTCTCCTGTCGCCGGATTCACCCCGCCCTACACACATATTACATTCTACAGTAATTGCCAGCTTCTGTCATCTGGGATCATGGATCAACAGAGTCAATCTGGGCCTCAAGGCCCCGGTGGCCGCAAGTTCCATATTGCTCATCGGAGAAGTCCATCTGAGCTCACCCCGTTGATGAGTATGTGATTGCCTTCGTGACCGCCCTCTAGAACACCAAAATCCCATCATCGCAGCTAACTTGAACTTGTCTACAGTGGAACAACTGGCCATCCAACAACAGATCGAGTTGCTCCAGCAGCAGCAACAACAAATTGCCGCAACACACCAACAGTACGTTAGCATGGGGCTGTTGCAGCCCCAGCAACTGGGCCAGGTGCCCTCGTTTCAACCCGGTGCCTCCATGGGCGGTGTCTCCCCACAGCAAGTGAATGCGTTCCAGTTCCCGCAGGGCGGACAGCAGCAGCAGCTTGGAGCAACAATGAACACCCCGAACCAGCATTCGCACCGTCGCAACCAGTCTGCTCTCCCTGTTCTTCCTTTTGGTCCTCCCCCTGCCCCGTCTTCCGGGACATCGGGATACGCCGAATTTAATCAGCAGGGCCAAACCAACAATAACCACAAGAATGAGAACGCCGGCCGGGGTCGTGGAGGTCCTTCTAGCGGTAGTCACCAGCGCCGCCACTCGCTTGCTCTTCCTGAGGCCAAGAAAGCCGCCGAGCTGGCCCAGCAGAAGAGAACAGCTTCGGGATTCCAATTCCCAGCTCCTGCTCCTGGCGCAAGTGGCTCTGATATCCAGTCTTCATCGGATGACAAGCCTGCATCCAGCACTTCTCCGGCACCTCAAGGACCCGCTTTCCAGCGGGCCGGAAACATGCGAGCTGGTGGCCACGGCCGCAGCCAATCGATGGCCATCGGTGGTAACCGGGCTTCCATCTCCGGTCGCGGTGCTGGCGGCTTCCAATTCCCCCAAGCCAGTGAGCCAGCACCCAACCAATCTGATAATCAACGGCGATCCAGCCAGCCTGGCCATGCTCGGTCATCCTCGCGAAACTTTGAGGGCAACTGGCGCCAGCCCAACAACCAAAACCAGAGCCAGGATCAGCAGAGGCCCGTCGGTCAGCAGGGTGGATTCCAGCCCGGCCACCGCTCGCGCGGCTCCTTGAACCAGTCCATGGGCTCTATTGGTCAATTCCAGTATAGCGGTCAGCCTCAGCTTATCCAACTTCCCCAAGGCCAAGTTATGATGGCCCCTCAAATGTTCAGTAGTCAGCAACTGAACCCCCTCCAGCTGGCTCAGCTCCAAGCGCTTCAGCAGCAGAACGCCCAGGGTATGGGTGGTCTTCAGGCGAGCCAGCATGCCCCGCCCCAAATGTCTGTTCAACAGCAGCAACAGCAGCGGAAGACCCTTTTCACTCCCTACCTTCCCCAGGCAAATCTGCCCGCACTCCTTAGCAATGGACAGTTGGTCGCTGGTGTTTTGCGTGTCAACAAAAAGAACCGTTCCGATGCTTATGTGACCACTGATGATCTGGATGCCGACATCTTCATTTGCGGTAGCAAAGATCGGAACCGCGCCCTTGAGGGTGACTATGTGGCAATTGAGCTTCTTGATGTCGACGAAGTGTGGGGTCAGAAGAAAGAAAAGGAGGAAAAGAAGAAACGCAAGGATATCACTGATGCCCGCTCTAACAGTAATGCTGGAAATGACAAGCTTGGTCGCTCCGATTCCACTGGTGATAGACAGGAAGTTGGCCCGGATGGAAGCATCCGTCGACGTGGTAGTCTTCGCCAGCGCCCTACGCAGAAGAAGAACGACGATGTCGAGGTCGAGGGCCAGAGCCTTCTTCTGTGCGAGGAGGACGAGATCAGCGACGAGCAGAAGCCTTTGTACGCCGGCCATGTTGTGGCGGTCATTGAGCGTGTTGCGGGTCAGATGTTTTCAGGAACCCTGGGTCTCTTGCGTCCCAGCAGTCAGGCCACGAAGGAAAAGCAGGAGGCCGAGCGGCAAGCCAGAGATGGCGCCCACGGCCGTTCGCAGAATGACCGTCACCAGGACAAGCCGAAAATTGTCTGGTTCAAGCCTACTGATAAGCGTGTTCCACTTATTGCCATCCCCACAGAGCAGGCACCTCGGGACTTCGTTGAGAAGCACCAAGACTACGCCAACCGAATCTTTGTTGCTTCTATCAAAAGGTGGCCTATCACCTCTCTGCACCCCTTTGGCACTCTCGTTGAGCAGCTTGGAGAGATGGGTGATTTGCGGGTTGAGACAGATGCCCTGCTCCGCGACAACAACTTCGGTTCGGATGACTTCTCAGATGCTGTGCTGAAGAGCATCGGCTGGGAGGATTGGTCCATCTCTAGCGAGGGAGATGCCCTGACTTCACGACGTGACTTCCGTGAAGAGACCATCTTTACGATTGACCCCGCCGACAGCAAGTCCCTCGAGGATGCGTTCCATGTGAAGAGGCTTGCCGATGGCAAGGTTGAGATCGGTGTTCACGTGGCCGATATTGCTCACTTCGTCAAGGGTAACTCTCTAGTAGATCGTGAGGCCAAGAAGCGTGGTACTGCAGTCTACTTGGTCGATCGAATCATGAACATGTTGCCCACCCGTGTTTCCACGGAGCTTTGTTCCCTCGTTCCTGGCGAAGATCGCCTCACAGTCAGTGTAGTCTTCAAGGCCAACCCCACCACTGGTGTGGTGGATGAAGATGTCTGGATTGGCAAAGGTGTCATCAAGAGCGCTGGCCGTCTTGACTACGACCAGGTCAACGCACTTGTTGAGGGCAAGCCCGATGTTAACACCAGTGGCATCTCTGCCGACAGCATCCACTTGTTGCACGTAAGTTTATTCTGATCCTACCACTCGGGGTTTTCCCCCATGCTAACAAAAACAATCAGAATACTGCTGGCAAATTCCGTGAAGCCCGTTTCGGTAACCGCGTGTCAAACGTACCTGTGCAGCGTCTGCTTCAGCAGCTTGATGACGAGAATGTGCCAGTTGAATACAACATCTTTGAGTCAACCCCGGCACATGAACTTGTTGAGGAGCTTAGCCACCAGGCCAATTTCTTCGTTGCTCGCAAGCTTGTGAGCGCTATGCCGGACAGAGCTTTCTTACGTCGTCAGTTTTCGCCCAACTCTCGTCGTCTTACTTCGTTTGTTGAGCGCATGAACCGCCTTGGCTTTGAAATGGACTCAAGCAGCAGTGGCAGCCTCCAAAGCTCTCTCTGCAAAGTTCAAGATGTGGATCTCCGCAAGGTAAGTGTCTTTCCTGTTCTCGCTAGTGTAATTGATTGTATTAACGCAAGATGTAGGGTATGGAGACTCTCATTGCCAAGGCCATGCAGCGTGCCAAGTACTATGTCAGCAGTGGTGCTCCCGATGAGATGCGCCAGCACTACATGCTCAATGTGCCAGTTTACACGCATTTCACTAACCCCTCTCGGCGCTATGCCGACATCCTTGTGCACCGTCAACTCGAGGCTGTGCTCTCCGAGGGTGCCGTGGAGTTCAATGATGATATCGAGTCGCTGAACAAGACTGCCGATCTTTGCAACAACAAAAAGGACTCAGCTCTCAACGCCCAAGAGCAAAGTGTGCACATTGAGGCGTGCCGTAAAATGGACCGAAAGAGTCGCGAGATTGGCGGTGATCTCATCAGCGAGGGCATTGTACTCTGCGTCTACGAGTCCGCGTTTGATGTCCTCATTCCGGAATTCGGCTTTGAGAAGCGTGTGCACTGTGACCAGCTGCCGCTCAAGAAGGCTGAATACCGCAAGGACAGTCGTGTACTTGAGCTGTACTGGGAGAAGGGTGTTCCCTCATCCGCTTACATCCCTGAAGACGAGCGTCCTAAGCCCGGTAACTCCCGTGCTGCTCAAGCCGCTGCTGCTGCCCGTGAGGCCGAAGCTGCCAGAGAGCGTGCCAGAGAGCGTGACGAAGCCATGCGTAAACAAACTGAGACCGGCACAATGTCTGCCGACGATGTTGATGCTCTTTTCGACGATGATGAAGATGTGGATGATGTCACTGAAATGGCAGCTGGTGTGTCGCTCAACGCCACCGACCGCTCGACTCAGAGCATGCCGCCCTCGCCTACACGCAACGGTCACCACCAGCAGGGGCCTCACCGTACTCGTTCGGATCCCAAGATTGCCTCCAGCACTGCCGATGCACCTGAGAACAAATTGACCAACAAGGAGAAGTACTTGAACCTGTTCAAGTTGCGTGAGGTGGATGGAGAGTTCATCCAAGATGTCACAGAGATGACCCGTGTTCCCATCATCCTGAAGACTGACCTGAGCAAGAGTCCTCCGTATGTATTCCCAGTCAGCTTTCTTTTTTAGCATGAGAGTTCCCAAACTAACTGCAATTTCCGTTCCAGATGCCTCACTGTTCGGTCTGTCAACCCCTACGCGCTGTAGTGGTCTGAAACGCAGCTATGTTTTTTTCATGGGATATATTTTCTTGCCTGTCGCCCTACAGATCCTTCGCTCAAGCGGAGCATGCTGTGTCTCGTGCACGCCTACGGACATAATCCAATCCCGACGTGGGTCGAACATATCGTTATCGGCATTTTTCCTTGGTTACGCTTTTTCTCGGTGGCTTGATTCTATCCCAAATTCTACCCATCATGTTTCCAACGTGTCCAGGGATCACTATACTTATCCTGTTATATGTGTAAAGCGGTTGTATGTCTTTTTTTTTTTGAGCATTTTAGTTGAAACCTGGGCAAATCTCTTAGTGTCCGAGTTTGCCTGGTTTTCTTTGTTCTCGTTCTCTGAGAATGATTGGAAACTTGGCGGGAAGGACATTGCAGCTCGATAGCCCCAGAAATCCTTCCATTAATCTATGGTGTTACAAACTTACACACATCTTCCAGTGCTTCAGCATGTGTACAACTAGTCTATTTGGTCATAAGATCAAGAGGGCATCATGAGATTGCTACAGTGCAAGTTGGACATAGAATGTAGAAGTCATGAGGTTGCACTATATTGTTGACATTATCGACTCCGTCACCTCGGTGTTGCTCAACTCTTTTTCTAGGGGTTGAAGCCGATCACAGTGCTCGTGGAGAAGATGACTGAGGAGCACAGCTCATGACTGCTTCCTTTGAGGGTTGAAGGAAGTCATGACTTTCAAGAACTTTATGTAATTTGTTATGAATTCTTAAACTCCTGAACCAAAAGATCAAACAATAATAGTGTCCAAGCCAATGCAAATTGCAGCCCCAGGGTCACCTTGCTCGGCCTGGTCATGTTGCCAATGCAATGTGATAGAACTAGCTCCATAATTTCTCCTCGCTCCTCGCTCCATGCAGTTTGTAAGTCCGGTTGAATTTAACAGGGTATCAAGAAATGTCGCTAACGGGGGTAGGGGAAGTGAAATAGGAGTAGATAGACGGAGAGCAAAAGCCAAACGAAGAAACCAGCTCGAACCAAATCAAAAGGGAGGTTGTTCCCAACTGTTGAGTTAGATCTGTAAACGCTCAAAATCACGTCAAAAGTTCTAGATGAATGGGCAGATTTCTCATAGCCGGCGAATACCGATGCGCGGCTTTGCTCGGACGGCAAGGCGCTTGTGCAGGCCATTCATGGCTTTCTTCTTGGGAATTCTAGAATCGGAAGAGCCTGAGAGAGATGGCGTAGGTAGTGACGGAGTGGGCAGTTGAGCATGCGCTGGAGAAAGGGGAGTAGAGCCATTGAGCGTCTTCATGGGGTGGTATTCGTGCTTCTCTTTCAAGCCACGTGCGGTTGCAGATCTGCAGTTCTCTTTGCCATCTCCGCTCAGCCGACGAAGGGGTTCTGTCGTGGCCAGCTGGGGCGAGTCTTCGAATATTGGCATCTCATCGCGAAGACGGCCGGAGGCATTGATTCCACCGCATAGTAGGGAGAGCTTGGGCGTTTTCCGTAGTGGCGATGATGTACGAGAACGTAAGTTTGCGGTGATATTTCGCTCGTTGGAGGTTATGGCAGGGGTATCGTTGTCGTTGTCGGAGTCGATGAGCATCATGTCTGCTTCGCTGTCTTCCGAGTAAGGTATTGAGAGGACGGAAAGGGGGCGTTTCCCCAAGGCAGTCTTCCGGGGACTTGGGGGCGCGAGGTGAACAGGGGGTGGGGAAAGAGTCGGATTGTTTTCTTTGCTTGCGCTAGCGGGGTCGTCGCTTTCGCTGTCATCATCGTCTGCCATGGGCGGGGAAGGTTGGGTGAAAGGATTTGAAGAGGACTGTAAAGGATAAGGGGACTGTGATGGGATTTCAATTGCAGTGGTGCTGCGGGTGGTTTTCTTAGTAGTTGCGGCGCGGGTGCGGGCTTGTTTCCGCGGGCGTTGAACGACTGCGTCTTCTTCTTTATCCTCGAGGGTGGTCCCTGCATCCTCGCCACGGAGCTTTGCTTCGGTGACTGCATCTTTAAGGTTTGGCGGTATCGGCGCGTGAATTGAGGTCATGAGCTTGGCTTGGTGGGCGAAAGCGGCATAGTTCTCTTGCATGAGAGCGCCTGCGGAAGCGTTGAGGGCAGAGTCAGGGTTGGGGTAGATGAGCAGGCATGAGATTGTCTGAACAGAAACAAGTGATCTTGTTAGTTGTCTGTTGATGCTCAATCTGCTAGTACGATCCAACCTACCACCAATACATCGCGGAGGGTTAGATTGGGCTGCCAATCCCGCTTGAGTGTGTCCACACAGACAGCTCCGGTGAGTTCCTCCATATTCGGATGCCATATCTTCGTCTTGAAAGTAGCCTTCGGGGGGCTCTTAGGATAGTCATCAGGCATCTTAAGATGAAGCTCCCATAATCCTTGTGAGAAAGGTGTGCCCGCCGGGCCCGTGAGGAGGATTGTCAGCTGTGACAAGTCGTCGCCATCCGACGGCTGCAAGTAATACGGCGGAAGATCGCGGTGTAAGGCAGCGTGGTCGGCAGCTAGCCGGCGCAAATTGGACGGCTAGATATCCATGTCAGATATAGAGCACGAGCATATACTGGTTGCTGGGGAACCAGTGTATGTCAATGGCTGGAACAGGGATGACTTACCATGCTGAAGTTTTGGCTGATATGTAGGGTAGGGTATTTAAAAATTTGATACAAGGTAAACCAAGTTCGAGAACAATGCAAATTCAGAAAGAGATTCTGGACCAGTCAAAGCAAATCACAATCACAATCACAATCACAATCACAATGATAAGAGATGGTTACTTCGTCGACGGTTTGTTTGGGGTGGAGGTCACCCTAACCTTTTTGGTAGCGCGTCAGTCACGTGCTTCTCGACGCGTCATGTGCGCGTAACTAATCTTGCCTCTTTGGGATTGCCCCACGTTTCACCACGTCCTTGCTAGAACCCTTGCTACCCGATGAGACATATATCACAATAAGCTAGCGATGAGGAGAGGGCTAATGGAATGAATTCTCCTCGTTTGGAGAAAAAGAAACCCCCGACCACCTATCTTTTACCATTCATATGTCAGGCTTACGGGAAGAAGAAGAAGGTCCAGATGTCTTCATAGACAGCGAAAGGAAAGCAAGGGAAACGGAACGCCGAAAGATCAGGCGCTAATGGGGCTATCCATGCTATTCAAAGAACCTTCACTGGGCACAATATGATCTACAAGGGATCTCAATCCAAAAATTGGCTCCATTGGACATCTTTCTGTCTATCAAAGTAAAACACCACCAATCAACTCACTGGAGTACGGAGTATATATAGATAATGCGCTACAGTTTCTGGCTTCCTTTCAAGTACTCCCACAACAGCCCACATGCTGTACTGCCATTTACAGCCACATAAGCTCGGCTGGCAGATTTGGCGCAAAGCAATGGGTATCTCAAATCCAAACAGGCAATCAAGCAAAACAGGTTGGTCAACGTCCCTCCAACTGCAATGATAAAATACATAGGGCCCATGCCCCCAGAAATGCCTGCCCCACCAAGCAACGCCACCATCACTAGTGAGAGAATCGACAACGTGAGAATGTGGTGCCATGAGAATTGGCCAACCTAAAGTTAGGCCGAGAAACACACTGCGGAAAGTCGGTGAACCGTTTGCAGAACGGATAAATGCCAGCCAGCAGCATGATGATCCTCGCATCAACAAGTGGCTCTGGTAGCAGAGAGAACAGCAGGCTCCATTTGACCAAGAGCAGCGCAGCTGTAAGCAAGCATCCCTGGGTGGTTGTCACAGTACCTCGAGCTATTGGTCTCTGTTGGCATCTTGCGACCTGCCGGTCGAGATCCTGATCGACAATATCATTCCAAACGCATCCAACGCTGCGCGAGACAACGCTGCTTATAGTGAAAAGCGATACGCGAAACAGAAGCGCCGAGGCTGGCAGTTGTCTAGGCGAGAGGGAGGCAGCATAGGCGACGCCGACAGGGCAAGGAAGGACAATATACGATGGACAATCCGGTTGGTTTATGGAGCCGCATCAGCTGGGCATATGGTATCCGGGAGGCAGGCAAACAAGAGATAACACCGTGTTTTGGGAGGTTGTAGGTGAGAGGTTGCCTCATATCACCCTTGTCCGTTGGATCAGTGTTGATGACAGGAGTAGCGCTCATTTTTCAATATTATTGAATGGAAGATTCAGGGATGACTCGGATGGGAGTGGCTACCTGAACACCTTTCCAGTGCACAGTGTCGCCACAAAAGAACCTCAGGAGGTACGGCCCTACTGTCTGGTTTGAGCTAGGGCGAGAACTTTCGCCTTAGAAACCGCCTCTCCTTTTCTACTCGTCATCGGACGGGCCTCAAGCGGCCTCGAGAAGGTCGGTGGCTACATCGTGGTAGCTGAGGATGGGTATCCATGAGCTCTATAAACCCCAACAAGGCGAGTCCTGATGAAGCCGACTCCTAGGACACTCTGAACAGCTTCGTTGCATTAGTCCGATGGCTAATCTCTTCGCTGTATTCATTCCGATCATCAGATGGGACCTTCCATCCAATTCAAAAGCCAGGTCACTCGAGCGACGGTGGATCGACGACTGCGGGCCTCTTCATGCACTCCTAACAGGTCATTTACATTTCGAGATGGCGACAGGAAACTCAGACAAGTTGCTAGAGCCGCAGCATATCCCACGGAGGTTGCAGCACCGTGGGCCACATGGGGCGTCGAATGCGCCGAGTCACCACGCAGAACCAGAAATGTCATTCGTATAGGCCCCTCACTGCATCGAGGGGACGACTATACAGTTTCCACGCAGAAAATCCTCAATGATGTCCATGAGTACCTGTTTTCCGAAGCTTGGCGCGCGAAAAGGCCTCGGTATACGCTGTCGTCCGTTGGGGTTGAGTTTATCATATCCTGGGAGACACCATCTTTGAGCTGGCTTCACATCTCATCGGTTGCGACAATAAGGTCTCCGCTGCGTGTACGATCATCCTGAAGAAAGGAATGGTTCTGCCCATGCACATATTCATAAGCCGTTACTTCAAATTTCACGATCACTCGAATGTCGAGCTTGATGGCGCAATTAATTGCATACGTTGCATGACAGCGCCGTGGATCAGGTAATACTTTGAGCCATGGGTATTCAGCATAGAATCGATCTTGTTGAGGGCCGCTTCGGATGGAGCTGGCTATCCTGCCATCGTCATGAGATCTTCGGTTAGTCTAGAGCTGGCAGCCCAAAGCCTCGAGCTTGGGCCAAGTCCATATTTCGTCATTGGTCGTAAAGAATTCAGTGTGATTTGAAGTTCAGCTCTAACATCTTGTATTTGCATGGCTACTTCGAAAACTAGCCACAGTGTGTCCATTGAGAGCGAGAGCAGTAGCAGCTGCCAGGCTAAGATCATATTGAAACTAGAACGGAAACCCCGTGCCCGTTACTTCCTCTTTCAGCCGCAACAATTTGCAAAGGTCATTGCGTATCATTGCAGGAATCTGGGGACTGGGGACTGGGTACGGGGGAGGTGTGGTGCAATGTGCGGAGTAGACCAGATCCAAATTCACCCACTGATCAACGTGACTGACTGTGGATGTACTACATATGTACGTACTACTATTGCAGGATATGCATCATAACCCATGCCAACCGCCCCCTTGCAAGACTTGGGATATAATTTTTTTTTCTGTAAATTAGAGCCAGCAAGCCGTTATCGATCAGAAATATTAAAATATCCCTACGGTATTGCAGAAAGGTTACGATTTTAAGCTCGATACAAAGCATTGAATGGAAACTCATATTTACCCAGCGAAGGATCAAGGTAAGAATAAAGATAGAAGAGAAGAAGTTGGAAACAGGTGCGCCGTGGCTATGCGCCTCCGGGTACAACGCAGTGAAGCACGAGTCCTGCCCAATGAAGTATTACAAATTCCATAAAAGCCCAGGGGGAAAAATAACAAATCCCCTTAAAAAAAAACCTCGACGTTCGCATGTTCATGTTCCTTCATTTGCGTTGATCCAGATACTGGATCAACGTAACCGATCAACCATAACCAACCCCTTGCCGCTGAAATGAGACCAAAGTGGACATCATAGCACAATTAAATGCAGTGAATGGTCAATGACCGATCGGCGACGCACATTTTAGCTTACAGGAAAGCAACGAGAGCAGCACCGGCAACCATGCCGAGACCGACGGGGCCAGCAGTGGCGATAGCAGCACCACCCTTGGAGGTGGAGCTGGAAGCAGAAGTAGACGCGCTGGATCCAGAGCCAGAGCTGGACGAAGAGTTTGAAAAGTCCGAAGCGGAACTGGTGCTAGTGGAGGAGCCAGTGACAGTGCTGCTAGAGGAGTCCGAGGTCTCGGTACTAGTAGCAGAGGAGCTGGCGTCGGTACTGGCGCCAGTGTCAGTGCCAGTGCCAGTGCCAGTGCCAGTGCCAGTGAGGCTAGAGGCAGTGGAAAAAGTGGTGTGAGTGGCACCGGGGCCGGCGACGGGCGAGGTCAGACCAGCGGGGATGGAGGCGGCAGGCTGCTGCGAGGTCACGGCAGCTGCCTGGCTCGTGACAACAGTGGGCTGGGTAGTGACGGCTACAGGTTGGCCAGTCACGACGCCGAGGGAGTTTGTCTGGGTCAGGTACTGCGTAGCAGGGTTGTCAACGGTCTGTTGGATAGGTCAGCTTATGTGATTCTTGTGACATTGTGTGATGTTTTGGCTCTGGCTACCTCGATGGAGACGCTGCTCTGGGCATTGGCCAGGGCGATGGCCGAGAGAGTGAAGACAATAGAGAAACGCATGTTGAGTGAAGATTATTGGTGGTTGGATCGTTGTGGGAAATATGGAGAGTAGAGAGAGAAATAAAAAGTACTCTGAGCAAATGGCTGGGGTGGGTGGGATGGGTGGGATTATAAGGCTGTGGTTGTCCAGGGAAACAAGTCTCATGTTGTCTATTATTTACAAAGTACTTCGTACACAACGTTCGACCGAGTGGCTTTGCCAATAGATACCTGTTCCAGTCAGCGATCAGAGTCTGGATCTAACGCAATGTGGGATCTGCAAGGTCTTGCAGTTCTATTTTGGTCGATTTCTGGGGTCACACCAACCCTCTAAGCCCCATGGATTTGATGTTATTCGCATAGATTCACCTCTTCAATACTCCATGGCAGATACGTTTACTCCGTACTGACTCACGAAATACCCTAACGTATCCCTCCTTCCAAATCCGAGAGAAAGTTGGAATAGTTGGCAGGCTCAACATGGTGGCAATAAATGCCAGACACTAGCTAATTTAGCCGCATCTGACCACCCGGTAAGCAATCACAAATCTGGCACTTTTTTTCTCTTGGAACAACTCCGTACGATTTCTCTCAATCCCCGAGATGATTCACTTGAAAGTTCACCTACCCTGGTTTGGTGGGACATGGACCGCGTGGCGGCATACGAATCCCTTTTGATACCATCCAGTTCTCTGTACGGAGTATTTTCTCCCGACTCGGTCCACACGTAATCAACGCTTTTCCCGGGGCCTCAGATGGCGCGATCTTACGTGTGGGACTCGGAAAGTTGAACTATCAAGTGAGACATCAGTTTGTTCGGTCCTCAAATCCAGGTTTACTGAGATCAACTTCGACCTCTTCTCTTCGACTACAGTACTTTGCATTATATAGCTTCCGTTGTACTCCGTATAAATATGATGTAAGGATAGAGCCAATTGAACCCCATACAACATAACCAATGTTATAGAGTCAACCCTACGGCATACTCCACAAATTGCCTTTGGGCGCTTTGGGCACCATAACCCCAACCCGTACGGAGTAGACTCCGATCAGATGGGTCGATTTGAGACAACGGTTAACTTCAGTAGGGACCTCTATTTTTATCTTTCCTGTTTCCAGTGTCGCTACTTCCAATGAAAAATAAAATCAACCAAAACCACAATCAACCAAAATCAACCACAATCAACCACAATCAACCACAATCAACCACAATCAACCACAATCAACCACAATCAACCACAATCAACCAAAATCAACCACAACTTATTTCAAAGCGGGCAAAGAGGGTCACCATACGGAGTGCTCATTCCGTGCACCTTGGGGTTTTAAGCTTGATCTCAGAACACTGCAGACGGTTACTTGTGACCAGCTGGGTCATACTAGTGACGTGCATTTGGTGTAATAAGGTCATATAGCCACATGATAGATGCCATACAACAGGACTACATGTACCTGCTATTCATCTGGGTCTTGACTTGCCTTCTCCGCATCATCAGATACAAAATTACGATGCCAATGTGTGATTCCCTGTGAGCACTCTCCGACTCTAGAATCGGCTTGCCGTTTGCTACCAGGCGACAAATAATCCCCCCTTGCGTATTGCCCTAGTCACAATAATTGGGCGTCATGCTTTCACTGGCCTAGACTATCCGCCGTCCTGCAGCGGTGTGGCGCAGGAATGCAAATTGCGCCTAAAAGTGTCAATATCTGGCTGTGATTCCGCTTCTTCAGGTCACAAGCAGGCGGGCAGATGTACTAGTAGGATGTCTGTGCAACCTCTCGGTCGCCCCAAGAGTACAGCTCAAGATGGGAGTTTGCCACCCCTGCATCACCGGCACATCCCGTAAGTTATACTCTTAAGAACAGGACCAGGCTATGAGTTTCGGTCAGGTAGACATCGTAATCAGTAATGAACGAAGAATCTCAATTGCACACTAAACTCCCTCACCGCAATGCACATTAGATTATACAGCCCCCCCCCCTATACTGCAGCATATATTCTCAAAATTCAACATTCGACCGTCACTTCTTGATCGTCACATCTTGACCACGGACCCAGTTGGCAAATTCCTTTCGCTTGGCCTGTATTTGCCAAATGTTAGCTTCGAAATTCCTAACCCAAAACAGTGCCTGATATTCAGCAATAAGTGCAGATCTTTGATAAATCCATATTCAAATGTAATTTCCGCAAGACAGGCATCAAAGGAGATACACGACTAAAAACTCACCCGGATATCCCAGAATCCATAACGCTCCTCCAGACTCAGGTACGGGTTGCGTGCTCCACCGTCCCGTTCAATCTCGCCCGCCCATTCACGCCAGCTAATCGGCTTCAACTTCTGCGCGCTCAAGACCAGTCCGATTGAAACAATGAATACAGAAACAAGGGTTTCGATGATAATGTCTTGTGGAAGGGCGGTGGATGAGAGGTTGCTGTAAAGGACAGTGTGTTCGTGGGCCGAGTAGCCTCTGTAGAACAGGTCGTTAGCTTTGTAAAAAAAAACCCCAAAAACAAGAGCAGAGAAATTTAGGGAGCGGATAGGGTTGGAGAACTTACGCGTGAACTATCAGGACGAGACCGAAGAAAGTGACCACTCGGGAAAGGAAGCTCATGATGGGTGCTGAGGGTTGCGGGTTAGGGTTCGATGGTTGGATCCGGTCGCTGCGGGGTATTCTTATCAATGAGGAATTTCTCAATGAGTCCCACTGGGTTATTTTGGGGTCGAGGTGAAGCCTGGAGTCCTTGGTTGTAGACGGCGCTGTGATGCCACTTGATGCATTGGCGGGAAATTCGTGGAAGCATCCCGCGGTTTACCTAATCAACTTTTGACTGGCTCGGATTTCACAACATCTCTTGCAGTTGTGCATACTGAGATTGAAGTTGATACCTGGTTCTGTCTTTGCGGGGTATTCTCTAAATTTTAAAGGGGGCATCCCCCCTGTCTACTTATACAGTGAGCCTTTTGTCTTCATTCCTTGCCACCTCAACCCCGACCCTGGGCCTAGGTACACACCTACAAACCCATCATCAAGTCAATTGATGAAATAGCACGGTGTATTTGGCTGAATGCCAGGGCTGTTTCATCCGTATACTTCATTTCGGTGAATTCTGCGACGCCAAGGGGCAACCCACAATAGATCGCCCCCTGCGCGAGGGTAACACTGTTCGACTCTGCTGTCTAACCCCGATCTTCGTCAACAACCTCCACTATAGCCAACAACTTTGCTTTTTCTGCAAGCGCCATCAACTTCGGCGGATACAGATGCATGGATAGCTTGTGGCAGTCACACCGATGGAAAATATAGTTCAAGAAAGAGAGGGGAAACACATAGTTTGATAGGATTTGCTAGCCGATCTGGAACGAGGAAGATCAAGATCGAAGCACTCTGAATTACCCGGTCTATGCTATATACGGGGTCTTAATCCATGGAATGAGCCGTGAGACAGAAACATAAAGAGCAGGCTCCCGCGGACATTTGCGGTAATTTCTTTCCTGACAGCAATCAAATTCCGGCACTGACACTTCTCGAAGTCATCTTATACCATAATCATGTCCCTTGGGCCTCTCGACATGGCGCAATCGCAAAGCGACACATATCTACCTTCTTCTCATTTTTTCGACGGTCAAGCCACAGAGCCTAGACCTCGATACAAAGACCCTCCTAATACCCCAAACCCTCTGGTTATACAGTCGATCACACCCGATGCTGATCAGCTAGAGCGACTTCTTATCAAGCTTATCAGCATACATCCTTTCGGTCCCTCTTTTTCTCTACGGTCGACACCAAAAAACACATCCGATGACCAGGTTCCTTGGACCAAAGAATGATTTTCTGATATTCTGGCTGACAATTGGTAAAATAGGGCAAGGGAGGGTCGAGAACTAGGTTAAAATCAAAAACATTTCAATGCCAAAACTACGTACGAACTCTGAACATTATCAAGGGATTCTGTTCCGCAGGCATTTCCAAAATCTATTCGGAATATATCGTGGGAGGGATAGAAAATTTAATTTCTAGCGATTGCCCGCACAGCAGGGTAGCCTACATTTGTTCAAATGGGCCTTCAATGACTTGACCATAGAAATTCACATTGGTCGATGCAGAATATAAAACTCATTATACATGCACATACATGGAGGTGGAACTGGATCTGGAGTATCGGGGGTTGATGAGCCATTTCCGTAAAGTGACCAAATCGCAGTCATCCACAAGAAATAATGACGAGACAGCGACGTCAACAGAAACAAAGATTCAGCAACTCGCCCAGGTAAGATTGATTGCCTACAAACATGGATTGCCCAGATGCCGACATCTGCCTTGAAAACCAAGCTAAGCAACTCTGTTGCACCACCCCTAAATTGAGTGGTCGGTCGATGGCCTAGAGAGGGACACAGATCGCTTAATCAGAACATTGAACAATTGCCCGACACATGGACAATTTACAGTGGAGATGCAAATGGTCATGAATTTTTTTTAATTTTTCATCAATGACCGGTCACTACTGGACCAGCTTTCTAGTTGGACTAGGTTCGTAAAGGATTCCTTTGACATCACGCATTTCCATCACACAATTCCGGCTTCATAAATGGGCATCGCAAATTTACAGCTTCTGCATGGCAGCGATATCAGTGGACTGGACGTGGTCCTCATCCTCCTCGATCTTCTGCTGGAGCTCATCGGTGGAGACCTTCTCGTCCTCAACGACGAGGTTGATCTGGAGCTTCTTGATACCGAAGCCGACGGGAACCCACTTGGAGGCACCCCAGACGAGACCTTCCCACTCAATGGCACGGACGTTGGCCTCGAGCTCCTCAAGGACAGTCTCATCATCTGGAAATATTAATTAGCATTTGAAATGAAAGAGAAACCGAGAGATACATACCCCAAGGCTTAACCTCCAGGGTGACAAGGGACTTGGCAGCGGGCTTGACCTTGCCAGCCTTCTTAGCCTTGTACTCTTCGAGACGCTTGTTGCGCTCAGCAACGACCTCGGGGTCCTCCTCCTCAGAGTCGGAACCGAAGAGGTCCTCCTCATCCTCATCCTCCTCGGGCTTGTCCTTAGGGTTGGAGGGAAGCTCGACGGTCTCGGGACCGTAGGCGGTGAAAGCCGCGGAAGAGTCACCGGGGAGAGCAGAGAATTCGCTCTCGTGAGAAGCGATGTGCTTGTACCAGCGGGCAACGTGGGGGTACTTGGCAGCGTCAAAGGCGGCGCTGAAGGCCTTGAAGGTCACGACATCGGCCTGGCTGGGCGAGTGGCTGTTGAACAGAGTCAGCAATAATGTTAAAATCAGACCAAGTGATTCAACAAAATGATATAGTGAAGCAAAGTCAGAGGTGCGATTGCTCGCGATTGGTTGTAGTCATCCAGCGGGGTCTTAATCCGCCTCCTAAACACGGACCAATGTTTCTCATCATAAAAGCATTCAAAAAGGGAAAGAGAATAGAGGAAAGGCAATTAGACAAGGGGAGGATTCATACCCAACAATGTAGGACCGAGTGGAGAGGAAGTGGTCGGCCACTGAGGGGCACAGTCAGTCACCAATTGATTCGAAATAACAAAATCTCAGGGGCGCCTACGAGTCAGGCCGGCATCAGAGACAAAGTCGGTGAAACCCATTGTGAAAGAGAGGTGTGTTGGTATCTGGAAGGAGAAGAAAAAAAGGAGAAGAAAGTAGATGAAAGAGGGGTTAAAAAGGGAGGATTTTTTTTGTTGCGGAAAATCTCAATGAAGTCACGGAAAAACGTGGAACCTAGCTTGGTCATGTGACTGACTGGTGACGGAGCTTCAGCTCTCTCCACCACTCAGCGTTCGCTATGTGGATCTTTCGAGAAGCCTCCCGAGGGTCCTTGGTTGCCAGTATTTAAGCTATACCAGTGACATCTCAGATCTCGAGCTATTCCAAGGCATTCTTCTCCTCCAGGGTCGGAAGACATTATACACACAATGGCGGCGAGATTATCCCTCAATGCCCGCAGTCGGCTTCTGCGAACGCCTCACGTATTCCCGACCCGTCTTCTATTCCCGACACTGAGATCAAGCACACTGCCCTGCGCCTCTATCATTCAACTGCCCGTCAACCCTAACCCGGTATCTGTCCGCCACTATGCCAAGGGGGGTCGTCCACACCCCCCAGGCGGTACCCACCGCATGGATATGAGTGGAGAGGACGAGAAACCAGCACTCGAAAAGTATGGTGTCGAGCTTACGGAGAAAGCTAAAGCTGGGAAGCTAGATCCAGTCATTGGGCGAGATGCTGAGATTCATCGGACCATTCAAATTCTATCCCGGCGAACTAAGAACAATCCCGTGCTGATCGGTGCTGCTGGAACCGGCAAGACCGCCGTTCTCGAAGGTCTGGCTCAGCGTATCGTACAAGGAGATGTCCCGGAGAGCATTAAAGACAAACGGGTTGTTTCGTTGGACCTGGGCTCTTTGATTGCGGGAGCCAAGTTCCGGGGTGACTTCGAGGAGCGTCTGAAAGCTGTCCTAAAGGAAGTGGAGGATGCGCAAGGCGGGGTGATCCTCTTCATTGACGAGCTCCACACTTTGCTAGGACTCGGCAAGGCTGAGGGAAGTATTGATGCTAGCAATCTGCTCAAGCCTGCCTTGTCACGAGGCGAGCTTCAATGCTGTGGTGCTACTACTCTCAACGAATATCGATTAATTGAAAAAGATGTGGCTCTTGCCCGACGGTTCCAACCTATTCTAGTAAGTGAGCCATCGGTCGCCTCGACTATATCAATTTTGCGGGGCATCAAGAACAAATACGAAGTACACCATGGTGTCAGAATTACAGATGGCGCTTTAGTAGCTGCAGCCACTTACAGCAATCGCTATATCACCGATCGATTCCTGCCCGACAAAGCGATTGATCTTGTCGATGAAGCTGCATCGGCTCTTCGATTGCAGCAGGAATCAAAGCCTGACTCAATTCGGGAACTAGAGCGTGACATCACTACCATCCAGATTGAGCTTGAGTCTCTTCGCAAGGAAACGGATGTTGCAAGCCGCGAACGGCGAGAGAAGCTTCAGGAAGACCTGAAGATCAAGCAAACGGAGGCTGGTAAATTGACCGAGGCCTGGGAGAAGGAGAAGGCTGAAATTGATACTATAAAACGCACCAAGGAGGATCTGGAACGCGCTCGATTTGAACTTGAACACGCTCAACGCGAAGGAAACTTTGCCAAGGCTGGAGAGTTGAGATACTCTACTATCCCGGACCTTGAATCCAAATTACCCAAAGAAGGCGTTGAACAGGATCCTCAAAATCAAGCTTTGATTCACGACTCAGTTACTGCAGATGACATTGGAAACGTTGTTTCTCGGACCACAGGCATCCCCGTCAACAAGCTCATGGCTGGAGACGTGGAGAAACTGATTCGAATGGAGGACACTCTCCGAAAATCAGTCCGTGGGCAAGACGAAGCACTTTCTGCTGTGGCAAACGCTGTGCGGATGCAGAGAGCCGGTCTTAGTGGAGAAAATCGCCCTATGGCCTCTTTCATGTTCCTTGGCCCCACCGGTGTTGGAAAGACCGAGCTCTGCAAGAAGATGGCTGAGTTCCTTTTCTCCACTGAAAGTGCTGTTTTACGGTTTGACATGAGTGAATTCCAAGAGAAACACACAATCAGTCGTCTCATCGGTTCCCCTGCCGGGTATGTCGGATATGATGATGCTGGCCAACTCACCGAGGCTGTCAGACGGAAGCCTTACGCTGTTCTGTTGTTTGATGAATTTGAGAAGGCGCATCGTGACATTTCAGCGCTACTGTTGCAGGTCCTCGATGAGGGCTTCCTGACAGATGCACAAGGCCACAAGGTCGATTTTAGAAACACCCTGATTGTTTTGACCTCCAATCTTGGAGCTAGTATCCTGGTCGGAGCAGACCCCTTGCACCCAATCAAAGACTCCGGTGATGCTGAGCTCCCAGAAAAAGTCAAAGCGGCTGTTATGGATGTGGTTCAGAGCGCATACCCACCTGAGTTCATGAACCGAATCGATGAATTTATTATCTTCAGGCGCCTTTCAAAGGATGCTCTACGAGATATCGTCGACATCAGAATCCAAGAGCTTCAGTCCAGACTCGACGACCGCCGTATGATCCTGCAGGTTGACAGTGAAACCAAAGACTGGCTATGCGAGAAAGGCTACGACCCGAGATTTGGTGCCCGGCCTTTGAACCGTCTCATTGCCAAGGAGATTGGAAACCGCTTGGCTGATAAGATCATCCGAGGTGAACTTGTCTCTGGTCAGAGAGTTCAAGTTTCCCTTGATAAGGCTCAATCTGGTCTGGTGTTAACCACGCAAGAGTAAACGAAAACCTGAAATTTAGCGTCCTTATGTGGTGTGGTACATGTGATGTTCTTTGTCTCCTTTTTGGAATTTTTCAATTGCATGTCGGGTCGTCTCTGACATATCACGACAGTATGATTTGTATACTACCTCCACTCTCATTGTACAAAAATCTAGTTCTAATTACATTGATCAAATTGTTTGTTTTTGGTTAGCCTTGAAGAACGACCCGTGGACAGGTGACTAGGCGGACGGACTGCACATACAATGGGAACTCACCACTTCATACTTACCCATCCCTTTTCCCTCTCTCATCTCATCTCTAGGTATCCCAATTCCATTAGCCTCGGCGATATGTCTTCTTTAAAAAGAAAGAGAGCACCTGCTTCCCGCCCTCCGATCACACCTGGTACCTCTGGGCCACGACTGGGCTACAGGGCGCCATCAAGCCAAGCCCTCAGCATTTCAAGTGGTCCTCCTCAAGTCCCTATCATTTCGTCGGAAATTCAATTACGGACTCCGTTCCCTACAGACACCAAGATTGTAACAGATCGGTCGGTGAGGGCCACTGATGATGACTTTGATGACTGTGTCGTTGCAGCCATCGATATGAAGGATCATGGCACTGTCGGATGTTCATACTACTCAACCGAAGAGGAAAAGATGTATCTGCTCGGTGACAGTCGCTTGGGGGATATGGAGACCGTTGACGCCCGTGCGTTGAATATTTGTTTAGGTCTTGATTCGAAGTGCTAATCCGGCGATCCTCAGTGCTTCTCCAAATCAAACCTACAGTTGTTTTGACATCACCACGGGTCGATCTTAATTCGCAGAATCAAGATCAAAATCTCGCACAAGAAGATGGTATACTTGCTTTTCTCTGGAGCTCTCTTGGCCCTTTCCAGTGCAAGCAAATGCTGATAATTTCTGTACAGTTTCTTCTGCCTACCTTCCTTACCAGATAGACATTCGTCCAACGTCGGAATTCAGCTACTCCAATGCAGAAAGCAAAATCCTTGCTTTGGAAATTTCAGCTACCCACGAACAGCGCATTCGATTTTTCGTACCCCAAAATGGCCTTGCTGGACCGGAAGAAGTGGACCCAGAGGAGATGGGCTTCACACTCCAAGAAGGAAGACTGTTACACATCTCAAGCTCCGTCGACATGGAAAACCCTGTGACAATTGGTTGCGCAGGAGCTATACTCACCTACCTACAGCGACGAAGAGCTGCAGCGCCTAGCTCATTTGAAGACGGAAATGAGTATCGCGTTCGAGCACTGCAGATGTTCAATCTACGGGATATGATGTGGATCAACAGCAATACCTTCACCTCTCTACAGATCATCCAGTCGGAGTCACACCCGAGTATGTTTAATCAGGGCCCAGGGAAAAAGTCAGCTACGGGCAAAGAGGGTCTTTCGGTCTATGGGCTCTTCCGGCACTTTGCATACACCCCTCAGGGTAGGGCAAGACTCAAGCAAATCTTTTTCCGTCCAAGCGTTGATCTAGATACGATTCGCGAACGGCATGACTTTATAGGGGTTTTTTCCCGCCCTGAAAATCTTGCTGCATTGGACAAGATTATCAAAGCATTGAAACACGTCAAAAATCTCAGGCCTGTCATGGTCAATCTTCGCAAGGGAATTAGCACTGGCAGTGCAAAGATTACTGGGTTCAAAACTACGGTTTGGGCTAGTCTTCTTGCTGTATGTTTGATTTGCTATCATCGATCCATGTTATAGTGATGCTTTTTGCATTACGGTGCTAATGAGGTAACGGGCCAGTTTGCGTTTTACTCTATTGACATCAATGATGCCCTGCGGGAGGTCTCCGGCGCACACATCCTCACTCTCCGAAGCAAGGTCGAAATCCAATAGTTTTGTTAGTCCTTCACATACTGACACCTTACAGGCTGTGAAAGTCTTTGAAGCAGCACAGCTGTACAGAGTTGGTCGCATGATACAAGAAATTGTAAGTTCTTTGTTACTAGGAATTAAAAATGCAACTGACATTTTAGGTCGATATCGATAACTCCGAAGAACAAGGAAGAACAGTGGTTAAGCAAGGAGTTGATAGAGATCTTGACAAAATTAAAGACAGATACGATGGTCTCAACAGCCTTCTCAAGCACGTTGCCCTCGACATTGCCGCAACAATCCCGGTGACTCTCGAAGTTGACGTCAACGTCATTTACTTTCCTCAGCTTGGGTTCAATATTGCTATTCCACTCAAAAACCATGGCGCCGCGGCATATGCGGGCTCCGATGATGAGTGGGATTTGATGTTCGTCACGGAGAATCGGGCATATTTCAAAGACTTCCGCATGAGAGAGATGGATGAGAAGCTGGGGGATCTATACAGTTTCATATGCGGTAAGACTTTTGGGTCAATGAGAAGCCATGGAGATAGAGAACTAAAAACTGTGTCTTAACAGAGAAAGAAATTGAGATAGTGTACGACTTGGCGCAGAGGGTCCTTCGATATGAGAATGTGCTTGTCGATGCCTCTGATCTTTGTGGGGATATCGATAGGTTAGTTCTTGTCGGACATGTTGCAAGGTCTGCTGATACAAAGTCCACAGTCTTCTTGCTCTCACACAGGCAGCCAGCTTCTACAAGTTGACTAGGCCACGAATGGTTGAACAAAATGTGATCAGAATCAAGGGTGGTCGGTAAGAGCTCGTTACCAATCATCCCTCAGTATCTCTGACAAATGGCAGGCACATTCTTCAAGAGCTAACAGTTTCATCCTATGTACCAAATGACACATTGCTCGTCGGTGGAAACGAATCCGAAACCTGTGATGCTTCTTCCTTCATAGATTCCTATCCCAGCATGTTGCTCTTAACTGGACCGAACTACTCAGGAAAAAGTGTCTACATCAAGCAGGTTAGCTTTATTATGACTTTGATAGACTCATTTTCTAACTTTGAACCAGATTGCTCTGATTGTCTATCTAGCGCAGATTGGGAGGTATGTTTCTTTCCATTAAGATGATATACAGATGCTAACTACTACAGCTTCGTCCCTGCACACAGCGCGGAATTGGGGGTCACAGATAAGATATTGACAAAAATCAACACCCAAGAGAGTGTTTCCAAGGTATTTCAGGATCTCTGCATGAAGTTTCGGATTTGGCAGCCTGACAATATCTTTAGGTCCAAAGCACATTCATGAGCGATTTGCAGCAAATTTCTCTCTGCCTACGACAAGTCACAAATCGAAGCTTGGTCATCATCGATGAGTTTGGGAAGGGTACCAATGAAAGCGGTATGTTCCTATCTACATGTACTAACTCTTTACTCGGACTCATTAAAGCATTCAGATGGCATTGGACTTGCCTGTGGCATACTAGATTACCTTCTGTGCTTCAAGTATCCCGCTAAAGCCATTGCAGCAACTCATTTCCATGAGATTTTCGAAAACAATTTTCTCTCTCTGCAGCCTCGACTCCAACTTGGCCATATGGAAGTTCAAGTCTGCGAAGAAACCCAGGTCGAGGACCAGATCACATATCTCTATAAGTATCTAAAGAGACGCAGGCTCTTGGATGATTAGTACACAAGTGATGCTTACAGTTCAAACAGCTTTCGTCCGGGCCGAAGTAACAAGAGCTTTGGTACCATGTACGTCCTGCTCCTAATCATTCCGACACTCTACTAGTTTGAAGTTGATTGACTTGTGGTATAGCTGTGCGGCAATCAACGGTATCGATCCAGCCATTGTATCTCGCGCAAACGAGATTGCGTCTCTTTTGGCGCGAGGGGAAAACATCGTCGCGGCCTGTGCAGTTTTATCTCTAGAGGAGATGAAGGACTTAAAAGAAGCGGTACCAGTTTTTTTTTCTCTAAAAGAAACGTAATCTGACTAACAGCGTTGTTACAAGAACTCTCTAGCAAGAGGCTTTCTGGAAGTTGATTTCTCACGAGGTGGCCCAGACCGTGTCAGGACAGTTTTCGAGGGCTTGTTCGAGTGAAATGGGGTTTTAATTGTGGTAACACGCTCATGGAGGCAATTATACTTACGGAGCAAAGCATACCTTTACGCCCCATGTCATCATCGATTGGCCGAATTCGCTATGCCAATTCTATCCCATTAGGAAAATGAAGTCCTGCCCACATCCACTGCATCCGTAGCAGCCTGGGCCCAAAATCATAAATGAATTCATTCCGACTTTTACCGCGGTCATGTTAAGTTTAGCATTTCGAACCTTGGAAAGAAGAAGGCTTCCGACTTAAATGCTGACAGCATCTTTTGCTTCCCCAATTCTACCAGACGCACCAAGCCAAGTATCTCATACATCACTCACATTCTTTAGGTCGACGTTATGAAAGCTTTACACTACTAGCTATCCTCCAAGTCCGGGGTTTCTCTGTGCCTCGTACATCGCAGGTCTCCGATCTTGTCAAAGACTCGAAGCTCCGCATCAAGCTCGACGCAGAGCTTACAACACACTTTTCTCGAACTTACATTAGTAATCGGTCGATGCGGAAGGCGCTGTGAGAGCGACGAAGTTTGGAAGAAAAATTGTAACTTTGATTGACATCAGCATCTTCAGTACTGTGTGGTTGGAAGTATGTGTCAGTCCAGGAAAGCTCCGAGCTGTAAAGGAAGTGCGCAGATCAGCCCCGGGATCGAGTTTTATGGTATCGATGCGAGCTAGAAGTCCATTGCTCGTTACTTGCAGCGAAAGAAAGGTACATATTTGGTATTCTTACATTAAATTCCATTGTCTTCCCGTCAGAATCACTAACCTATCCTCATACAACCGCCGAAGATCCTACGCAGCTCCAAGTCCCAATCTCCGAGGTCTCGCATGTAACAACTACCTGAGCACAAGTATCAGAAGTGGCTCAGACCGGTTTTCAGAAAAGATTAGATGGGCCTCTCGCAGTGTAGTGCCGAAGCCATATCGACGCTCACGGAATCGTGCACCAACTTCGCCCATTTCTCCCAATCCAAGGTATCAACACTTTGCACATATGTGCGCTTGACCTCTTCTAACTTGCTGGGTAGCTCAAGTGCGAGAGGTTAAGAAATCGCAGCACATGTCCGGGGCTGATCATATCGGGGACAAGAGTCTAAGTGGGGGCCATAGTAGCTAGAGCCCCCATCAAACGCATCATAACGATTACTAGGGGAAGAAGGATTCAGATGAATAAAACATTTTTTGAAACTTCGGATAAACCAAAAGATGGAATCGGGGTTATATACACATCGAATGCCAGAAACTGCCCGCAGTGAACGCCATGAAAACATACACACAAGACCTTGAAGTTTATGATCAAGCACACATTCACAGTTTAACACTCTTGACCAGGTTCTTCTTGATACCCGTAAGCTCACCACCGTATCCACCACGGCCCTCGCCGCCCTTGTACAGCTGCTTAGTACTACCAAGCTTCTTCTTCTTCTCCTCGTACTTCTTTCTCTTCTTGACACGCGGGTTACGCGAGTCCTTGCTGCGTTTCGCGTGCAGACCCTTATTCTTCTGGATCTGGTACGTGATAGCACGCTTGCCATCCGGACCAATCTCCTCTTGCTCATAGACCTTTCCGCCAAGGCGCTCAGCCTCAGCGTGGGCTTCTGCACGAGCCTGCTTGTCGTCCTTGCGCTTCTTGGAGCGGGATGCCACCATGTCGTAGTATTCGTCGTCATCGGTGCCCTCCTTGGCACCCTCGCCACGGCGGAGCTCCTTGGCGACGCGACGATCCTCGTCGTCACTATCACCGCCCAGCTGCTGGTCGGGATTGAGTTCTTTGCGACCACGCTTCTCGGCTTCCGCGTTGAGACGGGCTTGACGGTCACGCAAACGTTCGCGGTATGGAAGATCAGCGTCTCCACCGGCATCCCGGCCTGCTGCGTTGCGCTTGTTGGCTTTCTGGGCCAGTTGCGAGGTGTAGAAACGAAGCGAGCGCTTCTGCTTGGCCTTCTCCTCTGCTTCGTAAGCCGTGAGGGCATCCTCGTCACCGAAGTCAGAATCATCATCCTTGAGGGGTGCCTTGATCTTTGGTGTCTTGCGCTTCCGTGAAGGCTGAGTGGCCAAGTTCTCAAGATCGGCGAGACCGGCTTCTGTTTGACGGAGACGCTCAGCGCGGAGAGCTTCGGCTTCTGCCTGTGCAACCTCGGCCTTGCTGAGCTTCTTCTGTTTCGGCTTTTTAGTCTCTTGAGTCTTTGGTGCCTTGGTTGTCTCGGTCGTAGTCTCCTTAGTAGGCTCCTCAGCGGGTTCCTCAAGCTCTTCGAGATCCTTCACGGTATTCCAAAGCTTCCTGAACTTGACAAGCGATCCCATGACAGGGTGTTGTCGGAGTTCGGCGGGGGTCATCGGAACATGTTCGCTAGTTGCATCGGGAGAGGGGGAGGAGAGGAGCATGAAGTACATGCTGATCGTGCCAAGGTATGCAGACAAAGCACGGAACTTCACCACGGGCACTGGTGAAGGCTGTGGCTCTTCTGAGTCGTCGTCTGTAGAGGAAGCCTTTGAGGCTGCTTGTCGAAGATCCTCGAAGGTGCTTTGAAGGTCCACGAAGTCCTTCGCGAGGGGTTCAAACTCGGGGTATCTCGACGTCAAAATCTTCAGCTTCTCATCGGTATCCATATCCTCAGTGATCTCCAATTGCGGAAGCACTTCAGTCACCACACCAGCATCGGCGCCATCCTCTGTACCCTTGCCGGACTCCACCCATTCAGACTCGTCAAACCCGAAATCGGCCTCATTCATAGCCTGCAACTGCTTCAGTTGTAGTCGCTTGGCCTCCTGCTCTTCCTCTAATGCGTCAACCTCAGTCTCAATCTGATCTGCGTTGTAAAGATCTTTCTTCGATGAGCCCCAGGCAGCAATGCCTTCATCTTCTTCCTCGGATTCGGCGCCACCTTTTGGCTGGCCCATGTCATCGTATTCGTCTTCTTCTTCTGAGTCTTCAAGGTCGTCATCCTCGTCTGCGGATTCATAGCCAAGGATTTCTTCGTCGGAGGGCTGGATCAATTCCTCTGCGGCGATCAGTGAGACACTGTTTACACCAGATTTGGTTATTGTTAGAGGTACATACCTTCCTCGGCAACCCTCCGCCGTCTCTTGGCCTCTGGGCCTTCCTCAAGTAGGATCTGGTCACGGCCGCTTTGGAAGTCATCTTCCGAGTCTTCGAATCGCTCCTCGATGTCGAACTTGGAGGGCTCAGGGACTATTTTCGATTGCGCTGGGCGACCGGCTTTTCTCTTTTTGCTGCCCATTTTTGCGTGTAGAAATCAAACGACAGTCAACCAACTCAGCCCGGCCGATAAACTGTGATAAAATTATTTTTTGGTCTCTCACCGCCTTGGGTACGCTAACCTCGAGTGGGGGCTTTTGCTCTGTTTGCACCCTTGGGAATCCAAATACCGGTAATTTTACAATCTCACAATTTGAAACGTCAAAAACAGAACGATCTCGGGTATTTCTGTGTCATTGATTTACTGCCCTGTGTGTGCCTTCCATTTCGAGGACAACCCGACAGACACAGCTGCCATTCATCCACGATGGATCCTCGCGAGTTATTTGCCCGTTCGCATCTCCCTCGACTTCTCCTATCCTTGAAATTCTCATATAGCAATACCTCAACCCCGATATTGGGCGTTTCCGCACTCCTTTGCACTATTATCCTTTACACTATGGCTAAGATGTTTGGTTTCGGATCCCGAAACGAGTTCAATGTCGAGGGGCAGGTATGTGCAAGTTAACATGATCAGTTTGGTACGTGCTAACTAGGTCTTACAGACTGTGGTAATCACCGGTGGTTCCGATGGCATGGGCAAAGCTGTCGCACTCGAGCTATCCGCGAAAGGCGCAAACGTCGTCGTGGTTGCGCGCACTGTCTCCAAGCTGTTGACTGCAGTCGATGAGATGAAGGTTGGATATCCCTCAAAAACAATTGATCAATATTGCTCACCTATCATCCAGACGAAGGCAGCGAATATCTTTAAGCAGAAATTCCACTATATCAGCGCTGATCTCACTGATCCCGTCGAGTGCGAAAGAGTCATCGCAGAAGTCACAACGTGGAATTCTGGAGCTGCTCCTGACGTTGTTTGGTGCTGCGCGGGCTTCTCCCGCCCTGGATACTTCGTCGATGTGCCCATCCAAGATCACCGGCAGCAAATGGACACAATCTATTGGACTGCGGCCAACACGGCTCACGCAACCTTGCGCAATTGGCTGAACCCCGTTGCTCCGAGTGGCCAGATGAAAACACCCCGGAGACACCTCATATTTACCTGCTCTACTCTTGCGTTTGTTCCCATCGCTGGCTATTCACCGTATTCGCCTGCCAAGGCAGCCATTCGTTCTCTATCCGACACTTTGAGCCAGGAAATCGAAATGTACAACGGAGCCTATACTCAACGGCACCGCAGTGACGCCCCGGCTGCGGATGTCAAGATCCACACCATTTTCCCCATGGGAATCCTCTCGCCCGGCTTCGACAACGAGCAAAAGACTAAGCCTGAATTGACCAAGAAACTTGAAGAAGCCGATAAGCCCCAGACGCCATCGGAAGTTGCGCAAATCTCTATCCGTGCCCTAGAACGTGGGGAGTACCTGATCACTACCAATCTTGTTGGTGCCATTATGAAAGGAACTGCCCTTGGGCCCAGCCCGAAAAACAGCATTGTCGGTGACACTCTGCTCAGCTGGCTTAGCAACCTGGTATTCCTCCAGGTTATTCCAGACCTTCGCAGCAAGACGTTCACTTGGGGAAAGCAGAACGGGCTTCCGAGCAATACTACCAGTTCTCTGGCTTCTTAACAATTGGGCATACTCTTATTTTCTCCAAATGGTCTGTCGACTGCTTCATGCATGATGATACCCTGAGCGCTGTCTGTATTGCGCCTCCTTCAGCTGCCCCTCGCAACACCTAAATTCTTCAATTCTTTTTGGGCATATTTATACGCTCTTTTTTTACAGTAAATAAATTATAGCATGTCTGTGTTCGTGTTTTTTTTTTCTAGCAATTCCAACCTTTCAACTGCATTCACGCAGTAGTATTCCGCATTCCGCGGAGGATGACGTACGGTAAAAGATAAGCTGCTTATCTTTTACCCTGCCACCCCATTTTCGACCTCGCAATTTCTTTGTCACCAATTGCTCTGCCCAGACTGGATTTTCAAAGAGTTTTTGTCTCAAATCTGAATGGCAACTGATTGCAGGTTACTATTTTCGGCACAAAGAGGAATTGCCGGGAAAAGAGAAACAGAACTCTCGCTCCGCCGCCGAAAGACTCGATGATCGCAAGATACAACTAAATTCACTTTCGAGTCCTTCAACCCCATTTACAGCAATCGCTACACAAACTTGTTAAAGAATGGAGGCCCTATTCTCAATACCAGTTTTGTCTGTTTTCCTCATTCCAGTCCTGTCATCCTACAGCACCAGCCTGAACCTCCTTTTCTTCTACATGACTTGGTCAACGCTGGTACTGTCGCACTCCCGACTCCGCGTGGAACTGTGGGGAACAATCGCCGTGCGCGTAATCTTCTACGCACTGCCGTCCATTGTCTTCTTCCTCTTCGACATCCTGACCCCGTCGGCGGCAGTTCTCATCAAGGCGCATGGCGCGACCGGCTTGCCAGGTGGGAAGAGACGACGTTGGATCCACGCAAAGGAACTCAAGATCGCCGGGTGGGGGCTGTTCAATTTGTTCTTGGGTATCGCTGTGCAGGGCATACTTGAGATGTTACTTGTTAAGACGCTTGGCAAGCGCAGTGCGCTAAAGGTATCGCTGAAGCTTCCTATGCCATTTGAGATATGTAGGGATTTGAGCCTAGCGATGCTGGGGCGAGAAGTAAGTCCAGTTGAATCTCAGAGATACATTGCTGTGGTGCGCTTTCCTTGCTAGTCCAATTTGCTAACATTCCGATTTTTTTCTTTCTAGTTCCTCTCATATGTCCTTCACCGCTACGCTCTCCACTCTAAACTATCTCCCACACTTGCCAAGTGGCACCGGTCTTGGTATCATTCGTTGTCTGCTCCGTTCCCATTGACCGCGCACTACGACCACCCGATTTCTTACCTGGTCACCAAATTCATCCCTACCTATGCGCCGGCCGTCGTCTTCCGTTTCCATATGCTTACCTATCTTTTGTATCTACTGATTATCTCTGTTGAGGAGACCTTCGCATATTCTGGATATACTGTCATGCCGACAAACTTCTTTTTGGGTGGCATTGCCCGTCGCACGGATATGCACCTGCTGATGGGCGCAAGGGGGAACTTCGGCCCATGGGGTGTTGTTGATTGGATTCTGGGAACTGTTGTTGGAGATGATTCCGACGATGATGTGAGTGCTGAGGCAGATGAGCGGGATTTGCGGAAAGCGTATGAGGCGGCGAAGCGAAAGGCTGTTGGGTCTGGAAAGTCAAAGCGACGATGAGACGACCATTGACGAGTGCATGATGAATCATTGGGATTATAGCCATGTGAGTTTTGTCTGTGTTTTGCCGTTTATTTTTGGAGTGTGAGCTGAGATGTTGCTCACTATATATATCGTCCGAATCTACAGCATATAAGAGAAGATTAGGATTTGGGAATTGTGACAGAGGCAAATTTATCATTATTAAAGCCAACTCTTTTTTTCAAGCCTAATTTTGAAAACTTCGAGTGTCGTGTAATTAGTAGTCATGAGGGTATAGGTGGCTGGTACTTGATCCTGGAATTGAATGGTGGCTAGCACTAGATCAACATGGGGGGTTAGATACAGAAGATCTGTGACTTGTCGCACAACCTCAATGAATGCCAAGGCATTACAACCGAGCAGCCATAGTACTATATATGTATCCATTGAGCACCGCCGTCAAGTTGTCAAGACGAAATTTGTTTTATGGATCGTAATTCACGCCTAGATCTTAAGATCTAATACTTTAATTCCAGACATTGGGGATATCCACTTAATGAGAAGGTCCAGCAACCTTATATCCTAGCGTCTTACAGATGCTACATGGCCGTAGAGATGAATCGAAGGAATTGCCCAATTTTGGATTGCCGCCTGAACCTCGAAATGGGAGTAGGTCATACTGAACATAAAAGAGAATCCAGCCCGCCTGCTGGAACGAGGTGATTTTAAATCTTTTTTTTTTTGCTTGAAGTCTCTTTCTTCATAACGCAGCTTCATGCAAAATCAGCCACGCGCAAAGGGAACGGGTTTTTTGAAACATGAAACATGAGAACGACATCCGGAAGTCCGAATTAACCGCAAATCATAAGAAAAGTGAAAAACGTGTTTTGACGGATCCCGTAGGAATTACATGACATGGTTCATGAAACCGGCCCCAGAAAGTCGCGAAAGGATGCCGATCTGCAATCGAGCCGCCCCTCGTTGGAAAAATGGTCCTCCCCAACTATCTACCGAACCCGCGGCTACCACACATTTACCACTTCATCTCGTGGGGCTTGTCGCCGTTTCGGAGGCTGAAGGTGGTAGCGAGGTAGCTGCCGAGGAAATCCTCCTTCTTGATGGAGGCAAGGATAGCCTGGTCGACAGCCTTCTGGTCGCTGGCGCGAGCGCTGGCAACAACCTTCTTCTGTAAAGACAAAAAAAGCAGTTAGCATGTGATCACTGCAAATGTGAAGCGCACAAGATGCATACCTCGGCTTTCTCGCCCTGCTTGAAGAAAGCCTCCTCGGTCTTCTGCTCAGCCTTCTTATCCTTGGTGAAGTATCCGGGAGCGGAGATCTTCTCAATGGCCTTGGCGTCAACACCGGTGATGTCGACACGCTTGGAGGTGGCGATCACGTAACGGGAGTTCACGCGACGGAGAGGAACACCGTTGATCTTGAAAGGTCCGGTGACAAGGAGGACACCCTGGTCGAGGGACTTGAGGAGGATGACACGCTTGCCACGGAAACGGCCAGCGAGGAGGATCAGGATGGTGCCGGGAACGAGGGTCTCGCGGACCTTGGCGGGACGCAGGGTCTTGCGAACCTGTAAACACACAAAGTAGTTAGTCTCACATGTCACACAAATTCCCAGCGATTCCCGTGAATCCCAAGTATCTCCATTGTCGTAGCCGCATCTTCCCCAGATGATATGCGATTTGCACAAGAACACAAGATTTAATGAACTTTTTTGTGCCGTCGATTGACACCGGTGTCTGGCTGGATGTCGCCCCGTAATTCACAAAGGCTCTTCCGCAGAATACCGGTGCTATCGTCGCAATCATTGGGGCAGATGTGTGCCAGTCGTATGTCCTCCTCTTTAATGTGGCGTCCCATTTTCTTAGGGTGTACTGACTTTCTTGGGCTGCGACTGATCGTCCACGGGGTACCACTTCTGGGCCTTGTCGGCGGGCACGACCCTCTGGCTCTTCCCGAACTGCTTCGTCTGGCCGTCCGACATGATGGCTGCTGGCGAAGGATGAATGGTTGTCGGGGTGGTTGTTGGAGATTTGGGTGAGGACTTGGACTGGCTAAGCGGAGTCGGCTCCAGTGCGGGAATTCGTCGAGGGTTGTGTGTACGAAGCCCTATCACGTGTTTAACCGACAGCCCTAGCCAATTTTGGAAAGCGGTAGCTCAGCATATGGCTGCCATATCTGTAAGGCCAGAATGTACGGGCGACTGTAAAACCACTTACGCAGAAGCACTGCCCGACACAAACAACTGACGTATACTGCTCGCAGCCTCTCTCTCTTTCTATACACTCTATCTCTTACATCCCCCACATCACTTTTTTCTTATCTACCTGGAGGTTGCCAATTCAGCTCATCTTCTATTGGACCCCTGTTCAGAATCCATTTCCCAAAATGTCGATAGCTCCGATCATTACCTTCAAAGCAGGTATCTGCGATCTGGATGTACGTGAGCTTAGCTTTCCGGACCCGAATGGTTCAGCCCGACAATCAGCCCCATTATCCGGATATGCACTCATATCAACATTGCAACTTTGCTGACCGTTTCAATTCAGCAATCTAGCACCCCTGCCGCCGTAAAGCCAAAGACCACCCCGGGCTATGTCTATCTTTATTCCGAAGATGACCTTATCCACTTCTGCTGGCGCTCGCGCAGCGCCTTACTAGATGAGCCCGAGCTTGATCTGGTGATGATTCCTTCAGATGGCAGCTTTACTCCCTACAAGCCATCCGGCGGTGATGCTACAAATGGCCGTATCTTTGTCCTGAAGTTCTCCTCTAGCTCTCAGCGGTACCTCTTCTGGATGCAGTCTCAGTCCCAGCACGAGGACGGTGACCCTAGCTGGTTCAGCCCTCGTGACCTGAAGCTTGGAGAAATTGTGGATGTTCTGCTGCAGGGCGAGGATGTTGATGTAGAACATGAGATCGCTAATCTTCCCCGCCGGCCCTCGGGCGGTGATGACGACGAGACCATGGAAGACGTGGAAGGCACCGACCATGACCGCGGCCGATACCACAGCACAGGCAGCGGTGGTGCTGGCCCCGATGCGACCGGCGGCGATGTGCGTGAGGAGGGACAAGAGTCGCGAGAGGGTGGTGCGGACGGTGGACGAGCGTAGGTACATATCTCTGACAGCCTTAACCTGGGGCATCCAAGCTAATTTGCCGTTCGTGCAGAGCAACTACCGAGGAAGATTCAGCGTCGGTTGTTCAGGACTTTTTAAAGTCCCTGAGCGGCCGCCCGAGCCCGGGCCAATCCCAAGATCCCGAACGACCATCTACGACACTCCAAGACCTCCTTCCACCTTCGACCACGTTGCAATTTATCGATTCTGCTGATACGACTACTGCCGATCATCTTCTGAGCTTCTTGCCGCCCGCACTACTTTTGCTGGCCCAGGGCAATGCTGAGGCTTCGGAAGCCGATACAGACCCAGAACTTGCCCAAGCTGCTCTCCTGTCCCTCGACCTCTCCCAGAAAAAAGGAATTCTCCGAAAAGTGCTTCGTTCTCCCCAATTCATGCAAAGCTTGGCCAGTCTTACTATCGCTCTCCGTGATGGTGGGCTTCCGAGTATCAGTGAGGCTTTGCAGATTCCCGTGGCTAATGGGGGATTTATGCGGAGAGGTGGAGTACCCCTAGGTGGCGGCGATGCGGTAGATGCGTTCCTGGATGGCGTTCGGCAACACGTTAAAGAAAAGGATTCTCAGATGGATACCGATTGAATCAATACAATTCTTCCGAGATCTTGATACTTTCAAGACATTCTAAGACTTTGTTAAATTTGTCGAACTATTTTTGGAAAAAGGGAGCCCCACTAGCAAACACTGTTTACTGCAAGGCTGCGTCAGTGTTTGGTAAAAACCATAGGGATTTTCACTATGGGAGCTGAAATAGTGTGTAGGGGAAGCAAGGCACCATGTAGGAAACAATCAAAATATCATGTACGGAGCACGATGAATGTACAGCCCTGCCGAAGTATGTCAGCCAGAACAACGTTGAACATCCATGAGGCGCATGCCGGGACTTGTCCTTTTTTAGTGCAATTGCGATCCGGACGCTCTTGGCTCAATTTCATCTTCGGAAGCTTAAGGCTTGTCACTTCTCTTGGTTTGTGTCTTATGTTCACGCTCTTTTCTTTCGCTGTATTATACATATTTTCTACCGCCAACACACGTGTCGCCACCGTGTCCGAGAACCCCCGGTTCAGCCTGCGATGTCTGCGATTCAATAAGATCTGATCCTGCCCGACGATGGCGCCAGATAGCCAGAACCTTGATAATGACGAAAACGCTCCGCCTAACCAAATCCCCCTTCAAGATCTCTCGAAACCGGGAGACACTTCCAATAAACGTGGGAGAAGCAGCGCGGGGACCGGTCTCTTCTCACGACAATCATTGATCGGGAGGGGTTCGCGGAGAAATTATGATAGTGTTGCGGAAGGGTCTCCCATTGATTCGGCTGGACCGAGCAGGCATCCATTGCAACCCTCACAAACGAGGTATACAGAGATTGCTTCCCCGCTTGATGATCTGGGTGGTTTCGCGCAAGCGATATCAACGATTGGCCTCAGCTTCAATGGGCCACAATCAACGGCGTCGGCCCCGGACCCATCAGAACGCCGAAGCTTTGACGATGCTGCTTCCGACCTCGACATCGTACCTCTAGACTCTTATGATTCCCACGACCCGCACGGCTACAATCTCCCAGCAGACGAAGACGACATGATACGCTTGACCGATCCTCGATATATACAACCGATGAGCGGTGCTGCCAGCGCAGAGGAGCGGTACAGCACTGATACTGGTCACTCTGTGCATTTTGGTGGCTCGAGACTGGGCGATGATCTTCCTCACCTGGAGGATGGGATGGGAAGCCGTCGTGGTAGCAGTGTCCGGGATCGATCACGTTCTTTGTCTCCATCGGCATCCAGTGGGGCTCTGAAACGCGCCAGCTCAATGGTCAAATCTATGTCGCAGCGAGTGGTCAACCTGAGCAATGAACCAGAAGTTGTACAGCAAACGATTGAGAGGGAGGAGCTCGATAAAAATGCACGAATGGACGGACCACCGGTCTTGCCCGCGATGGTAGACTATGCATATGTCTCCAATCAACAGGCTCAAGCAGCTCGAGAGAAGCGTTCCTCCAGTAGATTATGGAAGGATCGGAATAATCCATTCAAAGGCAGGTCACTTGGAATCCTGGGACCGAGTAACCCTCTCCGACTCTGGCTGTGTGATATCCTGGTGAATCCGTTCATGGAACCCTTCATCTTGATTGTTATCATCATCCAGACCATCTTGTTGACCGTTGAAGATGCGCTCCCTACTTCCTCGAACTCAATGAAATGGGGAAGCAGCACGTTTGATTGGGTTTTCTTAGCCATTTTCATCATTTACACACTTGAGATAGGCTCGAAGATTTTGGTGTCCGGTTTCATTCTCAACCCTGTCGAGTACAGCACACTCAACCGCAACCTCGGCATCAGGAAAGCGCTCGCGGAGAAGGGCAGGAACCTAATCACACCGCATCGGCAGGGGACGATAAAGAAAGCTTCGATGCTTCAGGCTGAACCCCAAGCTTCAATCCTGCGAACATTCACAGGGATGAACGGACTGGACCCCGAAGTCTATGATGATCCTGTCCACAAACTTCGCGTTAGGCTTGCCCATCGCGCATTCCTGCGACATTCTTTCAACCGGCTTGATTTTGTAGCCGTGGTTGCTTTTTGGGTATCCTTTTTTCTTTCAGTTTCGGGAGTTGAGAAAACACACCAACTGTACATCTTTCGCATGTTAAGCTGTCTTCGAATTCTACGTCTCCTTGCCATGACTAATGGTACTTCGGTAAGTCTTCTGTTGCGAGGATGAACCTTCGAGATACTGACCAATCACCACTAGGTAATTCTTCGAAGTCTTAAGCGAGCAGCTCCTCTGCTCGTCCATGTCGCATTTCTGATCGGTTTCTTCTGGCTTCTTTTTGCCATCATTGGCATCCAGAGTTTCAAATCCAGTCTCAGGAGAACGTGTGTCTGGATTGATCCCGCAGGCCAGAACAATTACACATTGAATAATGCATGGGACACAGTGCAATTTTGTGGTGGGTACCTCAACCAGACGGGAGGGAAGATGCCATGGCTTGGCCCCGATGGTGTTGACGCAGGGTTCACCCCCAAAGGATATCTTTGTCCTCAGGGTTCTGTATGCATGGAAGGTGTAAATCCTTACTGGGGCACTATGAGCTTTGACAATATCCTGCACTCCCTCGAGTTGGTCTTTGTGATTATGACCTCCAATACTTTTACCGATTTGCTCTACTATACCACTGACACTGACTACCCCGCTACAGCTCTCTTCTTTGCCTCCGGGTTTGTCATTTTGAGTTTGTGGTTGGTGAACTTGCTGGTTGCGGTTATCACACATTCATTCCAGGTGATACGAGAAGAGAGCAAGCGCAGCGCTTTTGCCGTCCAAAAACTTGATACTGTCGACAAGGATGACACAGTGTCTCGCCAAGTCAGTCCTCTCAAGCGTATATATGATCAAACCGAGTGGATTTGGGTCTGCATCATCATCTTCGGCCTCATCGTGCAAGCCCTTAGAAGCTCGTCTATGTCTGCACGTCGCACACGGTTCATCGATACTACTGAGACTGTTGTCACTATCATTTTTCTAATCGAGATTATCTTACGATTTGTCTCGGATTGGCGAATGTTTCATCGAAAGCGTCGTAACTTGACAGACCTTTTGCTTGTAATAATTACCTGCATCATCCAGATACCGCCCATCAGAAACTCAGGTCGCGCATACACAGTTCTCACCTTGTTCCAGATCCTTCGAGTCTACCGAGTGGTACTGGCTTTCTCTGTGACCAGAAAGCTGATCGTGATTGTATTCAGCAATACTGTCGGTCTGCTCAACTTGATTTTTTTCCTATTCTTGATGACCTTTTTATCTGCCATTTTCGCAACACAGCTTTTTCGAAGCCAAATCCCAGATCAAGATCCAAGTGGCACGACGATCATGATCACGTTTTCGAATATTTACAACTCATTCCTGGGAATGTATCAAATTTTATCGAGCGAGAATTGGACCACGATTCTTTACAATGCGACGGCATACACGACTGAATTTAACACAGCCTGGATTTCGGCAGCGTTCTTCATTCTTTGGTTCATTGTGGCCAACTTTATCATCCTAAACATGTTCATTGCTGTCATTCAGGAAAGCTTTGATGTTTCAGAAGACGAAAAACGAATGCACCAGGTCAGAGCGTTTTTGGAACAGAAACAAGTCCATGGAGCACCCCAAGGAAACCTAGCGCTCTCCACAATTCTTCGCATGGGCCGAGATTCAGCCCGGTACAAAGATCCACTTGACCATGGTCCTGCGGCGTTGGAAATGTTGCTGAAAGACGCTGTAGTGCAAGAGTTCCTTGATGAAGAAGATACCATGCAACAAGGACGGGAGAGGCGGAAGGACTCACAGAGCGTGAACACAGTGTTAGAAGGCGCGACTCAAGAGAACCTTCAACCAGGATGGATCTCACTTCTATGGACGAAAGCCACAACGCTCGTTATGCGGAGGGAACCAAACCCTTTCTACTCGAAACTGAAGTTTTCACGTGCTTATGAGCAATTGGATCCGACAACCATGGCAAGAGAGGTTGTTACTGCGGCAGAGCAGAGAAAACGGGACCAGCGAGCATACCTCGTGAAACACCCCAACTATAACAACTCTCTGTTTCTTTTCCCGCCTAATAATTTCGTTCGGAAAATTTGTCAACGAATTGTTGGCCCAGGACGCGGGCATCAACGAGTTGAGGGGGTGGATCCATACAAGCCAGTGTGGTATGCGTTCTCTGCGTTCATTTATGCAGCCATTGTCGCCATGGTGCTTCTCGCCTGCATTACAACGCCATTGTATCAGCGACAGCATTTCCGGACTGATCGCAACTGGTTCGTCTACACTGACTTAGGCTTTGCCGTTATTTTTACCATCGAAACAGCGATCAAAGTGATTGCCGATGGGTTCTTCTGGACGCCAAACGCATTTTTCCGCAGTTCTTGGGGATTCATTGACGGAATCGTGTTGATTACGTTGTGGGTCAGTGTCGGCAGCGCGCTTAGACAGGACTGGGGTGTTTCGAGAGCCATTGGTGCCTTCAAAGCTCTGAGGGCGTTGCGTCTTCTGAACGTTAGTGATAGCGCCAAGGACACCTTCCACTCTGTCATCATTGTCGGGGGATGGAAGGTCATTGCCGCCGCTGCGGTTTCTATGAGTTTCCTCATACCATTTGCAATCTATGGAGTCAATCTGTTTAACGGGCAGATGGCCAGTTGCAATGACGGTGGTTTTTCTGGAAATTTGACCAATTGCGTCAATGAATATTCCAGCTCGCCATTTAACTGGGACGTGCTTGCTCCACGAGTGGCCGGGAACTCTTATTATGACTTTGATAATTTTGGTGACTCCCTTTTCATTTTGTTCCAAATCGTCTCGCAAGAAGGTTGGGTCGACGTACAAGAAGCTGCAATGAGTATCACCGGAAAGATGACCCAACCGCAGGATCTAGTGGCGCCAGAGAACGGGTTATTCTTTGTGGTTTTCAACTTACTTGGGGCTGTGTTCGTTCTGACACTGTTTGTGTCTGTGTTCATGCGCAACTACACAGAACAAACTGGTGTTGCTTTTCTGACTGCCGAGCAACGTTCTTGGTTGGAATTGAGGAAACTTCTCCGACAGGTATCCCCCTCAAAACGATCATTTGACGACGAGAGCAAGAAGTTGCGGCTGTGGTGTTATCGAATTTCAGTTAAGAAGCATGGCCGGTGGGCACGGTTCGTGACTTGCGTCCTTGTATTTCACTTGCTGTTACTTGTGCTGGAGTACTATCCAGAGCCCGTCTGGTGGGAGGTGCTTCGATGTAAGTTTTTTTCTGACTCGATTCGAAATGTTGCCTTTTACTAATTGGTCAATTTAGCTCTTATATTCTTTGTACTTATGCTTGTCTACGTCACGAATGTCTTAATCCGACTAATTGGTCTTGGATGGCATCGATTTAGTCGAAGTTCGTGGGATGTGTACTCTCTCATCGCTGTCCCCGGCGCTTTCATCACCTCCGTCCTTGACGTTTCATACCATGAAAAAAGTCACGCCGTCGTGGAGCTCAACAAACTCTTCCTCGTGTCTGTCGCTCTGCTACTTATTCCAAGGAACAATCAGCTTGATCAGCTCTTTAAGACAGCAGCAGCTAGTCTGTCCGTGTTTGGAAATCTTCTAGCTACCTGGTTCGTGATGTTCTTGGTGTTTGGCATTGCGATGAACCAGGCGTTCGGCCTTACCAAGTTCGGCGAAAATGAGGATCACAACCAGAACTTCCGCGATGTTCCCAAATCACTAATCCTACTGTTCCGAACAAGTTGTGGAGAAGGGTGGAATCAATTTATGGAGGACTTCGCTAGTATGACACCACCCTTCTGCACGCAGAACTCCAACTTCCTCGATGATGACTGTGGAAGCGCGGCGTGGGCCCGAACTCTCTTCATTGCATGGAACCTGATCAGCATGTACATCTTTGTCTCACTATTTACATCGTTGATTTTCGAAAGTTTCTCTTATGTCTACCAGCGAAGTAGCGGACTCTACGCGATCAGTCGGGAGGAGATCCGCCGGTTCAAGCAAGCGTGGGCGACGTATGATCCAGAGGGGACGGGCTTCATATCTACTGAGCAGTTTCCTCGACTGCTCAGTGAGCTCTCGGGTGTCTTTGCAATGCGAATCTACGAGGGGGAATTCACGGTCGGAAGTATCCTCGAAAAATGCCGAATCGATCCTCAGAGGAACTCGATGAGTTCTTACGCCAGAGATTCGATGGTCTCACTGGCTGAGCCACGACATACAATGCGTCCAAACTCCCGTGTCTTATCTGGTGTGCATATCGGTGAACTCTCTCGGATCATATCGAAGATTCCAGTTCAAAGCATTCGAGAGCGGCGCAAACGATTGAATGCCTTTTACGAAGAAATCCTTGTTTCAGCAGACCCCGATCGCGGCATCTCATTTCATCAGTGCTTAATGATCCTCGCCCATTACAACGTGATTAGCGATAGCAAGAGTCTGCGTCTCGAAGAATTCCTACGTCGTCGAGCACGGCTGCAGCGGGTGGAAGAGGCTGTCCGTCGAAACACCGTCGTCGGTTTCTTTGATACCCTCTACTGGTCGCGCGAATTCCGCCGCAAGATTGAGCGCAAGAAGAGCGGCCGGATGAGTGCAGTCCCGACATTCACTGTGCCAGAGATCTTTGTAGACGATCCAGGCGACGACCCTGGAGAGCACGACCAGCCAGGTTCCGGCGCGATCACACCCACAACGCAACCAGATTTAGACGGAAACTTCCCCCCTATGCTCTCACCGGTCTCGCATCACAGACGAGCCGAGTCCAGCCCAACCGCAAACCGCAATACTCTACCTCGCATCAATACCAATTTGAGCGGGTCGGTATCTAGCTCCAATACACCTACGAGGGAGTGGTCGAGTATCAGTCCCTCAATCACCCCGCGTCAAATGTACGGGGACCGCACTCCGTTCGACTTTACCGAACTGCACGAGGCGTCTTCGACAAGCGATACTTCCCGTCACAACAGTGGTATGAATGTACAGGATGTCATGCATTCGCTGGACAACTCCGCTTGGGGTGAGAGTATCCGGCGAAGCTTCACGCAGCGACGATCTGGCGATCCCAGCTCTGAATAAAATGCAGTGCATGTTGATCACCATATGAATTTTGGATGTCGTCACGACGTGGGTGGGGTGGATAGTAGGGTGGGTTGGTTTTTTCCTCATTCCTTTTTTGTTCTTTCATTCTTTAGTATTCCCCTCGACTATATTGGGATTTTTTTTTTTTTTTTGGTTTCATGGCCTGGTTGGCCCTTTTGGTTTTTCTGGCTTCATTGTGCTGTATACTACTCTCTTTGGCATGGGAGCATTTTTGCATAGCAGCGGCGTGGAATTGCCACTTCAACCCAATAATTTTGTTTTATTTTTTTTACATAGACTTGAATCAAGATTGATTATTGAAAATCGGACATTAAAAGACATGAACATTTAAACTATAGGAGAGTGCATGAATCAAGTGGGTCGAACTAGTTACTATTGGCACCGAAAGAGGAAATCGGGGAAAGCGGATGAGACCTATGTGAACACGAATAGGAACTATATGAACCTGAGATCAGTACATACTTCCACATGTGGAGATTGCAAAACCCGGTAAGAGAACCAAAATCTCCAAGTCCCAAAGGCATGGTGTATCCGTTTTCAGGAACAATCACATTCATCCGCATGCATCGCCCGGGTTCAATCCGTGTCTCAACTCTCCCTGCAGCATCGTCCTTGCAGTCAACCCGTTATAAAATTTAATAAACCCAAGTGAAATCACCAATAAAATCTCTGTCAATCCTACAAATAACCAATTCAATCCTCATGTCCAATTCTACTATGACATGGTCATCTCCAACAGCCAAAGTCTCACATTCCACAGCTAAAGCCAACAGAGTAACGATGAATAATATCACTTCGCCATTTCTCTCTGTGAGCACATCTTTCGGCTCCAGAAGCCCCAGACCAAACAGCGACTTCTCAAGTCCAAGCTCAACAACAACCTCACCACCCTCCTCTCCAACCTCCACACACTCACCTCAGAGCTCTCCACACCACCTCTTCACCCTATCATTCCTTCCCCCCAAAGTCCTCACCCACACATTCCGAGAGCAGCTTGAGCGTCTCGGGCATATAACTAGCCCTGGGAATCTGTCAACCCGCCCGCGCCCAATCTCCGACAATCCCAACAATGCTGTCACCGTGATCCCCCACGCTGTCCTACGCGGCCGCTCAGCAATGGTTGTCCGCCGCCGACCGTCTAAGATCGACATGGCACTGAGCGAAGAGCGATCACGATGCGATGAGGACTCTATTGAGAGACAGGGGCTGGGGCTGATGGAGCCTCGGCCGGTGGATCTGGGGATTGGAGAGGTAAAGCCCAACTTTGTGATGGGCGGCATCTTTGAGGTTATGGAGGAGCAGGCTTAGGCTAGACTTTTTTCTACGCCATCGGAGGGGTTTTGGGGTAAATTTCTGGGTTTATGCTGTGATACTCTACTTGTTTTAATTGCCGTTGTAATTCTCTGCTAGAAGTTGCGATTCTTCCGCGTTCGGAAAAGAATGTGGGATAGGGAATATTGTACGGAGTATAGTGGCTTCTTATTGAAAAGAGTTTGTTGTACTTGTTGTTGGAATACTTTTGACCCCTTGCTGTAATAGCTGCCCAAATGAGTGTTTTGTGTCTTTCTATTTACCACACTTGCTTGCTACTATTCTTACTTGCTTACGCTAAGTGGTCCACTTCATCAGTACTTTGCTCCACGGCGCAGGGTAGCATGCACTGCGCATATATTCACACTTAGGGGGAAAGGAAGATGAATCTTTTGGGCTTTTTTTTAATATTACAAAAATACGTGCTCCGTACTACGCTCTTCAATATACATATGGTCGACCGGAAACACTGTTCTTCCGTCGTTATCGAAGCTCTTACTTACCTTCTACAAGTGAAAGATTAGGATATAGTTATACCTCGGCTATAGAATAGGCTTATTGTTTTGCTAAGCGAAGCGAAGTAGATAGAAATTTCATTTCAATATACTATGGAAAAATTCCCGGACCTTGGAGTTGAGATCTAGTCTCTGACTAGTCGTGAAATTACCGGTCATACAACTATGGTAGGGCTAGTTATATGATTACTAACTACTAGCCAAATGATAACGTATTCGGTAAGCGAGCTGGCCACCCCAACCAAAACGCGTCCATGAATTAGATCTTAGTTAGTTCAACCACCCACCATGCCACCAATTCTAACTCAATACTCTCGAAATTCAATAGAGTAGGAGGGTAGGATCTTACTAGCTACCAAGGCTTTTAAGAATCAAGAAATCTCTTCAATTCGTGACGTAGCGCGCCGTTTTAACGTCCCAAGATCCACCCTTTCTACCCGCCTGAATGGTATACAACACCGCGCGATTTCTCGCGCCAACTCTCATAAATTGACCGATACTGAAGAGGAATCTCTTCAGAAATGGATATTCTCTAGTGGTTCAGCTCCACGACCTTCAATGGTGCAAGAAATGGCGAATGTTCTACTTTCGCATCGCGGAATCAACCCATCATCTACAGTCGGCAAAAATTGGGTCACTAATTACATTAAACGACATCCCAATCTATCCTCGAGATTCTCCAGACGTTACAATTACGAACGTGCTAAATGTGAAGATCCAAAAATCATTGGTGAATGGTTTACACTTGTTCAAAAAACGATTCTTCAATACGGCATTGACAACGATGACATTTATAACTTCGATGAGACTGGTTTTGCATTGGGATTAACCGCAACTGCTAAAGTCATTACGAGATCTGAATACCACGGTCGGCGATCACTTTTTACAACCTGGAAATCGCGAATGGGTGACTGCAATTGAATATACAAATGCTTCAGGTTGGGCACTACCTCCATGCATTATTTTCAAAGTCAAAGTATTCATTGAATCTTGGTTCGACAATCTAAAGGACTTAGGCTGGAATAAGACTGTGCGCAGCAACAGCTCGGTTGAGAGGCAGATCGTTGACGTTGAAGGATCAGTACAGGCAAGTATAATCAGGAAAGCTTCTAACATAACTGTGACCAGTTAGGCAGTGCGTAACACAGGTCATAACAGATCAGATTCCAATTGACAGGTACAGGCAGGGGCAGGCTATTATACAAGACGTAGCTCGAAGAGCTACAACAGGATCTAGAACTGAAGTTCAGATAAACAGGTCGGAGATCACGTGTCGTGATCTTCCTCTTACTAAGCATCACGGTTCGCACCGTGACACTGACACCTCTTAGCTATCTAAACTAGTGAGATCCGCCAGCCACTACTCTAAGTAGTTACCAATTAGACTAGAAGGTTATAACGAAGTCAATTTATAGAATAAACTTAGTTACAAGAAATATTATAGTTCTCTACACTCTAGGATTACCCTAGGTATAGACCCTTCCTTAGGCCTAGACTACGACATCGCCCGTCCACGGTAGGCGGTGGGCTATTTGGATTTTCGAGTGCCCATCTATAACGCCTACGGCCCACGGGTATACCTATCCCGGGTATACCCACTATACCTACCATCATATAAAGTTACCTAAAATAGATATATAACTCGCTAACTTATTATATTAAATGGCTATTATTTTATACCTTTTTTAATAAATCTATATAAAATCGCGGTTTAATATCTATGTATATAAGAAACTAATATATGTACAATAAGACTTAGAATAGATTTTTAATCAAAATATATATTATATAACATAGTATATTATTAACTTGTTTAATTATACTATAATAGTTTAAAGATATATATTTAAGTTGGTGGTATATACCTACTATTTTCTACGAGTAAAATATTACTTGTAGATTCTACTTTATCTCTTACTCTAGTATATTTCCTAATTTTATAAGCTTACACTACTAAATTCTATTAATTATATCACTAAATAGCTACGAATCCTATAGCATTATATCTAGACTTTGGCAAAACACAATTTCATGAACCCAAAAATGCAGTTTAGGCAAAAAATGCCAAGACCTGCCTAAAGAGGTACCTTTATGCTGATTTATGCAGGTTGGGATCCGATGGGTCCTTGGCATGCCAAGAATTGGGTTTTGAATGGGGTTTGCCGAAGTCTGATTAAATACTCTGAATTCTCTCACTATCTAAAATGACAAAATCTCCTTGTCCAATCTATGCGGACAAAACTAACTAAACATAACCTACAGTTTATATAGACTACGCCATTATGGCGGTCCGTATCCTTTTTCCGGGTATTCCACCCTATATTCAACCATGCATGGTATCAAGGGTTAAAATTCATAGACGGCTCGCTTGTGGTGGCGGCTGTCTTGTGAAATACGTCACCACAAGGGCTAAAAGTGAAGTCGAGAGCACTTGATAAGAAATTCGAAATTAAGCTTTGCTTGTAATTTGTTGTTAATCATACAAAATTCTTATCAGGGTATTTGTGAAAATCAAACACATGGCAAAGTCAAACAAATATACCACAGATGAAAGAAATCAGGATGCCAATAGGCTTAGAGATGCTTAGAAGAGGGGTAGTTAGGCTTAAATGCACTTGCGTTATGGTCATGGCTGTGCAAAAAGACCAATTCGCTAATCACACATGATAGGGACATGAAGAATTGCAAAGAACAAAGATGTGAGGATACTGGCCGGTTGGTAGCATAGGTGAATGTGTGCCACTGAGCGTGATGGGAACAAAGCTAGGAGAATATTGACCAGTTGGCGGGTCAGATCATGAAGCACCACCGAGTACGATCGAAACAAAGGAAAGCCTGTCAGGGCTTTGCTCCCTGGCCCTTGCGCTTATTTGGCCACAACTGACCACGGCACTTAGATTCACCACATAGGCACGGGACGGCCTCGGGGTCGATCTTTCGAGGAGTTATGTTCTCCTCGCCCTGATTATAATCGAAGGTCAATTCAGTGCCAGGGGAGATATCGCGGTTGGCAAAAAAGGCGAGGTTGTAGAGATATTCGTCGGCATGATTCGTGGTGCAAACGGGGACGATCTTGCAGTTAGGGTTACAAGAGTGGTTCATAAACCGAGTTGCCGAACCAAACTTGCGGCCGTCGATGACTTTCATATTTTTCTCTTCATCGTCGTCATCTTTCACATACCAGTCCAAAGAGAAAAGGTAGGATTGTGTATGTGAACCGTCGGTGAGGTTCTCACGTTCGTCAGCTTCAGCCTTTGTTATTACCTCACCGAGGTAAAGATCGATGAACTGCCCACGGCGAATCAAATCGGGGGACCGAAGACCTAGATATCATGGTTAGAATATATGATGGGTAACGAGGGGATGAAGCGAGACAAACCAAATCCCCGAGATCCAGTGTCGAAAATTTCTAATCTAATGGTTCTTCCTTTTTGAACGACGTGATTCCAGCATCTTTGTCCTCCGCATCCGCAACGGGAGTTGCATTCATAGATAATCGCCTTACGCCGAAGAAAGCTTTTTGTTGCGACAGTCAACTTGGGGTTGCTCTCGCAGATCTCATATGGGACTATGCGATCTTCAGAATCTTCCTCCTTACTGAGGCAGTCACATTTTAACCGATCACAGCCGCCAGTCTCAGTGCATGCACAGCCGATATTGAAATCAGAATCATCAGGAATCCGTTTAACACCCGCACGATACTGATAACTGTTAACAAACTCGAAATTGTCAGCGAGTTTGGCAAGACGCTGTGGGGAATCAACAGTCGGAATGACTGTAGGCCCATTGATACGTTTGAGCTTCTCGTCAAGAGTGTGACGGATCCTTAAGAGGTGGGTTGATTGCGTTGGGGGTGGCTGATTGAGAGCGATCAAAGCTGAACTTGATTTGAATGATAGAGGAATGGAACGACGGTCAACACGGCTTTTAGGAGTAGAATATGCGGCTTTGGCAACTCTTTCCTCTTCGTCGGTTATTGGAAAGAACTTGGCGTTCATTCCATTTACAATAGAGACATCCTGTGCGATCGCATTCTCCCGTTTTTGCTGTGGAGTCGACGATGGAATCACAACACTAATCTGAGATGGTCTGATAGCCGGCAGTGGACTTGGCGTATAAGGGGCATGGTAAGCATGTGAGAGGCGTGCACGCTGTGTAGACCTGTGTACATCACTCAAGGAGGAATCTGAGATATCATCAGATATCACTAGGCTTTTTCTTTTCAACGGTACTGTTGGTGACCGATATGCTAACGCTGCCACAAATGGCAGCTTGCCCTGCACCAAATTCTCTGTCTAGGAGCGATATTTAGTAAGAGTTAGACAAACAGTTATCTTTAGGATCCGGATTGCCGGATCGATGGCTAAATAAACATTTGGCTGGGGGGGGGGAGAGAAAAAACCGACGAGACAAAGAAGGGTATAGTGGGGCCATAGGGTCAGGAGAAATGGACTCAAGCAGAGCAGTCTTTGGAAGATCAAGCTAAACGGGCATAAGCACCTACCATCTTAGAGTCATCTGGCTCGGTCTCATCAGTCAAGTCGATTAAAACTCTGTTCCGGATCGCCCCCGAACCAAGGGGGACGCGTCCAGCCATCCTATCAACGCGTGGGCGTTAGAAGGTGACAGGCTTCAGCCCGCGCGAACTATCCTAACTGTAATCTGTTTGGGATATTAGAGACGATAGATGAGGAGAAGAAAGAAAGAAAGGAAAGGCTTTGGAAATCCTTAAAGCATCGAAGACTCGAGGATCCTAACCTAAAAAGGAGAGACAAAGGGAGATAAGAAGATAACAGTGGCGAAATGACAAAAAAAAAGAAACAATATCTCCAAGAGGCACCGGTAAAACTAAAAGTAACTAGAAGAAGATTTGACGTGGGTGGCGGATGGGAGACGTGGTGAAAGATCGAGGCCTGAGGTGGTGAAGAGGTGAGGTTGAGGAAATGAGGACGGGTAAGATCTCGTGGTGGGGCCACTGACAGGTGCTGACTCAGCACTTTTAATGTTATTGATCCTAGCGACAGCCGTCGTTGTTATCTCAATTGAGAGAAAAGCATGTATACATTGTTCTTCTTCTGATATCCAGAATTCCCCAGATTTGAATGATGTCATTTCATCTTGTACATTTCGAGTTCGCTGTGTTCTGGGTTGATAGGGGTATTCTAGTAGGCGGCCGCTGGTTGACGATTAAAAGGAGTGGTTGGGAAGAACGGGATCAGTGTCCAGAATCGTAAGTAGACTTCCGCAAAGCTCGAAAAGCCCGAAACCCGACCCTTTTGAGGGTCGAGTCGGGTCGGGTTTCGGGCTTTTCGAGCTTTGCGGAAGTCTAGTCGTAGCACTGGTTTTAGTGCTGCACTAGCATAATTCTGCTAAGGATCACCTAAAATAGATAGATAAAAAGCTAGCTTATCTTTATAAATTACAGTTTTTTACTTATATATTAGTATTAGGAGGTAATTATAGTCACTCACTACTAAGATTCGTATTAACTTAAGTTTTACTTAAGTTTAAAAAATAGATGAAAGCTTTAAGTGCTATGTTAATATAGATTTATAGTGAAATTAGCCTAAAATAGTAAAGAATTAGTGGTTAAAATTTATATAGAAGAGATTATATGTTACGGACCTACCCGTCACCAATCATTGGTGCCCCACAGATGGGCCACCAAGAGCCAATAGATCTATCTGTCAGCAGATCACGTGCAACACTGTATACACTGGCGTTCCCAGGTATCGAAGGAAAAGGAAGTCCCGATCATTGTTACGGACCTACCCGTCACCAATCAGTGGTGACCCACCGGGTACACAGATGGGCCACCGAGAGCCAATCAAGCAATCACGTGATCACAGGAGGAGTATATCCCTGCACGGGGTAGGATATACTCAGAGGGGTCGATCTACCCCGGGGTGTAGGATATACCCCAGGAGCACTGGCGACCCCAGGAAGCGAAGGATATATAAGGACACTCTCTCATGTACTTAGTTGAGTTCTTCGTCTTCAATCATACATTGTTACTTGTGTTTACCTTACGACCTTGTTGACTCACTTACTATATTATCACTTGACAACACCAACGAACAGACCAATACTGCGGTATAGATCTGCTCGGCGCTCTACCTGGCATCGTTCCCTGATACCCTCAAAAGGACTTAGGCTGGATAAGACTGTGCGCAGCAACAGCTCGGTTGAGAGACAGATCATTGACGTTGGAGGACCAGCACAGGCAAGTATAACCAGGAAAGCTTCTAACATAATTGTGACCAGTTAGGCAGTGCGTAACAATCATGCCCACTGAGCAAGAGTAGACTGCGGCACGATCCGCAATATCCGCGGATATCCGCAATCCATATCCGCAAAGTGCGGATTTGGATAGTTTTTGATATCCAATATCCGCAGCCTTGAGGATTTGGATATGGACCTCATATCCATTGGATATCTGCGGATATCCAATGGATATCAAACAATACAAACATGCCTAGACTCGTGACCTCAAGGGGTATGCATTATTATTATACATTCCTATGTATTTTTCGTGTAATACTTGGTACTCGAGGTTGTTGAATATCACCAGGTAAGTATAATTTCTGACCTCGGTCAGAAATTATGGGTGGAAGGTCAAGCACTGCTCTACTTATAGTAGTATACAATTGGAAATTCTGACCGAGGTCAGAAATTATGGGTAGACGGTTAAGCACTGCTCTACTTATAGTAGTATACAATTGGAATCTCTGACCACGGTCGCAAATCTAGTCTTTGACCACGGTCAGAAATTCAGTCTATGCTTTTTTGGGGGGTTTTATGAATTTGAATCTTCTAGGACCTATTTGCTATTTACAGATCTAACTGGAAGCCATCTGGTAACCTTGGCTGTTTTCGAATCCGCCCTGAACGACTTGGAATACTCCCATCGACCAGCATCTCTGGAAGCTCATCATCCTCTTCAACAGCCTCGCATGGTCGTTTTTGAGGTTGTTTTCCTTTTGCCCGTCTACATCGCTCAGCCCTATCATCATCCGAGTCATTATCACCGCTCTCAGTGTGCTGGGTAGCCTCGAGTCCAGTCTCTTGATCCTCCTCCTCGTTATCACTGATAGGCTCTAAGACCTCAAGCTGTGGTAATGATCTCCGAGTTTGATCTAGCAAAGCAGCTTCACTTTGAGATAGATGCTCTTTGATAATCTCCAGCTCCTCTTGCCGAAGATCAAAGTTGGTAGCAAACTGATGCAGCATCAGGCCACGGATTGTACTCGGCTTCAATTGACCACGACGGTAATGACAGATATCACGAGCACAATTGAATAGTCGTTCAACACCAGCACCACTAGCAGGGATAGATAGAATGTCCCTTGCTATCCTAGCTAGGGTCGGGAAGCTCTTCTCATATTCCTTCCAGAAAAGTCGAGGTTTCTGTCGCTCAATTCCACGAGCAAGATATCGTGCAATCTCGTCGTCATCTGGTTTTGTAAGCTCTTCCAATGGCTGGTTCTGGGATGCACAAGCAGCATCAAGATCACAGTCATCATTCTCATCGATGGCTACTCCAGAAGTCTCCAGTACCGCTGGGTCATTAGTATCATGCGTAAGCATCTTCCTATATCGATCGAACTCTCGGCTCAGGACCTCTTGATAACGATTCGCATAATCAATATCGCCCTGCCAATCAGTCGAGGAAAAGTACCGGAGCTTCTTTGATGGAGAGAAGATTGTTGCTAGAGCGTAGATGTCACCATAAGGCTCGTATTCGGTGGCAGTGTAGTACTTGGAGAGCTTTTTCTTTGCTGTTTGGAGTGCCCATAACATCCGTTTCTTCCAGATCACACCTTTATTCTTAAGCTTCGCCTCGGCTGCATCGAGATGAGAGAAAAGCTTATTGTAGATACTGTAGATATTGTGTGCGGTAATATCCTTTGTCTTTGATAGCATCATTGTGAAATCAAAGAAGGGCTTTGTCAGAAGAAGAAGATACTCGACTTGACGCCACTCTTCTTGATCGAGCTTGAAATAAAGATATTGATGATCAGTACAATACTGATCATAGAATGGCTGGAGCTTCTTGGCACGGTTGAGCATCAGAAATGTTGAATTCCATCGTGTCCGAACATCTTGGATTGGAATCAATGCAGGCTCCGGCTGAAGGGCTATAAATGCCTCCCGACGTTGTGGGCTTGCATTAATAAAGACTGCTAGTCCTCGGATCTTCCATACTTTTATTAGTCTAGCCATTATAAGGATCTAGGGGTAGAAGATATACCTTTTTCAATGTATATGTGATCTGGATACTGCCGGAGGTATTGCGCTTATTCTGGAAAGAGTGGGTTTTTTCCTCGGACCACTCTAACTCGATCTCCTTATTGCTTGGCACTGCCTTAAGCTTCCCAAGAAGCTCATTCAGACTCAGCTGGATCACATGCGCGATGCATGGGACGCGGAAGATTGAGAGATCTGATGAATGCTGAGACTGAAGGTGGTCCTGGACACTCTGCATCAAAGTATTGTTGTTGGTTGCGTTGTCTGTAGTCACTGATAGGACACGATCCGAGATACCATGCTCTGTTAGGATCTGGGTCACGGTTTTACTGAGATTTTCACCAGTATGGGAGCCATGAAGAGGCTCAAAGCCTAGAAGAATCTCACAATAATCCCAGTTATGATCGATAAAGTAACCAGTGATAGCCATAAAGGCCTGCTGGAAAGGAGAAGTCCAGCAATCCAAGGCTATTGATAGCCGACACCCCTCTGGAAGCCTCTGTAGAATCCCCTTCTGGTTATTCTGGATTGTTATATCAAGATGACGTCGAATGGTTCGTGCTGATGGAATTGTAAGTTTAGTGGATGATTGTTGAGCAACCTCTAACATGCGGTGGAATTGGGGGTGTTCGATCACTCGAAAGGGTAGATGTGCAGTCGAAATGAATCTCAGAATAGCATCGGAGAGACGGTCTTGGGTAAATGATATACTAGTGGTACCTGGCTAGATTAAAGTACTCAATGTTAGCTGCTAAATTGTAAAGAACTTAACCACTGTAGTAACGCCAGTTAAGTACCCTGGTTGACATACCATTCTTTTGATAAGCTGGTCGATTCTTAGGCCACTTTTTTTTGAACATGCGCCAGTTTTGAGGTGCGCTGTCATAGGCGAAGAACCAGCACGCCGGAATCTTGGATGGCCAATTGTACAGAGACATGCCTTGCACATAACCTTCGGCTTTCCATTTTTGTCATTCGCAACCTGGTAGAAGCTGTCCCAGATATCCGATTTGCTTTTTGATTCCCATCGAATTGTATTCTTAATATCAGACTGAGATCCATACTCAGTTGTAAGCCACCAACTAACGAATTTATTGCGTACGTCCTCCATGTCATCACATATAGAATCAGATGGATATAAAACCCAGTGCTTTTGAAGGGGAGGTCCAACACGAGTAAGGGATAAGGGCGCAAAAGTTGAACGAGTTAAACGAGTCGGCGATATCGATGGGACCGGTGTTTGGATACCCAAAAAATCAGAGAAGTTGTCAGGATAAATCTGATCAGAAGCTAAATCCACATCCGAATTGGTGAATGAGAACTGTGATTGAGACATTGAGAAGTTAACAGTTATAATATATAGTGTAGTAGGGTGCTTAAAAGAACAGAGAAGCTTACATCTAAACTAGTAGAGGTTTTCAGGGCCCCTGAATCAGGGGTAAAGTAAACGTACTAGGATATTCTGACTTAGACTTACTTTCGATATGGTTTACCTAAATGATTGGCTGTATTGTATATTAGTGCGGATAATTGGAGGATATCCTGCGGATCTTAAGGATATCTTGAGGATATCTTGAGGATATCTTGAGGATATCTTGCGGATATTTTGTGGATATTTTGTGGATATCCACAAGATATCCGCAAGACATCGAAACTCGCAAAGTCCGCATTTTGAGAACTTTTATCTCGGGTTTCTCAAGTTCTAGTAGTCAAAACGGATTAAGAAAATAATCAGTAGACAGCTGGGACTCTTAGCTTTTATTTGAGCCTAAAATCGAACGAACTTATCCAATAATAAAGGTTTTGATTTTCCATGTTCTATCTCCTACGAAGTTTATCATAGTTAACAGTAGTTAAATATATATTTCTACATGTAATTTACCACAAAATCGTTAATCTACGGCCACCTTTACATGAAAACGTTGGACTAAGAAAACTACGACACCACCTACAAATACTGTATAAGGAGACCTTCGATACATGTCTATTTCCTAAAATTTCAAAGGGCCGACTGTCGATTGAAGGGGTTGGTTCTGTCAGGACCAAACTTGCGTTTATTTCAGTGGTAAGGAAATATTGGTAAGCTGCATTAAGATCATGTGACAGGCTATAAGGGGGAAAGTAAGCGAGAGTTATGCTAGTGCGGATATGGATATAAACTCATATCCGCAGTGCGGATGTGGATATCAACTCATATCCAATATCCGCAAATTGCGGATATAAGGATCGATCTGATATCCATTGGAGCGGATATGCCGCAGTCTAAGCAAGAGCATGATCCACCTGAGTTGGACTAAAGTTTGGTGTGTATGTACCTCGATACATCAGCAACACCCTTTGGGACAACAATGACATCACGTGACCGTGGCCCCAGCAGTGACTCCAGGGGAGTCACCCAGGGAGTAGGAAGCGAAGAACTCTGAAACGTTTTTCTGTTTCAAGGTGGCACCATTGAGGCATTTGTACCTATCTCAGGGTGGCACCACACATCTCGACAGATATATAAGGACACCCCTTCATGTACTTAGTTTAGTTCGTCGTCTTCAATTTCATACATTGTTACTTGTGTTTACCTTTGGGCTATGTTGACTCGTTAACTATATAATCACTTGACAAAACCTACGAGCAGACCCATACTGCGGTATAGATCTACTCGGCGCTCTACCTGGCATCGTTCCTCGATACCCTCAAAAGGACTTAGGCTGGAATAAGACTGTGCGCAGCAACAGCTCGGTTGAGAGGCAGATCGTTGACGTTGGAGGATCAGCACAGGCAAGTATAATCAGGAAAGCTTCTAACATAACTGTGACCAGTTAGGCAGTGCGTAACATTATACTAGTATTGTCACGGTGCGAACCGTGATGCTTAGTAAGAGGAAGATCACGACACGTGATCTCCGACATGTTTATCTGAACTTCAGTTCTAGATCCTGTTGTAGCTCTTCGAGCTACGTCCCAAAATTGTAAGGTGCACCAAGAGGTTTGGCCCTTTTCAATTCCTTGCGGTCGTGGTTCACTAACTCAGCCAACTGGCCAATTTGATGCGGTGCCTGGACTCCCCTAGCCAGAGCCCCGCCCGCTCCTCAGTTTGGGTAGGGTGCGGGACAGCAGCACAACTGGCCGCCCCCAAATGTGGATCCTAGGCCCTGGGCCTACGTGCCACAACAGCTCGTGGTGTTTATTACCTACCACTGTTTCACGAGCATTATCAACGGACTATCAAATTAAGGCTCATGTGCGGTCCATGGATATTGTCTTTATCCTTTATTGCAAACCAGACTAGAATGGAAGTTACTCTGATCTATCAATAAACTGCTAGTAGTTTGAGCCTAGTGGGGGGTTCAAATCATACCTAGTGTTGGATCCAACGTTGATGGGAAAGGGGTTTTTTTTGGTTAAACCCCAATGCCGAGGTTAAGACAAGTTCCGAGAGTGCCATCGACAAGCCAACCCCAAAAAGGCGAAGACCTACATGAACTACATGGTTGTCCAGCAGAGAAAAGGAGGAAGCAAGCTAACATACTTGAAGTACCATCCATAACCATAAGGAGACTTGAACCTCCCTACGCGGTATGCGATAGTTGTGTGTATATGAAATCCTATGGAAGATAGCCGGAACGATTTTGTAAAGTACAACACAAAGTTCATAACTTTTTAACAAAAGGTACAACCCCATCTCCCTAGGCCACAATAAATGGATGGCGCCTGGGGGGGGGGGGGGGGGGGGGGGGGGGGGTTGCAAAGTAAAAGCAAATAGCAAAGGCAAAATCGCTGGCAACCAAACACGTCTTCACTCAATTCCAATATACACTGTGAAGACCAAAACGCATGTCTAGCTAGGTCAATAGGTATTGAAATAGGCGAGCAATACTTGGTTTAGGATGAAAGGAGCAAATGACAGGCTAATGAAGATAAATGATCCCACTATGAAAGATAGGAATAAAAGCAAAGATAGCGATGGACATGCAAATGATAATGGGCAAACTTGATGAATGCTCGTGCGTGCGGATGCGTCGTGGATGGATGTAATTCAAAAAGAAATCGCCGACAGAGATAAGGGAAGACGTCTTGTCATGGAATGCGCTCCTGGGCCAAAGATTTAATGTCAACTGAGATAGACAGCTTATAGCTTCAATGCATCGAGGATCTTCTTCGCCATCTCTCGATACTGCCACATGCCGCCTGATACCTTCTTGAACTGAATACCATGTAAGGAAAAGAGAGGCACCTTCACGATCAGGATTTCGAATCGGAGGACGAGGTTCTCTCCAGTGTCACTCTGTACACGGGTAGTGGTTTCGCCAACGACACGTTCGCCGACCATACCACCATGTTCTCGTGCAACATATTCATCCGAGCCGTCCGAGTTCGTGGTGAAACTGCGATCCGGCGCAGTTTGAGTATGACGAAGTCTGGAAGACCCAATGCGGCTGTCGTCTCGGCTCTCATCGTGGTTGAGAAGGCCACCTAGGCTGATACGACGACGGTGCCCTGATACCTGCCCCTGTCGTTCTGGACTGGGAGGGGCAACATCAACTACTTTGTCGAGGTCGATGCTGGGAGCGTGTCGGCAGCTGAACCCACCCTTGATCTCGATATACTGAACTGCGAGCTGCCTCAAAACTCGGATGATGTCAGCCCGAATGACGGGCAAAGGTTTGCTGCTGGTGGTGGAAACACTGAAAAGACCCTTAAGGAACACAGGTTTAGACAGATCTTCTGCCTCGTTGGCGCTTTCCAGTGCTGTTCCTGCGCCGGAAATATCTGCGTCGGTCTCTTCAGGCACGTTGGCCTCTCGAGTAGCTTCTCGTCGGGCCCGGCGTGCCTGAATACTTTCTCGCCGGGCGTGTCCCAACGACAAGGTGCGCGTTGTGTGCGTGCGTCCACCAGGCCTTAAGCCGGCCGAATCTTTCTGGTTGTTCGGAACAACTTGATCAAAGTCACTGGTAGATGGTGGTTGACGGTCTGTAGTAACGTCCAAGGCATCGGCATCACTTCTCCGTGCGGCTCTCCGAGTTCGGTAGTCTGCCGAATTGACACTGGTAGATCTCTCCAGGGATTTGTTGGACCGCGCGTTGCGTTCCGACGATCCTGGCGCCGTTAGAAGATCCTGCTGAGGCCGGCTGTCATTCGAAGAGGTCTCGCCTGGAGATGGCTCCGCCCGTCGGGTTCTCCTTACGCTAAAGCCACGGTGCATCGGGGACGCTGAATCTGCTGGAGGTTGAACGTTGAGTGTGGGTGTGTTGGGGGTACTGATGCGTTCACGATCCACATCGCGGCTGCGATCTTTCGTCCGGCGAGTGCTGAATCGTCTCAAGATTCCAGCAGCAGTACTTTCTTTTTTGACGGGAATGTCGGGAGGTATGATTGGGACTGCGTGCGTAGATGGCGACGTCGAATGAAGTTTCTTTATTCCTTCAGAGGCTTCGTCCTCGCCATGGGTGCGGGCCCGTGGCCGAGATCGTCGTCCAGTATCCTTGTCACCTGCCAACTGGTACTGATTGGTGTGGGCAGCTTCAGGTGGCCGCAGCTCAGGCATGTGGACCTCACTGGGGTTTTGACGAAGGCCAAGGGCACCAGGTCGTGCTTCAGCTCGCTCTCTGTCAAGCTTTTCTTTGACTAGATGGTATGTGGATACCAATGGATTGTAAGCATTTAAAGGGTCGTTGCCTAGTTGCACCGCCTCGGCTGAGGGTGCGGAAAGGGTATCACGACTGGCCGCAGAGTTTCGTCGTTTGTAGAAATCGAACACTCCTCGTTTGCGCTCTGGTTGACTTGAAACAGGCTGCTGTTGTTCACGGTAGTACAGCCGGAGAGCATGTTGATAATCTTCGGACTCCAATACTTTAGTCAACTGAGCAGTAATGTATTCCGGAGGCCCAAAGTCGAAACCGGTCATCTTTTCAACGACCTCTTGATCCAGAGGTAGCTGCAAAGGCTCACGGTGAGGGAGGTGGCTCTCTGGAGGGTTACTAAATCCCTTATTCATCCAGGGATGGCTCATGATCTCGGCCAAGCTGGCACGCTGCTTGGGATCAGTGACCAGCATGCGAGATATGATGTGGCGGCACTCTGCGAAGCCTAATCAGCAATGAAATCAGACAAAGCATCCTTTCGGCCTTGACTTACCGGCAGTGAGGCCTGGTGGGTACTCCACCACACCTTTCTTGATTTTGGCATGCAGCTGAGGCATGCTCTGGTCATCGAAAGGTACCTTTCCACAAACCAAGACATAAAGAACAATCCCAAAGCTCCAGACATCAACTTCGGGCCCCGTATATTGTCTGGCCTGGAGCAACTCCGGAGCAGCGAAATACAGACTACCGCAGAATGTCTTCAGAAGACTTTTGGGGGAGAACAAGTTGCTGAGGCCAAAATCAATGATTTTGATATCACCTGTCTTACTGATAAGGATATTCTCAATCTTCAGATCGCGATGTACGATGCTGTTACGGTGGCAGTAATCCAATGCGCTAGCGATCTGTCGTGCGAACTTGCGCGCTTGCTTTTCCTTCAGTTTGCCGTGGGAAATGATATAATCCAGCATTTGGCCACCGTTGACATATTCAAACAGCATATACCAATGGTATGATGTTCGAACAACGTCCCGCATGCCGCAGATATACGGATGGTTCACCAGGCTGACGATGGCGGCTTCTCGGGCTGTTCGAATCTCCTTTGAGCGATCAGCTCTCTCTGTCTCTCGACTAGTGCGATGTTCCTCGGTCGAGAGTCGTGGCACGATTTTAATGGCAACCTGCGACCCTAATCAGTACTGTGTGATAATTTGAGATAGCAAAAAGTCGAATGCTCGTACCTGTTCTCCAGTCTCTGTATTTTTTGCCAATTTTACTTTTCCCATACTTCCAGCACCTATTGTTTTGCCTAAATTCCACTGACCCGTCGGCGTCGTGATCATAGTCCGTCGCCTAGGCGCAGCTGCAGCTACGGGGGCACTTGTTGCGGTCGCATGTTGTGGCGGCAGCTGCGAAGCCGAGCTTGATATCATATCAGCACTGTCTTGCTGACGGCTTTGTGTTGAGGGATTCCTTTGATGCCTCCGGGCAGTTTCAGTTCGAGCAGTCGAGGGGCGGTCCTGAGATCGGTCTGATGACGTTTCTCGACGAGAAGACATGCGCGCGACATTGGATGCCTCGAATTCACGCCGGGCTGCACCCTCAAGACCAGTATGGTTTAAAGGAGGACGTTGGTCCTGAGTGGAAGTTTTCGAATGTGACAGGTTAGTCGGCATAGGAGGCTGGGTCGTATTTGACGATCGAACCGCCACACTGCGTGTCCGATGCGGGAGATCCGATGGGCCCCGAGAGTGACGAGAAGTAGTTGAGTGGCTACGAACCACAGTAGGTATATCATTCGTCGGTACTGACATCGTCGATGGTTCCCCTTGAAGGGTTTGGAGCGGTCAAAGGAATGAGCGGGGAGAGATGAGGGAAGCCGTAGCCAGGGCTCGGCCCGAGCACAGTTGAGACGGTGCGAGGACTGTCTCACAGGATGAAACAAATCCTGTTGTGCAATGCGATGAAATTTGATGATACAAATGGACGCAGGTGGAGGGGGGGGAGGAGATTTAAGAGTAAGAGGAGGTTGGGACGCGGAGATCGTCTGGGCGACACTTCCAAGGTTGCAGGCTTTCGAGTTGATACCCAAATTCTGTTTGAGGCTGGGTTTCACCCCGACAACGCCCCCTTTTTTTTGGAAGACATTCAAGACATTCTTTCAATTCTTTTAGATTGCAGTTTTTTTCACAGAATACTATAGTTAGACAAGCGTATAATATTACTGTGTCCACGTCACCACCTGCCTGCATGCAACCCCGAGGAACTATTGACGGCCATTTTTAGCCATGATCACGTGTGCAGATAATGCTATAAATATCCCGAGGATAGGATATTCAGTACTCCATACTATTCAACGTTATAGATCTGCCTTTAAAGATGTTTTCTTAAAGAAAAGTACAGTTGAATGTTAGAAATAAGGAAATCACCACTTCTCTGTTCCAAATGTCTCTCCACCTACGACAGTCTTTCTAACTGCAGTGTGAAGAAAGTCCTATGGTTCTCATTCGGCCCACACCAATAGATGTCGGAATGTTTTTACATACCCTGGTCTCAAATGAAGCTGAATTTCCTCACCATTGGGGCATCGAGATAATTGGAAGAGCAATCGTGAGGAAATAACAGTGGTGGGCATAATGAGGCCCGAGTCAAGCCTTGCAGCGGTGATGTAGTTGCAATTATGCCACCAACCGCCCCACCGGTGTCGAATCCAGTAGTTGAAGATGAGGCCAAAGATAACCCAAGAGGGAAAAATTCAACGGAGTGGCTCTGTAAAGTGATCAGTATAACTAACCGCTACTCACAATATCGAGAATGTTGTAGACTTACAGGCAACCAGGCCATAGCACCCAGCATCCTGTTGATGCAATTAGCATATTCCTCCAAAGATCATCTTCTGTGACCTATACAGGTGCATTTAGGAACCTGAGCTTAGACCGAGGGAACCTTCTTATCCAGATCTAGAATACGACCGGAAGAAGAGCGTCGATCAGCCAGAACCATTGTATTTGAACGTACATGGCGCCGGGTCCAAACGTGCGTTGGGGGCCAATGACACCTAGATAATTAGTTATTAATATGTTGATATGTACTTGAGATAGATCACATGGACTCCACACAATGCTGGATGAAAAAAATGCTCTTCCATTCGGACATCTAAATTTCTCCGACTGAGTGCTATTCCCACAGATGATTAATACATGTTCATGTCTATTCTCTCTCCAAAGAAATGGTTGATATATGGCGTGCAAGCACTCTCAGTATTGCCTAGAGTCCAATTCATGGCTGCAATCTGAACAAAATTTGCCCATATTGTGGCAACAACTTGACACATGAAGGTGACGCGGGGGTGGCACTTTCACATAGTGTTGAAGAACAAACAATCCGGCTCACTGAAACGTGGAGGAAGCTCCTTACTTTGAGATCCGCACAGTATACTTGAAGTTTTATGAGGTCAGCGTCCATTTCAGAGAGAGAGGATAGATCCTGGCGCTTGTCCCAAGGTGATGGTGCTAAAGAGTTTTTAATACCATGACCCCAATCGGCTTTCCTGGAATCAGGAAATCTGTCAAGAACGGTGGTAGAACATTGAGCGCTATTGAAATTAGCGTTTCACGCACATAAGAGGCTTTGGACAGCACGTGCAAAGCGTAATGTTGGAGATGGCAAGAACCATGAAGTAATAATCTGGTTTTTGTGTCAGCAGTACCCCCATTTCGTGGTGGCATAACACACTATGAAAACCATTGTTAGGATGATCGAGACAAAAAAGCCCCAACATATGTATGGTCAGGTTTGATCATCAGACACAAGGAAGTTAAGAATCATATGCCAGAATACCTGCAAGCCCTAACGCGGTCGAGAACAGGAATAGTGCCGCATACCACCAGTCAGATGCCTTTCTATACTTACTCATCATGGTGAGATGGATGTCAGGTTCCTGCCCCTGAGAAGCCATGAATTGATGCCATATCTCCTTTCGGTAGAAGGGAATCACCTGTACAATGGCTGCTGCAAGGGCTGCAAACGACAGCCCATAATTCAAGGCAAAAGTTGGAGCCAAGAACGTGGGTGAGTATGCTTTGTATTTTCACTCATCAAAAGAGAAACTAGAACCTAAGATTCTGGTTACATTATAGGTATTTTGCGTGTTGTGATGGGTGCTGGATGTGTTGGTAAGGAGATAGGCAGAGTACCTGTATTACTGTCAGCCCTAAAAGAGTCTGGCGAAATATCACAACATACAATGCACCATAGTAAGAGACCCCGATTGTAGTTATAATCACAAAAATCACAAGCCCGATTAAGGTACATTGACAAGAGCGTGGACCGGTGCTAAGAGTGGATCTCCGAGATGTGCAGAAACGTAACTGTTGATAATCAGCCTTGACATCCTTTCATCCGTTATCTGATTGAGAGGAACTACAAATCTTCCATCCAGTCAAATGTGATGGGAATGAGCGAGAATTCTATAAAGCCTCCGAACCACTGGTTCAAAAACACAATGTTGGGTCGGATCCCTACAGACAAGAAGAGTAAGCGCAATTCAGGAATAAAACGAGTCAACGGGACCTCACAGGTGACAATAGCAAAAATAGATAGTTATTGCCATATGACTCCCGCAGTTCAAGGATATTAGCATATGCAGTTCAGATTGGAACAAGAGAGCCTTACCGATATCAGACCAAAGCCCCAATTGTCACATTTAGAAAATATTGGTAGCGTGAGATGCTCCATCCATGGCTCTCTGATTCATCCGAGGAGCTCCAGCCGTGAAGAGCATAAAACAAGGAAGTGTTTGCAAATTGACTCTGTCGCATCATAGCAGCAGGCCTTGGCAGCGAAAGATCCAACCTTCCAGACGAGGAAACGGCGGAAAATGCCTGCCAGTGACATGTCAACTACCTGACTGCTCAAAGCGAATGACAGTTGGAACCCCCATCCCAGTTCCATATCTTAGAGTGCTGAGAGATTGTGTTAGACAGACACTGATTCTGCACGAGGAATATTGCTTGCACTTTTCTTTCAATTCCAAGAGGGCATCTGTACAATAAGCGTAGCCAATCGACACACTACAAGTTGCTTAGGATTGATCTTAAAGGCATATGACCAATATCCACCGACTTTGCCAGAATCCATAGGGAAAGGTCAGCTTTGTTAGGATTTGAAAATCAACCTCCAAGATCTTATTTTAACAATCGCATGCTCTTTGATCGTGGAAGGGCCGGTATTCAATATTCATTCCACTTGAAATGCACAGAATTTCCGATTCGGCATTGTCTTGGCCCACAAGCAACCCATCAGGTAGACCAGCAACTGCAAGACGATAGTGGGGGAAAAAATAGCAGGGCTCCTGATGCAATAGTAGTAAAAAGCACGCCCATCACTCAGGCACGCACGTTGTTTGCACTTTTTCCACCATCTGTATTGCGACCGCGGCACGAACAGACTCGGATTGAGAATCCTGGGCGAGAGTCTTTTCTAACTAGGCAGTCTTTTCCTGGTCACCTGTGTTGACTGCCTCATAAAGGCCTCAATTGAGCTTGGTTTTTCTTAGGTCAACTTGGCAATGGCTATTTTTATGTACCCATGTAGGCATGCATCTAGACAAGTTCTACCCGGGCTGGTCCCCTTTTCAGTCCAGTCCCTAAAAAAAAACAGGCATTCCTCTAAGCACAATGTAGCTTTTGGTTATTTCCCCCCGCATTCAAACATTACCCCTAGCTAACCCTTGGACCACCCACCGTAGGGAACCGTCCCGTCAAGAAAACAAAGTACTGCTTTGGGTATAACCGCGGAGAAAGACAATGCAAATTTATAGGCTAAGGTATCACGTACGACATGACCAAATATCAACCATTCGGACTGACTGGCGACATGTGGTATAGAGTCGGATACACCATCCGATGTAGTGACTTAAGGGTGCAAATCGCAGCCGTGATCGACATGGTCAAGAACGACACGACCAAGATCCGGAGGGAGAAAACAGTTGCGTTATGGAGGCGAGGAAAACAAAATCATTGCACCCGAAAGAATGGTTCGAACTCTATAAAGACATGATCCTTCATTCACCTGGTGGGTGTCGCACCATACGGGGTTTTGGACAAGGGCCTGAAAGACGTTCCAGCAAGTGTTCGAGAGAATTTGGCCGGTATCCGCCTAGGCAACGAAAATACGATAGTGAGTGATCCTATCGGTCAAGAGGGATTTATTAGCAAGCTCTTAGGCGAAATGATTGCCTGCACATCGGAAGAGCTAATCTCAATCGGTGAGAAAGAGTACAAATGACAGGTTGGTGAACTCAGGCATCGCGCAGCATAGGGTTCGGGGGCGACTAGAAGCAGGCCCTGGAAGAAGTCAAGAATTACTTTCTCGAGCCTGAAAAAAAATCGAGTTGTAAGATTTCACGAAGGAAGCGATCTCATTTGTCGAAGATCACTAACTCGTCAACGTCCACCGATTGCCAAAGAGAACTGGCAGATATTTATGATGCCTCCCAAGCGCCAGAGAGTAACCTCTTTCTTCCTTAGAGGTGAGAGCATCATCACTTCAAATCCAACCGACCAGGTGGTTCATGAAGCCAAGCTGATGAGGATACACGGGAACAACATCCATTTCTCCCGTGCGACGGTCTTCCGTGAGATGATACCAGGACACTATTTGCATAGGCACATGATTGCAAATTACAGACCTATCGGCGCTTATTTGACACCCCAGTTTATGAAAGATAGGCTCTGTGCTGGGAGTTCCTTTTGTGGAATGACGAACAGTTCCAATAGACGCCGCAAAACCGGATCGGGATGCTGTTTGGCAACTTATCGATGCGCCCGAATTGGATTCTCCATCGAATTTCATCTGGGACAGATGGCTCTTCGGGAGTTTAATAGATTCCCTGGTCGATCAAGTCGGACACGAACGTGCCACACTGCAGAAGGAGAGGTGGGGCGATCATTGAACAGCGATTCTTCGTCGTTATATCAGGCTGGATAGTTGTTGGGTGCGTTGCCAATATATGCATTACGAAAGGAGACTGTCGAGACAGAGCATCTTGGTGAAAAGGAATTTCATGGCCGATTTGTGAAGGAGAATCGTGTGCCAGTAGAGGTGACGCGGGCCTTGCAAGACCAACCGTTATCGTGTGAACACAAGCTGTCGTGGAAATTCCATTCCTTGTAAAATCTATTCCATGACGGCGGACAGGCCTTGGAGGACCAAATACAATAAATACTGTCTGTCCCGAATAAAATTAATCTGGTGACAGCACGAAAATCCCAACTACCTGTGTGCCTACCTTGTCTTGCGGCTTTGGGGCCTCAACCTTGAATGCTAGCATCGCTGGTTATTTCCCTAACAGAATTTTAGCAACTTCCCACTAAGATTGAACACATTATTCCAATTCCCGCTAGCTTCGAAATCCTAGCGGTCCGGGCAAGAACAACTGCCGAGAATGAGGGCTATAGGTGGAATTCATATTTCATTCTCATTGGTGGATTCAGATACCGGGTAAGGCCCCAAGGTCTCGACAAGACAAGGGTTAGAGCAAGAGATGAACTACGCCATAGGCCCCATCCAAAAGGCTAGGCGCTAGTTGTGACCTGCATAGACCAGGCCCATGCAGGCCTGGTGTTCAACCCCCGCGTCTATGCTGACCATGGAAGTTAACCTCAAGATGGCTTTTGTTCGGGAACGTTGTTTTAACTTGGTGAATTCAGGTTGACATTTTCTTGTTGCAATTATTGGGTGCCACGTTGGGTTCAATTTGCCTCAATCGGAAGTCATCGTTTATTTTCCCTAAATCTCAATCATGACATTGCAACATTCCATGGAACCTTAGAATCTACTCCAACTGTGCTGTTGCATTGGAGTAAAAGGTGTTCCTACGTCATGCAACCAGATTCCAAGGTTGGTGGGTCAACAGTCTGGGGGGATATGTGGAATGGCCTCATCAAATTGAAAAGTGGCCTGTGGAAGAAGAGAGCAGGTACGAGCTAGATGTGTCTACAAGAACTGTTAATGATATTCACGCGTGTGGTGTAGTGTAAAATTTGTAGATTTAGATCTGTATCATCTGTCTCCCCGCCTGTATCCAACTGGTGATGTCAGGACGCTCACAAAAGGTATGTCAGAAAATTAGAAACTGTAAACTGTGGAACGATCTGGAGTTACAGCTACCAAGCTTCCAGGATTTTATGATATTGGATGTCTACACTTGGCGATGCACTCCGTGACCTGAGGTTGGCAACTAGGCTGTTCCCGCTAGGTACGCTTTCATAGATGACGTCATGACATCATTGCCCCTGCCCCAGATGGGACCCCAGAACAGTATAAATATCGCCTTTTCTTTCCCAGAAGTGTATCTCTTTTCTTCATCACAACGCAGTCTTACAGACTTACAAACAATCACTGTCGAAATCACATTTTTCAATTCCCACTTTCACAATGGAGACCGCCAAGGTTCGTGATCAACCAATTTCTATTGGTACTGACCTTGACATTGACTAACCAAAAACAATACAGCAAGCCGTTAACTATGTCGCTGAATCCATCCAGGGCCTCGGGGCTGAGGCTTCCAAGGAGGCCAACAAGAACGTCGCTAAGAGCAGCGATGCCAACGTCTCCACCCGTGCCAGCGCCGCGAAGGACGCACTTGTCGACAAGAAGGATGAGCTTTCCCACAACACCAAGGCCGATGTCCACAAGGGTAAGCCAAAAGTGCCGGGCAAAGCTGCTCAGAAAATAGTGCTAACAATGTTTCAGAGGCTGCCAAGAACTAAAAGTGGGAGAACTTCCCGAACTACTTGTTCCGTAAACCATCTAGACACAATTCCTGTCTTTTGATGACATCATGATGTAAATAGCGAATAATACCATCCACGATTCACAACGTTGACAAACAGATGTATAAAGTACATCGCATCCTTGTGTAGTTCAAGCCCACAAGCGTATTGGCTATAGACCAATCAAAAAGCATACAGAAAAGCCTACTGATATGAGTCGTTAGCACAAGTTCACTTGGTCGGTGCCAAAATCACAATCATGACTTGCCCAAAATGAGCAAAACTTGGGGAGTTCGCTCACCAACTACGTTTGATAGATGATACCTTGTGGAAATATGCGAAACACGCATTTAGACAACGCGTTCTCCTTCATGTGTCAACCAAGACAAAATCATCTTACGCGCAGACAAAACCTTTGTATCTTCTTCTCAATTACTAGCCACTTCCTGGAGTTCGGAGTTCTTCGGCTGGACATGTCCACTCAAGCACCAATCCCACGGCGTGGACTGCGTCAGGGCAAGGGGGTTGTTAAAGCTCTGGATAGAAGCGGAAGAATTGAATCCAATTTCAGAGCTACGTAGGTTTTTCTTCAAGAGGAATGACACATGCGGTAGTGCATAGACCATCGGCCGTAGACCGTAGAAGGTGGGAACTCGTTCTTGCATTATTGGGTGGTTGTTGCGGCTGAAGCCAAAGTTAGAGAGGAAATGCATGGATCAGAATCGGGATTCCTAACTTCTCGCCAGTCTTGCAAAAAGACATTTTATCCCTGTAATCAGCCTTGAGTGTGTGTTGTCAGAACTCGGTTTGTGGCATGAAGCTTCGCGATCGCTGCCCCACTCAGCTGCTCTTGTCAGACTAACGGGATTCAGTCTTCGAACAACTAATGGGCTCAAAATACTAAGCGAACAGATTAGTTGAGCTTGCGGCCATCTGCCAAGGTGAGGAGGTTCTTTTTCTTTTCGTCATAGTTTGTTCAAAATTGTCGCATGACTGAATCTATATATAACGAGAAAAATCCTCACACAATCTATTTTTTATGATTCAATCCCTCAGGACTCTTGCGTCCAGTTTGAACCTACCAACAGGAATTCTATTTATAAAGGCTCAAAGTACGCCTACTAGCTCCCTTGCTACACTTTTCCCACCGAAGGCCCTATGTATGGCTGATACCATACCCTCCTAGTACAACATATTGTGCTATAACATGATATGATATCTGCGGTCACACTCCCAGGTCGCAGTCGACCACCTGCACGCACAATGAGAGAAAATTGGACATGTTCTCAACCTTCAAGTGTTAAACATCATTCATGGGATGTTGAGACTGGTCACTGCTCTTGCCCGCGCGGGAGCCTCGTGGCCCTCTCCACAATACCCCTGGATAATGGGTCAACGAATGGGGATTTACTCAAGGGTAGCATTTCATATATTATCAACTCCCTAGTGGGGCTTCTTCATCTCCGTTTCTGGTTGTGTTGCTACTACAACCTTCATGGAATGTTTAAAGGGGAGGAATCGAGCAGTAAGCCACGGACATTAGATTGACCTTAAAAGAGGTTACCAAATTGCGTACTGTAAGTTTTAAATTGCCCATGGACAGAAGATTCCTATAGTTGTCTTGAAGTACGAGAAACGTAGTCCAAACTCATTCACTTGCGCTGTCTTGCCAACCAGGGCCCATGAGGTTGTAGATGTATTCAGGCATCAATATTTGCCTCAGGCAACAAACAGAAGATAAACCCCTCAAACGGTTGAACCGTAAGCCCTGGAGAACACAAGCCGACGGGTGGCACAATGTACCTACATGAGTTCCTGTCTTCCAAAGTTGTGCCAGTGGTACCTTGGGCCCAACAATCGCAATGTTCCAGATTGTTTCTACTTCGGGCAACTGATTGGTGTGCCACTTCGCGCAGGCTGGTGGACTGCCAATGATACATGGGTCGGCGAGGAGTTGAAATTTGTCGGGGCGCCACAGGGAACGCCGATTTATGTTGACGCAAAATCTGATCTCCCGAACCGTGGATACGACATCGATTGTATTCGATATGAGGGCTTCAATTGAAGAAAAGCGGCTCGTGGTGGCTCCCTCTTCTAACGGCGGAGATCAGCGACGCTAAGCTGGCCAAGAAACCAATGACTCCAATGACCCAATTCTAATAATAACCAGCCCAGACCAAACAGAGTCTTGTTTTTTCTTTCATGCGTGCGCAATATCTGTGTCTCACCTCCGCTCGGTTTTCCGCTCCGTTTCCCATCTCTTTTAGAATCTCCCGCCCCCCCCCCCCTCATTTGGATCTATTCCTTTCATTTGAATGCTGGGCACTTGATTTCCTCCGGCCACTCGTCCATGCCGGATCGCCACTCGTTTCTGCTTTGACGTAATGGATCTACATCACTTGAGTTTGCAAGTTCGCGCGGATGGGACGGATACTTTCCTCCAGCTTATTTCGAACCCATTTCGCTCTGCAGTAAGTTCAAATTGTATTGGGAGAGAGAACACTATGCTGACGGGCAACAGTTTGCAGGTACCGCTATTTGGGCTTCGCTCGGCACCTCGATCGGCGTCACTGTTCTCCTCACTCTCCTCTTCTCCCTTGTTCGACCCCGTCACTCGCTTGTATATGCGCCCAAAGTAAAACATGCAGACCTTAAACACGCTCCACCCCCGGTGGGCAAGGGCTTCTTCGCCTGGGTCAAACCGGTCATTCAGACACGGGAATCACAGCTGATCGAGACAGTCGGCCTGGACGCCGTAATCTTTCTCCGCTTTACAACAATGTGCCGCAACATCTTCGTCTTTCTCAGCATTATCGGCTGCCTCGTCATGATACCGGTCAATATCACACAAAGCAAGGGGTCTACTGGCTCATCGGCGACTGCCGCCTTTAGTATGATGACACCCCTCAACATCACCAACCCCATGGCCATCTGGAGTCAGGTAGTATGCGCCTGGGCTTTTGACCTCATTGTTGTCTTCTTTTTATGGAAGAACTATCGCGTTGTACGGAACCTGCGACGGCAATATTTCCAAAGCTCTGATTACCAGCGCAGTATGCATGCCAGAACCTTGATGATCACGGATATCCCTCTCAATAGTCGTACCGACGAAGGTATCCTGCGGCTTACCGACAAGGTCAATCCAACCGCGGCTCTCCCCCGAGCTGCGATTGGTCGTAATGTCAGAGATTTACCCCGGATCATCAAAGAGCATGAAGAGGTCGTCCGAGAACTCGAGTCCGTTTTGGCCAAGTACCTCAAGAATCCGGACCGACTACCCGCGAAAAGACCTACTCTACGCCCTCCTCGCCGACAACGTCACCAACTTCCCGGCAGTAGAGTGGATGCGATCGATTATCTATCTCTCCGGATTCGCGTATTGGAGGAGGAAATCAAGCATGGACGTGCCTCGATTGATCGTCGGAACGCAATGCCCTACGGCTTTGCCAGTTGGGACAACATCGAGCACGCTCATTCCGTGGCATGGAACGCTCGCCGCAAGCGCCCCGAGGGCACCAGTATTACTCTTGCGCCGCGGCCAAGCGATATCATCTGGGAAAACCTACCCCTTACCAAATCAGCACGCAAATGGAAGCGATTGGTCAATGTTTTCTGGGTGACATGCTTGACTCTTGTATGGATTGTTCCTAACGGTCTGATTGCCATTTTCTTGTCCAACCTGTCAAATCTGGGTTTGGTATGGCCGGCGTTCCAGACTTCGCTGGCAAGGAACCCAACGGTTTGGGCTGCTGTCCAGGGTATTGCATCGCCCGCACTGACTTCGCTCGTGTATCTGGCTCTCCCGGTCATCTTCCGTCGACTATCTGTCCAAGGTGGCAGCAAGACTAAAACATCTCGAGAGCGCCATGTGCTGGGGCATCTGTACGCCTTCTTCGTTTTCAACAATCTGATCGTCTTTTCGTTTTTTTCGGCAGCTTGGTACTTCGTGTCATTCGTGGTTGACAGAACCCACGACCACGAAGGTGCTTGGCAAGCCATCCTGGAAAGCCGGATGTATGCCAAGTTGGTAAGCGCACTATGCACCGTATCGCCTTTTTGGGTGACGTATCTTTTGCAGCGCAATCTTGGCGCTGCCCTTGATCTTGTGCAGCTGGTTACCATTTTTTGGGTCTGGTTTTCCAAGACATTACTCTCACCCACACCCCGACAGGCAATTGAATGGACCGCACCACCACCGTTCGACTACGCCAGTTACTATAACTACTTCCTCTTCTATGCCACCGTGGCTTTCTGTTTCGCTACCTTGCAACCCATTGTACTGCCGGTGACGGCGTTTTATTTTGGGGTGGATGCCATGTTAAAGAAGTATCTATTGATGTACGTGTTTGTGACTAAGAATGAGTCTGGTGGTGCGTTCTGGCGAGTTTTATTCAATCGCTTGATCTTCGCCAGTATTCTTTCCAACGTGATCATCGCTCTTGTTGCCAAGTCGAGCGGCACGTGGGACATGGTGTTCTGCGTGGCACCCCTGCCTTTCTTGATGATTGGGTTCAAAATCTATTGCATGAAGAAGTTCGACTCCGATTGCGAGTTCTACAATCGTGCAAACCTGAACGATTTCGAGGCCTTGGGCGTGAACCCGGCCGATAAGAAAGCATCAGACCGTTTGAACACCAAGTTCGGACACCCTGCCCTGTACAAACCACTTTTGACACCTATGGTGCACGCCAAGGCAGCCGCGGCACTAAAGGAAATCTATCAGGGTCGTCTGGACCAGGGAGAAACGGACGGCGAGTACTCAGACATTGCAATGAACTCAATGCTCGCATCCCAGCCCGGCAAGTCTGCCGAACCCGCACCCTTCGAGGTTGTCCCGGAGAACCATCTCGACTTCTCGTATTACAAGGATCGAGCAGACTTCCGAGACGATTTTGGAGGCGGTATCTACGGCCGACCCGATGACCAGATGACAGAGCGCTCGCACACACCCCGCAGCAATCTAAGAGGCGAGTGGTCTCCCGGCTCCTCCCGTGCCTCATCACCGGCACCCTCTGTATCATCAATGCCATCGCTTAACATGTATAATGGCTACGACCATTTGGATCCGACTGGACTGGCCCACCCGGCCTTCCATGTGCCGCTATCGCGGGGCGAATGTGACCCCTCTGGAGCATATTCAAATGCCGACGAGGCGGAATCAAGACTACTCAGTCATGCACAGGCTCCCGCGCAGACGGATATCACGAATCCGCTCGGTCGCTGGCGGAGTGGTGGGTATGGACCTGTTGACCAGGACGACGAGCCCTCGTACACCTCCTACGACGCTTACCGTTCGCAGCGGTAAGCTGTAACTCGCTCATATTAGGCCTGATGGCCAAGCGTCTGCATTTGTATAGCCATTTTGTATTCCGCCTGGTGTATTCCGCCTGGTGAACAACATTTCTTGGGGGGGTATTCAGCGTCATTTTTAAACACGAAGGTCACGATTAAATCTTTTGTATGCTCAAAGACATGGTTAAAGCCATGTCTTTGAAATTACCATGTACATATGAATTCGACATATTAAATGCCAAGGCATCGAACTTTGCCACCGATAGTTCTTGATTACTGGTCCAGCTCTTCACTCAATGGTACCCTTGGACATGGTGCAGCAAGTATTTGTACGAGACTGCCATTTTTTCCTATTTAATAGAAAGATTTTCGAATTATGGTGTTTGCTCGGCTCCCGTTGAACTTGATGAAATGTGCACCCGCAGCGAATTCTCGCTTTCCACCTGGGACCACATATTTACCCGAATACCATACAACGACCTGTTTCTTTTCATCCCTGAACTCCTCACAGCTTTTCACCAACCTCATCGACGCACTCTCGCCCGCGACGGTATCCGTACTCCCCGGAAAATTTAGCACTGGCGTCCGAATACCGGGATTGTAGAAGCCACGATTAACATACTAACCAGGATACTTAGTCAGCTATCGCCCGGGAAGAGTACAGTGTATCTAGAGCACACTTGTCCGACCGTATTCTATTAGCTGACCGGTTAATCCAAAATGAGCCGATTAATTCCCGGGAAAAAAAAAACCAGAGGAAGCTGAGACGAAGACATGTGGTTGTGGTTCATGAGGTGTATTAGACCCCTGAAAGATTAGGCCACCATAATCACGTGAGCACCCAGGGTCCAGCCAATCCGTCCGAAGTACATTAACCGCGGAATCCAGGCTGAACTAGTGCAGTTTTGGTTCTCTACACCTCAGTTACTAGCTGAGAATCAAAGTGTTCAACTAACCCTAAAAAAATGAAGCAACCGTGAGAACGGAGCTATCAGCAAGGGTGGACCGAGTTGCAGCGCGCCAAAGCACTGACACAGCTCTAACCCACCAGCAACCGTAACCTTCCGAGGCTCACCAGCACACTAAATCCACCCCAAAATGGCGTGGTACTCTATCCTTCCACCAGAGCTTACCCACCTCGAAAGCTGGGCAGCTCGCATCTTCGTGAGTTTCCCCCCTTTTTCACCGACTGTAGCCCTTGGTCCCTTCTCTATGACGCAGTCGCTGATCTACCCCGGATTCTACAGTTCTTCCTCGGTCTCATCACCATTGGCCCCTGGGCTTTCCTCATATTTCTAGACGCATCCCTCTGGGTATATCGACTGATCCTCTGGGAGATTCCCTGGCTTGGTGGACGAGCACGTGGTCGACAGCGTCCTCGCGCGCCGAGCTTGAATGAACGTCCGGGCGGGCAACGGAGGGCCTTTGGACTGTGCGGCATGGAAACAGATACCGGTAACAGCGAGAGTGGAGACCGAGATGATCATCCGGGGCCGAAGAGGGAGAGAGATCGTGATGACTCTGGGAAGGAGAACGTGAGCCCTGTTGCCCAAACATTGAATCCACATGTGAGTGGAGATGGGATCTTGAAACAAAGGAGCCCGGGGCAGATTTCATCAGGACTCCTTCCTTCTGAGAACCGGTGATGTTTCTGATCTTGCGTTGTTTTGTCTTTCGTCTGTGGTCTCGATCGGGTTGACTATGTAAGCAAGCATGCATTTCTTTCGCTCTCGAGTCTCAGCGTTGTGTAACACTGTGAGCCCTTCAAGGTTGCATGTACATGACTTATATCACAACGAAGACGATCCGATACTAGCAGAGTGTGATCTTTGATCTAAAATCCGTAGTCAGGAGTGATTCGCCTATCGATCTTATCTCAAGGTCCTAACCCCGCAGGACGATCTCGGCCTTGTGAGTCATGGACGGACCGTTCAGCCAGTCAAAGTAGAGAGAGATAAGCTCTAACACAAGTCCCCAAGACAAACTTCACTTTTTCGTGTAGAGTTCATGCGGAGTAGGTGGTTATTCTGAGCGCAAAAGTCTCCGTTGAGCAGGGGTTGCAAACTTCAACAGCAGATCTGCTCCGTAGTGATTTGTGCAGGATGGTAGAAGCTCTATACAAAGATGTTGATGTATCATGGAATAGATCTTCCAGATATCTGCTCTGTCTTCTTATCGTGGGCCTGTGTGCTGCCATAGGGAGGATCTTACAGTTTCGCACGGCCACAGCAAACGGGAGGACGAAGACAACTTACTCGGACAATCAGACATTCCCCATCATACCTCTAGAGGGATTCAATTGGGAGAAGACCGAGCCATTGCAGTTTCGGCCATTCAAGGGAAAAGATAAATATAACTTGACCATGGGCAAGTCACTCCTCATCCAGTCAGACACAGAGCTATAATGCAACATCTCACACCTATCCAGACTAACACATCTTAGCCCTGGAGAACCTTGAACCGTCAGAGCTCATCCCGATGGACAAAACCTATAAGAACCGACTCGCACTCCGCAAGTCCATACTCGACCAGCACCACGACGTCGTGGTAGCAATCAACAATGATCAAACCCCAAAGGAGGACCCTCGTATTCGCCTCGCCATCAGCGAACTATACAATTTTGTGCTGGGAACATACCTACCAACTCGATACCCGAGCATGTTCCAGCTAAACGCCGAAAGATCGCTCTTCCAAAACCTGGTAACAGGCGCAACCTGGCCAACTACCCTATCACCAACGACGCCAGCAATCCAAGCCCTGAAGATCTTGTCCCAGACAGTAGATGAGGACTTCCTGATCCTACTCCCTGAGCTTTTATCCGATGCCGAAGAACAGCCAAATTATGTGCTACAGGCATATGCGGTCTGTTTCCCGGCTGGCTTCAACACGCGCAAGAAACTCGGCTTGCGTTTAGTGGATATTCATGTTCCGGTCCCGCGTTACCAGGAGAAGATTGGGCGCAGCATGGATAGGTTCTTTGCGCGCATTCGGGTTGGGAAGTTTGTGAAACGGGTCAATTGGAGTATCACCATAAACACGGGGCTGTTTGCTGCTTATAGTGGGACACATGCTGTGGTGGGGAAAAAGGAGGAGACTATTGATCTCGGGAAATTAAATATTGATCAGGTATGTTGGCTACGAGGAATTTCGTGACGAGGGGAAAGCGCTGATACCACTAAAGACTGTTCTGCGATGTGAGCGTCAGACATTGCATCGGTTGCCGGTATCCAAGGCTCTTGTCTTTGCTATCCACACCTATGTTTATCCGGTTAGGCAGATTAAGGAGGAGGGTTCCGGTGAGGACCTTGCAAATGCGATAGATGGCTTGAGGAGGGGGAATGTGCCAGAAATGCATGGTTATAAGAAGGGAGATGTCTGGGGAGAAGCATTGAAAGACTTCCTAAGGGCCTAGGTCCCTGCAGATTTCAGGGCTATGTGAAAAGGGTTCGAACAACATGGCAGATATGACACAAGGCCTCTATCTAAGGAAGGGTGTTTCTTTTATATGCACCGTCAAATTTTGGATGTTATCTTTGTTAGCCTCCAAATCTCAGCCATTTAGCGCAGGCGCTCGACAACCTTGATAAGATCAGCCGAAACACCCATAGCGGTCACATCACCACCGGCACCGGCACCTTGAACAATCAGGGGGTTGGCACCGTAGCGCTTGGTGTAGAAGCTGATGATGTTGTCACTGCCCTTCAGACCAGCGATAGCGCTGTCCTTATCGAAGTACTGCAGACCGACCTTGACGGCCTTAGAGGCAACATCAATACTACCAACGTAGCGCACAACCTTGCCCTGCTTCTCAGCAGTGTCCTTGATGTTGGCCATCTGGGCATCGAACTCAGGGAGACGGGTCATGAACTGGGTAATGCCGTCCGCGGACGAAGGCAGAGATTCGAGCTCAGCGGGGATCAGCGACTCAACAGGGAAAGAGTCGGGGCGGGAAACCTCCAGACCGGCAATACGGGCCAAGATGGTCAGCTTGCGCGCAACGTCCATACCGTTCAGGTCATCACGAGGATCCGGCTCGGTGTAGCCAAGCTCCTTGGCCTGGGCGACGACGGCGCTCCACTGCGCATTGGAAGAGCCTGAGGCAGGAGCGAAGGTGTTGAAGAGGAAGGAAAGAGTGCCGGAGAACACACCCTCAATGCGGGTGACCTCGTCACCGGTGGCCACCAGGTCCTTCAAGGTGGACAACACGGGCAAGCCAGCGCCCACAGTGCTCTCGTGGTACACGAGGGCCTTGCCCTCAGCTGCAGAGGCAAATATATCCTTCCACAGGGACAGATCATCGGAGAATCCCTTCTTGTTGGGCGTCACGACTGAGATGCCCTTCTTGAGGAATGTAGGGTACTGCCGGGCGAGGCTGATGTCGGAGGTGTTATCGACCAAAATGGCTCGGCCAGGAGCTGAGGCAAGGTATGTGGCAATCTCTTCGGCCTGGAGGGCACCGCTCTTGGTCAGAGATGGTGTAGCAGCAGCTGTGGCCCAGTCAGCGGCGGGGATGGCTGGTGAATAGGCGGGAGTCGGGGCAAGGAGGGTCTGGGAGGAGCGGGCTAGGACAACAAGCTTGGGCGCATTGGGAAGACGGGCAAGCTGTTGGAGGAAGGCAGTACCAACGCCTCCGACACCTAATTCATCAAAACGTTAGCTCACGTAATTCAGAATTCAAAGCTCAGGAGTGGGAGGAAATTACCGATGACACCAAGGTAGATAGGGCTAGCCGACATAATGCAGATTGGAAGATTTGTGTCTTGATTGTATTGATCGATTTGACTTTTTGATTCCCAAACAAGAGTTCAATTTCTGATCAAAACTAAAGAATCGATCAATTGAGTCACGGCGCGATCTATTCACCTGAGCAGTGGGGGTGCGGGGCTGCCCCGACCATCGGTCTTAGTCATCAAGTGCCGGCAGAAAGAGAGATCCTAAGGTTAGCGGTGTAGGCTACGCCACCGGGCTTATCGATTCTTACCTCACGATAAGCCTCCAGTGGCACCTGGGAATTGTGAGACGTGGAACATCCGTGAAACTTGCAACTTCTTGACATTACGCACGTACCATTCACAGTATTATGCCTGCTGATCAAGATTCACTCTACGGGCAACCCCGTTCAAAAAAGAACAAAACTGAGCAAACCAGCTCAAGCCTCGCCTTTACCTCTCAGCTCTCTTCACTCATTGCACAAAATGCGACCTCCGCTCCGTCGCGTGGGCGCCAGCGTCCCTCCAAGAATCCGAAGTCAGATATATTCTCTAAGCACAACAAAGGCACTCAGAAGCGCGCAGCTGCCGATCTCGCAGATGACAACAGGGCCGTCAAGCAAGTCCACAGGAGTACCCAGGACATAGGCTCCGTCGACGCCAATACACTGGCTCGGTCTCGACGCCGCATGCAGGAAAAAGTGCGCCTTTACGATGATATGAAGAAGGGACTGCACTTTACCGGTGATAGTGATGATGATGACATGCCAGTGGATCCATCCGACCCGGACGCCTACCTGGCCCGACTACGACGCAAGGAGAAAGAGGTATTGGTAGATTTCGATCTCAAGCATTCAAACGAGGAGCCTCTCAAGCAAGAAGAATCCGATAACGATAATGCATCGATAATTTCCTACGAAGACGATCTTGGCCGTTCTCGCCGTGGCACTCGCGCCGAAGCCGCCGAAGCCGCTCGCGCCAAGGATGAAGAAGCAGGTGGCAGAGCTTCACAGGAACGCTGGCGCCCTACTCGCCCTGAAAATTTGATTTACGGAGAGGTTGTTCAGACTGAAGCCTTCAATCCCGATGCCAACATTGCGTCACACATGTCCCATCTCGCTGCTCGTCGTGACCGCTCGCCTACCCCGCCAGAGAAGAAGCATTACGATGCCGAAGCAGAGATTCGCAATCGTGGAACTGGATTCTATAACTTTTCTACCGACGAGGAGGAGCGCAAGCAGCAGATGGAGGAACTCCAGATTCTGCGAGAAGGGACCTTGTTCAAGCGGAAAACGGACGAGGAACGGATAGCCGAACGCAAGGCTCATATAGAGTGGCGACTCAAAGAAATGAAGAGACTTAACGAGGAGAGGAAGGAGAGATGGCGTCTGGAGGATCTTGAAGCCGAACGCAACCCACCTAAGCCACAAACTACGCCTCCACCTAAACCATCCCCCACAAAATGGTTGTACCCTGAGTCAGACACCCCGTATGACCGAACTAAATGCCCACTGTGGCGCCGCTACATGGTGATGGTTTATCCCGACCCAGACGATATCACTGACGCTGCAAAGGACAAGGACAAGGACACTTCCTAAGTTTGTTTCATCGTGTTTCGCGGTGGCCAAGTGATACCTCATCTGTCCATCGCATTTTCCCACGCTTTGATTGGCAGTGTGCTAACGGCTTCCTAATCCATGGCCTCTTTTGTTTATGTATGATACCCCTCATTAGTTAGCTTGCGCTATTATTTCCGAAAATGGATTTGATTGGACCTACATGGTCTGTGTTTGTATCTTCCAATGGATTCGAGGACCTCAGAAGGTAGGGCGCTTTAGCTTGTTATGTCAAGCGCATTGTGCAGCATATCCAGTGGTAGGGCTACCATGACAACGAAAAACCTGAAGCTGTAGTACGAAATAGAAAGTCCCAAGAAGGACCAAACTAGAAATCGGAACTACTAGCGAGGAGTGCACGGCTTTTGAAATCTTGAATTATCGCATTCATATCGACATAACTCATAACTCATCATGTCAGAGCAGAGATTCCAATTCTAAACTGTGGGTTTCACCAAATACCTCAATCGCCCAATTCATCCATAACGTCCAAGAACTCCTTGGCATCTAAATCAAAATTCAATCAGTCAACAATCCTCGAGATGGGGATCACTTCAGGACCACTCACCAGACGAGCTTGTGAACTCCAAGACATGGTGTCCCTGTGACGTCTGCAGAGGAGTATACTCATCCATAGATATAAATACCACAGGCTTGGTATCACGCATTATCACCGTTTTGGAATCGTATAACTTCAGCCATTTGCGTTTCCCGAGGTTGTGGGTAACGAACGCAGTCCAGACCGGTGTGCTGCGTTCGTTGTTATTAGAATTTTTTAATGTAATTCACACAGTCCGACATTTGACATACTGGTTCATATCGCCTAGGTAGACTGACGCCTGTAGTCTAACAGCTCCAGTCACCGTATCTTTATATACGCGCAACGCGTGCACGTAGTCGTCGTCGGTGATTGTTCTAGCAAACATCAGCCTCTGTGCAGTTCGTTGTTCTTGGTATGGATTGCTCACCCTCCAAAGCATTCTTGTTCGTGTGCCAGCTCATGGTCTAGAATTTCCTCGATGGGGTGGCCTTCATCCTGGGAGCGCAAGGCAAGAAATGTGTTATGGAATAGTACCAGATCTGTCGGATAAAAGTGTGAGCGTTGTCACTTCAACAGCCACGGCAGAGCTTTCAAATTGACACTCCTGACCTTCCAATGTGGTGAACTTCAATTGCGTCCATAAAACAAGCTCTGTCCCACGATTCCGCCGCCTACATAGTCGGAGACAAGAGCCATCTCGCAAGACCTCGAGTAAGTTAAGCGGCAAGCAGTGGTAGTCACTAGGCCGCGTCCGGTGGGGCTCCTTGCACAGGATGCGGACGCGGCGGTCTGTTCTCCTTAGGTAAAAGGATACGCGCATTTCAGACTCATCGTTCAGAGATCTATACTGGGTTAAAATGCATGCTCAAACGAAGTGAACAATTTTGACTTGCAGTTGGAGAAGCTCCTCGAAGCCCTTGTCTTTGATTGATTGTTTGATGCCTGGATGAGGTTCACCGCGGCAGTGTGACCTATCACCAAATATGTTAGTAAAATCCTGAGAAGTAAAACTTATTATCTACAGCTCACTTTTCTCTAACTGATGGCAGAGGAGTGCTGGTGCTACTAGAGCCGAATGTATCCTTGGCCCAGTGTTCTTTGATAATATCGGGTTCAGTCGACTGGCTAGTAGCTGTCGTTGCAGATGCAGAAGTAAGCGGCGAGAGTGGGATATCCGGTACAGACGGCGGGATATCCGAAGAAGTGGTAGAGGAAGACGACATCGGCGGAGGAGACATATGCGGCGGTCGAGTACGCTCATATGACCTCTGCCGTCGCGTGTTTTGGTCTCTCGCTGGGTGGTCTCTCGCTGGGTGGTCTCTCGCTGGGTGGTCTCTCGCTGGGTGGTCTCTCGCTGGATGGTCTCTCGCTGGGTGGTCTTTCGCTGGGTGGTCTCTCGCTGGGTGGTCTCTCGCTGGGTGGTTTCTCGCTGAATGGTCTCTCGCTGAGTGGTCCCTTACTAAGCACTCTCTCAGTGGGCGGCCCCTAACCGGGCTCGGGGGACTCGCGCGGTTGCTGGTAGGCGAGTCATTTGGGCGGAGCGTCATGCCTTCAAAGCGAGCAGCAAACCGGCTATCTTGTGAGGAGAGTAAAGTCTTGAAGCCACTGATGAGGTCCACGAGAATCGAGGAGGTGTAGTGACCCCTAACAAAGACCAGGAATAAGTACACGCACATGCGCCTTTTCTACTTGTTTCTTCTTTATGGCGGAGCACCTACTCTCTTACCAAGTCATTGAACTCTTGAAAGACCGTCTTATACTTGGCTAGCCGGATAGCCAGGGTGTAGTTTGATTGATCCCAAAAGAATCGGCTCATAATTATCCATGTGCGCTTGTATCTGGCTTGACCAGCATCTGGGTCATCGAGATCCCTGAAAAAATCGCCGATGTCCTCAACTGTATATGTGAAACTGGCTTGCACCACATTCAAATCGGATTTTATCATTTCAAAATAACGGCGATTTCGGGGATCTTCCGCTAGACGCTCCAAGGTGGTTAATGTTGAGCTGATTGCGTATAACTCGGACATGAGCGATGCGATCTCGCCCACATGTTCTGGGAGAGGGTCTCGGAATGCAAAAAAGCCAACAGCCAAGTCGTCGGCACTCTGACGAGATGCGCGCAGAGCTTGAGCCATATTATAGCCCAAAGGGTCAGGCCACAGGTTTTGAGGGGAGTTTCTAATTTTTTTTGGGAGGGGGGAGGGTAATGGTGGGGAGGGCTCTTTAAAGGGAGAGGGGGCTCGGAAAAATTGAGGAACCAAATAGACCAATAGGCGCACATGTGAACAATTAAGATTATTTAACAAAGACAACAAGTGGGAAATGATTTGGCCCATGCGGCTCTCTGGGCAGGGTTCTCCCTTGATGTGTTCACGCGCGAATGGCGGGGCTTTTAGTGGAGTCCTCGTTTCTTCATCTTCGGTCCGTTCTCTGTTCTCAATCGTGGACCGCTTGATGTAGAGCGGGGATAACCATGAATATACCTTATAAGCTCATAAACTTTGGTTGGTTGACTCAAATTCCATGGTTCATAGGGTATTTTCCAGCCCTAAATGTGGAGAACAGCCCCTAGGTATGCTCTTCTTCCCTTAGACCAATAGGATATAGCGTCTTGGGATAAAAGTACAGGGAGCACAGTGTTGAAAGTACAGAGCTGAAGAAAAGCTCTTGGTTCCTGGATCTGGTCGCTTCCGTGTGAAAATTATACAATACAAAGTCGAGAAAACTATGAAGGAGATATTGTAAAATCGAGTACTCTGGAGATCATATACCAACGTTGTTGATTTGCACATGCTCTTCGGAATTTCTTTTTTTTTAAGTTACACTAGGATCATCTGCAACATTGAACAGAGTTGTCCGAGTTACTCACTATAGCTACAAAACCACTAGGACTTGATGAGTAGCAAACACATAGAGAAAGACAAGTCTAACGTGAATTCCAATAAATCAACTACATGATCGTTTATTACGCGTGGAGACAAAGTCATATACTCCACAGTCACAGGAAGGGTATTCGACTTGGGAAAATTCTGTCTTTATGAGTTTTAGGCGCCACGCACAACTACGCCGTGGAAATGATTCGACCGTAGTCGTGGTAGCCCTGATTAACACAACAGGGCCATAAAACAAACACCACTATTAGATATTCCGATCCGGCTATACAATTCTGTGTGCCTCTCTGTTAGGCCGGCAGAAGATGGTTGGGATTACTGCAAATAGACAATGCTTGCGCGTACATATTTAACAAGTCCAACGGAATCCCCATTTGCAAGTGCATACATACTCACCTAATCACTATAGATGTAAGCCGGACCGCCGCGATGGCTGGTCTTCGTTCAGGGGTTCAACGAAAGCCACCAACGCATCATGGAACCCTAGATAAAGTAAATGGTGCAGATAGAAATTGAGTAAATGCATTCCCAAGAGGGCATCGATATACCGGGGCACATCAGGTTTAAGGATAACTATTCGCCTTTTGCTTAGACAATTGTCGGCACGCGTAACAGAACGTTGGGTTTGATGTCTGATGTCCACAAATCTTCTGCAAAGAAACTGTTCAATCTTGTCTGCCCACTGGCGTTTACCGACTTCAAGGCTCCCATATAACTGGCCCGGTGATTGCCCCGATAGTAACGAACCACCCCCTTGAGCCCCCAGGGTCGGTGTTATGGCAAAACCGTATCATCGTATTGTCGCTCTGCTGCCTTCCTGTCTCATCGCGAGCCCTAATTGGAATTGTCTCGTATAATCATCACTTTGCATGTCACCGTGCCTGTATCGTATCGTCATACCCCCGCGTATCATCGCACCGTGTCAGATCGCAGTCGCGTCGTCGTAACCCCACCTAAATTGCATAAGCATGCCCCGCGTCCACTCGCACTAACCCTAAGGATATATAGCTAATCCCAGCCATCTCCACAGCTTACCAGCGCTCATATTCACACCTCTGGAGCGAGCCTCAAGGGTTTAGGATCGGGGTTTCACGAACCCCGTGCTCCAGATAGCTGTAGGGTCCTTGTACATCGTAGTCTTCGATGACGATTTGTGATTAGTAGCGATGGCTTTTTTGCTGACTTTTGTTTGACTTCGACTTTGATCTAGTTTGGGTTTATCTGGTAAAGAAATCAGCGGTTAGTGGGCGAAGCAACGGAGGTTGGAAGATTCGCACAACATTTGAAACAAACTCAAAAGGTTAAGCTTCGAGCTTCGACCCCGGATTACTAGGGCGGTGAATGACGCAGGCGGTGAGCCCCGCCCGATTTTGTGGGGGCAAAAAAGCTCAGCAAGCTCCCGAAGCTTCCCCGAAGCTCACCAACCACAAACCAGAGCCGAAGTAAGGTCAATCTGAAAACGGCAGAGAAACCCCCTTGCACAACAGACTGAAGCTTATTTTTACATCATCCTCACAATGCAAGCGAGCATGCCGGCACTTGTACGCTGTTCTTACGATCATCTAAAGCTACTTGGAAGTATCCTTGGCGCTCTGTTAGAAAAAGGTTGAGATTTCCCTTTGATAACTTGATACCCTCGATAAGAGCAAAGAGGAACAGTTCAGAAGCAAGTAAACCCCAGCCGTCCTCCAAACCCAGAAACCGTGCACGAAACCGACCGAAAAAAAAATCAGGAGAACCATTAGAGAAACACAAACGCCCAGAGGCAAAAGACGAAGTGAAGCTAGAGGGCATTTAAGAGGACTCCTCCTCTTCCTCCTCCTCAGCCTTAGCGAGGTAGGCGGCCTTCTCCTCCTCGTAGCGCTTCTTGTCAGCGGCAGCCTTGGCGTCGTAAGGCTTGCGGTCGGTCTCACTCAGAGCCTTCCACTTGTCACCGAGCTGCTTACCAACCTGGCCTGTAGGGGTGTTAGATACGTACACCGAAGCTAGGTAGGGAGTTCACTGACCGAAGCTGATGCCGGGGTTTTCCTCGCGAACCTTGTCGCGGTTGTCATTGGCAAAGAACATGTAGGCGGACAGACCGCGCTTTGGCGCGTTGGGGTCTAGCAAGTAAATTAGCACAAAGCTGGTGGAAATCAATTTGAGACTTGACTTACCCTTCTTGCGGCGCTGAACGCGCTTCTCGGGGGCCTTGCGGGTAGATTTGGTGGTGCTTTCCTTAGGCATGATGACTGTTGAAAGTTAGAGGTGAATTCCGAGGTTTTTTTTGCCATGAAAATGTATTGCGGGAGAAACAAAATTTGCAATTAAGTCAATTAAAGGGTTTTATGCGCAATTGACATAGTACTGAAAGGAATCGGAGTGGAGGTGAGAGAAGAAGAAGAAGAAGCGTGGACGCGAGTGTTTGCTAGACGCGTTGCGCGCAACTCAACCACTTGCGACCGAGGGAAAACAGAGCTTCGAGATGATAGGTATAAGATCGACTCACATGGATTCGACGACCACAAATTAGAATATGTTGAAAAAAAAAATTGAACTGTGGGTTTTCAAGTTAGTTCGGGGGACAAAAACATAGATCAGGATGCAGCGCGCGACCGCAAGTCGGCGCAAATTGGAAAAAAAAAGACAGGCAATGAGGTGAAAATAAAGGATTCCAAGGACCAAAGGAACTGGAAAAAAACAGAAGTGTGGTGGTGGTGGAGGAAATGTGATTCAGATGTGTTGATTTATAGAACTCGGGGGTTGATATGCAGTACCTTTTTTGTATGGGAGGGAGTTTGTATGGGGAGTTGGTAGTGTAGGAAGATAGTAAGAGAAGAGAAGAGTAGAGGGGGGAGGGCCGTAGTAGTAGCAAAGAGAGGGGGCCACAGCAAGGGAAAGGCAAGCACGGTTTTGCTGGTTTCGCTGACTGGCTGACAGAAACGTATGGTTCGGTACTTGTAATTTACGCTGGCCACCATACTACGTCTGAAGAATTTCTGGAAAGTTAGGTATTATTTCATCATTAATCAGTGCAAAATTTCATTCACACCGTTTGCAATGGATTTATTTATGCCTGCTTTTGCTCTTCTTTTTTTGCATCCAATGGCAAGTCTTTGTGGGCATTTTCGTGTGCTTGAGAATTCAATACGGAGTTATGAAACGAGACCATCATTCCGGCACTTGGAACTTGTGGGTTGCGCTCCGTCATATTTAATAAACCGCGCAAAACGTACAGGTACACAGTACACGGTCACACCATAGTAAAAGCGTCTGCTTGGCAAGTATCTCATACCTGTCACTACCATGAATGAATAGCTTAAATTGTAACATTTGGCCTAGTGAATAAAACCACCGGCAACGATGCTCTTTAAGCCTATGATTGTTGTAGGTAGGCATGTATCTACCATAACGACTCCAGAAAACTGAAATTTCCTCTCAGAGACATACGGAAGGAGGGTAGAAAGAACAAGTATTGCATAACCTTGAAATATATTTACCTCGGGGCAGTTTTTTTTTTTTTGTACGGACACTGGATGCTATGGACTTGCTTCCATGTAGTATAGCGTATAATGGCTTTGGTCGCGAGTTGTAAGGCCATGCATTGGTACATGAACTTATACGGGGTAACCTTAGCTCTTGGAAAAACAGGCCCCAATTCACCATCATTGGTACCATTACTTTAGTGGGTAAAATAAGAATCCAGAAAACGAGGTCTACATAAGCTCTCGGTGTCAAAACCATTGACAAAATCTTTCAGTTGAGTATTCTGTGTAATAGTGCAAACCCTAATTATCATAGACGCAAAGCGTGTCTGGAGGTATATGTGTGTGCACATAACAGTGTTGGTATTGAACCATCATCTTTAGGCAAGGGCGGATGGTTGCTCAATCACAAGCGTGGCGTACCCTTTTAGCGTAACCCCAATTGAAAACACGGCTGGGTAGGTACTTAAGAACCTACACTCAGGGAGCATTAACGAATTGACATAAATTACCCTGTTGATAAGGGTCATACATGTTATCGCTGTTTTCTTAATCCGAGGATTACATATCCACAGGTTACAAAGTGAAACGGTATGGGCATGGAACGGCTTAGAATAGATGGTCAAGCTTAGGCTCCTTCCTGACAGAGCCGAATCACACCATCATCACAAACTAAATTCAGAATGGATCTCTTTTCAATGATGAGCCGTAGCAAGGATACTTCACCTACTCTGTAGAGTGCTACTGCTCAAAGTCGCTTAGATTTCTCATGGATCTTGCAGATACCACGGAGTACGAAGTCCTTTGTCGGCTAAAATCTCGCTGGAATTCATCAATTGACAGATCAAGAGCAAAACTCGGTGGTCTTTAGGAAGTAGAGATTGTCAAATCCATAGAAACGCATAGACCATCCGTGGACAAGTCTGGTGTTCCCTCAGCAAAGAGGTCCCTATTTTACACATACCGTTGATACTGCTGTACTGTGGGAATGTTTGGCGGGCCAATCCACCCGTAATGTACTGCATACAGTTCCACGCCTTCCGACAGGAAAACGCCGTAAAGTCGCGTTTGTATTATGGACTTCAAATCATTTATCTCATCTCTACATAATAAGAAAGAGAGCCAGTTATGCACCTATCCGATCATAGAGCCCTTACTTCTAAGACACAACGAGAGTCTAAATTGTACACCGCTGTGCATAGCCGTTGTAATTACAGTACTGATGAACTCAACATGTCGCTTGGGTAATTTAATTATCTAGTCCACGTTGTTCGGCTCAAATTGACCATAATCTTTTCCTTATCTTTGCAGTAGAAATTGCATGTTACGGAGACTTGGGTATTAACGTACAGTGCCTATGCTCCCAAGTACACTTAGAGGCCAGAAGTAGAAGAAGTGTTAAAAAAGGGCATCGGGACGCGTCAAAAAGAAAAACATCAGTCATCACTTTCATCCAGCACCAACGCGCGCAGCGTGTCGTCATCAGCCCAATTTAGTCCACTGGCAACAACTACAGCACTTGCGATGGACTTCAGAGTCTCCCATTGAGTTTTGCGCGCTTTTAAATCTGTTTCAAAACTGTCCAGTTGCGATAACAGCTCGGGGTCTTCAAGCTTCTCTTTCCATGACGAGTCTTCTTTTGTGAGCTCTAGTAGCTGGCGCACCAGTTCCTGGTTTTGGCGATTGATCTGTAGATTCTTTACCTCCAGGTTTGAGAGCTGCCTCATCACCAAGTCATGCGCCGAGGCAAGATTCTCATGTGCAAGTGCAAGCACATCACGACGATTTACTAGACAAAGAAGGGCTCTGTGTGTGCTTTTAGACTTGGGTATAGTTAAGAGCTTTTCGTGGGTAACGTACCTCTCAGCAGGGGTGGCAGCCTTCAGGTGAACAGCTTTGAGAATAGGGTCGGTCATGAGGATGGTGCGGACGGCTTTCCTCCTGACAGTGAATGTAGATCGCGCCTCAAGGAGCTCACGTTCCGCGATTGCGAGCTGTTCTTCGGCATCTGTGCCCGAAAATGATTCCAGGTCTAATAGGATGAAAAAAATCAGAAAGGGATACAGACAGAAAAGTTAAAAATAAAGAACCAAAAGATAACAAGCATAGTGAAGCTTTTGTCACATGTACCTTGTTCGAGAAATGCCTTTTCCAGCTGTTGTTCCTGGACCTGGTGGTAGAGCTGTAGCACCAAGGCCTCTTTATCCGATAAAGTCACGACATCGCGAGAGTCATCTGCAGAATAATCTAGTAGTGTCACCTCACCAGATTGCAGGTGAGGCAGCGACTGGCCATTTTTGGCAGCCATGGAGATGTAGATCCCATGAACGCGGGCGGTATCTGGTGATGAGAAGATGAGACCGGAGGCGGTGGACGAGCTTCCCCGGCCACATGAGGTTGCTCCGCAACCTTCAACACCCTGACCGGCCTGATCGGGGGCTTCAGGACTCTTATCATTTTCTTTCTTCCCTTGCATGTATTTTCTTCTTTGAGAAATCTTTCTCGCTTTCCTCTATCACTGAGCATTTTATATCGCCTGGTGAAAGAGGGGGGGTAATGTCGTTGAACATCTACATTGCTCACACTGGAGAGCATTTCTTGCCTGATCCAGTGGCATGTGCCTCGTATGTCTCCACTTTATCTTTCTGACTTTGTCTACCATCTGTTAATCTATGTTTGAATGGACTGTCTGAACCCCAGCTGACGCCCGTCTATCGTCTTTAGTCCCGATGCTTTGAAGTCATGGATTGTGCGCAATACCTCTATTCCGCCTCCACGGCAAATTTTGATGACCGCCCGGGGAAAGAATGTCAAGATCCAAACGCTCGCTACCGAGGTGCGACAATCTGGATATCAATCTTGACATGGAGATAGGCTAACTCGTAGGCGATCATCGCAGAACGAGATCTTTGTATATGACCGACAATACATCAGTGAGCCTGGCGATGTCGATTTTCCAGAACTACCTCCTCCTGAACCATTCCGACCCGGTACCCCGCCAGCGATTCTCAAAGACGTGAACGACCTTCAGGCATGGCGGAACCTCTACATGACACGGTGCAACTGGGCCATGGACATATCCAGTCGCTGTGGGTCAATTGATAAGAACTTCCGAGAACACAACGAGCGAAGTGATGTTATAAATCGCGCGGTGGGCGTGGCTCTGGAGAATCTTAAGTCCCATGTGGGGAACCTAGAGCACAGGTTCCAAGAGGCGCAGTCGTGGGCGAATAGCCTTTTAGAAGAACAGCAGGCTGCTTTAGATGGCTGGCAACGAGCTCTTTCCACACTGAACAACATCCCGGCACGTAAAGATTTCCCTCTTCTTGGACGCCCGTCTACGCCCAAAATGGACAAGGATCGACCAACTGGAACGCTGCGTGACTTTGTCGATGTAGGCGAGGTTCAACGGGCTGGATCAGAGGCAGCAGCTGTTTCGGCTGCTTTTGCAGATAGCGTCCACGATATCGAGAAGACAATCGGCGACATTGCCTCGGACACTCAACAACTGGTGGACGAGGCCCTTGCTTCAAATGTTAACGGGGTAGATGGGCTGCTGGAAGAAGTGGAGACCCTTGCAAAGAAGATCGCGTCTGATTATAAGCATGTTCTCAGTCTGCCGAACAACCAAAAAACATTGGCCAATATATCAAGACTAGCATTGAGTCATACCCAGGACCTTCTTCCTTCGCTAGCGGAGATCAGCGTCGAGCTTCAAGCTGCGCTGGAGCATGCTGTGCAGCGCCGGGGGGCCGTGGAGAAAGCGGCCATTGTGCATATGCGCACAATTTCCTCTCTCGAGTCTAGACTTGCCGATGCCCGCGTACGAATGGTCAATCTGGACGTAGGGAGTAACGCCTTTGAGGTCATCTACTCTGTCTTTCAAATGCCAATGGTGTATGGGTCGATTCTTATCGAATCCGTGCGGCGACGAGAATGGAGTGAAAAGATCAAAACTGACTCCCTCACGCTGGCCGAGGAGATGGCAGTTTTGAGAGACGAGGAGCAACGCCGCCGGAAAAAATGGCTAAAGAATATGGGAGACTTTATGACTGTTACTGATTCCACCACACCAGGAATCGAAGTCAACCTTCAAGGTCAGGATGAGGAATGGCCCGACGTAGCTCGGAAAGAGATCGAGTATTACATCGATGATCTAAAAACCACTCATTCCTTGACAAACCTAGCGGAGCAGCTCACTCAGCAACTCAAGGATCTAGATGCACCTACTCGACAGCAAAGAAAACGGGCCAAAGCATTCAAACAGGGCAGCGTATTTGACTTGAGCCGGAGCTCTATTTTACGCGCCGATGACTCCGTCCGTAGCTTACAAGAAGAAAAGACAAAGCTAGAAGAAAGGCTCAAAGGATCTGACAGTCGTGTCCGGAAATTGGAAGACCTTTTGCATCGCCAGAGTCAGCTCAGCCGGCCACCGAGCGGCAACTTCGGCCCAGACTTCCCCGGTTCACCTGCATCCCCACATCCTGATGCACTCTCTAGAAGGTCATCTGTCTCTTCCAGGCGAATCTCAGCGACCCAGTCTCCCGAAGAAAAAGCGCTCATCCAGCGTATTGTTACGCTTGAAGCAGAGCTGGTCGCTGAGAGAGATGCGGTCCAGCGACTCCGCAAGGAAGCCCACGCCGAGCGGCAAACCAACTCTGACAAGTACCAAGAAGCCCAATCCACCAAAAAGGATCTCATAGGCAACCTTGAAGCGCGCCAACGCGAATTTGAAGATGAGCGCCGATATCTCGACTCGGAGCTAAAGAAGTTCAGACTCCGTACCGAAGAAATGGAAGAAGAGCTTGATCGACTCATGGATAGCAGGGAGCATGGAAGACAGGAGATTGACGATCGGATGCACCAACTCGAAATCGACCTTGAAAATGCTCACTCCAAATCCGACGAGGACGCACAGATAATCAGTGATCTAAAGGCACAGATTCAAACTGGGCAAGGGCATGAAAAAACCACCCAGGCCAAGGTAGATGATCTCGAGCACCGACAAATGGAGTTTGAACAAAAGCATCAAGAAAGTTGTCAGGCCCTCCAAGCTATCTTTCTGAACCTCTCGCCCGGGGGCATTGTGCCTCTCGAACTTCCCGACATAATCAAAGCCATCGAGGTTCTCTCTGAGGGTCTGTCGATTCATGCCAAGAGCGCTGAATCAAGTGCATCTCAGGCAATGACCGAGAACAAGGCCCTTAAAGAACAAATAAGGAAATTTGAGTCGGAGGCAGAAGAGCGGACAAAGAGCTTGGACGAATGCAAGGCTGAATTGTCGCGACTAAATGCAGAGCTCTCAAGTGCGCGATCAAGGTCGGAGGAACTGACCGGTGAACTGGACAAAGAGCGATCTAAGTTCAGTTCTTTGCATTCTCGAATAGCTGCCGGAGAGAATGGTTCCGAATCGCTGCGTGAACAAGTCGCCAAAGAGGAACGGAAGCCGGCAGAGCTATCAGGTAAACTGGCTGACGCCGAGAGTGAAGTTCGAAATTTGAAAGATCAGGCCACAGAACGGGAGAGAAAAGCAGTGGCCCTCTCGGAGACCGAGGAACAGGCTGTGGCGCGATTCGAAGCACGGGGTACCAAGTCCTTTGAGCTTTCAAACCAACTCTTCGCACAGGTTGAAAAACTGGGTCGGATGCTCGAGCAATTGGGTTTCACTATCATTCAGCAAGACGGTCAGCTTCTTGTTCAGCGTGCTTCGAAACTCAGTGCATCGTTGGGCCTGGGTGAAAGCCTCGCCCAGTCCGGTATTGTATCCCTGAAGCCAGATACAGCGCTTCTGGACTGGATGAAAGCCGAAAGCCTGGAGGATGAAGATACCAAATTCTCAGCTTTCATGGAAAGTCTAGCCCAGTTCGACGTGGCCCTATTTGGTGATGTTGTTGTCAAACGCGTCAAGGACATTGAACTCCTAGCCCGCAAATGGCAAAAGGAAGCCCGAGGCTATCGTGAAAAATACCACCGAGTTCAGAGCGAAGCTCATGATAAGATTGCCTACAGATCCTTCAAGGAAGGTGACCTTGCTCTCTTCCTTCCCACCCGAAATCAGGCCATTCGTTCCTGGGCAGCCTTCAATGTGGGTGCGCCGCACTATTTCCTCCGCGAGCAAGATTCACATAAACTTCAAGCTCGAGACTGGCTTCTAGCCCGCATCACCAAGATCGAGGAACGAGTTGTAGATCTGTCCAAGTCAATGAACGGTGTAGCATCAGACCATCGCTCCCTCGGGGACACCAGCGACGGCACCTCTCTAGCCGACGAGAACCCATTCGAGCTTTCTGACGGCCTCCGTTGGTATCTCCTCGACGCAGTAGAAGAGAAGCCCGGTGCGCCTGCTACTCCGGGCATAGCAAAGAGCACAGTCGCATCGGCGCACGTCGATGCAAAGGGTAGCATCCGACTTAAACGTGGTACGGACGAGGGCGCCATAGCCAAAACCCTATCCAGGAGCCTTGATAGCCGGCGCGAGAGCTCGAATTCCAAGCGGGGCACCCCGACGCCATCGCAGCACGCGCTCGACTCGACGACTGATCTTGTGCGCCTTGCCGAAGCTGACGCCGGCTCGCAGTCTCGAGAGGCCGCCCCTATCTTCGACGAGGTTCGCCGCGACCTGCTCTCCGGCCCGTGAAAAGTAGGGGATTGACTAATTTGTCTTCCGTCTTTTCCGGGTCTGTTCTAATATAATCTGGCACCACCTGCTAATGGGTTACTTTTGCTCAGAATTATCTGTCTGCACCGGCTCAACTAAACATGAGTGGCACTGCCTCTTCTCTCGCTCAGTCAACGTCCGATCGTCGACACAATGACCGATCTCGCCCATTGGAGAAATTGTGGTCTCTCGATTATGGGCTCGATGGTGGCGCACCATAGAATACTTTCTTTTTCATCTTATTTTTTAACAAGCTCCGACGGACTAGGGCAGTGCATTGATCTTTTGTTTTGGGGGGTGGGGGAGGTGGCTTGGTTTGTCCCCTCAGTGCGTGCACCACATATTGCATGCTATTCGGGGATTTCGAGATGTCCAATTTGTTTTTGTCATTGACTTAGTCCAGATACCCTGCAATGCAATTTACACTTGAACATATCGACATACTTGAAGTGGTGTAGGGCATCATATGCTGGTCGAGCTCTGTGAAGCATACGTCACAACACAGCATTGGAATCGGGTACAGAAGGCAATTTACATAGTGAGTAGGCCAAGGTTGAGTTAGATGAAGGAAGCATGTGATGATTATGAGATGATGGACCACTAGTTTAATCCTTCTATGCCTTCCATGCCGCCCATGTCGTCCCAGAATTGACTGAAATCCACTTTCTCATCTTCGAACATCTGCTTCGCTTGCAGCATCGCAGACCGTTGTCGTTCCGCAGTGAAGCCACCGGGCTGCGAGCTTTCCCATTGGATTAGCTCGACCCAACGGAGAAAGAGATCCTCCTTGCCCATCTCGGCCAACTTGTCCTTGAAGGCGAGAATCTGGTCGCGCTGAACGGATCGTTTTTCGTCAATGGGGGTATTCTCATCGCCGACACGCCAGATCAACCAACCATCAGCATCGGTGTTGACCAGCACTGCAGTGCGGAATTCATCCATCTGTACACCATCGCCTCTGCGAGTATGATCAATAAGAGCATGAGCGCGAACCATAGCCGCGTAATCTAAATTCCAATCCTCATCCACGAGCAAGTAACCCGTTTTTCCTATTTTCTCAGGAGTCACAGCGGCAACGATCTTTTCGCGATGCACCTCGTCCTCTCGGATCCACCTGTTGCGCTCGAGCTCCTTGCTCCAGCTGTGGTTACTGCGGCGAACAATGACCTCACCCTCACGGAAGCCGATGGCACGACGCCAGAGCACGGGCCCTCTGATGAAATTAACAGGCCACGACCACAAAAGAGTCACGAGGAAGTAGTCAATGCATATAGTTCCTGTCCGGCGCAAGATGATCTTTACTGCGTCTGTCCACGGGGTAGCTGCCATGTCTACAGCCATGGAACTTTGGAGCCCGATTAGAGTAGCGATAAGAGCTGGATATGTGCTGATTCCCAAGTACACCCGTAGGCCAATCACAGCTGCTACTACCAGATTGACGATGAGGGGTACGGTGAAGGTTTGCCGCTTCAGTTCCTCTGCTGTGATGTCGATGTGGACTAAATATACTTCGTCGGGGGAGAGTGGTTCGACAAAGGATTGTAAGGCTTTGGGGACTTTGGTAAATGGTGGGATTGGCCCTGAGGACGCGGAGCTTGGTGTTGCGGCTCCAGATAACGTTGTTGTCGTCTTTCCGCGACCTGAGCGCCGGGATGATTTTGCCATAATCGGGGCTGGTAGATATAAATTCCACTAAATTGGTAGATATGATCTGGGTTGAAGCTTTTTCCAGGGTTTAGCAAGCGAGTCGTGCTTTTGTCGGAGCTGTCGAGGATAGGGCAAGTGAACGTGTCACATGTCAATTCAAAAAAAAAGGGTCTTTCGATCATCAGAATGTTGTGAATGATCTCCAGATGATGTGTCAAGGGCAGATAATGTGAGCAAAAGACAGGTAGACAACTTGTCTTGAAGGAGCGGAAGGAATTCAGACGGCCTAACCACATCGGGGAGTGAGAGCGCATTCACCTCCGTCATTTCTTCACAGTGCAGAAGGATCGCGTCTTTCTCCCTTTTCCTTACTTTTCCTGCATGTGGACCCTCTGCAGGCTGCAAGGGGTATTTTGGTCATGTCATTTGATAAAAACAATCGAGTTTCGCGAAACAGACAACCATCACTTCTACTACGCGCCTCGAAATTCGACCAACACGAGATACCCGCGAAGCTCCCATCACCCCCCCAAGAGAATGGTCCGCAACCACGACACGCTATTCGCCCAAGATCTCTAGCTGATGCGTATCGAGACGCATCAAAACACGCCATGTCTACCACACCCGACGAAGAATACAAATTTTTAACGTCACCAAGCCCGCGATCGAGGCGGCAGCCGACTATCACGTTATCGCCGATACCTCAAACTTCTCCTCCTCCTAAAGAAATCGAGGATGCATATCGGCGAATTGATGAAGATGATGCTCTAGCCGATCTTGTGCGCGACTATGACTGGGAGCTGCAGTACAGCGCACGCTCCGGAAGCCGAAGTCGCCTCCCGTCCTATCGAGCAAGGGACACAAACAACGGCAGTGGATCTGCCAATGAGCACACCTTCTCTGACACTGGTTTTTCGGATGAACTCGAAGATCATAGAGCTCGCAAGAGCAGGGACTATGCCAAGGATGAAGAGCGCCTAAAGCGTGTCACGGGCCAACGCTCGCCGGTCTTCAGCAGGGCTCAGGTCGGACGGGATGCCTTAACGGCAGATAACTTGAGAAGACGAATGGAAGCTCAGATTGAGGTAGATCATCCTGTGCGAGAGGCTGACAGGAATGCTGTTCCCTCGCCGAATATACCTACTGGCTGGGGTCATCGGGCAGGTCACCGACAAGAGTGGGAGAGAAAGCCTAACCAGCCAAGTGTTTCCGAAGAAGAAGTGGAAAATGTGCATCGACGCTGGTCGCCAGCTACACAAGAAATCCAATCCCCCAAGCCTATGCGTACTTCTCCTCGCTCTCTGGTGCGAAGCACACTTTCTGCTAGAAGCGCCCTCGAAGAACGCACCGCCAATCCGCACATGCAGCCAACGCAGAAGGATTTTGAGGAAGCGCAGTCTGGTCCAAAGGAGACCTCACCCACTAGTGGCGGCGAGCAAATCCCCAATTCGCCCATCATAGTGTACAAAAACTCGTCGTTCGCGAGGCCCAGCCCCAGCAAGCGTGACTCTCGGGACCTCCTACGAAAACTTTCCAGGACTGAAAATTCCAAGGTTGATCATGTCCAAACTCCCGAGCCACTCAAAATGGTTGAAAGCAAAATATACGACAAGACCCCTCGGGTAACTGGCGCGTGGATTGATACTCCTATGACCCAGCGGGTGACCGAGAAGATCGAGCTTCCCGAAGACCTGACCAAAGACAACTTATCTCAGCGCACAACGAATGAGTCCAAAGATACTGCACCTACTTCAAAACTAACGGATGTCAAATCGAAAGCCGAGGAACCAAAGCCGGCGCAGATTACCGAGAAAGAGTCTCTTCCTGAACCGCTTAATGAGAAAGAGTTAAGGCCCCCGTTGCAGCGACCTCATCTACCCAAAAGTGCTTTGGAGGCGGTCATTGAGGATGCCAGCTCTGGCAAAGACGTCGAGTTCGGAGATGATACCATCGAGTCCTTGCAGGCATTAATGGACGCTGGGCTGGGCGAAACCAGAATTGAAGAAGATGAGGTAGCATACGAAAAAGCCGTCCTCGCCGAGCTCCAAAATGCTAATTTAAAAGGAAGTGACGTGGTTGACTTGGATTCATTGAACGTTAAGCTCAACTCTCTAATGAGACATATCGACGAAGTCAAGAAAGGACTTGACGGCCTAGAAGGCCACGTTGCTCAAGACACCGCAATTGTATCGCAAACAAGCTCCTTGACCAAAAATAACTCGCGGTCATCACACTTTCACACAGGCGAATCATGCAAAGGCTGTGGCACACACTCTAATGGGCGAGTCTACGCCGCGATACCTCTTCCTCGGCTGTGGAGGCGGGGGCCGCGATCCCAACGTCTTCGGCCGACCAAGATCGGCTGGTTTATAATCATCTCACTTTCTTGGTACATCACCGAATGCCTTATGTGGGACCAATATAGCCATCCCGAGATATCCGAAAGCTGCGAAGGCTATTGCCTGCAGCCCGATGCACCTCTATACCCCTGGGTAACTGTCACAATGTTATGGCGGTGGTCACATCTGTCGACTATTTTCACGCCCATTTTCGCTATCTGTGTAGCTTTGTCTCGACTCGTGGCGCAGTTGATGGGTATTTCGGATGGCTACGTGGATGATGCGCCGGAACTTGGAAGTATGATTGGTGAAATCCGCATCAACGGAACGCCAGTTGCGCTCCCTTGGCTCTCAGCCCCCACAGCTGAAAATGTTGTGCCTCAACCACAGCAGGCTCACTACACACAGCAGCCCGTGCAACCAGTGCAACCAGTGCAGCCTGTATGGTCAGCTCGGAACCCACCCCCGCAGAGATGGGACGGTAATCAGCTCTCGGGGGAGGATGCAATGGACGGCGACGAATATCTTTAGTTCATAGGTTACAGTTTTGCTCTTCGAATTCCCACCACGTTTGCTTCCTTTGTCGCCTTTCGATCCGGACTAAGTAAAGGGCATTTCACTGGCTCTTGGAAGCTCCGTTTCCTCGCGTGAGATAGATATTATTCCTCGTCCTAGGTCTAATTGAACGTGCTTTGAGCTGCCATCTAAATTCAAAATTGGCTAGTGATTCATTACTGCGGAGACCGTTTGTGTAAGAAAGGAGTCAAGAATTCGAAGTCTTATAGATAGCCATATAAAAAGCCAAGGTAGTTTACATGTAGTTTGAGGGCTGTCGCCTATCTATTACAAGAACAGTTGGTAATCAGGGTTATGAAATTGACAATCAGGATGTTGTTCTGCGAAATGAGAGAAACAGGATTTATCAACTCACAATCGCGCTGTCGCTCGCCATTGCTTCTGCAATTCGATCTCTCCCTCCAGCTTCCAAGCAGACATTCTATGCATGAGGGCCACGACCTGCTCATCACTGACTTCACAGGCCTTTTCAATAGGTATCTCCTTTGTCGATTGCAACTTGAAGCCCAACCAGGTGAGATTGCCCGTCGACACGACCCGGCCGGCAACAGCATCACGACAGAACCTAGCAAAGCTCTCGAAGAAACGATGGCTAGAGGGCCTGTTCATCATAAGTATACCGTGGCAGTGCGGCATACCCTCGAACATTTCGGCGACAAGAGGCACACCGGCCTGGTGGACACGGCGGGCTAGAACAAGACCCTCGTCCGTGAGACCTTCCTCGCCAGTCGAAATCCAGATAGGCGGTGCATTTTTCCAGAGCTCAGCTGGGGCAGCAAGCGGAGACACCAATGGGTGGCTCAGCATGCTGGCGTTGCAGTAGATCTCAGCGCGAGGCGGGGACGTGGGCCAGACATCGTCTGGGGTGAAAGGGAGCGGGGTAAATAGAGTCTTGACAGCTGGGTCATTCGAGGGTACAGTGGGTGCCTCGAGGTAATCGAGATGTGCGTTACCACTGGTAGAAGGCATGGAGCGCGTCACGTCGCACCATGGGGATACAGTTGCGACGCCTGCCGGCAGTTCAATGGGCACATCCTCGCCGTGGAAACGGATTGTGTGGGATGCGCGGTCGAGAGCCAGAAGCGTTTGAAGGAGGACGAGACAGAGGTTCCCACCGGCGGAATCGCCAGCAAATATTATCTTGTTGGCTGGAACAGGTTTGTGTAGGGAGCCTGGAGGGGGGTGGAGAAGTGACAAATACGCTGTTAGGGCGTCGACAATTGCGGCTGGGAATGGATTTTGAGGAGCGAGACGATATCGGACAGAGAAGACGGGGGCGCCGGTTAGGTGGGATAGGTGTGCAACGGGAATTCGGTGGCTGCAAGGATCCAGAAGGCTTTTGTTGATTTGAATGCTTTAGCTATGTGGATGGTTGTTAGGTAGAGGGACGAGTGACACTCACAAATAGGCCCCTCCATGGAAATACAAGATCGTCATATCAGACGGCGATTCCTCGCGCAGCTTGTTGTACTTTTCTTCTTCTGAGAGGTCGGGCTCTGGGGTTTTCTTTCCGACTCCGGCGCGGTAACCGGTCCATTCGGCTTCGACGGCGGCCGGTGCAGGGATATCGTATGTCTCATCGCCGGTCTTGAGATCTTCAATTGCACGTAGCACTGCATCACGTACATCGATATCGGGCTGCGGGAGTGTCACCTTGGACACCCACATGGGGCCCTTGACACCGGGGTCGCGTAGGCCTTGTTTCTGGGTTTTACCGAGTGGAGCTTTCGTTCCCATGAATGAACGAATAATGGAAACGGTAAATTCGGTGCGCATGTCCTGTTTCCCTTTGACGGGGGACATTTGAATTGCATGTAGGATGATGGTCTTGAGGATTAGCGGGATGCGGACCAGCAGCTCCTTCAAGAGATGGAAAGGTTCTCTAAGCGAGCTCATGGTGCGAAGGGAGCAGGCTTGAGCGCTGGCTCCTGCTAATATATGAACAGAGAGGTGGAAAGAAGAGGGTCTAATGACCCCGTCTCCTAAATCTTAACCTTGGAACGTGCTAACCCGGATTTTGTGCCTGAGTGGCGTCAGTGCCGAGGTCCGGACGTGGAGCATCTTACCCCACAGGCCCTAATTTCCGAGATGTCTCACATCAATCAGATTGGTTAGTGGTACCGTTGCCTAGATAGCATGAGGGCTGTCCTGTAGGAGAGTTCATCTAGCTTATCAGTAGACTGTTGTCAAGATAATTTAGATCTTCAAAGGCTACCTGGGTAGACTAGCCTCGAATCACTCTGACATTGCAGCATTGCCTGCGAACAAGCTTATGACAATCACAATCCTCGACATCGAAAGATGATGGGCACACAATCCCGTCTGTCATATGTGGCGAGTGTAGAAAAAGCTTAAAACCGGTGGCCGTTTGTAGCATGATACGAAAGTTGAGCCACAGGGTATATTTAATAACAAGAAAAGGAATGTAGCCCTCCAGGCCATTTTCAAATGATTGTCACACAATGTACATTGAGTGATCTACAGTGATATTCCCCCAAAATACCATCATTAACGTTGATATAAGGCCCCGGAGCCAACTTTGAAAGTCCAATCAGCTCAATCCGGTGCGATGATAAGATGACTAAGCTTAGGCCTCAGGCCAGTTTCTTCATCTTCAATTCTAGACCTACCCTGGTTTGTTTCAGGCTCTTTCGTTTTTGATGTCTTCACTTTGCACGCCTAAAGGCGACACTGATCTGTCTATTCACTGTTTATTTTACTGAGCATAAGCTATCCTGTGGATGCTTGTATCTTGCGTGTCCGTTTTCTCCATCGTCTCATCCTCATCAACCCCTCACCACTCAATTTGACCCATCGCTCTGGGACATGTTCATGGTATCAAATTGGGCGGATACAACTCAATAACTTGAGATATGGAGGAGGGTACTATTTTCGGCGACGATTTGCCTCTCCCACCGGCCCGACTTTTCGAACGATTAGGCCAGTTACCTGGCTATACCTGGGACCAGGCGATCGAACCGTTTCACTCGACGTACAATCACTGGCACATCTCAGGATACCGCCATGCCTTGGAACCGGATGTTTTAACCCCTCTTGCAGATTCCTCCAATCCTGCTTCCTCCGGACCATCGAGTCTCACGCGCTTCTCCCCGCGTACGGAAATCCGGCCATCCGCCCGTGCCTTACGAAGATTGAGCGCAAGTGAAACCAGTAGTGAGATTTCACTTTCCAACCAAAACAGCCTAGAAACGGACCAAACATGGATCCCGGTAATCGCGCGAATCTCCACCAACATCATTCGGCTTGAACGAGAGTTTCACATGCTTAGGTCAATTGTACAATCATCAGATCCGGACTGCAATCATACCATACGACCAGTCGACTTGATCAGGTTACAACCAGATGACGGCAATTCGAAGACGCTGCTGGTTGCAATTTTTGAGTCTCCAGGCCACGACAGGCTGCGGGATCTAGTCACATTTGGCCCTGCCTCATTTGCGGCAGGGTCTAGAGGCGAAGACAACAATGCCACCCCCAGCGAGCAGGTCCCCTTGCAGGCCTTTTTTGATTTCGCGATCGGGGCGTGCGATTGCCTGGAAATTCTGCATTATGGCCTGAAGACAGTGCACGGCGAAATCAGAGGTGATGCGTTCCATTTTAGTGCGGAGACCGGTGCAGTGAAGCTCGCGAACACAGGAAACGGTGCTAGATCGTTTGATAACGTTCTCAGCGAGGGGTGGTCCTCCGTTTCGCGGGAGCTTGGAGCCAAGTACAAGCTGCAATTTATTGCTCCAGAGCAGACTGGAAGGATGCCTACAGAGCCGGATAGTCGTACTGACATTTATGCGCTGGGGCTCTTTTTTTGGTCCATGCTGGTGGGAAAGCTACCATTTGAAGGAACCGACCCCGTTGATGTGGTGCAAAATGTACTAGGCAAGAGATTGGTGCCAGTATCTGGGAAACGAATGGATATCCCTGATGCTATCTCGGCTGTGATCCAAAAGATGACCCAAAAGGTGGTTCATGATCGCTACCACACAATTTCATCTGTGAAGAGAGACTTGACTTATGTTGCGAAATTGCTTGGTGATGGTGACAGTGAAGCATTAAGCAATTTCCAAGTCGCGCAAGGTGACGTGTCTTCTTTCTTCACTCTCCCAACGCAGATGTTCGGGCGACAACAAGAATATGACAAGATCCTTCACATCATCGAAAAGGTCAACAAGCGCCAGGCGGCTGCCTTGGCCAAAGCCGGAACCCAAAGTCCGGGTACAATGCACGCTCTAACATCGGCTTCGTCTATATCCGAAAGCCGCATCGAGAGCCTCGAGTTTGCTTCTGTCTCTAGTGATTCTGGCTCTTTCCATCTGCCTCCTCGATCGTCTTCCAATGTCGCCAGTCATCATCTCGCACGAGTCAACACCCATGAATCAGCGCCGGGCAGTGATACGTCGTTTTCCACACCGAAGCATGCAATTTTTCCTGATGCATATGGCCAGAGCCCAGGAGCAGCTTCCAGCAGAGTCAAGAGCCCATCTCATTCTCGGTCTTCCTATAATACAGACCGCGAAAGTCACCCCTCCATCGGCCCTCCCAGTCAACCATCAACAAATCACACTATCAGTCAATCAGGATCACTCCATTCATTGAGTAAACCGAAGAACAGTGGAAAGTCTCGCCGCAGCGAACGCTGTGAAGTGATCACAATCAGCGGTCCCGCTGGGATTGGAAAAACCGACCTCTTAAATCGCATACAGCCGACAGTTCGAAAACTCGGATGCATAGCAATCACTCGCCTGGACCGAGCCAAACGTGTCCCATTTGAACCTTTTGCAAAACTACTGGCCAGTCTTTTGCGCCAGATTTTTTCCGAACGCGATGTCACCACAGATTACCACAATAGTGTTAGGATAGCCCTACGACCCATGTGGCCTACTCTACATAGAGTTTTGGATCTTCCCGAGCGGCTGATGTCCCCTGGTGCGAAATACAGACCGACTGAAGCAAAGGCCAATCTTCTCATGCCAGATAAGGGTGAGCCATCGAAACACGTCAAGATCCCCGGGCTAGATCAAGGGCAGACCTCCCAAGATTTCTTTTTGGCAAATGCTGCCTCGAAGAACATGCGGCTCATGGAAACATTCCTCGAGATACTGCGGACGTTGTGTCATTTCAAACTGATCACTATATGTCTTGATGATCTCGAACATGCAGATGACGAAACTTTGGACTTGGTATTGAAAATCATCAAAGCAAAGCTCCCCTGTGTCCTCATACTTTCAAGCCGCAAGGACGAGATTCCATCTGAACAGGTAAGGTCTCTATTTGTGGAAAATATACCAACGATCACGCGAATCGCACTTGAGCCCCTCAAAGAGCAGCATGTCATGGAACTTGTAGCGACGACAATGCACCAGAAACCCGATCGAACATTAACACCACTCTGTGCTGTTGTTCAGGAGAAGAGCCGAGGAAACCCCTTCTACGTCCGAGTAATGCTTGAGTCTTGTTATAGAACAAACTGCATTTGGTATTCATGGAAGGACTCAAAGTGGCTATTTGACCTTGATCGGATATTTATGGAATTCGTGGCCCCTGTCTACGGCGAAGGGCTTGGACTTGGATTTCTTACCAAGCGTCTCCAGGACATCCCCCAAGCCGCTCGATCAATCATGGTCTGGGGTTCTCTTCTGGGCAGCCCCTTCTCCTTTTCTCTGGTGCAGAAGCTCTTGACAAGTGAATTCCTCAATTCGAGCGATGCCGACGACGATGTTGATCTCACATCACCGCCAAATCTCACACTCATCAGACAATCAGAGGGTGATCTAGTTGTTGGGTTGCAGTTTTTGGTTCAAGCAAATCTCTTGAACACGGGAAAGACTGACGATGAGTTCAGGTAAGGCATCTACATTTAGTTACTGGGGCATCTAAACTTCTTACTAATTTCCACAGGTTCGCCAATGAACGACTTGCGCAGGCTGCTCTTTCTCTGAACGAAGATCGAAATGTAGAGAAGATGCACTTCATCGTTTCACAAGCACTGATGAAATATTACCATGACCATCGCAGTCGGTATTCAATGGCTCATCATGTGGCACTTGCCTCACGGACTATCAAGTCCTGTGTCAGCCGACGCCTCGAATATCGACGAATCTTATGGGATGCTGGGCAAACCGCTTTTCAGTCGGGCGCGCGGCCCTCCGCCCTCTGGTACTTTCGTCATTGCATCGCTTTACTTCAGGATGACATGTGGAATGACCTCCAACCGGACGTTTATTACGATGAAACCATGCGTCTATTTATCACCACATCCGAGATGTCGTGGTCTCAAGGCCACTATCAGGATGCCCTCCGGTTGATCAACGAAGTATTCGTTCATGGAAAGGACGCCGTAAGCAAGTCGAGAGCCTGGATCATCAAAGCCAAAATCTTTGCCCAGATAGGCGATCATCACCGGTCGATGGAATCACTACTCACCTGCCTCGATGAACTTGGCGTGCATCTTCGTCAGCCTACAACCTATGAGGAGTGCGACGCTGCCTATCATCGGCTCAAATCCTATCTCGAAACTGCCGATCTGAGCTCTATTGGCCGAAAGCCAGTCTCCAATGACCCTACTATAGTGACTATCGGCGCAGTCATGGCGGAGGCGATGACGGTCACGTACTGGGACGATGCGTTGACCTTTTATCGAATGGCGCTTGAAGTGATGAACATTTATATTTTCAAGGGTGGATTCGCACAGATCGCCATAGGTTGCTCCCATCTTGCTATGATCTCCCTGGGTCGCTTCAAAGACATCGAGTTCGGCAAAAGACTTGGCGACCTTTCGCTGGAACTGCTTGAGCTCTGCCCCGAACTGTCGACTCAGAGCAGAGGCTCTATCGTTCATAATCTCTACGTCAGCCACTTGCGTGTACCTATGGCATCAATACTACCGGCGTTGGAAGCTTCGCTTGAAGCTTCTTTCTCATTGGGTGACCCATATCTTACCCTGATCAGCATCTCATCAATGGCCATGACTCGATTATATCTGGGACAAGACATGGCGCAGCTGGAGGCTTTCTGCGAGGATGCCCCCGAAGAAATTCCCAATTGGAGACAAGATACCCGCGGTGGGGCTAGTCTTATTGCAGTCCAGCAAGTCTCACGCGCTCTGCAGGGCAAGACCGAGTTCCGATCTGCCGACGGGATCATGTCAGACGCTAATCACAACACATCTGATTATATGACGCACTTGGATGTTCATTCCAGCAACGCAGACAGACCCCGTGACATCTACTGGGGTCTTGCCATGATACCACTGTTCCTATTCGGTCACCACACCCGAACAATCCAAGTGGGTACTCAACTTTTGTTCACTAGGCACAGACTCTGGTCTGCACGTGTGTCATATGTGATTTATTTCTATCTGGCAGCCTCTCTCCTCGTGCTTCACAATGACAATCCCTCCCAAGGATTTCTTGATGGCAAGATGGACACACTCTTAGAATACAAGGCCGAGATCGACATTGCTCGAAATGCATCTGACGCAAACTATGGCATGTGGGCTCTAATTCTAGAAGCCTTGATCTCCGAAGTTCGCAACGATCACAGTGCTGCTATTAAGGGCTTCGAGTCTGCGATCGACCACTGTCAAATCCATGGTTGGCCCCTTGAAGAGGCCTTGGCCCTTGAGCTGCAGGGCGAGTTTTTGGTTAGACGTGGAGCAAAGAGGGCGGCTCGTGCTGTAATCCAAGATGCCATCGCTTCATGGAGCTCCATTGGCGCCAGTGGAAAATCGTCGCAGCTTGCCGAGAAACATGAATGGTTACTCAAGACGGCCACATCGGCAAAAACCGTAGACGTTGGCTGCCAGACCGTAGATTCACTCCTTGAGATCAGCCGTGATGTTGTGCAAGAAGAGAATCTGATACCCCAGAAGATGGAAGAGGATGAGAGGAGACAACAGTGGATTGATCAAAACGGCGTTCCTGCCAGGGAACGGTCTTTGGACATCTCAAGTGTCGGGCTAGACATCATTGACTTGTCTAGCATTCTCGAATCCAGCCAGGTCATGTCATCCGAGCTTCAAATTGACAAGCTTTTCATGAAAATGCTTGAGATCATCTTGGAGTCTTGCAACGGGTCCGATTTTGCCATCATTGCTACTGACTTCGATGACAACGGCTTCGCAATTGCCGCAGCAGGTGATTCTGAAAAAGGTCAGAAATCATTCCCAGAAGGTCTCCCGTTTTCGGAAATGGAGGATCGAATGGCCTTGCACATATCAGACTATGTCATGCGCACAAAAGAGGAAGTTCTTGTTCATAATGTTCTCGAGGATGAACGGTTTTCTAACGTGAGTGAGACCTACCTGGCAAATTACCCCACTGGTCGGTCTGTCATTGCATTGCCAGTCGTGCAAGGAGATCGCCTTCTCGGCGTCATTCATCTGGAAGGAAAGCCAAATTGGTTCACACAGCGCAATGTTGTGGTCCTGCATTTGCTTTGCAACCAGATCGGTATTTCATTGTCCAACGCGTTGCTGTTCCGTGAAATTCGCAAGGTTAGTGCCAAGAATGCTTCCATGATTGAGTCCCAAAAGCGTGCACTGGCATTGGCACGCGAAGCCGAACAGAAGGCAAAGAACGCGGAGGCCGAAGCCAAGCACAACGTGAAGTTGAAGGAAGACGCGGCAAAGGCCAAATCAATTTTTCTTGCCAACATCTCTCATGATCTGCGTACTCCGATGAACGGTGTGATTGGTCTGTCGGAACTCCTGAAGGGCACTTGCCTTGACAATGAGCAAGACGAATACGTCGAATCGATTCGCGTGTGTGCTGATACCTTGCTTACCCTCATCAACGACATTCTCGATTTCTCGAAGCTCGAGGCCGGGAAAATGAAGATCTCCACGGTCCCACTCAATCTAAAACAAACAATTTCAGAAGTCATCCGGGCTTTGCGATACACGCATCGTGACAGAGGCCTAGAGACCATCGAGAATCTCGACAAGGTACCAGCAGAGCTCGTTGTTCTTGGCGACCCTGTTCGTCTCCACCAGATTTTCATGAATCTCCTCAGCAACAGTTACAAGTTTACTCCTGCCGGATCAGTTACGGTCAAAGCGAGGGTTGCACGTGAGGGCAAAAGCCGGGTTCGCCTTGAATGCTCGGTCTCCGACACCGGCATCGGTATTCCAGATGAACAAAAGCCTCGCCTTTTCCGACCATTCTCCCAGGCCGATGCATCCACGGAACGATCCTATGGCGGCAGTGGTCTTGGCCTGTCAATCTGTAAAGCTATCATTGAAGATGTCCTCGGCGGAGTTATCTGGCTTGAATCGAAATCTGGAGTTGGAACGACCGTGACATTCCACTTGGTCTTCAATAAAGCACCCAAGAAGACGGCGGTCAAAACCGCATGGTCACAAGACTTGGGCAAAGCAGACAACGAAGTCCGTCGGGCTTCAGCTCGCGATCTTACCCAAATCCCTCGTGACCAGATCAGAGTGTGTATTGCCGAAGACAACCCAATCAACCAAAAGATCGCCGTGAAATTCGTCACCGGGCTTGGCCTCCAGTGCAACGCATACAGCGACGGCAAACAAGCCGTCGACGCCCTGCGTGCAAGCTCCCAGGAAGGCAATCCATTCCATGTAGTCCTCATGGACGTGATGATGCCCACTCTTGACGGATACAACGCCACCCGTGAGCTGCGCCGGGACCCCGACCCAAATGTAAACGAAGTGCTAGTCATCGCCATGACCGCAAGCGCCATCGAAGGCGATCGTGAGAAATGCCTCGAGGCTGGCATGAACAATTATCTCCCGAAACCAGTCCGCTCGCCCGTTTTGAGCGAACTATTGGACCGATACCTCGCTCCCGTGCCGCCATCCTACCCCAAGTCTCGTCTTGCTATCCGAGAAAAGCGTTCGAAAGCAAATGCTGATAGTGGCGCCGTCACACCCACCAGTTACTCCTCTTCGGCTTCTGATGAACCGAAACCATTATCACTGGAAAAGAAATGAGTCCATGTATTTTTCATATATACCCGAGTTTGCGAAGATATAAGTTAGGCGTCATTTGGGTCGATGACTTTATCTCTCTTTGGCTTTTTGTTTTCTTTTTCATCTCGTCACTGTCGAGGTAGTTTTCCCTTTTGGTGTTTCTTTTGGACTTGATTCTATGAGAATCACGCATCTGGTCATTTTTGGTCCTCCAGCACGATGGTGTTTTCCGCTCATAGTCATGATCAACAACGTACTTCTTCATTGGACGTGGTTGGATAGATATTCTGAATTGGACTTTTGAACACGGTGCATTATTTGAGTCTCGAATACCCGCTATTTACATAATTCTCCTGACATTAGAGAAAAGCCTAAGCGCGGCGCCCAAAGATGCGGAGTCGCTTGACACCGCCATCGGGAACAAGGGTCAGCTTGATGTGGCTGAACACCCGAGTATCCTCACCACCAGCAGTGAGATCATCAGGCCCAAACACATGCTCGGTGTCAGCCTGGCAGCGCTTGTCACCCTCAACGACCTCAACCCAGTTGGCATCATCAGCCGAGGGCACACCGTCACCAGCAGTGCCAGCGACCAGGCCGTGCACGCGCACAGCACGAGGGAAATTTCCACGGAAATCTTTGGTATCGACAATAACCTTAGAGACCGAGCCAGGAAGACCCAGCTTAACAATCGCCCAATCGACGTGGCCAGCAGCGCGCGAGCGAGCGGTTTCCCATCCATCTCCCATGTTCTTGCCGCGACCAGGAAGCAGAATGTTTGAGGAGGGGGTGTAATGTTCATCGGAGGCGGCAAGAGCCACACCACCGTTGAGAGCAGACGAGAGCTCTTCAACTGGTGCCGAGGGATCCTGGACAGCCGGGGCAGGAGGGGGAATAGCGTGGCCGTAGAGACGAAGACGGGCAAAGCCACCATCGGGGTACATCAGAAGACGGAAGTGAGTGTAGGGCGTTTGGCTGATCTCGTCGTCGAATTTCCATCCGTGGCGCTGGGATGGACCGCAAGGCGAAGCGGGTAGAAGAGTCTTCCAGCCGGCGAAGTTGGGGTCTGCGATCTGGGCATCTGTGACGCCACTACCTTCCGGCACATGTGTTGCTTGTAGTTCTGCCTTCTCGCCGTAGTTGCCGATGAAGTGTGCCGTGTCTACTTCGACGCCGTGAATGTAGGCTGCGGCGACGCCCAGCTTGATCACGGCCCAGTCGTAGGGATCTGGGTTATGGCGTCGGGTCTCCCAGCCATCGTACCAGGCACCGGTGTGAATGAAGACGCCAGGGCGTGAGATGGAAGGAGTGGGGGTTAAGAGGTTATCAGCTGAAGCGAAGTAGTCGTTTGAGCAGGCTAGGATCTTGCTGTTTAGGTTGCACGAGGCTAGGTTGGTGGTGTGTGCGAACACCTGGTCGATATCAGCGGCCGCGACCTGCATTTTTTAGATTGATTTCTATAGATTATCTGTTCAATGAGCTGTATAAAAGAGAAGTTGACGATGAGAGTGTTGAAGGCGACTGTATACTTAAATAGCAGAGTGGGGGGTTATCGATAAGGAGACTTGCCCCTCGAGATACGTTTCCATTACTCCACAAACAACCTCATTCCTCTTGTATCCTCTTCTTGTCAGATCCAATCAGAGCCCGTGTTTTCCGATATTTACTTGGAGGTTTTTCAGCAAGCCGCTAAGCCTAGATCGAATGTCATTTTGGAGCCTTTCGGGGTTGATTTCGGAGTTGGATTGTTGACCCACATGGCAAGCCCTGTCGGAGGTCTCCGATGGGCGCCGTTGTCCGAATGGCAGTGTCTCATTCACCATGATTAGAGTCACAGACTCCACAGAAAGCAGAGGAATTACAAAAAAAGGCTCAATTGGCACCTACTGTGCCTACTGTGGCAGTCACAGCTATCCTGCACAACCGGCACAGAGAGCTCGGAGTTGGTCGTAATTCAATCATTTGGCCAACAAGACTTGCAATGGGGTTTATTACTCTCTCCATACCTCTCTCTCTCTCTCTCTCGTGAATACGGGCGATGCTAGCCGCCCTGCTTAAATTCGTTCCAATGCCATGGAATGTCAATCATATAATGCAAGACGCTAATACATCAGACAGAAGAACTTGCGAGGCAAAATGATTGGGAATCAAGTCAAGTACGGTATCTAGCAGTGCCCGTACACAAGGTTAAACAATGACGCACTCTTTCGTGAACTTCTGACTGATTCCCACATGTCCCGAACGTCTTTCGCCAAATGGGACACCCGGTTCCTTTGCAAGAATATACGAGAGGTGTACGTCGTTGCTGTTGCATTGTTAACCAACCTGCTTGTGTGACGCTCTACAAATTCTCCCTCGAGTCAAAGATTCAGGATCAGGATCAGGCAACACATCTAATTGCACACATAGCCCACAAGCAGTTGAGAGGAACGAACTGCTATGGAACCTGAAATGTTGGAGATGAGGACGCCTGAGGTTATCTCCAACCTATGAGAGCAATATCAGTGTGGTACCATAGACATAGCATTTCAGCATGAGCACACCAAACTAAGCTGCACAGTTTCTAAACGCCAGCAATGCCTTCTCAACATTCAAGATGATTGACGCAAACAGCAAAAGGAAAAAAATCAAAAGAAGAGAAAAAAGCACTTTTGTCGCTATCCCTTCCCAGTCGTCTGTGTGGCAACGTTCTCCAGGGCCGTATATCTCCACTCATACTGTGCCATCGCCCTCTTATCACTTGCAGATCGACCTTCATTCTTGCCGGTCAAATCTTTTGTGCCCTGCATCTGTATTTCCCACACCTTGAGGATTCGAGCCTGGGCTTCCGAAATCGAAGTCAGGTTTGAGTTCTGTGAGGCCATTCGTTCGTCAATCGTTGCATGATACGATAGTTTGGCGCGGAAAAGAGCCATCTCGCATTCGTCGTACTTGATTCCTTTTGCCTCGGGCATCATATTGTCTTGTGTACTCTTCGGAGGCATCTCGGACTGTACCACGAGAGAGAAAGATGAAAGGTAGTCGATGCGGTAGGCAATAGACTAGTTTTATAGCCGTGTCTTGGCCATGCAGTGAGTGTGGACGAAGTGGAGACAACATGCACAGTAGAATGGTCAACGGATGAAGTATGTATTTCTGTCCAAAGATGAAGTGATTCACGACCGACGTCACACCTAGACCACGTATGAAGCAAACACAGAATAAAGATGGTGGCGAAAAAAAAAGGCGACTTCCAAACTAAGGACCGAAAGACGAAGAGCTATAGGGGGAAGAAAGCAAGCGAAAGATCGATCAATTATATCATGACCAGATCTTGTTCACCGTCATTGTTTAAAGGAAACATCGCCCCCTCCAATACCCGACATACCGGATGTATCACCCTTCAACGCTGCGCAGAAAAGGGGGGAGGGGGAGGTATGGCCACAGTCGAGCCATCCCGGAAAGAGAAGGAGATCAAAAGACACATGCAACTTACTTTCATCCACCCTGTCAATTTCTTCACTTATAAAGAATGGTCCTCGAAGTAGGAACCTACACATCCCGTGTTGAGCAGCGATGACCCGTTTGCTTCTCGGCGACAGTCCCATCTGTCTCGTGACGAGAAGCCGAGCCAATGGATCTGAGTTGCCGTCTTGTCTGGCGCTTTTAGTGCAAAAGCCATGGTAACACCATGTTTGAATCGCCAGACCGCGCAACCGAGCGTGCATGACTCAAGGAATTTTGCTGGAAGGGTCGAGCATCAATCGGCAGATGCAGTCCCGTCTCGGTCCGTATGGTCGTGCGCACATCTCTGTGTATCAGGGTCTGTAGATTAGAAGACATCTAAATGTCGTGTGGTTGCACTCCGTCTATTTACCTATCTCTCAAGTTCTCATTTGCTATAGGATGGATTAGCTATTGGCAAACATTCTCTGATCCGGATATCTTCAGACAATCGAAAAGAGGGGTTAGTGGTTCGATATCGTTTGCCACGAGGGTGAAAGGCCAGAAATTGGATTACACAAAAATAGAGTTGATGTAGTCTGCCCGTCATTTTCAGTTGACCTATCCTCTCATCCTCCATCTTCATGATCTCAAGTGGACCATTGTTCATTTTGCACACCATCCAGATCTGCGAAACAAATGAGCACAAATCTCCTGCTAAATGCTACCAGTATGAATGCTGTGTCTGGTCCAGACTAGAAGTGGCTGGGGGTTTCTCTTCTACAACCAGAGACATACACACGTCTTCAGTACGAAGGATTTCAAAAAGGGGGGAGGGGGGGAAACAGACCCTATGAACCAGCTGAAGTTTATACTATAGCCACGGAGTCTCTTTCGGTCTTTTTCTGTCTTTTTCTGTCTCTTTTTGTCTCTTTTTGTCTCTTTTTCAGCTTGCGTCACCATCCAATTCCTTCAAGGATAACCATATTAGGGCTGCAGAGCACCCACACCGGGTCATCTGTGGCACTATAGACTGCAGGAAACCCGTTGACCGTTTCGCTTTTTTCTTTTTTCTTTACAAGCACCTGATATCAATTTAAGGCCCAATCTGTTGATCAGAATCGCCTATCAGTTAGAAATAGAGGGCTAAAATAAAAGGATCGGAGTGAGGCCCTAAATCGGTACCTGATTTGTTTGTGCAACGCTGCAGGCCAAAAAAATGTAGGGGACCTGTAGGCCGCGATTGCGTTTTGGACTGGTGTGGCGATGAGTCTCGGAGAAAAAAAAATATGTTCCATGAGGTGTCTCAATGGGAAATGGCCTGGGCACTTTAGGGCTCGGGGGATCATCTGATGTCAATCAAATATCGATCTAATCTTGGGGCTGAAGCTAACACTATCCCTTTGGGAAGTTGATCGAGGTACAACCTATTTTAAAGCTCGTTTTGTTCAGTGTCTCAGGTACGTTTGAGAAGATAGAGGGCGGAAATTGTGTGACAGAACAAGCGCCCTTCCGACGGGTAGGCACAGGCTGATATCGGGTCCGACGCGTTTCAACTGTGCCACTTGTGCCTTGGCTTTGATCGATATGTAATGGGTTGAATTACCTTCTTTGCAGCGTTGAGATGAGCAGTCCTCAAGTCTTGCTCGAAAGTCTAGAGATTGAAGTTGAAAACCCGACGGAAATCTACATCAAACTTTCTTATCATGTCCCTTTTAGTGAAACAGTTCCCCCTGCTATTGGATATTTATCGATGAGCCCTGCCCTCTTCGTCCCGGCCCGCCGTCTCTCTTGCTTTCTTGGCCTCCTGAATATCTAAAGACACCTTCACCGGGTGGACTCCCGGGGTCTCAAACACGGTATCAATCTCCTCCAAAGACAAACGGCTAGTTTCTGGGAAGAACAAGTACGACAAGAGGAGCTGAATCGAGTTGTACACAATGTACACGACCCAGATCTTGTAACCCACCTTTTCGATGCCAACGCCAATTCCGTAAGTCTGTGCGGCTCCGGCACCGCCTTGAAGAAGACCGTAAAGACCCATACCCTTAGCACGAAGTGGCAGAGAGAGAATTTCAATTGGGTACAAGTTGTGCATGGTCGCAACAAATGTAGCTGAGAAGGTCTGGTAAAGGAAGATCCAGAGAATGGTGAGCGCAGCCGCCGCGGCGGTGGCATGGAGATTGTACTGCCACGACGTGATCGTCGTAGCCGTTTGGAAAGCAATCATGCTGATCAGGCCCACAAAGATCATGGTTCGTCTGCGGAATTTATCGATGATAAGCGCGCCAACAGCCGTAAAGACGAAATAGACTGCGGTGGTGCCAATGTTGATACCGAGTAGCTGCTTCTCGCCCTTGATGCCAAGTTGCTGTAACGAAGGAACCATCTAAAAAGGATGTTAGCAAACGAATGGAGTTTCCTTCGATCCAACTACTCACGTAGTAGGTGATAATGCCACCTCCATTCCATTGCTGGAAGAGCGAGTACAGAAGCAAGACCAGCAGTCGAAAACGGGCCGTCTTGGTGAAGAAGACGCGATAGTCCCAGGCAGCCCTGTAGCCGGTCTGGTCACTTTCGAGAGATTCCTCAATTTGTGTCACTACTACATCGACAATGGGCTGATTGATGTCGGCGCTAGTGGTGTGATATTTGGCGATGACTTCCTTGGCCTTTTGGCGATGGCCTCTCAAAACATAGTAGCGGGGCGACTCTGGAGTTAGAAGGTAGATCCCCACGCAGACAATAGCAGGGAACAATGCCTCAAGAAGGAGTGGAACACGCCAGGAGTTGTTGCCAGGCAACTCGGTAAGCCCAATCATGGCACCAAGCATGGCAAGACTACCGACCTGGAAACATGCGCCGAAAAAGCCGACCATGACACCACGCAGATGGATAGGCGAGATCTCGCCGATGTACTGGGAGCTTGACATGAGCGAACTCCCAAAGCCCATGAAGAATCGACCGGCCATGAACATCGGCAGGTTCGTGGCAAGACCTTGCATGAGAGATGCGAAGATGACAATGGCGTTGCCGGTGAAATTGATTCCACGACGACCGATCACGTCCGCTAAGCCCATGAAGGGTGCTCCGCAGACGATACCAATCTGCATCAGAGCATTGATCAAACCAAATGTGCCACCACTGCTCCCGAAACCGAAGTAGTCATGCCAGGAATCCAAAGCATTGATACCGCTGATAACACCCCAGTCGATTCCAAAGCCAGCTTGGTTACAACCATGGATGAACATGATGAGACCCAGGCGAACTCCCGTCCACGATCGTAGATTCAGAGAATCCTCGGACAACTTCCATAGGTCCTCTTCTGTCACCCGTGCCAAGGTAATCTCCTCAATATGTTCTCGATCTACACTCTTGCCCAGTTTGGGCTTCGCATAGGCGGCATCCGAGGTCATGATTGCGTTTTGGCGAACTCGGTGGAATAGACTTGATGTTACAAACAGATGTCGTCCCAGAAGCATCGGGTCGAGAACTCTTGAGCCGCAGTCAAAATTGAGCTAAAAGCGGGGATGATCCGGGGTATTTCTGCTTCGGTCAATCGGTCTCTCGAAGCTAGGGGGTCGGTATCCAGGGTGTTGCTACGCGACCTATTTCGTCACGGAGAAGACTTGAGATCCGATCCAGATTAAGCTCATGGTATAATGTAACGGCCAAAATTGACAGTGATTGGTGAGTGCGGGGGGTCATAATGTACGTTTTGCATGCCAATTCCTAAATTATCTTTTCTCGCCATCTGCACTCGGGATTTCCTACCAGTGAGATGCGAGTGCAGGGGGGACTAGCGTTGAGCTGGCTGGGGTATCGCTTAAGTCGTCCCCCAAAGCTAGTCTGACGTGGTCACATCGACCCCGGATCGCAAGGAGGTCGATCATCTGGGGAAGACATTTAGCCTGGAGTCTGGGGGAACAACCGGGGGGAAGTGTTAGAGCTGGCGCTTGTTGGTAGGATTACCCGAAGTCCCTTGTCCTTGGCCTATTGGATCGGGTTCTTCTTGGTCATTCCACTAGCCTCTGGCTCTTTTGAATTGTCAGATTTCCGGAATTTCAGCCTGTTCTGCTCAAACACGGCGGCTGACGGACCGACCTGCCGCATTGGTCTCCAGGACTGGGCCATGTTGACACATCAGTCCAACACAGACCAACAGACCAGACCAGTTGAAGATTATTGAACATGTCGGAATTATGGTACCAACAACCTGCGGAGGACTGGAATTCAGCTCTGCCAGTCGGGAATGGGCGCCTAGGAGCCATGGTGTACGGACGCACCGATACAGAAATGCTACAGCTCAATGAGGATTCAGTTTGGTATGGAGGACCACAAGATCGCAATCCGCAAGACGCGCTCGAGTATCTGCCACGCCTGAGAGAAGCTATACGGGCGGAAAATCATGCTGAAGCTGAGAAGATCGCCAAGCTGGCGTTTTTCGCTAATCCGATCAGCCAGCGGAACTATGAGCCGCTCGGAAATCTGTTCTTGGATTTGGGACATAATCCCAGTCAGGTCACAGGCTATCGGCGTTCTTTGGATCTCGCACGTGCTACAGCGCATGTTCGCTATGAGTACCAAGGTATTTGCTTCGAACGTGAAGTCCTGGCCAGTAACCCGGATGATGTACTTGCGATCAGATTGCACTCCTCGAGCAAGGCCGAGTTTGTTGTTCGCTTGACACGCATGAGTGACGTGGAATTTGAAACAAATGAATGGCTTGACGATATCAGTGCATCCGGCAACTCCATTACCATGCATGTTACACCTGGGGGCAAGAACAGTAGTCGAGTGTGCTGTGTCGTGTCAGTTCGATGCGACGGTGCTGATGGTACAATCACCAAAATTGGAAAGAATCTGGTGGTGAACTCCACTGACACACTGCTTGTTATCGCGGCTCAAACTACATTTCGACACGAAGACATCGATCAACGAACCAAGCAAGATGCAGAAATTGCTTTGGGCCTCTCTCTGAAAGACCTCCGCACCCGTCACACTGCGGACTACCAGTCCCTCTACGACCGAATGGAATTGCAACTTGGGCCAGGCTCTCCTGAAATCCCAACTGACCAACGTCTCAAGTCTTCTCGTGATCCGGGGCTCATCGCATTATACCACAACTACAGTCGTTATCTTCTGATATCATGCAGCCGGGATGGACACAAATCACTTCCTGCAAACCTCCAGGGTATCTGGAACCCATCTTTCCATCCGGCATGGGGCTCCAGATTTACCACCAATATCAATCTTCAAATGAACTACTGGTCTGCAAATGTGTGTAACCTGTCCGAATGCGAATTTCCTCTCTTTGATTTACTTGAGCGCATGGTTGAACCTGGCAAAACAACAGCTCAGATCATGTACGGATGCCGGGGATGGACGGCCCATTCCAACACTGACATCTGGGCGGATACAGCCCCCGTTGATCGATGGATGCCAGCAAGTATCTGGCCTTTAGGTGGTGCATGGCTCTGCTATCACATTTGGGATCATTTTCAGTATACCTGCGATGAAGTGTTTCTTCGTCGAATGTTCCCCACCCTGCGGGGGTGCGTGGAGTTCCTCCTCGACTTCCTGATTGTCGACGCCAATGGTGCATATCTTATCACCAGTCCGTCTGCTTCTCCAGAAAACTCGTTCTACGATCACAAGGGACAGAAGGGTGTACTGTGTGAAGGATCAACGATCGACATCCAAATCATTGATGCTATTTTGGGCGCGTTTCAATCCTGTACAAAGAAACTTGATCTCCAGGATGCCCTGCTTCCAGCAGTCTACGCTACAAAGTCCCGTCTCCCACCATTGAAGATTTCCCCGGCTGGTTATCTACAGGAATGGGCCATCGACTACGCCGAGGTCGAACCCGGGCACCGTCACACGTCCCATCTGTGGGCCCTGCACCCCGGAAATGCAATCACGCCGGCAAAAACACCCCAGCTGGCAGGCGCGTGCGGAGAAGTTCTTCGTCGACGCGCCGAACATGGTGGTGGTCATACTGGCTGGAGTCGTGCGTGGCTGCTTAACTTACACGCACGGTTACTTGAAGCCGAGGAATGCAGCAAGCATTTAGACTCGCTTTTGTCCCGCTCTACCTTGTCCAATCTACTAGATAGCCACCCTCCTTTCCAGATCGATGGTAACTTTGGTGGTGGGGCGGGCATCATCGAAATGCTGGTCCAATCCCATGAGCCCGGGGTAATTCGCATCCTTCCAGCATGTCCGAGGGATTGGACTGGATCCATTCGAGGCGTGCGGGCACGAGGTGGGTTTGAGCTGGAATTTGATTTCGAAAATGGCCGTGTTGTAGGTGGAGTGACTATCTTTTCGGAGCGTGGAGAGACTACGGTTGTTCACTTCAACGAGTCACATGTAGAGATTATTGGTGGCGGTCAGCATAAGATTGAGTAGGTGTTGAAAACAATAGATCGGTGTCTCAATGATATACCAAATGACTCCGAAATCTCAGATACCTCAATTCTTTACACTGGTGTAGGCATCTTCCCCGCGGTTGTGCCTCCACCCTGCATAGCTAGCTACCCCCAGACCCCTGCACTTCCTCAACCACCACGGAGCAACACCCGCACATCCCAGGCTCAGGGTAAATTGCAGAGAGAATCGTGACACTTTATCCGGATATCTTTTTGCGGGGTATGTTCGATGAGAGCTCCAAGCCAAAGAAAATCAATTGACAACCCTCTTGGTGCAGTTCCATCAGTACCAACGCAGGAGCAACACACACAACGAGATGGATTTGAACTCCGTGCAAGACCTCAAAGATGTGCTTCGACCTGACTTCTTCCATGGCTACGCCACCGCAGCAGCCCAAATAGAAGGCGCCTGGAACAAGGACGGCAAGGGCATATCGATCTGGGATACATTCTGCCACACGCCGGGCAAAATCGCCGATGGAAGCACAGCCGATGACGCCGTCCGAGCTTACGATTACTACCGCGAAGATGTGGGACTCATGAACTCCTACGGCGTAAACGCCTACCGCTTCTCTCTCTCCTGGCCCCGCATCATCCCCCTCGGCGGTCACGACGACCCCGTCAACGAGCAAGGAATCAAATTCTACTCCGATCTCATCGACGAACTCCTCCGCCATGGAATCACCCCCTTCATCACCCTCTTCCACTGGGATATCCCCCAGGCCCTGGAAGATCGGTACGGAGGTATGTTGAACCAGGATGCCTACACGCCGGACTTTGTGCGCTACGCCCGCATCTGCTTCGAGCGCTTCGGCGACCGCGTCAAGCACTGGATTACATACAACGAGCCGGGGGTTTATACCCTCGCTGGGTATGCAGCGGGCGTGCACGCGCCCGGCAGATCGTCCTTCCGTGAGCGTAGTGCCGAGGGCGATTCATCTACCGAGCCGTTCATCGTCGCGCACACCGAGCTCGTCTCGCACGCTCATGCTGTGCGCTTGTACCGGGAGGAATTCCAGCCCCGGCAAAAGGGAACTATTGGTATCACACTACATGGAAACTGGTCCGAGGCGTGGGATGAAGAGGACCCGCGCGACCAGGAGGCTGCGGAGCGTGCGCGCGAATTTGAGATCGCTTGGTTTGCGGATCCGTTGTACAAGACGGGTGATTATCCTGCGTCAATGCGGGCGCAGCTCGGTGACCGGTTACCGAGGTTCACGGAAGAGGAATCGAAGCTTGTGTTTGGGAGTTCGGATTTCTACGGTATGAATAGCTACACGACTTTCTTCGTGAAGCACACAACTTCTGCACCTGATATCAATGATCATAAGGGAAATGTGGAGATCCTCGATGAGAATAAGCAAGGTGTGTCTCGGGGGGAGGAAAGTGATACTCCGTGGTTGCGGGCTGCGCCCTGGGGATTCAGGAAGCTGTTGAACTGGATCTATAAGCGATACCAGATGCCAATTTATGTTACGGAAAACGGTACTACTGCGAAGGGTGAAACGGCTCCCACGCCTGAGGTTCTTAATGATGAGTTCCGCATCAAGTTCTTTGAGGGCTATGTTGGTAATGCGCTGGCGCGGGCTGTGAAGGAAGACGGGGTTGATGTCCGATCTTACTTCGCTTGGACATTTACCGATAACTGGGGTAAGTTGTTGGCTTCTTCGTCGACATGGTGATTTTACTAAGATTCTCTAGAATGGGCTGCTGGCTATGCGGATCGCTTCGGTTCCACATTTATCGACTTTGAGTCCGAAGAAAAGACTCGGTATCCCAAGCAATCTGCCTGTTACTTGGATAGGTTGTTCCAGCATTTAATTAAAGACGCTAATTAGAGCTTCACGAACTACAAGATTTTTTTACTTGCTTTCTTTGATAGACCTTCTCGCTAATCTGGCATGTACGAAGTAGCTCTCTAACCTTCCTCTTTTAGTAGTGCCTTGGTAAGCCTATCTATCTACCGGTACAACCGTAGTTGGAACCTGGTTTATATTGACTCGACCTTTTACTAACTTCCTATTTTATCTAGTAACTTTTGATCTAGTAATCATTCTAATTAATGAGAGATTTTTGCATAGATCCAGTTATCGTACCATACCTTGTAATACCATAGATTGCTTTCAGTTATTGCAAGGCTAAAAATTGTCTTGGTGAACCCTTATGAAAGGCGAATCTAGACTGAATGAGTATCCTATACCATGAAGAAGAAGATCCGCTATTGTTCTAAATTTGCTTTTCTGAATAACAATCTTTCACGTCTTTGTCCCATATTTTGGATGATAAAGAACCGAAACTGATCGTTGTTGCTTTACCTCTTTTTGATCAAGTACTCGACTTGATGCAAACCTATATAGACGCCGGATGCACCACCTGAACACACACATCATCCACGAACTACTCCGTCTCCAAGCCATCAAGTCCCAAACAACTTCCTCAAGTAAGCCACACACTCTCCTCTTTTCAATTCCATTTACTTTCCATCAGAACCATGTCGACACGCGCTTGCCACGGTACGTACGAAGAGGAGCGTCGCTACTTCATGACCACCTTACACGCTCAGATTGACATTCTCCAGGACAATTACAGGGGTGGCCGACAGATGGTGATCAATTCTCTAAGTCTTCTTCTTTTGCGCGTTGAGGGCCTGAGGATGTCTGGACAGGCTCATTTTACCCATGACAACCCTAGTTGGACCGATAAGTGTAACAAGCTCCAGGAACGGATGCAATGTTTCAGAGATACTCTAGTCAAGGATCGGAGCAGCACCTACAGAGTCGCTGCCGATATCCAGAATATGATGCTCTTTTTGAACTTTTGTGTCGCCGCGGATATTCAGTACAGGATTTTACCCGATCGCGGTGACCGAAGTGGTGCCCCATCGCCTGAGCCTCGGTGTTAAGGTGTGCTTTTAAGGTGTTGAAAGTTCGATGAAGGAAGTCATTCCAGTTGGAATGAGCTGACAGCAAAAATATGGATTGGTGAAGTATCAGCATAGTAAGAAACTCACGTGTGACCTTCATAGTTTTGAGTCACATCGCCCTCGCTCAGTGGCCTTTTCGGCAAAATGCGGATATCCAAAACGTCATTGGGAGCGACGATCACGAAAGAAAAAAAAAAAAAGAAAGTAATCAGGGACCTTGTGATTCGTACATATCGTCAACCCAGGAAAACCAGAAGAGGATAAGCAATACAGGATTCTTGGCCCCCTCCAACTCTTTGGTCTTGAACATCAAATCTCCCATGGCTTCGACAACCGGAATTCCTCAACCCCCCGCGACAATTGTCTCGCGAGAAGACGAGCCTCTATTGGGCCGTCCAGGCGATGTCACACAAAATCCCAACGAGAGCTTTTATCGGAACCTCTTCACAGGTGAGCGTCAAAGTCGCTGATCGAATTTCATCGACTAACCAACTCAGGAACCGCAAGTGTCGCGCAAGCAGGAATTTGGATAGTGAGAGAACATCAACCCTTCCGAAGATTCGAGATCTAATTCAACAAAGTTAGCGGCGTTGGTCTGGCAAGGCGTCTTATCCCTACCCCTCTCGTTGTTCACCCCGCATCCAGTAAGGAGCTGAGTCGCCGATTACCGGCTGAAAGACACTAACGGGAATCTTTTCAGTTGCTCGGAAGTTCTGCTCTTCTTCTTCAAGTCCAAGCAGCTCTAATCTTACAACCAACGACCACCCCACAACAGAAGCGTATCGGTACACGCATCCACTACGTCTTGCAACTGCTCAGCGTGGTCCTCTTTGTATCGGCCTTTGTTATAATCGAACTTAACAAGGGTTCCCATCCCCACTTTGTTTCCCCCCACGGTCTTCTGGGCTTGGTCACGTACATCGCCATTGTACTGCAAGCCGTGGTCGGTGTCATCCAGTTCTCGTTGCCGGTCACGATTCTCGGCAGTGTCGACGCTGGGAAGCGCATTTACAAGTATCATCGCTGGAGCGGATATGTTTTGTTACTGCTGGAGATGGCGACTGTCGTGGCGGCGACGCAGACCACCTACAACGTGACGGCGATACATATTCCGCTATGGGGTGTCCTTGTCTCCGTCGTTTTGATTCTCGCGGGCGTGGGTGCGAGAATTAAGACACACAAGTTGGGGTTGTGAAATGGAGATTGAGAAGCTATTGATGTGGCAAACGATTTATGAACCGAACACTTGACCCTGTCGACAAATCTATATTCACCGAGGCGACTACCAATTCTAGGAGCTTGGAAATGCATGGGAAAACATGATCTTTTTTTTTGGCTGAAAAGCCATACGTGACAAGAAACAATATGTAACGGAGTCTCTCTGCGACTCGAACCCTTTTTCGTACTCTATTTCGGTGCCTGCCTCTCGCTTTTTTTTTTCACTTCGTAGATGGATAGAATTGACCATCTCCCTGAGCGCCCTGCTCATCAGGGGGTTCTTCGATGTATGCTGATTCGCAACAATTGAATCTTTAACTGCGGAAATGGCAGATGTCCCAACAATCACGTCCACAATTTCGTCAAGTTCTATCAGCTCAAGATTGTCGGCCATAGATAGATCAAGGCTCTGAGATTGCACTTAAATAGCCAGATACATAGCTTAAGTACGCTTCCAATGCCAAAGAAGCTTTCCAGGGCTCGGAGCGAACATTCGTGGACTCCGAGAGCGGACGACTACAGTCGAACCAGAGTTAGACCCAAGGAGGATATCTCGCACCTTCGTGATGAATTGAGCCATGATGTGAAACAACGCAGGCTTATGGAGGAGCAACGTACTCCCCGACGCCTCTTAAGTGTCGGTAGATTGTTAGGCCCATCGAATACATCGAAGTGTCGATCAAATCTCTTTAAACCACACAGAAGCATATGTAAAAGGACAACTTGGTTCAATCCTTGTGGTGTACTTTCTTCGTTGCGCTCAAAAAAAAATGAGGAGAATTGTCACTTCTATTCATTTCGATCATAGTATTGTGTATTCGGGAGTCCTGGCCATTAAGGGAGCTTTTATCAACAGTCCGAGAATCAAGGTCAACGCTACGTAGGGTTGGTCCTGATGCTGTGCGTGGTCAAGCCAAGGTCGAATTTCGATCTGAGATCCAAGATACATTTGCATCGAACAGCTTCATATGGCCACAACTCTAACGATCTCGCTCCAACTGAATCGAAATGTGTGCACTTCAACAACTTTGGATGCTAGCGACCCGTCTGAATTGATCGTCATTCATGATAGACTTGGTTCGGTCCATTTATGCAGGGCCTCCACTGGGTAGGTAATTATCGGAGACGTCTTGGTAAACCATTCGCATTTTCCCATCATTTGAAACCGAAAGGATTCGTCGTGATAAGACTCCAGCCCATTCGCCACGGGTTACGCGGTACTGGTGGCCTTGCATACTCACCCGGCGGTTGACATCCTTGCGGGTTGCGAGATGCTTTCACGTAGTCAGCTCCAAAATATATACGCTGCGTGAATACCGTCTCTGATGAAAGCTGAATCAAGCGGAAAAGTGACCATCCAGCATTGTTTTTCAACTTGCTCTCCCCATCATGGAAGTCCTCACCATTCAATCAACCCTTGCCACACCCCATCACCAAGCTCTAGAACACATCTACCTTACACCGAAGAAGCAACGGGTGGATATTGAGACCACCGAGATCCTCCAAGATGAAGAGATTCCACGGACACCGGAAGAAAAACGCATCGTTCCAAAGCTATGGCAGAACCCCCAAACCTACGCAGTGCAGGCTCTCCACAGCCCCTGGCACCGCACCATGTTACACCTCCAAAGCGCACTTTTCCACGCCTCCATCGACTTTTTCCGCCACAAACTGCACTATGAGTACCTTGTCGTTCCCCTCACCACGGGTAGTATCAGTTCTCCAATGGGTCTGGGTTCGGACTCTCAACCCGTCAGGATCCAGCTGAACCACCAACCCACCTACCTCGCCGACTCTCAGCAATTCCTCCTCGAATACGCCCTGCGGCTCCAAGATGTGCCCAACGGCGTGTACTACGCCGGCACCTCTTGCCGTGGGGAAGACCACGACGCCACTCACCTCAACCAATTCTGCCACGTGGAATGTGAACTTCTTGGCGGATTGGCAGCAGGCATGACCGTTGCGAGCCAATACATCATTGACCTCACCCAATCACTGCTTGATTCGCACAGCACTGAGATCGCTCGGTATGCTGGTACCACATCGCACATGCAGCAGCTGCTCGAGCTCTACCGCGCAAACAACAACTCTTTCCCTACTATCACCCTCGCCGAGGTACTGGCGCTGCCGGAGCTCACGAGTGAAATGTGGGAATGTGTCGTTCCGGGAGCCCCCGAATATGGACGTCTTATCACGCGCAAGGGTGAACAGATGCTTATTGCCAAGTTTGGGGGTGCGTGCTGGTTGACGGAGATGGATCATCTGAGTGTACCGTTTTATCAGGCCTATTCTCCAGGCACTCCGACGCAAGAGGTTGCCAAAGCCCAATGTGCGGATTTCTTGGTGGGAATGGGTGAGGTCCTTGGTTGTGGGCATCGGCATGTTTCGGTGGATCAGGCCATGCGTGGCTTACGGGAGCATGGGGTTAACCCTGAGGACTATAAGTGGTACTTGGAGATGCGGAGAGAGAGGGATCTGGAGACGACGGGGTGGGGGATTGGGACGGAACGGTATCTGTGTTGGGTTTTGGGACATGACGATGTGCGAGATGTGCAGATTTTCCCAAGATTGAAGGGCTTAGAGTGTGCGCCTTGATTTTGCTGATTTTGGATTCTTTGTTTTCCAGCTTTGGGTCTATGGCTTGGGGTTTGCGGCTACCGTGTTCTCTTTGATTTGTTTTTTCCCCTCTCCTTCTCACAGGGGTTCTTGAATGTTTTGCTATTTGGTTAGGTACATGAATTTTCAACTTGGTCTAGGGCGAGACAGATATAACCGGACCTCATGTTGCACCAAGGCATCGCTGCTTGCTTCTTTCGACCGTTTTGTCAGACGTCGCTTGGCCTCTATTTGATCTGGATCATCCAGGATGGAGGTACGCCTCCCGACGCCTTATGAAGGTCCTGCAGTACTGTCAAGCTCAGGTGGCTTATCCAGACTGTCTTTCCTTTTGTGGCTGCGTCTGCACGGTCGAGGAAACAGATTATTCTGCGAAAATTCATGGATCTTGCGATGATGTTCTTTCTATAGATCCCCATTTGGTTGCGTTAGCATGTCGATCAGAAATCTTGCATTTCTCCGAAACCAGTCGAATCTGATTAGGGCCGCATACCATATTATCTACAAAGATTAGCACTGTGGGACTGCGATATCAGGGAGATGGGACAACACAGAGGTATAAGAAAAAAAAAACCTACCAACTCGACTGAACACCCGCGTACATCCCAACGACTCCGCCGCAGAGCATTTGATCATCGGCCTATGAGACCTCATGTGCCGTTGACAGTCTTTACTTGAGGAGAACCCGATCTTTGACCAGGCACAGTCCCGTTCCTTACAGAAGTAAGTTTTCTGATGGGAACGGTAATGCTTTCGCAGATCGCAGGCCCGCAGAAAGACCTGACGGGAGAGACATCCGGAATAGTTGCAGCGCCAATCACCGTTTTCATCTTGATAGCCTATTTCAAAGATATCGGGAGGCGTCCAGGGCTTTGAATCGGCTTGTGATTGATGTGTCGAGGAAGATAGCGAGGTCGGTGAAGAAAGAGGCTGCTCCAAAGAACCATCTACCGAGGAGAGACTTCCGTTTAATTGGGACCACAGGAAATCGAAATTCGGATCCAGTTGCAACGATGGGTCGACTCTATTGTTGAAGTCGTTCAAATCGACCACTTCCTCTAGTGGCCACAACTCTCCAGGGGTCCATAGATCGCCCGAATTATGTTGCTCCTGGGAGAGTTCGAAAAGGTAGAAGGGGTCGAAATCAAGTGACATTTTGTTCAGTACAGAGATACCTGTAGGGCTTGGTCTGACAGGGCTTATATTATTTGTCGCATTTATAGTATTCGATGTATAATATCCCGGTTTCATCGTGAAGATGTTTAGGGCCGGACAACCGACGGGATGTGCCCCCCCCCCCCCCCCCCCGCTTATCCAAAGAAGGGAAATCGTGTAGGTTGTAAGCGGTCCATAGAACCCGTGCAGAGATGGGTGGACTCCATGCAGAGTGACTTTGACCAATCCGAAGGAGACTAGGGTCAATAATAGGTACTGGGTATCGGCTTCCTTAGCCCGGGCTAGATTGTGGAGTTTCGCTTTCTCTTAGCTATCGATTCGATTCAGATTGCAACCGTGAAATCTGTTGACCCGATTATGCAAGGCCAGTCATTCAGCCCTCCGGCCAATGATTAATTTCGTTGATAGGGATCAGTGTACGGAGTAAGATTGATATAAACCATGGCTAATCCATATCGTCTGACGTATCAAGGTCGAATGAATATGGTAACATTGGCTCAGCTGAGAAAAAAATGACCCCCAAGGTACAATACTCGCCATGTTCTGATTCAACCGATGCATTGGAGAAGGATACGAATCCTGAAGAATGCGGATTTCTATTTCCATCCAACAATAGAGGTCTTAAGTGGGGGGGTCGATCTAACGTCTGGCACCAGGTGCTATCTGTCACGATTTTCACCCTGCTGACAGTCTTGGTGATTCTCACTGGAACGTTACTGTTCTGGTTCAAATCATCTTCCCTCGGTCATCCAGATGGGCCAAGCCAGTTGGATTATTTCCGTCAGTCTCGAATCACTTTCTCTGACTAAAAATGAAAGTGAAAACTGAAACGTGCAACAGTCTACTCCCCGTCGGGCGACAAGCAGCATCCGGAGATGGTGGAGAAAATCTACCACGATTATCACGATGACTTCCTGAATTTTAATACCACAATATCTCAACAACACTGGCGAAGTCTTTTCCCGGGTGAGTCTCCGCTCCTCCCTCGTTCCTAACTCTGCCTAACTCATCTTACTCACACGTGGCAAAATGTAGTGGGAGAAGGTATGATCGGCTTGACCGACCAACAGGTCATTGATATGGATCTCCATCATTCCGTTCGTGGCGTGTCAGACCCGAAGAGACACATCTACCTGGTGGCCGCATTTCACCAACTGCATTGCTTAGTGAGTGGTTCTTGTTCCCGCCCCCCCATCGGATTGGCCATTGCTGACCGTCGATCCATCCATGTAGAGCCAAGCGCGATCGATCATCATGCATCTCTTCCAGGACCCAAATTATACCATCCGTGAAGCCACCTATCATCACACCATGCACTGTGTGGATATTGTGCGCCAGGCGCTGATGTGTGCCTCGGACTCGACCCTTATCTGGAAGGAATATGACGTGAAATGGCCTGGAGAGGGAGGAACGAGGGTCTGCCGGAACTTCGATGCGTTAACCCAATGGGTGGTTGACCATCAATATGTGTCTCAGTCGTTTGACCCCGCTCTCCTACCACACACAGAATATTGAAGGCTCTGAGATCTTTCCGGTGCTCTCCTCTCAGTGCCCTGTCCGTCGGAGGGGTGACGCTTTTGGCCCCCAAGCCAAGGCGCTTGTGTTTTTGTTCTAGTCCTGGCAAGATAAATCTTGCATTCTCGATGGGCACGGAGTATTTTCCCGGCCCAATCCGCTTCTTATCGTGGACCCCCACTGCGTGCGTGTCTGATGCAAAGGCCTACATGGTCCAATCCAAACCCTTGCCAACAGTTTATACATCGAGTATCTTAAAATTAGACCTTTTCCCGCCACTTTCTGCGGTCAATCTATGAAACGGAGAGGAGATTTGAGAAATGCCTTTTAGAATGACTCCTCTAAAGGCTACCCAAAAAGGCGTCAGAAAGCCACAGATAACCAGTATCATCGAACCCTGTCCAAACGGAAATATCTGAATCCTCTCACCCAAAGACTCCTCACCCAAGTCCCATATGACAGGTATACGGAGAACAGAGTACTCCGTATTCCGTACCAAAATCAGCCAAGCTGACAGAAATGGATGCGACAACAAGGTATGGGACGATTAACAGATGTGGAGTAATTCTCTTACTCAAATGACAACCGCTTCTTGTCCAATCTGTGCGGACAAAGCTAATCAAACAGATCGTCCATTGATAGAGAGCACGCCATTATAGCAGTCCGAGGATTTTCTAGGTATTCTCCATACGCCGTTTTCAACCATGTGTTGAAGATTAGTACGGAACATGCACAAGCCTTTTGCATACAGCAGTGGGGGGTTGTCTAGCGTGGGCAATGTACTTTGCACCGGGTAGATCTCCGATACCGGGGAGTTGGGGGTGGGTTTAGCGCACGCAATCCACAAGCTGCACAGTACTTTTTTCTCCGGATAAGGAAATTGAACAGCTAGTGGCGGCCTTGCATAAGTGTCGACCATGTCGGAGAAATGATGAAGTTGTCACCAAATCCTTCCCCACAGCATATCCCCTCATCCACCCCAATGCCTCGGTACAGGCAAATTGACATCATGTTCTCTCAAGAGATCGTCTCTCAAGAGATCGAAAGCCGGTCCACAACCACCGTCTCATAAATCCCGCCGACGCTATTCTTCAACACAGCCAACCGGGATACCATTCTATTCGCGCTCTTCGCGTTCTTCGCGTTCTTCGCACGGCTATATTTATGTCCCTGGCGGGTGAGCCCGAAATACAACCTACGCACTCATAGATGTTCAATCAGCAAGCCAACAAGGTTCCAGCGTATGCGAGGAATTCGCGCAGGCCGCGGAGGATCAAAGTTGTTTACTGATTCCCATCGTTCTGAATTGCGACGAAGATGAGAATCTGAGGGGTATGACGCAGTCCAAGCGTGAAGAACCTACCAAACCTTGTGGGGAATTTCTGATGATCGATGTGGCTCTCAAGGTAGCGAGGATTAAACGGGAGCCTGGAGATCTTCATATTGAATTTGCATTGTTACTCCCTCACGCGGAACGAGACCAACAAAAGGAAGAGAGAAGGAAAAGCTCAAATGATAGATTTACACGGTGGCTAGCTACCTGATTAGGTAGCTAGTTGAGACCACGCAAACAGGGCATCCAACACCGTCACTACCACTGTGGGATTCGCAAGAAACGGTTATGAAACCTCTCAATTCTTAAATCTACCGTCTAGATTGATGAAGTCGCCAAATGCGCCACAATTTCGCCTGCTAAAAGCCCAAGGCCAGCCACATTCGTCACTTTTGGTCCCAGTTCGGTGGTGAGGTACTCCGGGAGGGAATCAGAGAAGGTCGCAGGCTTAGGGAATGAAGATGGTCGTGGACTAGCTAAGAAAATGGTGATGGAGCCTTTTCGTTGAGGATGGACCTCAAGTTGCTGAGGTGTCGTATCAGGACCAAGTTCCTGTGATAGAACCCGGAGCACATTCCATATTTGAAGGATAGTCTGAGAGTATTGTTGTAGGTCTGCGGAGAATAACCCTGTCTTGTCCGGCCGATGGATCTCGACCTTGATCAACTTTTCTTCAACATAGTGGAACTCTGCACGGTGGCCGTTGCTTAGAGGGCGGGTGGTGATGTGACTGTCATCTTTGAGGACTGTATCCATGGACGGCGAGGCCATCAAGAGCGGAAATATAAATGCCCAAGAGGATTTATCACAAGTTATAAATGCGATATCAGGGGCTTGGTAGAAACTCTGTACCTTCTGAATCACTCCTCTGAGTCGGACGAAGAAATCCGCAAAGACATCAGCTTCCAAGGACAACACGGGCTCTCTCAGCTGGGTTTGAGCCACAATCTGATTGGGAAAGGTTGGGTACTTGACCATCCCAGCTCTGATCTTATCGTCCTCGAAGATGGCGAGTTGGTTCAAAATCGGAATGGTCAACCTCGCGATACCAGCCTGCCCGGGGTGCTGCGAAGAATTGGCCGACGCGACTGCGAAAATCCGACTATTGCAATGGATCGAGATGGACCCGTAGATGTCCACGGCAATGACTCCACATGAAGAATCCGGGAAGAGCTTTGCAGATGTCAAAATTGCCTTCTCCACGGCATCATTCAGCTCGGTTCCCGAGCGCGCTGCAGCGGCAGCCCTTCCAGCTACAGTGGCCTGGAGTATAGCATCACCGCTTCCACTGCTATACCATCGAGAACATTGTTAGAACCAGTCTGATTCCTCGCTTGGGTAGAGCCATGTTCAATCTCACCTACCAAACAACTGCTACCTGATCATCCGCATATATCCCTGCGCCAACGATCGCCGTATCGCCAATTCTTCCTCGGTGTTTGAAGGAAATACCACCAGTAGAGTTAGCAGCTGCAAGATTGCCGTGAATGTCGAGGGCTACAGCACCCACGGTGCCATGATTCTCCAACAACTTGTTCCTCTTCGCCTCCCAATAGAGTCGACGGCTGTCGGTAGTAAAGTATGAGTTATCTACCATATCCAAGCCATTCGTCTCCGCTAGCTCATCGGCTGCCTTTCCTACTATTAAAGCTGGTGCTTGGAAGTCCAGCATTTTGTGTGCCAGTTTGATAGGATTCTTGGTGCGCTGCAATCCGCCTGCTGCTCGGTACCTACAGGTTGTACCATCAATTACAGCAGCTTCTAACTGCAGCTTGTCAACACTCGCGATTTTTTGGATCAAATTGAGAGGACTGAGAGAGGGGACTAGGGATGGGTATTTACCTCGTGGAAGCCTTCAATGTTGAGAGCAGATCCTTTGCCCGCGTTGAATTGGGGGTAGTCCTCTAGAGCAGATACTACTTCCGTGACCACCTTCAATGCACTTTCTCCGTTCCTTAATTCCTCTTCCGCTAAGTTGATCAAACGTTGAAGGAAGAATTCGGTTTTCTCTTGAAGTTGGGAGTCACCTGCCCAAGAGTCGGCAGCTCCAGCGTGTAGGACGATGCTGTAGGACATTGATGATTTATCCCGATGTTGATTGAAATCAAAGCTGTGAAATCGAAAACTGCGTAGTAATCTCTTCATATGTAAGGGCAATCTACTTGACCCTCGGCAGTTTTCGCGTGGCCTCCGCTAGAAACAACCAAACACGACCCTGGATGATTTATTGAATGCAAGGCCACCAACTTCGTCGGCTGCAGAAGCCCCGAATATTTTAGAAACCCACTGTCGTGGATGGAATAAGCCCTAGAGCAAAAACGTTGCTTTGAGGTTGTCTAGAACATACCCTCTCCTGGCGCATTAGATTGTCCCCCAGCTGTGCAAGGCCACCACTACATGCGAAGACAGGACCTAAACCCAACGGGATGATTCCTCTCATCCAATCCATTCAACTTGGTCAATTGTTTCGAGCTATAAGATTCCTAAAGAGCCCCATTCAATTTCGCTATTTCAACCCAACGCACTCTCCTTTCGATCCTCCATCTCTTTCCCGCCTCATTTCACGATATACCTTTTGATCTCCAACAAGATGAAGTCTCAAACCGTCCTCTCTATCCTTTTTGCCGCTTGCAGCGTCATGGCCGCTCCAATTGATACCCCTGTCAATGAGCTATCCTGCACCAACTCCGGTGAAATGGCCTGCGCTGGTATTGTCGAGAAGCGCGAGGAACCCGTCAATGAGCTGTCCTGCACCAACTCCGGTGAAATGGCCTGCGCCGGTATTGTCGAGAAGCGCGAGGAGCCCGTCAATGAGCTGTCCTGCACCAACTCCGGTGAAATGGCCTGCGCCGGTATTGTCGAGAAGCGCGAGGAGCCCGTCAATGAGCTGTCCTGCACCAACTCCGGTGAAATGGCCTGCGCCGGTATTGTCGAGAAGCGCGAGGAGCCCGTCAATGAGCTGTCCTGCACCAACTCCGGTGAAATGGCCTGCGCCGGTATTGTCGAGAAGCGCGAGGAGCCCGTCAATGAGCTGTCCTGCACCAACTCCGGTGAAATGGCCTGCGCCGGTATTGTCGAGAAGCGCGAGGAGCCCGTCAATGAGCTGTCCTGCACCAACTCCGGTGAAATGGCCTGCGCCGGTATTGTCGAGAAGCGCGAGGAACCCGTCAATGAGCTGTCCTGCACCAACTCCGGTGAAATGGCCTGCGCTGGCATTGTCGAGAAGCGCGAGGAGCCCATCAATGAGCTGTCCTGCACCAACTCCGGTGAAATGGCCTGCGCTGGCATTGTCGAATAGACGCCATGATCCTATGACAGGTGAGAGCAGATTCGCCTTTTCTCGTGTCTTGCTAATGGTCTCCGAAGAAGAATTAGGTCGTAAGCCTATATTCCGAGAGCGGGTAGTGCGAGGTTCGAGGGGGGTGAATTTGATAAAGAGTGTCCATTTTCGGAGATGAGATGCAGTTCTTCAATCACTTCATTGCTCTCAAACAACTAAGCAAATGTCGTCCATTGTAGGCCTTGTTCTTCTCAGGAACCCATTTTTTTTAGATTTTACATAAATTTCGAACTTTCGACCTATTTCCAAATTCCCTGAAGATCTCAAAGCCTACCTGTCACAGATTAGATACAAGGCCATGACTCAAAAATGGAGGTGGATCTGGAGTTTTGTATAGATCCAGCACACAGAATTACGAATGTGCTGCATTTCTTTATCGAGTTATTCCGACCTTACTTGTGCTAAGGGGGAAACTATCCAACTAGCTAGCTTTCAAATTATCTCGAAAACGGTTTACCATCTTCTGATCTGTTCCATTTCCACCTCTGCATCCTCTTCCTGATTTTCTGGCCCAATCTGCTTGCTATAGGTACCGTCTCCAAGTTTCTGTACACTGACGCCCCTCAGGCTGAACATGATCAAAGCTGCTAACAACACACATAGTCCGAATAGAACGGTAAATCCCGTTGAATACGCATTGATAACTATTGCTAAGTCAGCATCACTGCCTAGATTGGGTAGCTTTTTTTTCGGCATTTAAAGGACGAGATGTAAACAGCAGAGCTCAACTTCATCATACCTGTTGAACGAATCGAGTCTGGCAAAGTGAGTATCAGCTCAACCTTCTGCCGCGCCTGCTCTACTGTCTAAGTTCGCCGGAGTTAGTTCATCGCACGTCTCATATTCTGCGCTGGGTACATACCTCTCGAGACGTATCATCGAATTTCTGGTGCGATAAAGAGAGCTCGAAAGCATTCTGCAATGTTGTCGTTCCCAATGCAACAGCAACGAAAACACCCAGTGATCTCATCATAATAAAGCACCCATTGGCAACAGCATGGTCCTCCTTGGTAGAGGAATTCAGAAGTGTAAGAACCGTGCTAGGAGCCATCATCCCCACGCCTGATGTGGGGAAGCTCAGAGCCAGGTTATATATGTAATCCGGCAAACGAGTGTGATCTGAGGTCTGGGCAATTGCAAGGCAAAGACCCAGAACACCCATGCCTAGCAGCACTTGACTTCCGCGAAGAGTGTAAGCAGGTGTCTTCAGTCTGGTGATGAGCGATGCTGTGATGACGCTGGTAACCGTAAATGAGACCGATGGGATAATGAGGTGAACACTTGCTTCCTGTGACGATTCGAGCAGAACAGATTGGAAGAACAAAGTAGTATGATACATTACCTTACTGCTACGTTAGTGTACTTCTAGGGTCGACGTAGGGGCCACGTACAATGTAGTTGATCATTGAGAACATGAAGCCAGTCACCATCAGACTTCTTGTGGGGCTAGAGGTGAAGAGATGAAGAGGCAAAATGGGACTTTTCGCTCTCTTCTCGACCATCATAAAAATCCCCGTGGAGACAATCAGAGATAGACCGAAAATCATCACCATGGGATGACTCCAGGGAAGTATGTTCCCACCGGTCGTTAAAATGGAAAACAGAAGTATCAAAGTAGTCAACTGATGTGAACAGTTGTTAAATGATGACATTCAGAGGGGGAAAGGGGTTTAGTGCATAACTTACTAGGAACACAGATCCACGCCAATCGTAGTTGTGCAGGGATGTCGGATTTTGACTATGGCTGAAGCCATTAATAGCCATCAAGCGAGCGCGAGATGGAATCGAGACCGCCAGGAGGATGAGGGCTGTAGCTGCGACGGGTATTTGTGCCTATCACCGACAAGACATGTCTTAGCAATGATCACCATTTCTCTGCGACAGGTCAGACAAACCTTGTATACCATGCTCCAGCCAAATTTCTCCACCAAGAAACCCCCAAGTGCAGATCCAAGCCTTGGAGAAAATCAGAAAATGTGGCGAGAATTAGAGTGGCATAACTTACCCTGAACCTATGCCATAGACGGCATAGTTCATCGACTGATAGTACCCCCGTTTCTCTACCCCGACCACATCTGTCAATAACACTGATCCTAATACAGCAAGTCAACCGCAATTCCTTCCGAGGTTACCAATAATAGAATATATCAGGGATCTTAGTACCCATGGTCATGACCCCTGATGTACCGAGGCCAGAAACTGCACGCCCGAAAATAAGACCAACCCATAGCTCAGTATTGGCACATATAACTAGCCCACAAATAACAAGTGTTGACGCAGTAAGAAATGGTGTCTTGCGGCCAAGATGATCGGACACACGGGCATATAGTGGTTGGAATATCGTTGCCATGAGATAGAAAGCGTTCACGGGCCATGATGATAGATTGGTTCTGCTAAATGCCGATGCGACTGCCACATGCGATGATGCTGATATACTAGAGTCTATCGCCGTGGACTAGATTTCCATGAGTCTTGAAGACATTGACAAGCTGAATCAAGTTTTGCCTACCAAGTTAGAAATCAGAATAGCTACGAAGAAGAATTAGCAAATGTTTGTGTTCAATTTTCATTCACAACAGACCTGCAACGAGGATGATTGTGTGGGATTTGGAGAGTCGTCTGCTTGGAGGCTCCTTGGGCATTTCAGTGATGAGAGGACATGACGCCTCGGTGCTTCTGTCCTCATCCATTTTCTTCGCTCATGCATTTGAATACACTGAGAAGCAACAAATCCATTTCAATGAAAAGATTGAGTCAGAGCTCAGTAAATGTCATTGATACTTGCTGTTGGTGTGGGTGGCCCTGCATACTTGGGCAGAGGTGTATGTTGGAGCGTTTGGACATGCAGATCCCCCAAAAGGAGTTAGGCGCGAGATCCACTAATCGACCTCCGATTGCCTGTTCACCTCGTTTTTTTCACAACTCCAATGGCGTTCACTTCATATGTCTGCTTCAATTGCAGGAATTCATTTGGATTGAAGGTAACTCTGCGCAATTTCTCCTCTGCCCGACACAATCGAGACATCTTGCGACCCGCCACAGCTCCGAAGCCCACGCCGGACGTCAAACACATTCGTCAAAATGCCGACCTCTACGCCCAGAACTGCGTAGATCGCAATTATGCAGGTCACGCCGGGTATCCGTCAAAAATTCAACAATTATCAGAGGAGGCTAGACAACTCGATTATGACCTGAAACCCCCTCGATCCCGCATCAAGCAACTAGAAAAGACCATCGCCAAGCTACATGTTGCGACTCTGCAAGATACAGATGGAATAACCAACGAGAAGGGCTTGAGTCCAAGCGAGGAGCTGGCCGAACTCAAATCAGAAGCTCAGCGCCTAAAGGACGACTCTCAGTCCATGACAGAACGCAAAGCAATCTGCACCGAAGAGATCAACCGACTAGCCCTCGCCCTTCCAAACCTCTCCTCCCCATTCACACCCATCGGACACGACCCAACTCTCGTCCAATACATCAACTTCAACCCGCAAAAACCCCCCACCTGGACCGGCCAATCCCAAGCCGAACTCCAAGCTCGGTCGCACGTCACAATCGGCACGGAGCTCAATCTCCTCGACTTTGCCAGCTCCGCCACAACGACAGGATGGGGCTGGTACTTCCTGATAAACGAAGGTGCAATGCTGGAACAAGCACTGGTCCAGTATGCGCTGAGCATCGCTCGACGCAGAGGCTGGAAAACCGTCGCACCACCCTCAATCGTCTACTCCTATATCGCCGAAGCTTGCGGATTCCAGCCACGCGACCAGCACAATGAGCAACAAATCTGGTCTATCGAACAGAACGAGCGCGACAAAAACACCAAACCCCAACGCTCGCTAACCGGCACTGCTGAGATCCCTCTAGCCGCCATGTACGCCGGCCGCGATCTCAACGCCTCGGAACTACCGATCAAGCTCGTTGGCGCGAGCCGCTGCTACCGCGCCGAGGCGGGCTCCCGCGGCGTCGATACCAAGGGCTTGTACCGCGTGCACGAGTTCACTAAGGTCGAGCTGTTCGGATGGGCGGATAGTGTGGATGGGGCCTTCCCGAGCTCGGATGACATGTTCAACGAGTTGTTGAATATGCAGATGGAGATTCTGACGGCGCTGCATCTGCCGTGTCGCGTGCTGGAGATGCCGAGTGGGGATCTGGGAGCCAGTGCGACGCGCAAGCGAGATATCGAGGCGCTCTTCCCGTCTCGTCTCCGGGCGGCGTCGGGTGGTACTGCCACGCCTGTTGATCCTGAGATCCATCATTTGGAGTCAGCTTGGGGGGAGGTTACATCTGTTTCTATTTGTACCGACTACCAGAGTCGTCGGTTGGCGGCTCGGGTGCGTGGCGGTGGTGCTAAGGAGTCACGGTTCCCGCATACTGTTAATGGGACTGCTATGGCTGTTCCGCGTGTGCTGGCTGCCATCTTGGAAAATGGGTGGGATGCCGAACGGGGCATTGTTGTTATTCCTGAGGTTCTGCGGCCTTGGATGGATGGGATGGAGTGTATTGGTCGGAGCTAGATGGGAGAACTGTGAGATTGGTCTTTTTCTCTCATGGACACGCTGTAATTTATGTTCCATTCTAGAAATGTAGTGCACAAATTCATTGCCAGTCTGCTTCATCTAACCTTTCTGTAATGCAAGAAGGAGAGGCGGTTATTTTCATAAGCTTTGCAGAGCATTATCTGCGATTTTTGAATTCTTTAGAAACATAATGAACAGAGTAAGGCCTTGAAAGACCCCCCCCCCCCCCCCCCCCCCCCCAATCCTGCTTAATTGGGGACGGGATGGAACAAAAGTATTAAGTGAAAATAGAGCAGAACAACACAGAGCCAGAGCCATTCATGACTTCGTAAACACATGAATCGGAAACAAAGGAAACGAGGTAAAAGGGAACATCAAATCATGACAGATCACAGAGAAAGGATTTTAATCTGGTCTCCTTCGTCAGACAAAACCAGCAGCCTGGGAAGGAAAGGTGCAGATGACAGACCGAGAAAAAATTACCAAACGCCGTCAAAACTCCAAGTAGGGCAGAGAGGTCCAAAAAGATGATTAGGCCGGACACAGTATAAGCCAAATAGATTATAAACAGTCGTCAGGCCATGTTCCAAGGTAGATCGATCTCTTCAACACGGGTGCATGTCAGATATGGTAATCCTGCCGGAGCATTCTCACGAGGACCAGCGGTGGCAGCGATTGTCTGCTCCGGGCTTTTCAGCTCCAACTCGAGGAAATTACGCATGAGTGGCTTGACTATATCACGTGCCAGGCGTTTCATCTCATCCACCTTGCGCTCGAAGCGTTTTAGAGTCTCGCGCGTGTAAAGCGAGCCAGCGGAGGATGTAGGATGAAGTTTGAGAAAGCGCTTTAGATCATCGTAGGCCAGGTATGCCCGCGCGGAGGAGGAGCCGATCAATCTGTAGATGCGCGCACACGGGTCTGGGGAGGTGGTTGATCGAGACGTACTTGCCGGATGTGACGCTGATGCGGTAGGTTGGGTGGGACCATCGCTTGGACCCGAGTTCTTAAGAATGGGAGGTGGCGGCGGCGTAGTGTTTTCTATCAGCCATTGGCGGAATAGGCATACGGCGAGCCAGTCCAGATACGCGTTTGAGGGGCCGACACGTTCGCCGCGCGAGGTGGTAAGGGTTAGGCGCAGAAGCTTAGATTCAACGCGCGCTTTAAGCTCATCGAGATCTTCTACTTTGTCCTCGATCAGATCTATGACGGAGTCTGGTAGAGGTGCATAGGAGCCGTTTCGCAGACTTGGTAGGGCAGCAGGCCACTGGCCGACAACATGAATTAAGGCTTCGGAGAAAATAACCTTGCTGCGGGCGAGATATCCCAACTTCAAATAGCTGGGCGGATATTTGGCGATCTGTTTGAATAGGCGAGATCCGAAGCCGAGTAGGTGGTGGTCCACACGGGGCCCTGTCACCGGAAGCGCATCGTACATATCTGCCAACGCGAGGAGGGATTTGCACTCTGTATATGCTGAGGCGATATTGACACCGTTAACAATGGGGGCATGATTGTAAAATATTCGCAGTAAATTGTCATAGTCACGTATTAAGGGATCGACCGCAACAGCATGTTCCCCGGTCTGCGGTAAGTGGGCTGCCGACTGCATCCCTGCGAGGTTCGCCATAGATCGAATGAAACCTGCCTGGGCGTTGGACGGTTTGGTCATCTTTGAAGGAAATACAGCTAGATCACCAGTGGATATGGGGGCATAGGTCGGCTGCTGTTTCAATATGCGACATTAGCATTGTTCGCTAAGATGAGTTTATGCCACGCGCCGGCGCAAGACGTACCTTTTGGACAAGGATCGCCTCTTCGTCCTCTGCGCGATTCTCCCAGTCAAGTTCATAACGCCAGCGTCTCTTTTCTCCTGGTCGCATCAAGACTGCATCGTTATCAGATGATGCCAGTGTTGACCCGTTCGACAGATCATCGTCCTCGCTCAGTCGCGACAGCGTCCCATCCGGTTTAGACGGATCCAAAGTCGTTTGACGCGACCAGTCCTCGTTGATACTCACCTCAAAGAAGCCCGAGCACTGTGATAATATCAATCTGTGAAGGAGATAACGCCTTTCCTGGGATCCGGCGCGGATCACGATCTCGGTGTCACCCGTGTATGTGAAGATGGGGAAATCGTTCGAGGAGAGATGCGAGGAGCTGCCATGGTACGAGCGACTGGAACGGTGTCGTCTGCTAGAGGGACGTGATACTAATGAAGCAGTGCTTTGGACGGTTGTACAATCAACGATCTGAGCTTGGGAAACCATTTCTGGTGATTTGTTGACATATGCGAACCGGGGGTGTTCAACACCTGTCAGCATAAGAGGGCATCATTCGAGACCGAGAATGGAAAATTGGAGATTACTGGTAAAACGAGGGAATAAATAAAAATAGAAAAAGGGAAGAGATAGAAGCACAGAGAGAGAGAGAGAGAGGCAGAGAGATAGAGAGAGAGATGAGGTTCTAAAGTGCTTTTTCCCCGCCAACGTCCAAAGAGTAAAAGAGTAAAAGAGTAAAAGAGCATACAACAACAGAGTTCATACAAGGGTAAAAAGGGCAGAGAGTAGATACTAGGTAGATCCCCGATTCTAGCGGAATTCAGTTGCAACTAAATAAAACAAATCCAAATGATGCACTCCGTAAATAGGCCCTATCTACTAAGTATGAATGCGGGTTGCCGCAAGCAGCTGAATTCGATAGGTGGCAAGCCAATTACCAATGCGATCTCCGAATATGAAATCAGAAAACAGTTTCACTATAGCTTCATGACTATATTTAGTTTAGGTTGATTTAAATAAACAATCTTTTATTAAACTACAAAACTAGACAATCGACTCGGAGATATCGGAGCTTTTGTTCTTTCCTTGCGCCCCTCCACTTTCTCTCCTTTTGGCCCGTCTCCAATTTCGCCTGGTTTTTTTTTTTAACTTCTCTTCTTTTCTTTTCTTTAGGCCTTTTTTGTTCTTTGGCTCTTAATTGCTTTCTGATCCGAAAATCAATCAGGTGGTCTCGGGAATATATGGCCTGACACACCCTATGCGAAGGGCTACTTTAATGCGACGCTCTCCTCCACTGCCTCAACGCCCAACCCCCGCGATCCTCAAAAAACCTGGCCCTGGACACGTCTTCCCGGGACAGCTTCTATAGCTGTCCCGATCTGTCATCACTACAGATAAGAGCAGTGTCTGTGGATTTTGACAGCGACGTGAAAACCGATCCGTCTCTTTCGCCCTCTCCTTCCTTCGAGTCTGCCCCGCACAAAAAACGGTCCAAGGCTAGAACCGTCAGAAAGAAAGCGCGTGGGGTCTTTGGTAAAGTTCGAGCAATTCAGCGGATCGCTGCTGCCAAGATGGCGCATCCGACCATCAAGATCGATACCAGCGTCCAGGCGACCAAACGCGGACTGCCCGAGAATGACGACGCGGGCCTCGATATACTCGGTGTGGATCAGGACAACCTCAAGCTGGAAGGTGGAAACACGGAAGACGTTCCACCGTTCCTACGTCAATCTGTCTCAGGTGAGTGAGGGGTGCATAACCACCTATCGGAGAATACAACCTGCACGTGGAATGTGACTGACCGCTTCCTGATGCAGAGATCCATGACAAGTTTGAGGAGTTAGAATCGTTGCAGCGCACTCGTCTCGACGATGCTATGCTGGCCAATGATCACTTGCATCCATATGCCCTAGAGGCAGACCCAAAAGTTAAAGAAAGGAATCGGTATTGTAACGTCCAGGCGTGGGCAAATCGTCGGGTCCATCTGCGGGTGGCCGATGGCGAGTGTGATTTTATCAACGCGTCTCCAATTGCACTGGAAGATTCGGTGACACGGGAAAGAAGAAAATACATCGCGACTCAGGTAAATTGCGCATTCGCCATAAAGTCAAATACATTTCGCTTACCAGTTATTACCAGGGCCCCAAACTTGGACATCTCATGGACTTCTGGCACATGGTCTTCCATGAAAGTCAGGATGTCGGTGTTATTGTAATGCTTACGCAAACTTTCGAAGCGGGCCGGGAGAAGTGCGCTCAATACTTCCCATTGGACACGGAGCAAGCTTCAATGGTTCTATTGGCAGATGAGTCGGACGTTCTCTTTGATGAGAGTGAGCAAACAGAACCCGGTGTCTTGGGTAGAGTTACCTTGTTAGAATCCACTTTCGATGCTAGCTCACGGTCTGAAATCCGCAAACTCGAACTAGCCATCGGTGCGGAGTCAAAGATTGTCTGGCATTTCCTTTTCGCTGGCTGGGCCGATTACTCCAAACCCGAAGGCAGCGATCGCCAAGCGCTTCTCGATTTGATCAAGTTATCAGCCTCCAAATCCACCCCGGATAATCCGCGAATCGTGCACTGCAGCGCAGGAGTTGGTCGGACAGGAACTTTCATCGCGCTTGACCATTTACTTTGCGAGCTGGAGTCAGGACATCTGTTGGAGATGGAACATCCTGAAATCGACCCCGTTTTCGAAACAGTCAATCACATGCGCGAGCAACGAATGATGATGGTGTACAACGAAATGCAGATGCAATTTATCTATGAAGTGCTCCGAGAACAAACCAATCGGAAGCTGGGCAAGATTACAGACTGGATCATGGACTCGGCTGACGGTAGAGAGGAACGGTCTGCGAAAATGGTCAAATTGAATGACCAGACAATTGACTTTCCAGCTTCCAAGCCGGAGTTGGAAGCTGTCTCAGATCACGCTCCTACGCCAACGAGGAGTCGATCTACTACACCGGAGATTTCTCATCCCGATAATGAATGATGCCCGCTCAATTTCAACCTTTTCGTCCCATTTGTCAGCATGAACTTTGGACGAGAGGTTTATGACCATGTTGCATCCCTTCATGGCATACGGTGTTTACTTGATTTTGAACTTGCGATCATTTCTGATGTACGCCTTGTTCCAACCCCCTGCTATCTATTTTTTTCCTTTCTTGTTGAAATACCCCCGTCTTGTTACTTTGGTCATTATCTTGGATGTAGCTATATTGTTTAATGACCAGCACTGTCAGTCTCATCCTAGAGTCACTGTACATTAACCATGTGGTGATATTGTAGTGACATTGTGTGCTTTACCGACTGTTCCGAAACGTTTTACTTGCGCCGAGTAACCATTTCTATCTTGGGGTTTCTTTGGAGTCAGATTTCATTACAACCCTTTTTTTTTTTAGCTGCGTAGCATCTCCCACGTATTCCTGGTAAATTCACGCTACTGTACAATCCATTGGCAATACGAGAATTCCTAGCACTTTTTGCCTACAGTCATTAAGAACCATGTGCTTGCTCATAGAAGATCATCCCTATCAAGGCATCAGATTACAACATAAAGAAATCAAAAAAGTGCAGTACTGCTGAGCACAAAATCGAGAAAGGTATCATACCGACGTGAGACCAAGACATGAAATCCATCATCATAAGAACAGAATATAGCAAAACAAGATCTGAATGTGGCGCATAGATGCTCCTTTCCGAAGCACAAAGCACACGCCTCACTTCGGTTAAATGTAACCTTAATCAATACGCTTTGCCACAGCAGGAATCGAGCCGACAGAGCCAGTCTCATGATAACTGGGAGGAGCAGCCTCTCGCTCAGGACCCGGCGCGTCTTCCGTATCCCAATTGTCAACCGCATTCTCGTCCCAGTTGTCAACTTCCTGCTCAAGACTCATGACACCGGATTCCTGCGGGGCCATGACTTCTGAATCGCGACGTGAGTGCCCGAGAACCCCGCCGAGCTCGACATCCTCAGTGCCTTCGTCCGTAATGCCATACCGACTTTGTCGGCGGCGTTCCATCATGCGCCGGTGGTACCAGTTGCAAATTCCGATGGCGCCTATACTACCGACAACATTGGCGACGATATCAAATATATCAAAGTCTCGACCATTTGGAAGGAAACCCTGCACAACTTCAGAGCCTACACCCAGCCCTAATGTACAAACCACGAGGGTCACGTGTAGCGTGCGCCGACGGGTAGTGTCCAAGACCCAGTAGAATATTGCCGAGAGTAGGAAAAATGTGACGAGATGAAGGAACTTGTCATTGGGTTGAAGCTGTGTTGGTATCGTTGAAGAGGTGCTGTGTGGAAGAAGACCGATGTAACCAGCTAAGAAGAGCAGGAAGATGAAAGCACCTGAGGCGATTAGTTGGGAAGCCAGAACCAGAATAGTCAGTTCTCGAATCTTACTAGCGAAAGGGTAGCGAACGCGCATGGTGCTCGAAAGATGGGTCTGTGAAAAGTGAAAAGAAGCTTTGGCTGAAACACTTTTTGGTGCGATTGTCTCTACGTTGGGAAAGCTGTCAAATGTGGAGGAGTTCGGCCCCAGCTGATGCCTTTTGCGTCATGTGCGGAGCAATGGGGGATGTTCACGACAACAAAGAAGAGGGGAAATTCCGACACAGGAATAGACAAATCCACAGTAATCTCAAGAGAAGACCACGAAGAGTGATAAATTGAAAGAAGTCAAGACGTGAACAATGGGAATTGACAAGTCGAAACGAAGTAGACAAAATCTGCCGAGTGACTCCGCCTTCATGCCCTGTACTTCATCCCCGTCCAGAGAAACTTCCTAGGAAGCTCCCCGGACCTTCTTCATCAAACCTCTCCCCCACGCTATCATTTTTTGCCTTTTTGACATCTTCAGTCAATTTGACCGGGGGTGCTTTTCTATCTCTATGCCTTTTGTCCCTTCTCCGACCCCTGTGTCGCGTCCGATCGGCCCGTAATTCTAATCGCGGAGAATCGAGTCTCGCCCGCCCCAGAATCGGGGTTTTGGAGCGAGTATGTCGCCCGGCCACAACGCCTGGCCTCCGGGCAATATTCGGCCCCCAGATGATCTTCAGGACTCTCCCCGCCCAGTCAATGGCTTAGTGAAGACTTTATCTGGCTCCAGGACACCCCAAATGCGCGGCTCTGTTGGCGCCGAGGCGCCAAACCCCAGCTCGACATCCGAAACCGATACCGCGCCCGAAGAAGACCCGCGCATTGCTCAATTCCGTGAATTGTATCGCCGCAGTGAGGCGAAAATAAGTGCGCTGTTCTCTGGACGATATTCGGACGATAACCCTGTGGCTGGGGAGACTACTGAGGCGTCCGAAGCTCAACCAGGACGCGTCGATGATGCGCCTCCCCCTTCTACCGCCCCACGCAAGTCCGCCCGAAAGCTCGATGACGATGATTACGATGACTACGATGATGACGAAGACGAGGAAATGGACGATGCCGCTGAATCCCCTCTAAAAATCAAGTCCGCCGCCGCATCATATGAGCCAAGTGGTGCCGCGCCATTAGCACCCCGTCCCAGTGTCTCGATAACGGATGGACTCAAAGAACCCAAGAAGGAGACGATGGAGGATCTCCGGAAGCAACTTGAGGAAGACAAGAAAGCAACGGAGGAGGCCGCCAGAAGAAGCTTCCACACCCTGTTCTACACCCTTGAGAATGATCGGGATGCTATGCTTGATCAGCAGCGCTTGGAAGAGTCAGAGAGACAAGTCGAGGCAGAGATATCCGGCCAAGCTAACATGGGCGGTAACAATGTCTCAGGGGCAGCCAATGGCTACAGTTCCTTGAGTAATACCAACCTCGGAGCCTCCAGTTTAACTCTGAAAAACCTCATCGCACGGATTGACAAGAAGCGAGACCGGGTGCAGGCATCTGATGCTGAACTGCGGAGCTTGCTGAGTGAGGTTCGCAAAAATCGCAGCAAATGGGCGAACGAAGACAAGGTCGGCCAGGAAGAGCTATACGAAGCTGCGGAAAAGGTTCTCAGTGAGCTTAAAGCTATGACGGAGCATTCAACCGCTTTTTTGACTCGCGTCAACAAACGCGATGCGCCGGACTACCATACGAGTAAGCGGCTCTTTCACCGCAACGATTTGTTTCAACTACTAACCCCCCACCAGTCATCAAGCACCCGATGGACCTTGGATCAATGACCAAAAAGCTGAAAGGCTTGCAGTATAGATCGAAACAGGACTTTGTCGATGACCTCACCCTCATTTGGGCGAACTGCTTGAAATACAACACCAACACCGAACATCCTCTGCGGAAGCACGCACTTTACATGCGTAAGGAGACAGAGAAGCTTGTCCCTCTCATTCCGGATATTGTCATCAGGGACCGTGCCGAAGTTGAGGCCGAAGAACGTCGACTCCAGCTTGCCGATAATGATGGCGCCGAGGAGAGTGACGATGAGCCTATCATGTCCTCGCGAGGTAGAAAGGCTCCTGGCAAAAAGACCTCCAAAAAAGGAACAGCCCCATCGCGCAACGCTCCTAGTCCTGCTAGAGCCCCAAGTACTCAACCACCTGCGCCAGCTCGTGCAGATTCGGACGCTGCCGGCGAAGCTAGCCAGAATGGATTTTCCACACCCCCTCCTGGCTCTAACACGCCATCTGACCCTGCTGGTCCAGGAGCGATAGCTACAGCGAGCCAGGATGATACGATGGATATCGACGGTCCGAGTACCTCAACTACGGCGCTCAGTGCCATGTCCGTTTCCGGCGGCGTAGAGCCGGAAGACCCCGAGTACAAAGTGTGGAAGCAAGTCACCAAGAGAGATAGAGCGCGCGTTGCGGCAGAACGACATCGTCTCCTTCGGGGAGACAAGCTTAACGCCGAAGAACCAGCTCTACTCAGAAGTAAAGCTGGCATGCGCCGATGGCTTCGGCACCAGAAACAAGCTACTATAGAAGCTGACAAGTCTCGCGATGGGGACTCACAAGCCATGGAACCCGAGGCCGCAGGCGAGAGCCTTGCGGAAGGCATTGAGGTGGAAGAAGACCAAATGCTGCCTTATTATTACGATGTTATGTCTGGTGTTCCTGATCTTCCTGAGCGGCTACTCTGGAAGGAAGACGCGCAAGGCAATGTTATTGATGCCTCTGATGAGTTCCTTCGGATGCTTCGAAAAGGTGAATTTGTTCAACCGGATAGCAAGTTGACCCGCAAGATGAACTCGAACATGCGACAGATGCAAGAAACTCGCAAGATCTGCTCGAAAATTGGCATTGTTAAGCAGATGCAGCTTCAATCTCAGGTAAGCGGTTCTAGGTTACTCTGTTACGACCCGATCTCTCAGCTAACGTTTCTTTAGATGTACCAAAATCAATTCCAAAAATATCAACCTGAGCCATTTCAGGAGCAAGACATTGAACCACATGTCATGAATGATAATGGCCCTGTCATTGCTCCATGGGCCTGCAGGGCAGCATTGCAGCGCTCAGTTGCTAAAGTTTTCTATCACACTGGCTTTGAGGAATACCAGCCATCTGCTCTTGAGGCGGTTACAGACATTGCCGCTGACTTTTTCCATAAGCTGGGGTCCACCTTCAAGTCTTATTTGGAAACACCAAAGGTTCCTACCACTGAGTCACATGAAGCTATACTTTCAGCCGCCGAATGGAAACCTGCATACACTCATTCTGAAATTGTTCTACACACTTTGTCTACCGTGGGAATCCACATAGATGAACTGGAGTCTTATATCAAGGATGATGTGGATCGTCTGGGGGCCAAGCTCACCACTGCTAATGATCGACTCAGATCACTCCTGACCGAACTTCTTCGGCCCGCCCTTGAAGGGGGCGAAGACGGCTCAAACGCATTCGCGGATGGCAGTGAACAGTTCGTTGGCGGTGACTTCGCTGAGGATATCGATGAAGATTTCTTCGGTTTCAAGGAACTGGGCTTGGATCGGGAATTTGGCCTTTCCACGCTCAGTGTGCCCTTACATCTGCTTCAGAATCGAATGTTCAACGCAGCCAACCCGCAAAGCGCGAGTGTTTCACCGACCGTTACACTTTTCGCTCCTCCACCCCCGTATGGACGCATCTCAAAGGACAACTTGTCTCGCCAGATTGGACTGCTACACGAGTTCTTTAAGGGCAAGCTTGATGCAAACGGTGATGAACCTCTTGTGGAAGACCTGGAGTTGCCCCCCAAGCAGCGACCCATGGCGATCAAACCCCGTCTCCCAGCCTCTGGCAAAATCCCCCAATCTAGTCTCGCGGGTCTTGCCAGTCCGCAGAAACGAGCCGCCCCACCGATGGCATCCAAGTCTGGCGGTGCAGAACCAAGTAAAAAGAAACCCAAGAAGAACGGTGGCGTAGCCCTCGAAATGCCCAACTTCAATCCTGATGGTGAAGGCGACCAAACGACTGGTGACCCAGCCATCAATGCCGATATGAAGACAGAAGACACCGGCCTCGGTGATGGTCTCGGTGAATCCATGACCAACGGAGCGTGATGTATAACTTCCAAGGCCAGGTAGGTCTATGGTTGCCTACGAACATAGCCCTATACTCTCCTTCACGCCTCCTCTCCTACTCTTACGTCGCATGTATTTGCTTTCGCATTCCCACTTGCATTTTTCCCCCGATAGTCAATACCTGCGACCCATGTCCCACGACACAACCAGACAGGCTCTTGTGCTCTCTTGTCTCGACAAAATTGACGAATAGAGAGCTATAGGAACCAGCACCCCATATTCGATTATTGGAACATTGGAGGGACTGTATCTTACGATCCTCCAACTTGCAGCGATACATTATCCAGTCCTTGTATTTTACCGGCTTTTCTTGCTTTTCCTTTTTTCTCCTTGGCTGACAAGGCAGAATGGATAAATCACCGTTTTGGTCTCTCTGTATCATAACGTCCCTCCATGGGACTTTCCATTTCTCGACAGAATCCCTATTAAGATTATTAAGATTAATTCAATTCAGACTCACGTTCGTATAACTCGTATCTCGCTGTTAGGTGCTAGCTTAAGCAAAGATCCATGGGTAACTCACCCTGGCTACTAGCAATTTTCGAAGTACAAAAGTGAGGACCAGAAGCTGTTCCCAATCACGACTCCACCAAAGCTCTTTGGAATGAATTTTAAAAATTTCCGTTTCCAAGTTCAATTCCACAACCAACGTCACTTGTAGGAGGAGCAGAAAATGAAATAAGACATCTACCCAACCTCCAATCATTCAAAATCAACGGATTTCACGTGACAAATATCCCGCAAAGCGGGGAAGGGGGTTTTTGGATTTTCTGGGCTAACGACAAGGCAAAGAAATATGAAACTCATTCGTCATGACCTGGAGATCAGCCTCGGTATGCAATGGGCCAAGATGTTTCTCCAAACAACAGCCCACTAAAATCAGACCAGATCGAGCAGCGTTACGATAAAATCGAAAACAAAGTCCGCTAAGATACAAACAAGATGGAGTGCGGCTCGTTCAGAATTGCAAGACCAGCCTCGAGAATGCAACTGGCCCAGTCGTTCTTGTGAACAACAGCCACTGCTGCCCTACCGCTCAGATCGAGCCATCCTGAAGGAAAGAATCACAAAAGTAATGCCATGGAAATTCCGTTCAAACAACAACAAAAAAAAGGACGTAGAGCAATACGCAAAGCAGCTTGCAGATAGAGGAAACTTGAGTCATGGGACAAATCCCTTGGAAGGGAACCAGCACCGTCATGGAGCAAACAAGATGAATACTGTCTGCAACCATAGAGATATCACAGTTGAATTAAACGAACCACATACCCAGAGCTAGCCTGTTTGAGGTGCCTTCAATGGGAAGCAATCTCTTGGCTCGGGGCTCTTTAGGCTTCGGGTTTGTCATTTTCACCTCCGGGCCACTCTGGGGGCCAGAGGTAATAGGAACGTCCTCATGGTGGCGAGCACGGACTGAAATCAAGTGGGCATAATAAATCGCAGGGTGGACAGACACAGAGGTAGTGGAGCGGATGTACTGGTAACAATGATCATTGATCATGCCCTCGAGGTCATTAGGCTTCAGGCCCATCTCATCCAACAGGACATGGTAGTGAACCGGGCGGGGAGTTCCCTGCAGAGCAATGTGCGTGTAGAGCAAGAAGTCCCAATCGTGGGGGCTAGTCACATCCCGGTCAATAAGAGTGCCCGGCAGGGGGCCGCCGTGGGGGTCCGCGGCTGCACGATTCTTGGGGTCAGGGAACGCTCGAAGATGGTGGCGCTTGTTTGCAACCACAACACACATCTTGCCGGCCCAGATTGCCTGGCCACACGCATGTGCAATAGCAAAGCGGATTGCAGGAACCTCTTCTGAAATAATTCGCTGGTATTCGGACGCAGACACGCCGTCACGGAAATAATAGACGTACTCAGGAGCCTTGCCACCCCCAACAGTCGCTTTCCACTCAGCAACCATGGGGTGCAGGATGTACTCAACCACCTTGTCACGGATAATCTCAACTCGATCCCCATTTGTCTCACATCCACCCATGTAACGAGTTGCAGTGGAATTTGCCGAAACTGACATGGCTGCCAATGACGGGGTCCACACACCCATCATTGGGTGAGTGACATCTGCCCCAATAATCATGGAGCCCGGGCGAAGACCTGAACTCTTTGACTTGGGGACAGCACGAGCAGTGATTCCACCAAGTTTCGCATTCACCTTCATGAGAACATTCGCGTGGTATTGAGGCATATTGTTGATACAGTGTGCAGATTGGAGCACTTGAGAGGGAGTGCCGTATCGGCAGTCCGAAGATTTCTTGAGGCGAAGATAGACCCAAGAATCTTTGTCGGGAACGATAAATACCATGAGCTGGGGCTCTTTTTTGTTCTGCGCCGCGATCGCATCGTACAGCTTTTTGACACTTGTACCAACGTCTTCACTCAACCCCTTGACAACCGGTCGGCCAGTTACATCACCACCCATGCTCTTGTACATTTTCACAAATTCCTCAACCCAGCTGAGGGTCTGGTCCTGGCTGATTGATTTTCGATGTCCAGAAAAGAACCCGACACCCCAAGCCTGAAGGGCCTTTTCATTGGGCTTGTAGAACTTTTTACCGCGGAGATCCCAACTTCCCGAATGCTGAGGGTTGTGTTTGCGGTTGCCCCCAAACTGAATCTCGGGACTCGAAAGCAGGCGGGCCTTGGTCTTGATCATTTGATCACTGATCTTCATGCCGTAAAGTTTCAGAATCGGGTCATTCTTGTGCTGGAGAAGATCCTTGGACTGGCGAGCATTAGCCAAACGTTTCGGGGGCCTGGTTGCACACCACTGGATCATCTGTGCTGCCTGCGCATCGGTAAGCTTGTAGCGGTATCGCTGGAGGCCTTTGATGATCAGAAACTCAGCTGGATAATGAACATCTTCCTTTTGCATCTCGACCAAGAGCATGTTGGGATATTCGAGGCGGAGATTGTACCGTTTCATAAAGTACTCTTCAAGGTGGATTCGAGTAGACTTTCCAGTGGCCTTATCGTAATGGCTAATGAAAAACTCCTTGGGCTTTGCGTGAATCAAGCCCTTGACAATGAAGCTCTTCATCTTGAAAGGGCAACCCTCGTAGTTGGGTGCCACTCGCAGACCTTGAATCTTCTTGTTCACCTGTGCAAACCACCTGGATTCCTTCGTACCACCAAATTCGTCGCGAGTTGACTGGAGGTTCCTGACCAGAGTCGACATGTCATTCCACCCGTTCACATTCATCATGTAGCCCATAAGACTAATACGAGAAAAGAAGACGCAGTGAGCGACGTCAACATTGAGAATCAGACCTTTCTGTGAGTGAAAATGTCAGTTTGCCAATCTTTAATTTGAATCACCGGATAAAGTCTTACAGGGGTCGGCTTAATTGCTTGGTAGATGCCTCGGTAAACGGAAGCGCCCATATTGGCGAGCGGCTGGTAAAACTCCTGCTTCAGCTCCTCGTCATCACCAAGCTTGTCGAAAAAGAAGGCCCGCTTTATTGCAGCGAATTGTTTGGTGGGCCATTCACGGAGCAAATGATCGAGGAAACCTATCATCATCAGCTTGATGAATCAAAAACAGAGGAATATGCGAAATACTCACTCAGAGATTCAACCACTAGTTCATCTAGATCGTGGCGGTTTTGCAGCCAGGAATTGATCACTGACAGGTTGATCTTTCGCTTTTGAATGACGGACATTCTGAAAGCAGGATTTCTCCTGAACTCATCAACAGTAGCAAGAGTCTTGATGTCACAGGTCAAGTCACCCTTAAAGTCGATAATCTCATTCCAGTCATCGAAGTTGCGCAGCGACCTACAGCAGATTAGAACATTTCTAGCAGCAATCAGAAATATGCTAAACTTGCCAGCAGATTCTTCCACCATCCCAGATACCATCAGGAATGTGTGCTTTCCGAGTCTCACTGTTCCAGCACTTTCTCAGGACCCGCCTGTCCGTCTCATTTTGGTCTTCGTGGATAACGTTGATCTAGTAATTAGTGAGCATGCAGTTGTGTTGAACAGAGGTGAAAAATACGCACCTCATACTGGTAAACCGCCTTGTCCGGAAAAGAAGTGATCGGGTACGCATTCATCATGACCTCAGTCTCTTTGCCAGAAGTGTTGTAGCCAACACGACGCTGAATGTGAGTTTCCTCTGGGGCAGACTAGAATACTGATTAGTATAAGTCATGATCCACAGATGTAGATTTTTCTGGAATTATCAGTCGCAAACTCACAGAAGAAGGCCTGACTTTGAATCGATGCCAGGGAATATCAATGTTCTTGCAGCCATCCCAGGCAACTGTCATGTAATCCTTGTGTCGGATTACCTTCTCTTGGTCAAGTCTGTGTTGCTCAAAAACAGCCACTTTCACTCCTTCTCTTGCAAGACGCTCATAGTTGGCCTTTTCTTCCGCGGTCCAGTTGGGCGGGAATTCTGGAGGGGTCTCGACTCGACGGATGGGTGAGTCACTGCTACTGGAGCCAGTGCTTTTAGGCTTTTTGTGTTCGCCCGTATCAGGGTTATATCGGGTTCGGCGCATCCAAGCAGTACTTTCGGCTTCCTTTTTGCGTCTTGCGTCATCTTCTAACTTTGCCTTGTGGTCACGCAGCTCTTGAGCCTGGCGCGGGTCAAGAGGCTTTGCCACAGCGGCGGAAGTACGCAGAGGAAGCTCAAGGCTAAGCTTGGGTTGACGAGAGGACGAAGAAGAATGAGCAGGCCTCGACAAAGTGGTAGGGCGGTGCCCAGAACGAGATCTATGCCCATCATCCTCGGTCGAGGTTTTCATGGGGGTTTTCGGGCCCATGATGAGATGATGCTCCTATTGATCAACTTTGTTAGTCAAGGGTTTGTTTCTCTTTAGTTTTCTTTTAGTTTTCCCGAGATGTGAGGAATCAGGTGAAATAAAGTGAGGCTGTTATAACACCTGAGTGGTCATGCTACTCGGCGACGTAAATTGAAGCAGGAACCGGTCGTTTTTGCCTCTCTTGGACTTGGTGCAGAAGAAGAGAAGCTATAAGAGTGATCACTTACACAGAGTTGAAAATTTCAGTGAGCCAGAGGTGATTTTCGTGGAAATGGATGAGGGGGATCACAGACAAAGTCAAATGCGTTAAACGTCAAAGTGAGAAATATCTTCGGCTCGGGGGGATGCAGACAAATGTTGAAATCCGAACTGTTGAAGACAAAGTTATGAAGAGTGATAGAGAAGAAAGAAGAAGAAAGGAAGAAACCAAGGAGGGAGATGCTTTTATAGAGAAATTAGAGCAGGTGCGAGAAGCAGGTGCATTCCTTCTGGGGGTGAATCGGTGTGTAGCGCCTGCCTTTTTGGGTGTCTGAGATAACCTAGCTTTCTAGGGCAGGAGCAGTCGTTAGAGACTCTGAATACGCCTATTTTTTTTACATTTGTAGGCCTAAATATCACAACTGCGGTCAGAGTCCGACCTATGTGAACTGAAGGTACTTGCTTATACTTGTATTTGCCTAACAATATCAAGTACCCCTCTACTTTGATATCTCGCACTTTTACTTGAGACCATATCTAACTTCGATTCTTCTAGGAGCAACCTGTAAAGGCTATAAACTAAACATGGCATACAAATGGGTTTATAGAGGTGATCACCCTGACAATCACAATTGCGGTTCAAGTCCGCCCTATGTGAACTAAAAGTACTCATGGGTGCTAATGTTAGCCTAACCATTTTAAGTACGCTAGTCATTAAACATCTCGCACTTCCTCCTAAGGTCCCAAAATGAAGTAATTTTTCAAGGTTAAAAAATTTAAGCTACTCTGTACCTGCTATGTCATGTACAGGATATACTTGAGCTCTTTATCCACGATCATATTAACCGTTACAGCCTAGAGGGATAGTATCCGCTCTGAGGCTTGTCAAGGCCAGCATTAACTACATAGAAGCGTCCCCTTCGATACATGTTCGCCGCTTAGACCACGCCTAGGAATGGTTGGCGGGCATTGCGCCTATTTCGCATACGAATTGCCGATCTTCCTGGGCGGAGCAAGGCCCCTTGGTGTCTGTACTATTAATGTGGCAACCAAAATCTTGCATATCTCATTCGCTTTGGTCGTATTGTTCGGCATGGTAACAGAAGGGGGGTAGCCTAGCCTAGAAAACTGATTAGCAAGCCAGACAGAGGTTGACGAAAGGGCCCTTCTGCCCGTACCCGAGATAGGGTTAATAGCCAACAGTCAGAATGAAAACGTGACGTAAACGGATCAAGGGTACAATCCTCCAAATGGATCCCGTTCACTGTCAAACTCTGTTGGCAAACAGAGAATGACACGTATAGGGATACGTTGAAGGCCTAGAAACAGACCTTTCTCATATTGAGTGCAGCCAAAGTGCGACTAAAGCAAGACACAGTTGAGTTCTGTTATAAAGGTTATCTCCAGTTTTTCTTTGGTATCAAGTGATCACATAAGTCGCGGTTTCATTATCTGGAAATTTGAATCTATGGTCCACAAAGACCATGAAAGTTTGACTGCCCTTATGCAATCCAGCCTTTTTACTGGATGATGGTGCTACCGGTGTGTAAGTGATTGGCACGATGGTCAGTACGACATGGCGGTGGCTTTGACTCTTCGCGGTTTGACTCAATATCAATTTTAATCTACAAAGAGGGTGGAATAGAGTATAAAATCTGTGCTACAACGCTGTCACAAAGAATCTAAAGGGATGATCAATACGCGGCTAGAGATAATACTCTCTAGTCGGATTTTTTCCCCTTGAACCTCATGCTTCCTGAGACACCATTTTTGGCCATTTAGGTCGAACTACTTGTTTTCGATACAACACAAAAAGTAAGTTCTTCGATGCACTTTAGATTTCCATCCTACACTATTGAAGTCTGTGGAACGAGATACAGCGTACTTTTCCACTACAACATAGACCATAACAAAAACCAAGGTTCCTGTTTATGGCCTAGGGGGGCCATATTCGTGGTTTGACAAAGTCTTCAAAATCGATTTTGCCAGGTCCGCTGTGGATCCCTTTTTAGTCTTCTCCGTAAAACGTAGCAATTTTGTTGGAATGATTTCGCGCGTGGAGTTCACCATGCGCGAGGTCCGCTCGTATATCCGTTGCCTGGACCCTTGATCTATTTTTTTTTGGATTGATAATTTTCCACTACAGATTTAGCGTCTGTATAGTATTTTCATCCGCTTTTTTAGAGTAACAGTTTGATAACCTTGAAGGCACACAGTCAAACCGATCCACATACCGCCATGCCCATCACTGAGGGAATGCTCAAGGCTACCGAGACCGAAGAGAGCTCTGATAGCAATAAGAGAGCACTGCCACACTACGCGCTTTGCGTCAATTGTAAGAAGGAATTTGATGTTACCGCCAATTCGAAGCGAAGCGGTCGATATCGCCTAGGTACGACTACCCAAAATGGAGATCATGGTCCATTATGTTCAATGAGCTGACCCATGACAAGAGAACAATGAGCCCACTGTTGAAAATATTATATGGAAATTTATGATGAGTTTGAGGTGGATACCGATGAGATGCGCTAAGATTTCCCAGAGTCCTTTACGTTCCCATGCTGCGATGGAAACCTCAAAGATGACCCTCGTGGGTGTGTGACTGACTTCCATCGAAAACGGTCTACCGAGGAGAAGCTATCGAAGAAGTCGAGAGAAATTTGAGTTAGAGTCCCATGGAGCGCAGCATGGAACCTGATGTATACAACATATTAATGGGCCCGTGTCTATCTCTTGGAGCCATGGTCGCGAGATTTCCGAATTAATATCGCATTTGTGCAAGCTAAACGATATTTCCTGGCGCTTCGCATTGTGTGCAGAGTGACGTAGGGACCCACCTCGTACACATGCTTCCGCACATGCCCCACCTACCACCATCGATTTCAAGCAGATTTACTTCAAGCTTAAATCTAAAGTTCACAAACTCAATGGACATCCATGGAACCGTTTCACTCTCTGAAAGGCTTAATTTTTTCCTAGTGCCTATTAAAGAAGAAAAAGTGACACTGACTTTCGGGCGAATCGACCAATTCTACTTCCTTCTTGCCAGAACTGCCAGTCCGAGCCGAGAAGACGGCAGCTGCATTTATGCACAAATCAGGCTCGCCAAATGAACCAGGAGTCCCTGTCCTCGTCTCTATTTTGTTTTCTGTATCTAATTAGCCGAGGACAGTCTCCTGAGACAGGTATGAGTCCGCTGGATGACTGTTCAGGCCGTATGGACACAAGATCTAGGGGTAAAGGAGGGGGTCAGTTTCACTTACCCTAGGATGATTAGACAAGTGTCTTAATAGCCAAGAATCTACAAGAGTGAATGCGCACTGTGTTTGCTTGATTTGTTTGTGAGATTATCTGCTATGTTAAGTCTGTACAAAGCATTGTTGGGTAGCCCCAACCAGCAAGCAGAAGTTGGTGGCCTGTGGCCCTATTTGAAAAAAAAGAAGGAAATGCCAGATAGATCAACGCCGATGGAAGATGCAAAGGGGGGCTTAAAGAACCGCGTATGCCCCGACCATATTTCATGAAATGCCCCCCTGGAGAAAAAGGGCTGGGCCATTAAGTCCGCAAAGACACATCGGGATAATTTGCGCGCCGAGGAATTAAAATTGCAAAAGCAGAGAGCAAAGGATTTTACACTGCAAATGGAACGGTGGTCCTCGGAGGGAAACAAAAAAATTCAGGCTCAGCGGTAAGCACCTGGAGAAGACATGTTAAGAATGTTGTTATGGGAGAGATTGATAATGATCTTACCGGAGTAGGGGTTCGGTCCCGGAGTTTGGCCTCCACCTGGTCCGTGTGCAGTTTGCGGGATCTGGATTTGTGAAATGTCGGAAGGTATTTCAACGTGGCGAAGGAGGTCTATCATTTTCTCGGGAGAAAGACGGGTGATGTTGTAGGCAGCTGCAGAAGGCAGAATGCTCAAGAGGTTCACCACTTCACGAGGTAGGGGAGCTGGAGATCCCTGGGGCCTGTATGAGGTGGTTTGGCCGTTCAACTGTTGTACTCGTTTCGGCTGGTCGAGACGCCGAGCTTGCGCACTCTTCATTGGCGACTCACCACGAACAAACTTTCGCGGGCGACCGGAGTCTTCGTCATATTCATCAGTGGGATAAGGTCGCTTAGGTGAGTTGAGAGAAGTGTCCATGTATCTGGCCATAGGAGAACCGCGGGGTTCCATGGAGATTCCTGACATGATAGTCTTTGGCTTTGTCTGGGACGGGGACAAAATCAGTCGCACCGAAGTAGGGTCGAAGTTTGAATTTGAGTAACGATTGGCGAATTGCTCCAACGCAGGATCTTCCGGGTATAGTTCGCGCATGCGGTTCTCCAAGTTGATAACTTGAGTGAGGTCACCATAACGAGATTCATAGTCGTGGAGGAAGGAAAAGATGGGCTTAGCCTTGTGAATGTTCTGTGGGTTGGATGTCAATTTCCTGACGGTTGTTTCAAACACGGCTCTAGCATCTATGGCAGTGGTTAGCAAATCTCTCAGAAACGTGGAATCTCGACTTACTGATGGTGTCATTAATGTCAAGCAGATGCCTCAAATATTCGAGCGCAAAGTGCTCGTCCTCCGGAAATAGTTTTGCACCCCTCTCGAAGATCTTGGTGGCCGCAGGATCTTTGTAGCAATGGTACTCCATCAGAGCACTCGCGATATAAACATCGCTGGTAATCCGGCCTCGCCTCCGGGCTTCGGCAAAGATTTGACGAGAGCCTGCCATTTCTCCTGGTTTTCCCTTACCCTGGATTCGACGCATCGAACGCATGAGGGAAATCCATGCAAAAGAGACAGTCTTCGAGATAAGGTTGATCTGAACGGAATGGGCCTTTCGGACTGCATCTATCTGTGCCGTCTTGGCAGCTTCTCGTTCTTTGGCTTCGGGATCATCTTCATCATCATTTTGAAGTTGGCTCTCCGCATTTAATGAAGTAAAGTAAGCTTCAATGCGTGAAACATCCAAGGTTTCCTGGTTGCGAGCCTTGTTGATCAATTCGTAAAGTGCATCAAGCAATTTGTCGTATGGTTCCCGGACCTTGGCAGCGCGCTTGGCGGAATCTTGTTCCGAATCTGAGGTAACCTCTAGTCGGTCCGCGCGTTTGAATGTCAGCAAACAACTCTCTGGGTTTGCATCAATGCCGTTCTTCAAGAACTCTGTGCCAGCATCTTCCATATCATTCAGGAAGCAGAACTCAGCTGCATCAAACCACATTTCGGGCAAGAAGGCCAATGCCATGAGTGCCTGTTTGTAGAAGTACACCACGCGTGACTTGTAAGCAGCAGGGTCTTCATCTTTCAGAACTAGAGGGTCTTCTTTTTCCCATGCGATCCAGCGCTTCCAAATGTCTGCTTGTGCTGAGTATTCAACATCGCCTTCAGACCCAGGAACCGGAGGCAGTGGTGGAAGCGAAGTGCGAATCAAATCGCGGGTGATGTTTTGCAACTCGGTGTATGAGCTGCGTGCAGTCATGTAGGACGGCGAATGTTCTTGAAGGAATTTGCGGCCCTGATGGAAAATGTTAATACAAGCTGGTTGCATTCAAAACCTGTCCAGCTTACCGTGAGCTTGTTTAGATTCATCTCAAATTGATCATATTCCTTCCAGAGAGTATTGACGGCTTGGGTGGGCACGCCGATAGCTCGTTGGTAGGCCTTTCGCAGTAGGTCCATCTTTTGTTGATCTTGCCACCCAGATCCACCAACAATGCCTGGCCCAGAACGGATGAACTCAACATAGTCTGTCCAGATGTTTCCGGAATCCTTGTCCATTCCAACATATTGAATGGCCATATCGTATGCTGATGAAATGGTCTTTCTTGCCTCGCCAGAGGCATCTGTTGTCAATGGATTACGACGACGAATATAATCAAGGTAAACAGACCAGAGCTGAACGCTGGGGGTCGTCAAGAGCGTTCGGTTGAAGATCTGCTCTAAGCGGAAGAATTCATTGAGCTCAGACTCCATGCTGGCATAGGCCACCCATTGGTCGGCCTAAGATAAATCCCATTAGCTATCTTGTACCTTGCCGCGATAGAAAATGAAAGCACAAGTAAAAAAAGCAAAGGTAGACTTACCGCCATAGGGAACAGCTTCAAGAAGCGCTCATAGGTGTCGCGTGCGCTGTCTAGTCTGCTGCGGCCTCTGTGCTCGGCAATTAACTCCAACCAAGCAGGGATATCACCTCGGGGATCCTCTCGAATTCGGTCTTCCAGCATGCCGACACGGTCATGAGCCAGACGACCCTTTGAGGCTGGAGAGTCAGGTACAGAAGTAGGAACAGTACTGTTCTGCATGGTTGCGGATTGCAAATCTTGCGCAGCCCAGTGCGATTGGACAGGAACAGAAGAGGGATCAATATTAAGAACAGCATCAGAAGAATAAGAACTATTGGCAACACCTGGTCCACTGGCAGGTGCCTGCTCAGCTTGGTGTGATGATACATCAGGGGAAGTGTTTAGCATTGCATTTCCTGAGCTGGGATTTTCAGACATGGTCACAGGCATAGCATTCACATCTTCACCCCCAAGTACAGCGGGCGGCTCATACTCCGCATCACCCTCGTCATCCTCGTCCTCATCAACCTCAAATCCGCCAATTGTTCGGGTCTTGGGCTGTGCCTCAGCAGCAGAGGCTGACACGGGGGTCGACGACTCAGCAAGTGAGGGGTTCTGAGAAAGGTCGGGGGAGTCACTGGTTCGGCCAGCTTCTGCATCTGAGGCGACGGCCGGGTTGGGGATGGAATCTTCGGTCTCATCCGAGAGAGCTGTATCAGTGGGGCCGACATCAGGCTGCTTATTCTCGGAAAAGGAGGCTGAGTACTGATCCCCCAATGCCAGTGAAGGATCGTAGTCATCTGATTCTGCGTCTGAGTTATCACCTTCCTGCTGCACAGTGGGGGATTGGGAATCGGTATTCAAGGCCTGAGCCTGGAAGAAGGCAGCCTCTGCTTCATCGTCCGCCATGATGGGGTGATTGATGCGATAACCGCAACGTTACGGAAGATTGAGCAACTGGGAAAGTCACAAGCACACGGCGCAAGCCGAAGCAGGGTTTGCGCGATATGATATCAGGATGTCAAAGTAAAGACAAATCTTCTGAAAGTCAAGGGTTGGGGTGGAGCACAGCCACTTTTGACGAGATAGCTCTCGGCCGCAATGTGTCTGCTAGCAAATTATGGCCAAGTGGGAGAGAGCAAAGCTGCGATGGCTGTGATGCAAGTTGCCCGGGTAGTGAGATCGGGGTCACGTGCGGGCGGTGAGGACAAAGCGAGGGACGCGAAAGGCGCGTCGATCAATGCTCCTCGCATTGAGCTAGAGGGGTTGAGAGTAAACTGCATTCTTGTGGACCTGTTGATTTCTCTTTTTTTTTATTTTTTTTTCTTATTTTCGACCCCCTGTTTATACAATCTTTCACTCTTGCCTTTCTTCAACTCTTTAATCGTCCGCACACACCCTCAATCTTATCACAATGTCTGTGGTCTCACTCCTCGGAGTGAAAAACCTCAACAACCCGGCTCCTTTCACCGCCTCTTACCAATTCGAAATCACCTTCGAGTGCCTTGAGCAGCTTCAGAAGGGTGAGTATTGGCTTGTGTTCCTACTTTTTTCCAGTCGAGTCTTCTAACAAGTTCTGTCAGATTTGGAATGGAAACTCACCTACGTCGGATCCGCCACTTCGTACGTCCACCCTCCCAACACTCCTTGTCCCCTACCAATCCCGCAGAGTCTAACTATAACAGCTCCGAGTATGACCAAGAACTCGACTCCCTGCTCGTTGGTCCCATCCCGGTCGGAGTGAACAAGTTCATCTTTGAGGCCGACGCACCTGATGTCAAGCGCATTCCTACTTCCGAGATGCTCGGCGTTACCGTCATTCTGCTTACCTGCAGCTACGATGGCCGAGAGTTCGTCCGGGTTGGCTACTATGTGAACAACGAGTATGACACCGAGGAGCTGGCAGCTGAGCCCCCCGCGAAGCCCGTTATCGAGCGCATTCGCCGCAATGTCCTCGCCGAGAAGCCTCGTGTGACCCGCTTCGCTATCAAATGGTGAGACCCCTTGTTTAATATGTATATATTCCTAGTGGGGCTTTTGTTCACATTTTTTTTTTCCTTCTCCATAGGGACTCTGATGACTCTGCCCCCGCGGAGTACCCACCTGACCAGCCCGAGGCCGACGGTCTCGAAGATGACAGTGGAGCCTACGGTGCCGAGGAGCGTGAGCTCGAGGCTGCACTCCTCAAGGAGCTCGAGGAGTCCAACAAGCCGGCCGAGGGTGAGGACCATGATATGGAGGGCGCCGATGTCCCTGCTGGCAAAGAGGACGAGGAAGAAGAGATCTCTGATGCCGAGAGTGAAGATCTGGAGGCCGAGAGTGAAGATGATGAGGATGACCTTGATGAGGAAGAGGGTGGCGATGGTGATGACGATGTTGAGATGGGCGACGACACAGACCAAAAGGACGATGCTGCCAAGCCAACTCACCAGCCTCATCCCGAGCTCATGGTACACTAAATCATGGTGTCTCACCGGCTCTCAGGAGTGGTTTCTTTGCTTTTTAAACTCTTCCTTTTTTGCATGCTATTCAACGACAGCCAGAACGCAATTTTTACGACCCTTGGACTTATTTTCCATGTTCTTGCCCTGAATTGGCATTGACTATAAGTCTATGAAATACAATTGGTATAACTATAAATACCCTCAGCCTTCACTCCGTCCTCCATAATTCTATTCCTTTTCTCCAAACAATTCGTGATTTACACAGCTGCGAGACTATCTTGTGTACAACATAAAACTGTGTCCCAGATGCTTAACCATGGCGTCAAGGAGTGACAAACACATGTATGCCATTTATCCTATTTGTGAAATATCAGTACAATTTTCTGAAGGCGAGAGTTCTCATCTAAAAGTCCAGATGGTTCCTTTTCGCCAAGATTTTCGCTATGTAGTCCAACGTTTACCCTGTAACCAGCAATGCACTACGGAGTCTCAGTAGGTCATTCCGTTAGATTCCTTTGTTGCTATTGGCCTTATTTTAATAAGTAGCTGGATGTACTTCTGTTTTAGAACTAGCTTTGATAGCATCTGTTGTAATCTTGCCAAAGTAGACTAATTAATATGTACCTACAGCCATGCTTTCAAGGTCGACCCAGCTTGAAGCGGGAAATCAAGAAGTGGAAGGATGAAAGTAAAGCGACCTCTCACATCCCATCATGACCTAACTAGCCTAACGCCGGGAAAAAAAGGTAAAAACTCCCACAGTGTATAGTTTAAGCATTTTAAGAATCTCGTACTAGGTAGGAGATATCCGTCTAAAAGCCAAACTTCGAGCCAAGCGCTGTTATCAGAAGACCGGTCAGCGACAGTTAAGCAAGGGGGTTAAACGCCGCAAACAAGACCGTGGACCTGAAGATCGACTTACCGCCCAAGACAGCTTTCTTCTTCTGTGACTGTACAAATTTGCCAACGTCGCTTGCAAAGCCGCTGCTGTTCTCTTCTAGTCTGTCCATGCTGTCTCCGACAATCCCGAGACGCTCTGTGCGTTCTTGGACTTGACGTGACATATAAGACCAGTAACCTTCCTGGCTGCCACCCTGTGCTGGTGTTGATGGGGTCCGTCCTTCTTTTAATGCTAGCCGACGTTCTTGCTCTTCCAATCTCATTTGTTCGACCATCTCCTTCGATGGTGGTCGCTCTGGACCGCCGACTAGATTGAACATTAGGATTGATTTGGAGTAGCATTGGCAGAGGGTTGACGTACTTAAAACATCCATGTCAGCCGGTGAAACATATTGCGTTCCCGAGATCCATTGGACGTTCGTAATGGTAGGACGCGGAGGAACCACGGCTTCTGGGTTGTAAAGCGTATCTTTCGAAGGATGTCTATGGGTGAGGTTAGCATTAGCACCAGATTTCAGCGACTTGACGAGGGACAGATACAGTCCGTTTCCACCTCCCCAGACATTGAAAAGTCCGATTTCTGAAGGGCCAACCCATGCCATAATGTTTCCAGTGGGGGTGATGCAAGCCTCCGAGAGGCGTCGCATATCTGCAATGTGATCAATCTTGGTGCAACCGATGTCTCGAAGAGCGGGGATCGAGAATGCTCGCGCGTGGCCGTCACCAAAGAGGCCAACCAAGCTGTAGCCACGTCCTTCAGTCTTGACGACGGCTGCTGAGTCGCAGAGATAGTCATCCCATGTCTTGTGGGCGCCTTTTGATGTTGGGGGCTTGAAAATTCGACAGCCAGAGGCAGTTACAGCAATGACGACACCATGAATTTTTGCACCACTCCTCAAGCCTCCGACTGCACTTGGTGTAGCTAAAGCAAGACCGCCAGACTCGGCATCAATGGGGATAACACTGATCACCTGATCTTCAACAGCAGATGATCCAGCGAAAGCCGCTTCGTAGGTACCATTAGAAGCAGGGAGGATCTTGAATGTTGCCACATTGCCCTTGTTTGTGCCGACGAAGCAGCAAATGCTTGAGTAGTCTAAAACACAGTTAGCATACTAGTCTAATTCGTAGCACGAGTCATGAATAAGTCCCTTCGCCGTCCAAAGTCATCACACCAAATTCAATCCGAGTGGGCCATTCCGGTTGGACTTCGCCCGAGGCACGGCTCTTGCGGAAACTGTTACGCTTCTGTCCCTTGAGGAAGTCTGACAGGTGTGCAGTGTGTATGATGGCGGGCCCACGCAGGTCAATGATAACCAAAGTACCACTTTGGTAACCGACCGCTACAAATCCAACCTGCCCATGCTTCAATGCCGTCACTGGGCCCTGCTGCATGTCCAAAAAAGACAGAGGTAGCATACCTGTCTTAAGACCAGGGTCAGTTCGCTTACTTATCGAAGTCAGCTTCCCTTGCCCTTCGTTAGCACCAGGAGACTCCTCACGCCCGTATGAGGGGTTATTGCCCCATCGGAAGATAGCAAGCTCTCCGCTCTTGAGTCCAATAGACATCTCGCCTGAGCCGCTGGCAAGAGACATTTCGGTCACTTCTATATTGCCAACTCGACCTATGGCACGGGCAAGATCAACTTGAACCACGTCGCTATTCTCGATTTCATCATCGTGCCCACAGTCCCAGATACGGACGGTTCCATCGGCGTGTGCAGTCGAAATAACATTGCGGTTTTCAAAGCGCTTGAGAGGGTTCTTCCCTTCGATGCCGCCCATCGCAAATCTGGGCCCCTGCGACCGGCGCTCTCTCAGACCAAGCCACACCGTCCGGTCAACGGGCGTAAGCACGGCTTTGTTAACAAACGGATGGACGAAAGTGAGAAAAGGATGAAGCATATTAGTGGGGGTGATTGTGTGTCCGCTGGGAAAACTTAGGGAAATGATTTCACCGGAGGAAAGCATAGCGATAAGTGCGATTGGATCATGGGCGCCATTAAAGTAGGGCGAGGATCTTGGGATTAGACAAAGGTCGACAACCTTGGCTCCCGGTGGGACCGAGAGGGTCATTTGTCGCCGTGGGCGCTCGAGGTAAGTAGACAGGATTTGCCAGGAGGACGTCTGGTAGTTGGGGGTTGGGCCCATGTCCAGGAAAACGAGGCCCTTGTTCTGATCACCTACTGGTCGACCACCAGCCACCAAAAGACCAGTGTCATCCGGGTTATCTTTGACGCACCAGATAATCTTTGTGATCGGCTCTTTGGGTCCAGCAGCCTCTCCAGGTGAGCCCGGTCTGCCAACAGCACCTGGTTGGTCGACGTTGGGTGCCTGGACAGTCCGGGCATGCAGCTTGCGTCCATCCTTTGTATCCCAGAGCACTATACTTGAGTCTTCATGGACAGTCAAAACGAAGATCCCATTGGGATGCCATATTGCGTTGGTCAATTTGGGCCTGCGCACGTCGTGGGACGGCAGGGAGTCCCCACCGGGTGCCCCAGGAGGGATTTCGTAAACAAAGTACTTTTGAGCAATGTTTTGCTTGAAAGTAAATGTCACTGCTCCCTCTGGATATCCCACCAGAATCTTGCCAATATCTCGCGGAGAGAACTCCAGAGATACGACGGGAAAGAACCGCGCGCGGGGGTTTCGTTCCAACCACAAGTTCGGAACTTTGAACGGCGTTAAGGACTCTCGATCGAGATCATACGCAATAATTTCACCTGTGCACAAGTCAATTTTCAGTTCTTTTCTTCTTCCTGGACAATTGACAGACCATTCTGCAAGCCGATAAACGCATAATCCAAACAAGGGTCCGATAACAAGGCAGTCACCTGGCCTGGTGGCGCATAGGAAACCAACATGCATCTAGTCGCCAAGGAGTATACACAAATTTCATTCTTGGAGTCGATGCTGATCAGCTTGCTGGCGCAAAACCGAAGGAACCGCGCGGACGCTTTCCGCGGGAACTCAAAGACCACCGAAACTCGTCGTTGCCCAAAGACATAGATCTGCCCGCTTCCGAACTGGGTATCACTGGTGCCGACTGCGATGAGGGATTGTATAGGATCATATGCTATGGCACTAATCTGTGAGTTCACGCCACATCGTGCGAACTGAGAACGTCGGTGTCAGTTTAGGAAAAGAGGATGCCTGGGATGCCAAGAACTTACATCGTCCAGGAGGAACAAGTCCGAGGACAAGCCCTCGGACAGGTCCTTCTGAATACCAGCTTGCTTTCCTCGCAGGAACTGAGCCATCTGCGATAGAGGTGTAGCAGGTTATGGGAAAAGTAAAAGTGTCAAGTGCGGAGAGATAATACCATTGACGCCATGCAGAAGCTAAACAACGGATCTGCCCCGCTCCGCCCTATTGCCCTATATATTCCGACTTGGCATCGAAGACAGCTTGAATCTTCCTTTGTCTCTTGTCTCATCGTTGTTCTATTACATAAAAACTGATGTGAAATACAATAAAAAATTTCGATTGGGAACCCCTTGATAAAAACGCTATATCTCAATGGAGAAAAACAAACTCCAAATCGCATGCAGCTATATTGGGCCTGCCCGTCGCTGGAAGGAACCTCGCTATGCAACAGAAGTCTTTTGGTGATCATCTAGGTATGACGTTGGCCATATAAGGCGCCAGTAGCTTTGCCCGTCATTCCAGTTCGAGCCTCGCCATTTCCGCAATCACAGTTGTCAGTCGTCTCCGCGCCTCAAATTCGCTCGTCTCGTCTCGGTGTCGATAATATTGCACAGTGATTTGGGACACCAGCCGGTAGCACGCATACCTAGGTTGAAAGTGAAAAGTTAGCAACAGTGCGCTAAAAGTGAAGCAGTAGACAGTTTTCCAAGCACATACAAGACCAACCGGATATTTTCCTCCCTTCTCCTGGACACCGCCATCCCTGCTCCCTGCAAGACCGCCGGGGATGCATTCGCAAATATCTCTGCCATCAACACATCACCCCATACGGCACTGCTGAAGTCCACAATACCAGACAACTGTCCAGACTCTTCGTCTACCAAAACGTGGGAGGGTCGGCCAAAGTCCACGACCACAAGACGTGGCAGCGATACACTTTCAAGGGCAGGTGCCAGGCGACTCAATTCGTGTCGGATCTCCGAGTAAGGAAGGTGTATGAACGTGTCCTCGGCATCGCGAAGAATGCCTTCAAACAGGGCACAGAAGGCCTCTCTCCAGGAGGAACTTCCAGCGCCAAATGCCACTTGCTGCAAAGACCCAAACCCAGGGGCTGCATTTTGACCAATAGCACTCACTAAGAAGCCCAAGTGGCGGTCGATCCCATCTCGTTGTTGGAGGGTGAGCTCGCCTTCCATCTCTGACAAACTCTTCCCTTTCATATACTGTCGGATCAAGTAGGCAGATCCCCAAGGTCTTCCATGAGGATCGTAATGATAAAGCCGGGGGATACAAGGGTTTGCACTCTGCGCTAGAAGAGCAAGAAACTGGGCTTCAGTTTCGAGAAACGACCGCTCACGTCGCAGGAGGGCGGTCCTTGATGATGGGGACCCTTTTAGCAATAAATGAGCTCCATTGGACAGCCTCAGAAGTCGCAGGGAGTGCATGTGACCGACAATTGGATTCGAGTGTTGCACTTGGACTGTGGAAGGAAACAGCAGCGACAGGATATCGTCCAGTCTATGGTGTTCGTCTACCTCGGCAGCACGGGACTGCCGATGAAAAGAGTCGCTGTGGCCGTTTGTTCCCTTGAGTAAAGGCATAGCAGACCATGTTTTCAAGTTAAGTTGTTGCATCGTGATTAATTTGGGAGGGGATCTTGGTGAATAGAGGGGGATGCTGTATAAGCAAGGCTATGACGACTCATAAACCTTGCAAAAGACATTGACAGGGGATGATGTATGAACAAGGCTATCGCGAATCATAGACCCTGCAAGTCCAAGACGGATATATGCCGAGGAGATAATTAGACCTGAACAGCATGCCCTCAGCATACGTGGCGCAAATCTCGCTTTAAAAACGGAGAATACGCGAAAGAATCCATATGCAGTACTCCTAGGAGATTCTCGAATACTAATGGGGCAAAGTAGACCGCTATGAGTGCCATATATGAGCGTGACGGCGTATTTTCCGCGCCATGACTCTCGCTACGCGAGATACGAAAGAGAAACATTGCTATCCGAGGTTGAAGATAGAAAGCGGAGTCAAATTAGAAGAACATGTTTCGCTGAGAGAGCTTTCACAAGCGAGAACCAGGACGCTGTTACCACATTGGCTCGCGATTAATAAGAATTATGGGACAAGTAAATTAAGTGAAGCCGTCTCGCCTAGAGATCCCACTCTAAGAAAGGTGATCATCCGAGCACTTTGCCCCTTGGCCAATCACAAACGTGTCTTGCCGAATTCCTCCTGCGGGTCTAGAGTCATAGAACATCCAAGGTTCTATTTCTTCTTCTCGGTTACTTTCCCAATGTATTTCGCTTATTACAATTTGGTGTTGGACTTTTGAAACCAATCTGGTTCTGCTCTAGAGCCATCACTTTTAAATTCAGGGTTGGAAACACTGAGGTCCATGCAAGCCACCGGATATTTTGTACTCTTTAATGAAATGACTTGCATAATGAATCGGTTCTGGAATAACCTAAGAATGAACTGGTAGATCCGCGTATAGCTTCGGTCTCCTATTTCTTCCCTCTGTTGGTCTCTATTTAGGTTGTGGACCTGATTTACCAGTTCCCCCGGGATCCCAGGGGCCGTGGACGGCTTGTGACTGCATGAACTCAGATGCGGCCCCGGGATTTTTGGGCTTATGTAGCATCTTCTAAGATTAGCTGCAGGAAATGTGATATGTAGCAAAGAATGAGAGCCCAGCGTCAAGTACGGAGTGCTCCGTAGTGTGCTTTTAGTGTGGATACATTTGATGTCGTGTCCATATCCACTCCAACTTCCTCGAGCAATTTTTTTTAATGCTTCAACAACAATGATACAATACTCAAACAAGGTCATAAGAACAAAAAAGGACAACAAGTGTCCTTCTAGCTTTCTTCTGATGTGTCATCGGTTGTCCACAATTCAAGAGCCTCTGTCATGGTCGTAGTCTTCAAATTCTTCAACGATGGGTCATGAGTCGCGCAAACTTCAAAATTAATAACAAGTGGAGAAAGGCCTCCCACTGAACATAATCGTTTACCGGAAAACTCGCATAGATCGTGCATTTGATTCAAGCCCCAATACCGAAGAAGTCTTTGTTGGGAGCCCATCCTGCATCCAATCTAGCAGTGGTGATTTCGGACCCCTCGACAAGTCATCCTGGCCGTTTTAAGATGGCTTTGTTGAATTTATCGCATGAATAGAAGACCGAGAAGAGGTTAGAAGAAGAACAGCTAGTAGCACAGGTGATAGTTTGTACAACCAAATTCCACCAAAGTGACGTGGTGTCTACTGTGGAAAGTACGGAGTACTGTGCCACTGGTATTAGGCCTTAGACTGAGTGGCCGTGGCTGCGGGCTCTGCTTTCGGTGAAGGGTCATAGATTTCGGCCAAGTTGAACCGCTTCAGCTTATCATAATCACCTTGCACTACACTCATGCCAATCACATTCTACAAAGAGTCAGTTTAACCCCACTAGGAGAAAGTTCGTTTTTTTATGCTTACTTGGGCAACGTCAACGAGGATCATTAGATCATAGTTCGTCAAATTCACCGGGTGCTCAGGTCCGACAGCATCCGCAACGGTTTTAATGATAACGTCTCGGTTGAGCTTCGAGTTGCCTCGCACAGTAGGCCGAATAGCGTACTAAATGAACGACAAATTAGCAGTGCTCAAAACATGTGTGCCCTCATAGCAGGTTGTGCATTATCGGGTCATTTCCTAGATCAGTAGGATCTCCGAATGTCAAAAGGTCAGGAGGGAGGTATGGGGGCCCTTTAACTCACCGTCTTTGGAGGCCCTCCCGAATGGAAATGAGGCTTGAGAATCTCTTTCGCAAAAGCCGCTAGATCCACACTCAAAGTCTTCCGGATTGACGTGACCGGATGCATGCGCTTAATCCATCGGCTTTTCTTAGTTTCCGGATGGGCATGTGCTTCGCTACACAGACGGTGCACAAGCTGCACCGGGTCTATTGAGGGATCAAGGCGCATGAATGTCACTATTGGGGGTATCAGGGGTTAGCACCAACCAACGCTCCAAGGTCCGAGCGCCCAAGTGAAATGGCGTTTTGGGGGAAAATCCTAGACCTACCACAAGGCATGTCCATCTGTATGGGCTGGAATTGACGAGTTTTGTCTTTGCTGGGCTGTAGGCCCTCCAGTTCCCTTCGGATCTGGGCCTCAATATCTTCATCATCAGTATCTTGCTCCTCTTCCTCCTGATTTTCAGTGCCCTCAATGGCCTAGAAATGAAGAATTAGCTCAGCTGTAGCAGTAATATTCACAGAGGGGGGGGGGGGGAATAGAGGAGGAAAAGAAAAATTCTTCTCACCTGAGAAAAAATGTCCACTGCCTCAGACAGACATTTTCCTTCTCTGCCCATATCGCATGTCACAAAGACACCTACATCACCAGATTCAATTGCGACACGATTTTTCTGCTTTCCATATTTCCCACCGCCACCCTAATCCCGTTAGTGCTCTGGCAATCAAGAGATTGTGGAAACTAACCTTTTTCTTCTTTGAAGAGTGGCTTGATCTGTCAGGCATAGCTCTTTTCCCCATTTAGACAAAACCAAGCTTTGATACGGCCAGGATGGTGGCCTGAGGTAGTGGGGGGATGGGAGTTTTGTGTGATCGGCCGGAAGATGGCTGTGATTGGGCTTTACCTAGGTAGCCGGATTTCAACAACATATGCTTATTACATCGTACTATATGCCTTATTGTATGCGGTATATTGCCAGGTGTTTATAGATTCTAAATACGTAACAAACCCTTATCTTTTTTAAAGTTCTAGATGACTCTAAGTGGCTCAATGTGGTTCAATGTGGCTCTAAAAAAAACAACATCCAATTTCATAAAAATAGGTGGCATGACATCAAGTTGATGACGTAGTCAAAATGGTCTCACCGTGGCTCTTTAGGGAAGAAACATATGCTCCGGCTGCGCTTTATTATATCTTTTATCCCACGACCTCACCTCTCTTCTTTCCATCATTTTATTTCCATCTACATCTCTTTCAATACATCAATTCATCATGGCAACTACCGATATTGCTACCAGGGAGCTCGAGAATCCTATGGATGTCGCTGAGTACTTGTTCCGACGTCTTCACGAGGTTGGAATCCGCTCGGTGCATGGTCTACCCGGTGACTACAATCTCGCAGCGTTGGATTACCTGCCTAAGTGTGAACTTAACTGGGTTGGAAACTGCAACGAACTCAATGCCGGTAAGACAGGCTAGACTACGAATGATCGATCGGGATCTAACACTTGTTCCTTTCAGGCTACGCCGCCGATGGCTATGCTCGTGTGAACGGTATCAGTGCCCTTGTCACCACATTTGGTGTTGGAGAGCTGTCCGCCCTCAATGCCATCGCAGGCTCATACTCCGAATTTGTCCCAGTCATCCACATCGTTGGCCAGCCCACCACTCAGTCTCAAAAGGATGGCATGCTGTTGCACCACACTCTCGGAAACGGAGACTTTGATGTCTTTACCAAAATGAGCGCGGGCATCTCCTGCTACGTCGCACGTCTGAATGACCCCAAGGACGCAGCCACTCTGATCGACAGTGCGATTCGGGAATGTTGGATCCGCAGCCGTCCGGTGTATATCACTCTGCCAACGGATTTGGTCGCTGCCAAAGTCAACGGCGATCGCCTGAAGACCCCGATTGATCTCTCACTGCCTAAGAATGACCCGGAGAAGGAGGACTACGTGGTCGATGTCGTCCTGAAGTATCTCCATGCCGCAAAGAACCCTGTTATCTTGGTTGACGCCTGTGCCATTCGTCACCGCGCACTAGAAGAAGTGCGCGAGTTGGTGGAGAAGTCTGGCTTGCCAACCTTTGTGACTCCGATGGGCAAGGGAGCCGTGAACGAGGATCACAAGAACTTCGGTGGTGTCTATGCTGGTAATGGATCTAACCCTGGAGTTAGTGAGGCTGTCGAGTCCTCCGACCTCATTCTGAGCGTTGGAGCGATCAAGTCTGACTTCAACACTACCGGTTTCACTTATCGTGTTGGACAGCTGAACACCATTGACTTCCACAGTACCTTTGTGAGAGTGCGGTACTCGGAGTACCCTGATATCAACATGAAGGGCGTTCTGAGGAAGGTCGTTGAACGGATGAATCCTCTGACCCCGGCCCCTATCCCTCTTATTACGAACCGACTGCCCGAAAGCGAGCAAAGCTCTACTGATCAAACTATTACCCACAAGTGGCTCTGGCCCATCGTCGGACAGTGGCTAAGGGCAAAGGATATCGTCCTTACCGAGACTGGCACTGCCAACTTCGGTATCTGGGATACTCGCTTCCCCGCCAACGTGACTGCCATCAGCCAAGTTCTTTGGGGCAGTATTGGATTTGCCATGGGAGCCTGTCAGGGTGCTGCCCTCGCTGCTAAGGAACAGAAAGACCGCCGAACTATCCTCTTCATCGGCGACGGAAGCATTCAACTCACGGTGCAGGAACTCAGCACTATCCTGAAGAATAAGTTGAACCCTATCGTGTAAGTGTCCCCACCAACCCAACATTCTTATACCATCATCGACTAACCATCTCCAGCTTCGTTATCTGTAACGACGGCTACACTATCGAGCGATACATCCACGGATGGGATGCGGTTTACAACGACATCCAGCCTTGGGAATTTGTTAACATTCCCAAGGTCTTCGGAGCCAAGGATAACTACCAAGGCTACCGTATCAAGACCCGTGACGAACTCAACCAGCTGTTCGCTGACGAGGACTTCAACGTGTCCGACAAGCTTCGAGTGAGTTATCAATACAAGGAAGTCTCAAACTGTCTGCTAACGTAATTTCTAGCTGGTCGAGTTGTACATGCCTCGCGATGACGCCCCCGCGGCCTTGAAGTTGACCGCCGAGGCTGCTGCGCAACGCAACAGCGGCAAATAAGCTGTTCGAAGCACGAGAACACATTATGACTCTTGTTGTAACTTCACGATGCACACGAAAGCAGCATTAGATCTCTACTCTGGATTATCTAGCCCTTGGTAGATTGTTTTCTATTTTCACGGCGTTTGCTTCTTAAAGGGTGGCCACGTACCAACTGGATTTAATAGCGCTCGTGAGTGAATAGCACGAACATCTTCGCTATTCATTCACGAAATACAATGATATCTCCATCTTTCTAATAGTTTACCATTATCATTAAGAACATCTGGTACACGCTTGTTGAGTTTTCAAGAATGTTGTAGATGAGGATTCGCAAGCTGCAAAGCTAGCCCAGCGTCATCGGCTATTACAAGGCTAATGCCGCCTGTGATGTCAAGTGAAGCATCTCGCATCAGAAGCTAAAGTTGCACAAACGGAGTTAGTTGCCTCTACTGTTTCTCTGGTTAATTCCGCTCAAAGATTTTGTCTCGTCTCCTTTTCCATATAAATGACATGGCAGATCGTTTGGAGCAACCCGGACTTTCTTTCTAAGGCTGGAAGACTGGATACGCTATCCTCTTCAAGGCAAGTAAGAATTGGCGTCTTCCTTTTCATGCATTTCATGTGCAGGCTGGGATTTCTACGGGACTTATTCGCTGTAATCGTTTGCTGGGCGAGAATGGCGATCCATATCTAGAGTTTCCCACAGAGAAATTGTGATCAGTTGCAGGTCCTTCATTTGTGGAATTTGGAGTTTATTTGCCTCCGCTACGGTTTCGGACGCCTACTGGTCGGTGAGAAAAAGAAACCAAAAGCCTCGTCCTCAAATGCGTTGCCGATCTGATCCAACTAGAGTACGGTACATCATCCCCGTGGGACAAGAATAAGCAAAACGCAGACTAGGCCACCCTTGTCCGAACCACTCGCTCCAGGCAAGTATGAGAGCAGCAATAATCCATACGGGAGCCCCGGGAAGCAAGGAAGGGATATAGCCGAATGATCACCGTCAACACTTGGGCTTGTGCTCAAGGGAAACCTGTGAATCGTCTCGAACTACGACTATGTTGTAATTGTAAGATTGTTAATACTTCATTGTATGACAATTTGGATCCGGATCTGCCGAGTTCGGGCCGATGGGAAAAAAAAAACTCGAGAAAAAGTCTCCAAGATCAGAAATCTCCCGGTAACTGTGCCAAGCGCCCAACACACTTTTAGTTGGTGCGCCACAACGATAATCCCCTATCGACGATAAATTTTGAACCTAGGTACCTTTTGTATAGTGCACACATACAAAAGGTACAAGAGATAGAAATTTCCTAAAATTCATCTGTCTCAACCCCTTAAGTACAACATAGTTAATGAGATTCTGTCTATAAATGATACAATGAAAGGTCCCAATTAATTTGGTGTTAAGGTAGGTATTCCGTGGATAAGCTATAATTAAAAAGCCAAAAAAAAAAAATAAAAAGTTTGATGTATAATCTTTAAAGAAGGTGCTTTTTTCAATGCTTCTCACACTTGTGTGTATATTTATTTTTTTCGTTACAACTAATCTCAGTGTTGAAACGATCTATCCTTGTTCTTATCTACTAGCACTCTTAATTCTCTTTTAGCAAGCTCAAGGGTTGGGAAAAATGGAGATTATGAGATTTGTGTCATCTGTACCTTTTGTATAGAGTAAGGGCGCGCCATAAAAGATGCCTAATTTCAAAATTTGTCGTTGATAGGGGATTGTCGTCGTGGCGCACCAACTAAGAGTGTGTTGGGCGCTTGGCACAGTTGATGGCTGAGGGAGAGACTCGGGTCCGGAACGAATGGCCCGAGAGCGGTGTGGCAGAACTGGAAGGCGGTCTCGGGGTTATGGAGGTCACATTGATATCCTCACCTTTCTATCCAGTCAGTAATCCTTGGCTCTATGGGCCCGTTCACTTGTTTCACTTGTTTCACCGTAAAAGCGGTGCACATACCCGAGGACGGCGTTTGAATCTGGATTGGTCTGATTATCTTCATCTGATAAGACAGATCAAAGGGTAGAAGTAGAAAGTGGCCTTATCTCCATGTCCAGAAAGGACTAGTTTCTACTTCGCACACTCCATTTGAAGGCTACGACGAAGTATTCATGAAATGCTCATCTCTGCATCGCGTCCTGCTGACTTTGGGTGGAGCTCCGCAAAGCATGTGACCATTATCTGCTTCTCCACTTCGTGCAAACTGAGCCTGTGGCGTCTGAACTGACTGCGTTTTCATCGGGGATCTAACGGGTTGGATAATGCCACATGCCTTGTGGTCTATTGAGTGAGGGGATTGGCATTTTGGACAGGGTGTTTTCCGGTACGATTTGATGCCCTTGGATGTCCCAGTATGATGTACCTACTAGTTCCAATATTACAACTAAGATAAAGGCCTAGGAAGACGATAAAACGCACAGTTTAAAAGAGAGAGCCGTTAATCTCGCGCACTTAAGTTCACTAGCTACAATCAGTCCCGGCTTTCTTGGTTGACTCCCACAAGGAAGAAAAGCGAAAGCACAAAAATCCCTGTAGAAGTTAGATATACAATTGAACCCTCGAATCTTCCTGTTTCCTTCCTTTTCTCCCTTTTATTCTCAATCGTTTCATCCGGGGCCTCTTGCAAAAAAGAGATCCTCCTCCCTTACAAGCCATGGGTGTCATCAATCCAACCAATGGTTGGAGAGACTTTTAAATCGTCAAGGATCTGCGCCCAACTCAAGAAAATGAGAAGACCAAAATCTATGTGGAGCTGAACACAGGGGATGTTGGCTTGATGACCTGGGTCGTACGGAGAAGGAGATTCGGGAACATCCGGACGAGGTCAGTGCAATGCTGCAGGTGGTGTGCATTCCTCTATCAATTCCAATGTTCTCTACTATGCCTATTCCAACTTCTAGAATACTTCTCTGGTCAGCACGGCCACCATTCTAGCAAGTCTTGCTGGTAGATTTATCAAGCCTCCCATCGGAAAGGTTTCGACCTTATGGGAGCATGCCGAAGGTCTCATCGTTAATTACGGGCGTCCACATCCTCGGCATTATCATCATTGCTGCTTGCAACAAAGCCAACAATTACGTTACCGGCTAAGTTCTGTACTGGGTTGGATATGATGTGATCGATATCATCCTGGATATTTTCATTGCCTATACTTCGGCTATGTGAAACTCTCTTTGCCTTTGCCTTCACACTCTTCATTTGCACATCATTCACTGGTCCCCTGGCTGCTACGCATTTCCTGAACACTTCTACTGGCGCTGTGCTTATGGCTCTCTTGATATGATCATGCCCTTTGTCTTCCTGCCTCTGGCTCGTATATTCAAGCACTATGGGAATACGGCCCGGAAGATGCGTGTCTTGCGGTGCCCAGTCAGCGGCTGGACTATAATGCAGTCCGTTCACTACTGACACGAGTTTGACAGTGAGCATAGGCCTTCCCCTCTGTCCTAAATCAACTACTAACCGAATTGGCAGTTATCGATGGCTTCATCCCGATGGCGGCTTTCATCTTGTTCCTCCTCCCTACCCGCTTGGCCAACCTCGGCCGTGCCCAGTACGGCAAAGCCGCTTTTATCACCTCCCCCCCCCCCCCCCCCCCCCCTGTTCAACGGTTTCTTCTTCTTCATCTTTGCGGCCTGGGAAAAATGGTCCACCGGCGCCCAAATTTATTCTCAACCAGCTATTCAGGGACTGCACCGTCTTCGGCGCCTGCGCTCTCTCGGTTATCCTCTATTCGGCATCTACTCCTGTGATTTGTATTACAACTATTTTTTGATGGTCGTATACAACCTCGATTTCACGATGCTGATTACATGTCGGCAGTTCACGCCGTGAGATTCTGTTTCTAGCCCCGATCGTCGGCCTTTGGATCTGCTGCGTGAGGGAGTTCAAGTGCAGCCACCTCTTCCTCGCTTTTCCATTGATGACCCTCGGTACCAGCCTGAAGGTCCACTTCCGCGACTCGGATAGTGACATCGGGTACATGTCTATGTGCCAGACCTGCATCACCTTCGCTAGTGATATAATGGTCGTCGGTGAGCAGATGGCCCTCATGTGCGCGTCGGACCGTGAGGGTATCCCTATGATGATCTAACTGGTTTCCCTGTTCTCAAACTTGGATAGTGCCATTAGCTAGGTGGCCTCCGCTGCCATCCCTACTAACTCTTTCCCACGGGATCGCGTGAAGCCCTGCCGAGACTGCTAAGGACCAATGGGCTGCCCTAAATGTCGGTGGATACGTTGCTCAAATGAAGTTTCTGCCCGGCACTGAGGAGCGGGATGCAATCAACTTCGTCTATGATTATAGTCCGATGTATGGACACATTGCTGCGATGGCGATTCTTGTGTTTACTGCGCCGTGAAGAGACATCATAGGTTCGACAAAGAGCAGAGTTAGGGTACTGTTCTTTAGATCAAGAGATACCAAATCTCGGTACTAGGACACAATTTTTGGTGTACAACAAACAAGACTAGCCGGCCACTTATGTGGCGTTAAGATCTCTTCGTTGGTTGGTCTTCCTAGTCTTTTTCAAGGTATCTCTAGATGCCTTTTCAAAAATTGCCTTTCGATGTTGGCACGATGATTGTCTTCTCAAGTATCTTTTTAGATGTCTTTTCGGATATTGCTTTTGTAGGTATCTTCTCCTCTTCTTTCGTTTGCTCGGCAGAGGCTGGGAAAAGGCAAGAAAAGGCCTAACTTATGAACGCGACTTCTCAATGTATGCCTTTGAATGGGGACATTTGATGAGTCCAATGGTGGATGTTTATGACTTCTCAAATATGTCTTACATGTATTCTGTTGGCTTACTAGCGCAATATAATTTAATTTAATTTATCCCCTTTCTACTCCGTTTTTCTTCAAGTGACAGACTTCTCTATTGCTTGTGGTTGTACTAAGAGTACAGAGTACTATAGGAGGAATACTCTCATACCAAAATCCCGGGCCATGGCAGCTATAGGTATACAGTCCTCCGTAAACCATGAATGTCTCATTCGACGTTTCTAGAGAGAAGATTAGAAATGAAGACAGACGCCACAGGGCTGTTATTGGCGCGTTGCAGGTGCCAGGTGATCACGGGCCACCGAAAATGAGATTAGGAGATTGCAGGGCCTCAGATGGGGTCTGGACGACAGCGCATGAAGGATCAGTCAAAAGTACGATATACTGTTCTCTCTGACTGTGTATTGCATATATGTATGGCCTAGGTACCAAGGACCACTGCTACTGCTATAACCCTAAAAGGAAAAGAGAGTTACCAAATCCAAGAACCACGTGACGATCCTTCTTCAGGCATCAAAGCAATATAAACGCCATTTCACACTTTGGTATTTTCCAGTCAATAAAAATTGGTAAGTTCTATTCGTTTTCGAACGTCTGAAGTAAGGAGTTGTGGTGATTCCGTGCTCGCTCCCACTTGCTCGGATTTCATTCGACCTTTTTTGGTCCAAGGACCAATCTTCCAATCTTTCGACCCAATCGCCTCAGACCTGTAAAACCCTGGAAAGTTCTTCGACAGGTGACTGACCATGTACTGAGTTCAGAGGAATTTTTCTTCTTTTTACCATTCAGTCGATTTTTGAAGATTATCTTGACATTGTACCAGCCCGTCGCGCGATCTTGGTCTGTTCCGCAATCCCAAGCGCTGCGATAACATCAGCAACGCTGAACCGAACCATGTCAACTCACGCACTGACGATCTAACTCCGTTGCAATTCTACCCTTTCGAAGCGATATAAGAGATCGAGTATCCAGTCCTTGAATCCGACCGCTTGTTTGGTGCCTGGGACTTCTAGCATGATGTGTTGATGATTGATTATAACTGGACAACCCCGAAAACCACCTCCGCCAAAACGTCTCCTGGACGTCGCAGTCGAGACAGCGCAATATAACTACAGCCAACGGGCAGATCTAGTGCATCGGCTATTACAATGGATGGACGTCAGCAGTATATCCCGGGGCCCCCGCCTCCCTCTCAAACACAACACATCAACCTACCTCCGCCCCCGCCTCGACACCCACAAGCCCAAACGATGGTGCCACCTCCTCCTCCTGGCCCGCCTCCAGGGGCGACCTATGGAACACAGACGGGGTGGCAGCAAAACTGGGGCAGACCGGCGTTGAATCCAGGCTTCCCACCGCCGCCACCTCTTGCTCCCGCACCAAACCAGCATCTCACATACGGTCGCCCACCAGCTCAGTTGTCGATAATTCCTCCGCGTCAGGACCATCAGCCTATGACATCCGCAACTTATATACCCGGGAACGATACCATTGGCGTCGGCATTCCAGGATTGTTCGACCCCCATGGAAGAGCTGCTCCATATGATCCATATGCGCACAACAATGCCGAGAGACAGCGGTTGGGTCTCAGCCAAATGCACGATCATATCAATCCTTCAATTCCATATAAAACAGACCCAAGCCTCCCGCAGACCCCGAGTGGTCTCACTGTTTCTTCGCCCTACGCTCTTCATGGAAACATTCATGAATTAACCAACGACAGTCCGCAGCAGCCGGCGACAGCTCAAATTACCGAGCTCGCCAAAACTACAAGTTTTCGTCACAATGCTAGCGGGCCTTCTCTGGGAGGTTTATCTCACAGTGAAGCTGCGATCCAGTGGCCATTGGATCGCGTGCTTCTGTGGCTTGCGAAGAATGGATTTTCCAACGATTGGCAGGAAACCTTTAAAGCACTGGAGCTCGAAGGGGCTGATTTCCTCGAGCTTGGACATGGATCTGGCGGGCGCGGAAATCTTGGAAAAATGCATCAGGTGGTCTATCCTCAATTGGCAAAGGAGGTTGGTCGGAGTGGCAAAAAATGGGAGCCTGGCCGAGAACGGGATGAAGGAAAGCGTATGCGCAAACTGATCCGTCAAATCCATGATGGTTCGCAAGATTTCACCGTCTCCACACCGCTGAATCAGACGCAGCCGCTGGCGACTGCGTTCCCCGAGACCAGTACGGCTTTTTTTTCTAATAATTTTCCCGAGCCACGCTCTGCTGGCCCTGTCCCTGGTGTAAATGATGTGAGCTCGGATCATCTGAGTGCATTGTATGCCTCTAATCACGGTCAAAAGCAGCCTGGGCAACGTTCGGTTACCATGCCGGTCCCTGCTAGCCACGATTCGCCAAGATACAATGAGTCTCCAGCACGAGAAAGCTGGGTCCGATCTGACTATTTGCGGTCTGAGTACACCCGCAATGCCTTGTCGGGAATGAACAGCGACAGTCGACGCCAGAGTCAGTCCGTTGCCAGCGAATCGGGCACTTTTCAGGGGTCATCTCTTCGGCCCCATGAAGAAAGTCCAAATGGTGGTAGCCCAGCCATACAGAATGTGTTGCCCGCTTACACGGCTGCATTTTCATCATCCACTGGGGATTTGACATTGGGACTGCATGATCACACTCGGGGCGATAGCACCGAGTCGATCCCCGGATCCAGTCGGGGTACCACGGGCCGGTACTATGATTCACGTAGACAAGGCCAAGAAAATGATCCTCGGAAGCAAGGCCTAGAGGGTGCTCGTCCCTTGCCTCAAGATGCATCTGGTCGGCAATGGGGTGACCAAGTCTCTTCTTCGTGCCCCAAAGAACACAAAGGCTTTTTCTCTAATATTCTGAAGAAGAAGACAAAAGCCACGGCTTCCAGCCACCCATCTCCTGATCAGCAGCATGAAGACTCCTCGCCTACAACAAGCCCGGAGACTCGCCCGAATGAAGCCTACCTCCCTTACATAAAACCTGCCTACAACTCTAGCGACATGTCAGTCGGTGAGCGTCCATCCACAGCAACCACAAAGACGAAAAAATGGGTATTTGTTACCATGGATGGCTTTAATTTCCGCCTGGTCGACATTTCCGATCTAGAATCTTTCGAGTCGTTGCGTAACGGAATCTGTGAAAGCCTCGCGGTCGACCCAACCAATGCCCTGATTTACCTCACTCAGCCCGGACAGAGAGAACACGAGGATCCTATGAGTGATGCAACCCTCGCACAGTCGCGTCGAAGCAAGTCAGATGCATACGGTTCTCTCAAGCTGTTTGTACGAGGGACTCCTATGCTTCATATGCCATCCAATACTCCTCGAGTCGATGGCCTGGGAGTTTCATTCACAGACAAGTCCAATATGTCCCCCACGGCCACACATCACCAGGTCCACAGGAAACCCCTGGACGAAGACGCCCTTAACAGGTTATCACCGCATCGCACCAGACCCGACTCTCCATTGTTGGGCTCTCGGCAAAGTACTCTCAAGGCTTCGACAGGGAGGGCATCCCCGGCAGAGCCTGTACAGGATACAAGCCAAGCTCTTGGGTCTGACAAATCTGATTTGCTCGCTCGCCATGAGGAACATCCCCGTGAAGTCGAACGTAAACAAAAACATTATTTACAATCCAAAATTCCACAGCCTCATCAGACTAAGAATGCCTACAGCGACACCGGGTATAGGCGAAACGAAATCATTGACTTTGATAGTCCTCGTATCTCGCCTTATGATGAGAAGAAGGGAGATTCGCTTGTACCGCTTCGCAAACCTCCAACAGCGCCAATCGAGTCGAATACTCTTACCAAGGTCAACTCTCTGAGCAGGAGACCTACCACTCGTGAGAGTCGTGAAACTCGGTTGCAGCCCTCTTTGGGTTTGGGCGCTGCAATTGCCAGCGTCGGCCGCATTACAAGTGCCGTTGGCACGCCACTGCCTTCGGTGCCGGCTGCATCTCCACCTTCAGTCAACATCCAGGATAGTGCAAGCTCCGAGTCTGATCGACCAAGATCATTTGATTCTACTGGAACATTTTCAAGCAGAACAACCCTTGGTCAGTATATGCATGACACAGCGCGGCCCGATCGATCTCCCGCTGACTTTCTTTCAGACTCTTCGAGGCCCGCTTCGGAGATGGCCACTGAATGCGAGAAACCGCCAGTCTCATTTGCCAATCTGTCACCTGGGAAATTTGATTCCGAAGAGCCACCGAGACCTGGCTTGCAATCTCGCAAGTCGTTTGGTCCAGAGTTCGACTTCGAAGAGAACCAAGTATCATTCCAGCGAACTCCTCAACAGCAACAGGACTCCGATGATGACACCGACGATGACTCCGACGATGGCCTATTCCAAGTCCGACCTTCAAGGATCCAGGAAGAACAGAGAGAAGCGCAAACTGAGGCCGAAAGGAAGTCTGAGAGGCCTTCATTGACTGTGAACACAAAAGATCAATTAAGGTCAAAACTGTCTGTCAGATTCAAATCTCCGAGTACTGCTGGCCCCAGTTCCAGCGGAGAAGCATCTGATGGGAAAGAACCGGTCACTAGTACCTGGGGACCAGTCTCGCCTGAAGATGAGAGGCCTACACCACGGCGAGAGTCATTTGCCCGAGACATCTGGGCAAGCAGACCTGCCGTCGAAGGCGTTATCGACAACCTCGATGACTTCTTCCCTGACGTTGATCTTGACGCTCCTTACTTGGATGAGCCCTCATCGCCCAGTACCAAGGCTATCAGCGAACATGACCCCAAAAAGGAGGCCCTGCCACCTTTGCTGCATGCAACCCATGCTCTTGATGCAGCTCCGGTGAGACCTGCTGAACCTATCAATTTTGCTCGACAGAAACTTGCCCGTGGTGGCGGCAGTGGCGGCGGACTCTCTCGCATGAAATCCATCCGACAGGTTGCTCAGGGAGCGAACCGGACGAACAGTGTCAGCACTGCTGGTCCCCAAAGGTCGGGTGATCTTCTACGCCGAAAGAGTACCAAGATGTTCGGCGCCAAAATTATGCAAATCAAGCCCAGGCCAGGCACCCGGCTTAGCCAACTCGATCCGATCCCGCAAAACAGCACCCAGGTGGCGTCCAATACCGGACCTGTTCCTCAGCGACAGCCCACTTTCCGCATAATCCGTGGTCAACTCATCGGTAAGGGTACTTACGGTCGCGTATACTTGGGCATGAACGCGGACAATGGTGAAGTTTTGGCAGTCAAACTAGTCGAGATCAACCCGCGAATTGCAGGGGCAGACAAAGACCGCATCAAGGAGATGGTCGCCGCCCTGGACCAGGAGATCGACACGATGCAGCACCTCGAACACCCCAACATCGTGCAGTATCTTGGATGCGAGCGTGGCGAATTCTCTATCTCTATCTACTTGGAGTATATTTCCGGTGGATCTGTCGGGAGTTGTCTGCGCAAGCATGGTAAATTTGAAGAAAGTGTCGTGAGGTCACTGACACGGCAGACCCTAGACGGACTGGCATACCTGCACGACAAGGGAATCCTCCACCGCGACATGAAAGCAGACAACATCCTCCTAGATCTTGATGGTACATGCAAGATCTCCGACTTTGGTATCTCCAAAAAAACAGACGACATCTATGGCAACGACTCATCCAACTCCATGCAAGGCTCCGTCTTCTGGATGGCCCCGGAGGTCATCCAGTCCCAAGGCCAGGGCTACAGCGCCAAGGTCGATATCTGGTCCCTTGGCTGTGTGGTGCTGGAGATGTTCGCAGGCCGTCGACCATGGAGCAAGGAGGAGGCCATCGGCGCTATCTTCAAACTCGGCAGTCTGAGCCAGGCTCCACCGATTCCGGATGATGTTTCTATGAACATTAGTCCTGCGGCTCTTGCATTCATGTATGATTGCTTCACAATGTAAGTTCTCATAAATAGCTTAATGAGATAAAGATTTTGGGGCTTTTCTTTTACTAACATCTTCCCAGTGACTCGGCTGAACGCCCTACTGCCGGAACCCTGCTCACCCGTCATCCCTTCTGCGAGTCCGATGCGAACTACAACTTCCTAGATACGGAACTGTACGCCAAGATCCGCGACGTGCTTTGAGTTTCCTTGTTTTGATTTTGCTTGTTTGATTGGGTTCGGAGTAACTTGACGACTTTGCGCTTTCTCCTACCAACCGCACATACCCTTTTTTTTAACATTCTTGAAGCGAGTTGTCGTCTAGATCTGCTGACTTTCTGATTACCTGTACATATATATTCTCTCATTTGTGGATAATAACATTTACCGGGGGGACTACATTGTTCCCTCTTTACAGTCCAAATGTGATTTACTACGACACTAGCAAGACCTGCTGTCGGGACTAACACGTAGAACAAAATTCTTCGGCTTGTAAATGTACAATAGTGCTCAATTCAACATGGTATCTATGCTCGAAAAGCGGAAATTAAGAAAAAAGATCATGAGGTCGGATCCAGATCCTAGGAGTTGGTGCTTAGGATGTCGTCATCGTCCTCGGGGATATGAGCTTGCAACCCAGCGACGCCAACACGGAACACACCCTCGCACCACTCAGCAAAGGTATTAACGTCCCAGACAGCATCATCTCGACCCTTCCCTTTCTTACTTACGAAATTGCCCTTGGCTTTCTCGGAGGAAGTATACTTCTCAAAGAAGTCCTCATAGATCTGAATGGTGCGGTCCTGGACCGCCCCAACAAGCGTCTCTTTCATACGCGTGTCGTCAATATACTCATTCAAGACCTTACGCAGAATCGGTACTTGCTTCTCGATAGTGCGACAGGAAGGAAGGATAAGTTCGCCGCGTGCCAGATTCCGGGAATCAACGAATTGAGCCGGCAGCGAGGCGGTCATGCGAGCAGCAAAGGCATTGATGAAGTCGTTGATGACTGTGCGAAGGCGACCATCCAGCTCGACTTTTGCGTCGAGCATATTCTCCACGACGCGCGGGATGAGGCCGTGGCCGACGAGGCGCATCAGGTTTCGCGGGTTGAAGAGGCCGCCGCGCTCGCGTAGCTCCCAGAACGTACTTGTCATGCCGGAGAAGTCGAAGGAGATATCGGCGGAGACGAATTCGATGTCGAAGGCGACGATTTGTTGCTTGAGGATTAGGAGGTGGCTCATGAGGAAGAGTTGGCTATCAGCTGGTGTGGCTTTGGCGGAGATTAGTGTGCTGGCGTTTTGGAGAGAGAGGGTTGTTTGGTGTACGATTTGGTGGGCTAGATCGTCGAAGACGGTGGACTGGGGTGGTCAGCATGAGTGGTTGGTTAGGATTGTTGCGGACAAGCATCTTACATTCACTAGGCGATATATCCGACTCAGGAGCCAAATAGCTTTTCGCAAGGTTGGATACCAGCCCTTTAGGGCGGTCTGGGTCTCAAAGTCCCATTTACCGTCTTGCTCTTGCGTAGATTCGCCGGCGTCGTCGCTCTGTTTGGCCATGTCGATTAGTGTGTCCGCAGATGTGTCCTTTTTGCCCGATATCTGAGTATCGGAGACAGTCAGAGATGCCTGTCGGTTGCGCATGGGGTAGTCCGTATCCTCTGGGCGAGGTTTGTATCGTTCAATTTCGTCGCGCAGAAAAGCCAGAGCACGGAAGACAAGTCGGGCCTGAACATCTTGCATAGCGGGCTGGATCAAGACAGAGAAGTCAAGACGGTTCGTCTCGACTTGTTCTTGTTCTTCTTCTGGGTCCGATAAATAGCGAGTCTGCAGTAGATTGCACAGCTGACATAGCTTGACAATATCGGACTCGTGGATGATTCGTGGACGAAGGTGGTCATAGAGTGGTTCGCATAGCGTCTCCAAGAAGTCATACAAACCGCCTTGTCCGTGGAACCACTCCCCCCATAGATCAAATTCGTCTAGACACAGTCCACGAATATAACTGATGCTAGCTCGAGCAAAAGCAACGAGGTCTTTGGATGAACTAGGCGTCTGTGTGATTTCGCCGAGCTTTTTGCGAGCGAGCGGAATGATCAGCTTTCCACGAGTAGCCGAGTAATTGCTGTGCAGCTCGTTCATCAGACTTTGATATTCAGCTTCATTATTTTGATCCAGTTCAAGTGGTGGCACAGCTCTCTTTTGGATCTCGACTCCAATCTGCTTCATGTCAGGTGCTCCAACCCTAAATTTGGCGTACAGGAGGGCTGACAAAGCTGTGTCATTCAATTGCTGATCTGACATCTTCTTGGAGACATTCTGGTAAATATCCTTAAGTGAAGAAACAAAGTTGCCGCGGATAAGCGTCAAGGCACGCGTTAGCAGTAGTCGGTATCTCGAGCGATAGACCTCTGCCTCTTTTTGTTCCGGCTGCATAGAGGTCAGTCCTAGGCGCATTGATATACGCGATTTTCTTACTCACATGTGTTTCCATATAATCCAAGCACACGTCCAGATGCCTCAACATATCTGAGAATTCCTTATCGCGAACCGTATTGCCCGCGCCGGGGGCATTCAGCCGTCGCGATGCGGGATCTAAGAAGTCGTAATAGTGGAGATTGTTCTGGATGCCATTCGCAAGTTTTGTATCTCGTTTCTGGGCAGACAAAAGCCCTTGGCATTGTTTCTCGAAGTTCGATGTTTGGGTCTCGACCGATCTGAATGACTCGGACAAGCTGGATAGGTCATCCAGAAGGGCCAGGGTATTGGTTAAGATTTCGTCAATGTGCTCCTTAGATTGTTCAAGTTCATCCAAGCAATTCCTGCAGAAAAGTAAATCAGTACGCCTCTGATGACCGTTCAATGTCGACCATACTGGTACTCGTCATAGCTCTCCTCAATCAAGTCACCCTTGATACTATCGAGCCACTGCGAAAAGTCAAGCTCGTTGCTCCATCCTGGTGTTTTCCACTCAAAATCGCTGGGCGGCTTTTCGTCGATTGCTTGTATGCTTGATTCGGTCTCTTCGGTGGTGGGTTTGCGCGGCGGGCCAGAGGGAGCGGTTTGGCGGCGGGCACGGAGCTGCTTAGTGGAAGGCATGGTGCGTTTAAGGCCCAGGGAGTGTTATAGGGGTCAGTCCACAGCTCATATCTCTCTGCTAACTTTATCCAGAGTGAAATTGAGGCCAAATTTGACGTTGAAGTCCAACTGCGATGTGGTCAACTCCGAGAGGGATTCTGCCAAGAGCTCCCGCCTGGATTGCCTCACAGGCGCGGCATTGAGAGCTTCCCCGGATCTAACTTCACCTTTGCAGTTTGGATATGCTCTAGCTGGTCATCCAGCCATCATCTAAAATGTTGAATTCACAAATGCGACGGCCCGTGACGCACTCTGTCCTCGCTTTTCGTCCACTCAGATACTCGACGACTCCGTCACGAAATGCGCCATGGTCCCGATTTGCTAGCAGTCGATCGCAAAAGCAAGGCCCATCATCGCACTGGATCCGCAATTCTCTTGGATTTGCTGTCATAGGAACTGTAGCCTTTTTTGGATACTCATACGTGGCTGATGGTGAAAAGGAGGCTTGGATGAGTCGCCCAGAAGTTACGAAGAAAGAGCCCGTTGACGTCAACGATCTTCAAGCTCAGTTCATTCAAGAAAAAAGAAGCTTGAAAAGTCCCGCTGTCTACACATGGGGGTCAAACGTTTATCGTGTGGTGGATCCAGGATCCAAAGACATCGATGTCAAGACTCCTCGGCGCTTCAAATACTTTGATAGTCAGGTGCTTAGAGATCTCAAGATCGAAGAAAAGGCTGGTGCAGCAATCACTGAAAATGGAGATCTGGTTCAATGGGGCCACGCTTTTTCGGAATCGGACTTCAAACCCACGGCGACTCTGACCGGCAAGAATCTCATCTCCCTCGCTCTGTCCGAAAGTCGAATCATCGCGCTTTCCTCGGATGGGACTGTATACTCACTGCCCATATCCAAGGACGAACAAAGCACCGGCCCAAAGACAACGGAAAGCTCTTGGGTGCCGTTCTGGCCCAATCGATCTGATCTAAGCTACCGAGTACTGAACCCATCTTTGAAGCTTGGTGAAAAGGTCACTACAATCAGTGGAGGGCAGGAACACGTGCTACTTCTCACAAGCTCTGGTAGAGTCTTCTCTGCGGCGTCATCCACTGAAAATTACCCTTCGCTTGGTCAACTCGGCGTAGAGGGACTTACCTGGTCAACCAGACCCAAGGGGCCAGCAGATGCCTGCCACGAAGTTACAGCTCTCGAAGGCTCAAAGATTGTTCAGATTGCCTGTGGCGACTACCACTCGCTGGCGCTAACCAAAGATGGCCGTATGTTTGGCTTTGGCGACAACTCATTTGGCCAATTGGGTGTGGATTTTGAACCGGAGAGGCCTTTCAAGGACGCTCCTTTCCACATTAAGGTTCAAAAGCTCTATAGAAGAAACCTCTATCTGCCCAAGGTTACCAGCATTGCTGCTGGTGGTGCAAACACCTTCTTCTCTGTCGATGTCAAGCGCATTTTGGGCTACGAAGAAGAGGCTGCCCATGTTCATGATCTTGGAAATGTAACTGCAGACACATGGGCCTGTGGTAGGGGAATTTGGGGTACTCTCGGCAATGGCAGATGGGTTCATCTGCAGGATTCGCCCACCAAGGTAAAGGCTTTGAGTGGTGTGAGGGAGTATGACGAGAAGACAAAACAAATGACCCCTATCCGCATTCGAGCCATGTCTGTCGGTACAACACATGTCTCTGCTATCTTGGACAACAAGACCAATGTAAGCAAGACTACCAGGGACTCTTTAGATCAATCTAAAGATTGGGGCTATGATGTACTCTGGTGGGGAGGCAATGAGCATTTCCAGCTAGGGACAGGAAAGAGAAGCAACCAGTCCAAGCCTACCTACATTAATGCACCCCCCGAAAACAAGAAAACCCAGGCTGAGGCACGATTACAGATCATGCCTCGTCACAAGGGCAAGGTTGGGAAGCGTAATGTGAGCATGGAACAGCGTGTTGAATGTGGGCGCCATGTCTCTGCCATTTATTCTGCAGTGTAAAGGATAAAAATGAACCGTGTATATTAGTGATGCCATATGAAATGCGATTGCAATTAAATCTGTTCAATGATCGGCCTTTTGTTATGGTCTTGTAAAATGGCCCGCAGTTGCAAACAGACCAAACTCTTATCACCGCGGAGACGCTTAGACCACCGCTTATCCAAAAAATTTCCAGCGCTTCAAGTCCATCTTCCCTCACGACACACCACCATAATGCCTCGTGAACAACAAAAAAGAGGCCGCAGGGCCGAAAAGAAAGCCCAAAAAGAGGACTCCAAGAGAAAGTTGGAGGAAACACCGGAAGATCCCGTCGCAAAGCGACTGAAGCCCTCTGCCGACGACGCCGACGAGACCAACGAGAACAATGACGACGTCCAACTTCCCGAAAATGAGGACTACATTCCACTTGACCAGGGCGAAGATCAGGAAGGTGAGCGACCTAATGCGGATGGAGACATGGTTTTCTACGGTCTTCTCGACGAGGAGGAGTCTGAATACTTCCAGCGCGCCAACGAAATGCTGGAGCTGAACCAGTTCCAGGACGCTGAAGAGCGTAGCTTGTTTGTCGACAGTGTATACTCGGAAGCCAGTGGCAAGGAGTTGAAGATTGCCTGTAGTCAGGGCTGTTCGAGACTCATGGAGAAATTGATCTCTATGTCAGACGCTCGACAACTGCGTCGGATATTCAGTAAATTCATCGGCCAATTCCTCCACCTAGTGCAGCATCGCTTCGCCAGTCATTGTTGTGAGACGCTTTTCATTCACGCTGCACCTGCTGTGATGCAAAAGACGAAGTCTCAACCTAAACAATCGGACGAGGAAGGAGAGGAAGAGCCGGAGCTGTCGCTTGCAGAAATGTTCATGGCTGTTATTGAGGAATTGAAGGAAAATTGGGGATATCTGTTGACGGAGCGATTTGCATCTCACACAATCCGAGTTCTATTGCTGGTTCTTGCAGGCGAACCAGTGGATGTTACTTCAAATGAGTCGTTTGTTGCGAGTCGCAAGAAGGAAAGAATTGAAATCCCGACTGTTCAGGGTGAGGATAAGGCGAGCAAATCGAAAACCGAGAAACACGCTGTTCCAGAGGCGTTTGAGCCGGCACTCAAGAAGATCATGACCGACATGGTCTCCGGTCTCGACGATGTTTATCTCCGAGCCCTGGCTACGCATCCAGTTGGAAATCCTGTGCTTCAAGTACTGTTGTTCCTGGAGCTTTCGCACTTTGGAAAATCTAGCGCCAAAGATCCCAAGTCGACCATTCGCAGACTGGTTCCCGATGAGTCGTTCGAGGAAGAATCCGAAAGCGCGGTTTTCATTCGTGGTCTCCTCTACGATCCAGTGGGTTCTCGCCTACTAGAGACGATGGTGCGATACCTTCCTGGTAAATCATTCAAAAATCTTTACAGGAACAACCTGGGTGACCGGATTGGTTCTCTCTCTCGCAATAGCACTGCTGGATATGTAGTTCTTCGGATGCTGGAAAGACTCGGCAAGGATGACTTGAAGATTGCCATGACCAACATAATCCCTGAGATTCCAGGCCTGGTTGAACGGTCGAGACTCGTTGTCCCTAAGATGTTGATCGAGCGGTGTGTGGTCCGTGGCGTCGACACAAAGCCTCTTGCCGAAGCACTCGAGGCTGCTTATAGCCAGGATCCTGTTATCAGACTGCAGCAGATGCTCAAATTCAACCCCTCCGAGAACACCGCCCCACAACCTGAAAACCACGCTATGGACGAGGACAACAACGGAAAGGACCGCAAGCCACGGGGCCCACCGCCGGTATCTGCAGCCGAGAAAGCAGAGAAACTACATGGCTCTCTGCTGGTACAGGCCATGTTGACCGTTCCTGGCCCGCTGAGTCAGCTTGTCTATACGAGTCTTCTCGCCCAATCCTCCGATACCATCGTACAACTTGCCCAAGAACCCACCTCTTCCCGCGTTCTACAACAGGCCCTGACTTCCACAACCTCCACGCCTCAAATTCGGCGACAGCTCACCACCCGTTTCCAGGGTCACCTCACACCTCTTGCCTTGAGCAGCAGTGGGTCACACGTAGTGGATGCGCTCTGGACCGCAACCAAGGATATCTTCTTTGTCAAGGAACGTATGGCACGAGAACTCGAGCAGCATGAACAAGAGCTCCGTGATTCCTTTGTGGGTCGCGCAGTCTGGCGAAACTGGTCAATGGATCTCTTCAAGCGCCGCCGACGCGATTGGACTTACAAGGCCAAGGGCTTTGAGGAGCGAACCGAGAGCAATGAAGGCGCTGAACGCCCCAAGTCTAAGCTTGAACAGGCTCGGGCTCGATATGCAGCAGCTAAGGAAGCAGCCGATGCTGGTGCCACTGGTGCTAATCAGACTGCGGTGGCTAGCAGATGAATAGGTACATTGGTGATAAAGTTAAATTTTGGACGATTTGCACATGTACTCATACAAAAAGGCGTTGATGCATTCAATTTTTTTTTTTTCTTGCATTATATCTATTTTCTGTAGCTATATTATAAAACGATCTAAAATTTCAAAACATGTTAGAAACTTGGAGAAAATTGTCCAGTTGTACCTAAGTTATATTTAGTTCACTGGCAACGTTCACATGAGGCTACCGGGTTCCTGCAGATCCCGAATCTTAACATCCCTGTCTGCATATGATGTATGCGGACTACCTAGATTATGAGGATACTAATTTTACGAGAATCCATTCCACAAACAAAGAGTATACAACATAGCTGAGTATAGACCATCGCATGCCGGCTGAAGATGCCAATGATGTCAGGCTTTGCGGGAGTGTCGCTCCCGAGGTCGCCGGGAGAACTTTTTTTTCCTCTTTCAATTGCGCTATCTGCCCTCTTTTCAAGGTTATATCTTCTGCATAGGCTCGGTGCTGTTCCTCCTTGCATTTTTACATACTAGAACGTTATAACCTGTTCAAATGTCAGGCATTGTGCACCCCAACCGCGCTGATGAAGTGCAAAGCGTGAGTCAACTCCATACCGCAATGATCTGCACCCCCGCTGATTTCTTTATTCAATGCTCTGATACTGATGTGATCACTCTGCTCAGCTTCTGAAAGCAGTAGAAGACCTTCTTATTCCATTTATCAGATCCGCAGACGAGAATCTCTGCGGGGGTTCGACACAGAAGAATGGCACTAATGGCACCCATGGACACACTGAACTGACTGTGACCTCGTTGGTAAATTATAAGAAGCCCGAAGAGCTGCGGGATATTCTTAAGCTCGAGATCCCAGAGAAAGGCACGAAGCAGGAAGGTCTCATTGAGGTTTTGCAAAAGGTCCTGAAATACTCGGTCAACACCTGGCACCAGGGCTTTTTGGACAAGCTGTATGCGTCAACCAATGCGCCCGGCGTGGCAGCAGAGCTCATCCTCGCTACCTTGAACACCAACGTACACGTCTACCAAGTATCACCTGCGCTGACAGTCATCGAGAAATATACCGGCCAGCGGTTGGCGAACCTCTTCGGCCTGAACGGCCCACAGGCAGGAGGTATTTCCGTACAAGGCGGATCCGCATCGAACACCACCTCCATTGTCATTGCGCGCAACAACCTCTACCCGAGCACGAAAACAGACGGAAACGGCGAGTACAAGTTTGTGCTTTTCACGAGCGCACATGGCCACTACAGCGTGGAAAAGGCAGCGCAGATGCTCGGGTTCGGCAGCAGTGCTGTCTGGCCCGTCCCCATTGACAAGGTCGGCCGCATGATCCCAGCCGAGCTTGAGAAGCTGGTCCAGAAGGCGCAGAGCGAAGGCCGGACACCGTTCTATGTCAATGCCACCGCAGGCACAACCGTCCTGGGCTCTTTTGACCCCTTCAACGAAATCGCAGCCATTTGCCAAAAATACAACATGTGGTTCCACATCGACGGGTCCTGGGGCGGCTCATTTGTCTTCTCCCAGCGTCAGAAGCATAAGTTAGCCGGCGCAGAGAAAGCAAACAGCATTGCCATTAACCCCCACAAAATGCTCGGCGTTCCAGTCACCTGCTCGTACCTGCTGGCCTCGGATATGCGTCAGTTCCACATGGCCAACACCCTTCCCGCGGGATATCTATTTCACAACGAAGAAGACGAGCCTGTTAGCAACGGCGACGAGTTGGAAGTCGAGTCCCCGGAGGTGTGGGACCTGGCAGACCTCACTCTCCAATGTGGTCGACGTGCGGATTCCCTCAAGCTGTTTTTGGGTTGGACATACTACGGCAACGAGGGCTACCGACAGCAGATCGACTCAGCTTGTGACATCGCTGCGCACTTGGCTAACACCATCGAGCAACATCCCGATTTCGTTCTTATTAGCGAAAACCCCCCGCCTTGTCTGCAGGTGTGCTTTTATTACGCTCCAGGCAAGGAGTTCGTGTACCCGCGCGGCATTGTTTCAAACGAGGCACAGCGCGCGAAGAATAACAGCAAGGTCACTGAGCAAGTGACGCATGCGATCGTGCACAAGGGCTTTATGGTAGACTTTGCGCCTCCCAGTGGGGACGACGATGCGGCTGGGAACGGGAAGTTCTTCCGGTGCGTGGTGAATGTCCAGACGACAAGGGAGACCGTTGATTCGCTTGTCCGCACCATCGAAGAGGTGGGTCCCGGTATTGTTGAGTCTTTGAAGGCGAGCAACTCAGCTGTTAAGCGGCTTGGTGAGCGTGGACACGGCCCTGTTGTCCATCGTGTTTGAGCAGGTGCATGTTTCGTTTCGTTTTTTTTCTAAAAAAAATTTTCCTTGCATATAGAGAGTAGAACTTATGGACATGAGAGATGGGACACGACATAGAAGAGATCTGGTGCAATAAGTGAGGCTGTGTATCAATGTGACATCCTACGAACAAGGAGCCAATGTATCGGAGCTCAAATGGGGAGGTTGTAGAGCAGTTGGCATCGGTTCGAGCTATACTTACCCGAACTGGATTCATAAATTAGTTGAGTAGAGGGAATAGCTTGTGCGTAGTGTGATATCAAAGCCATCAACCGCCAATATCGACCCTACGTTCCAACACGGAGCGAGCCTCAGCTTCCGATAGAGAGTCGATCTCCAATTCAGCAAGCACGCCCCGTGCACTCTCGTTATCCCTAAATAGCCTCTTCTCTACATCCCACAATCTTAAAGGCATGTCTTCCTTTGCAGAGACATCCCCTTCGTCCTCAGCCGTACTCAAGCAAAGTATACGCAGTCCCTCGCTAAGCTTTTTGATGATCCGCAACGAGATGCCCGCCTGGCCAGACGCGCCGAGTGCAGAATCCACAACGTGACACAGATGGTCGACATCGCTAGCAAGCTGGGCCGCTCCAGTCTCAGAGAATGTGTGTTTGGTTAGGACGCTGTCCCAGATGTAGCTCTGGACAGACAGCAGGAGCTGGCGCGAGACTCGTCGTAGAGGCGCAGTTCCCAGTGCGCGAGAGAGGAAAGAGAGCTGCGTGGACAAAGCACGCATTGCATGCGCGAGATCGGAAGTGGGCGAGAGAGGAGATCCCGCCGCTGTGGCAGAGGGGATTGACAGCGTTGCCCACGTGGAGACGCGAGAGTAGGGCTTCAGGGCGGCGAGGATATTGGAGGACAATGTGGATGTGATGATGGTTTCGGAGCGAAGTCGAAGACGACGGTAGGCAGATGCCGTCTCATCAAAGAGAGCGCCATCGGAAGAGGCCGCGGTGTGGCTGCCGTTGTTGTCGGCAACTGCGGGTGAGGTACGCGACGCTACCTCTGTGACAGACATAGTACCTACTACGTTGCGACCGCTGTCTCGATTTTGTCGAACCCGATCTTGAAGTTCGGACCAGAGCTCAACGAAGAACACATCGTTGCTCCAATCCTCCATCTTCTTCTCGAGGTATTCGGCACTTCCGAACACCCTGCACAGCCGCTCCAGCCCGGCCACACCCTCGACGCTGGCTTGCCCGTCGGCTCCCTGTACAGTGCGCCCAAGTGTCGAAGTCATCGCGAGGTACGCCTCTAGTGCAGAACAGAGGCGTTCGTGGAATTGGTCAAAAACGGTGATTTGAATGTCAATGAGAAACCGCAGCTTTTGGCTAAAAGACGGCAATGGCTGATAGCGCTCGGTTATAGTTTCGAGAAGGTCATTCACGCGGATTGCAGCCTTTGTTGGTTTCGTTGCAGTGAGCTCCATGCCATCATAATCGATTTCTCCGCTATCCGCGGTGTCGATGATATCTTTGTAACGCGCCAGTGCAAAATCCTTCTCAACCTGAAGCCATCGATCATACCACCCCTGTTTGGTCAACACTTCCCAGGTCACGCCCTTCCAATTTTCATCCGCATACGGATCTGGCATATAGTTCCACGTTTCTCGGATCTCGTTATCAAAGTTCATCAGTTCATGAATGGAGTGGCTGAGCAATTGAGGGTAGTTTGAGATCTGAGGGAGGAACAAGCTGATCTTCTGTCTCAGCATAGGAAGCAATGCAGTGATGTAACTATGTGATGCATTGTAAAAATGCCATTCCAGACTTGGACCGACTGCTTCGGCTCTTTCATCAAAGATGGGCTGCAGATAAGAAACAAAAAACCCGCCGTATTGATTGACAAGGTCCATAATGTGCGAGAGGAAATATTCCGGCTAGAAACCAAGTTAAAATTCTGTTTCTGCGTTGACCTAGGTTCACTTTACCTTGTCCAGTCGGTTTGTTGGTTTGTCTCCACTAAAGTGATATTTGAATCGGAGATCGAGATGATGCACCATAACCTCTAATGGGAACAGGACTGGAGGCTCGAAGCTCAAACCGGAAGCGAGTGCGTCGCGGCTTGGAAGTTCGCTTAAAGGAGACTTGTTAGAACATGCATCCAGACACGAAGGGGCTGATCATACGGTAATTGCAGGTCGATCAACAATTCAACATCTTGCCTCCACCGGGCCAGGAGCTGGTCGGTAACATTCAGTTGTCTTGTCGGCCAGTTCAATTCTTCCAGTGTCTTCTGCAGCCGGTCACTAAAGTATGTCTTCATCTGTTGTCTCAGTGCAGAGGCTAGTTTATCTGTATAGTCGACGAGATGGGGAGCCGCCCCTTCGGCAGCAGGCTGAGCGTTTTTCAGTTGTCCGACGATGGTTCGTAGTCGGGCATACGGCTTCAAAGCTGCGCGTGGTTCGGAGGCAATGCCTGCCAAAGCTTGCTTGCTGTTTTGCTTTCTCAGTATCCAGCCCCTCACTACAGGTGAATGTGGCATTACCTCAATTCCTCGGCTTCCTTGAGCAACTCCACATATCCCTTGGATATTTCAAGCCTGTGGAGCTTCTCCATGCTCTTTTCCAAATCCCGTACCGCCTCATCGCTGGTTTCGGATTGTGTGATGGCCATTAATCGTCGGTCGATGTCCACTTGCTCCGCGGTGAACGCCTCGGCTTGCTTTCGAGTAGCTTCGGCATGCTCGTTAGACGCTTTTGTCGCATTTGAGAGTGCTTCGCTGGCTTCTGCTAGCTGTTTGGACACGGGTTTGTATCAGTAGTTTTTAGAGAGAAGGTCGGGGTTATGAGGGGCGGTACCTGCTTCCGCTGAAGTTCCTGTTGCGCGCGTAGACTAGATAGTAATGAATCTAAGCTCTCCAGATCGGCAGAAACCTGAATCTTGTCATTTAAATAATCCTCGACCCGAGTCCGCTCATGCGAAGATAATTCCGTGAGGGAAGCCATTGTTGGAGGAAACCTGACTGGGGAAGCGCAAGGTGTCGCGGATGTTGATCTCCGCCTACGGCAGGTTTTAGAGTCCGTCGCGGGTTCTTGCCGGCAAATGAGCACTGACTGCTTTGATTCAACCTCAGCCAAGTCATGTGTCTTGTGCCTACAAAACAATGACATCAAAGATGTCTTTTCGAATGTCTGAGGACTGAATTAACTCCATATCCTAGAAAATCTCCCTCTTTGGAAGCACGTATTTCAACACTCTTTTAAACATTTTCATTTTTAAAAGTCTTTTGACACTCTTTTTTAGCGCTTCTAACCTTTTTTTTTCGCCCTGTCCTAATCGTATAGATCAAAGTAAATCAAATAGGAGCACTGCGGCAAATAGAGCGGTGACTGAATTATGGGGCTCGATGGACTTTAAAACCTACTGTTCTCCGCCTTTTGGACTGACGTCTTGTGCAGTGGCAACCATGAGCTTTCAAACTATCAATACCTTGAATAATGTCCAGTCCAGCCAAGAAGCGAAAAAGAAATGGAGATTCGTCACCACCGAAGCGCGGTATTAAGTCTTTCTTCAAAGAACAGAACACTGAACAAATCAATTTAAAAGGTCCCGATGTCACTGAGCAAACTCTCTCCGATGAAGCTCTTGCGCGCAAGCTACAGGCTGAGTGGAATAAGCAGGAAAATGCACACACTCCTACCGAAGATTCACAAGCTGAGCTGCAAATCAATTCAGTTCCATCGATGTCAGACCCGCCTGTTTTACCGATGGTTGCGCCGGTAATGCCAAAGAAGAGCACTCTTTCACTACAGTCATCAGCTGGGACGGAGGATACAGTATCCCTTGCGATTCCGCTGGATCAAAGCCCCCAAACCTTCGACGCGAGTCAATATGCAGCAGAACTGCGGTCGCATTGGGAAATCGAAGGTGGGGATGCTTCTTACGCTTTATTAACGAGAGCCTTTGTCCTGGCGAATGCGACAACCAGTCGAATAAAGATTGTGGATACGCTGGTCAACTTTCTTCGGGTTTTGATTGAAGGGGACCCATCAAGTGTCCTACCTGCTGTGTGGCTAGCAACCAATTCCATATCACCTCCCTACGATGAACTAGAGCTAGGCCTGGGAGGCTCCTCCATCTCGAAAGCACTAAAAAGGATATACGGGCTCAATAGCCAAGGGATCAAGACCCTGTATAATAAGCACGGCGATGCAGGAGATGTTGCATTCGAAGCCAAAAAACGACAATCATTTACTCTGATGAAGCCGAAGCCGTTAAGGATCAAAGGAGTTTACCAGTCACTGAAGAAAATCGCCACCAGCAAAGGACCTGGTAGTCAAGAAACCAAGCAGAGGATCGTCGAGAAGCTTCTACAGGATGCGCGCGGTGCCGAGGAAAGCCGATACATTGTCCGGACATTAGTCCAGAATCTGCGAATTGGCGCCGTCAAGACGACGATGCTGATAGCTCTCGCACGAGCTGTCTTATACTCCAAGCCAATCGGCGCTGATTTCGAGGTTCGTCCGCATCAACTTGCACACTTGAAAAAGGACGAGCTTGCGGAAGTCTACATCAATGCAGAAGAAACCGTTAAAGCGTCATACGCTAGACATCCTAGTTACAATGATTTGGTGCCCTGCTTATTAGAGATCGGGCCCACGGACGAGCTTTTGGTCAGATGCGGCCTAACCATGCACATCCCACTGAGACCGATGCTGGGCAGCATCACACGCGATCTGTCGGAGATGTTGACGAAGCTCCAAGGTCGGGACTTCAGCTGCGAGTACAAGTATGACGGGCAACGTGCGCAGGTACATTGTGACGAGGAAGGGAAAGTTTCCATCTTCTCACGCCATCTAGAGCTCATGACGGAGAAGTACCCAGATCTTGTCTCCCTGGTCCCGCAAATCCGGGGAGAAGGCGTGTCGAGCTTTATCCTGGAGGGAGAAGTAGTTGCCGTGGACCGTGAGACTGGCAATCTTAAGCCATTCCAGGTTTTGACCAATCGCGCAAAGAAGAACGTTGAAATCGGAGACATCAAAGTCAATGTCTGTCTCTTCGCATTCGACCTCATGTATCTCAACGGCGAGCCTTTGCTAGACCGTCCCTTTCGAGAACGCCGCGAACTACTTCGCAGTCTTTTTACAGAGATTCCAAAGCACTTCGGCTGGGTGAAGAGCATGGATGCAACATCAGCGGATTCCGAGCCTGTTCTTGAGTTTTTCAAATCTGCCATCGATGTTAAGTGTGAGGGCATCATGGTGAAACTCCTCGACAACGAGCGCGGCACAAACCCTCAAGCCAACAACCTTATCTTTCAAGAAATAGCCCCCACAACCACCGACCAAGCAAACCAAGCAGCATCCGACCCCAAAATCAACCCCAAACCCAAAGAAAAATCTACCCGGCGCAAACCCCTTCTCTCAACCTACGAACCCGACAAACGCCTTGAATCCTGGCTCAAAGTAAAAAAGGACTACAGCACATCCTCCGAAACTCTCGACCTAATCCCGATAGCCGGGTGGCACGGCCATGGGCGTAAAGCGAAATGGTGGTCCCCGATCCTACTCGCAGTCCGCAACCCGGAAACAGGATCCCTAGAAGCTGTAACAAAATGCATTTCCGGGTTCACAGACAAATTCTACCAAAGCAACAAAGAAAAGTACGCGCACGGCAGCACGAACGTCATCTCGCGCCCTAGTTACGTCGAGTACTACGGCGAACCAGACGTGTGGTTTGAACCATGTGAGGTGTGGGAAATGGCTTTTGCAGATATCACGCTCAGTCCTACGTATCCGGCTGCTATTGGACTAGTTAGCGATGAGCGCGGGTTGAGTCTGCGCTTTCCGCGCTTTGTCAAGGTTCGCGAGGACAAGTCTATTGATGAGGCTACCTCGTCGGATTATCTGGCGTTGCTGTGGCGGAAGCAGATGGAGCGGACTGGGGAGGTTGGGGAGGTTGGGGAGGCTGGCCAGGAGGAGGGGATAGAGGAGGAAATGGAGTAGATGTGTTAATGTCGAATACAAGTACGGAGTACATGGTTGAATAAAGGGTGATGTCACTAGGAAAGTTATACGAATTGGACAACTCGGGTTTGAAATCTTGGAGGATCGGACGAGAATAAAGTAAATACGAACAGATTTCTAATTGAAACTCACACATGGTGCAGAGGTCAAGCAATTCAATTTCTGTGCTATCACTTAACTTGCCTAGCCTCTTTGATTCAATTCTCGAAGCCAGTATCCCCGATCATTCTCTAGGCTGAAACGGGTGTGAGTTGCCATTCAGAATGGTACTTGCAACCTTGCGGGAGATCCAACTTGATTTTTTTTAATTCCAAATGAAACCCCCCCAAAGCTGTACCGAGAGCCTTTGAACGCACCACCCCCAGCTTAGGGAACGGGCAAGACCCCTGCATTCTGGTAGGACTCGAAGGTCTTTATCCATGTGGTTTGAGTGTCGTCGAAGCGAATCCAGCCGAACTTTCTTGCCTTTCCCACCGAGGCAATGAGTGGTGACTCAATCTCAGTAGGTGTGATGTACCAGTTCATCAGGGCGAATGAGTCCAACTGGAAAGAGTTGACATCACCGCCATGCTTGGCCACAATTCTCTCCCAAACGGGACGCTTGTCCTTGGCCCACTCAAGCATGTCCACAGGCTTGGTGGTTTCCGTGGGCTCATCCGAGCCTAGCGGGGTCTTGAAGTAGTCAGCCAGGAAATGCCAAAGGAACTTCCAGATGATCACATCGCCGTTCGTGTGATTGAATGCCTCATCCTTGCAGCCATCCTGGGTAGCAGCCCACACGGTCAAGTCGGCAATACTAGGGGCATAGGACTGAGTCTCGACCCGAAGGTAGGTGCTCAAGCTTCCCGGCCATTTAGGAGGCACGCCGAGCTCACGGCAGATAAGGAAGTACTGAGCAACCGGCAGAGCCTCGTTGATACCAATGTCTGTTATTCCTTGCGTCAGTCACGAACTGATAACCGAATCAATTCTCGGGGTGTCCTACATTGAGAGGCATATCCAATGATTCCCATGGGACGAATGATGTTGTAGCTCCAGGTTTGGCGACGCTTCTGGATCGCAAACATGTCATCTTCTTGCTCATAATAGAAGATAGATTCGGGTCCGTCATATCGAGGTATTTCTTCTTTGAGTGCAGAGTTCATTTCTCGGAATTGAAATCCGTAGTGCTAAGTAAAAATGAGCGCTTGCAATCTTTTGATGCCTGGAGCAAAGAAAGATTCCGGGAACTCGAAGATCACAACGTACCTTTCCGCCTGTCTGTAGTACAACCCGCTCCAATTTTGGACAAGCTTGATCCACGGCTTCCAAGAAGTTTCGGAATAAGGGGCCATTCTTTTTGTAGAGAACGGAGAAATCGTTGTTGTGGACGTACGATGTGAAGAATGCATGCGTGACACCTTCACAGAGCTCTTTGATCTGTTCTACAAGGCTCTCTGAAGAGTTCAAGAAGTCCAGGGCAATGAATTCAACCCTGGGATCGGTGAATTGAGCGTTGAGGGGTCTGCGTGAGGAGATGATGATCTTTGACCTTGTTCAAGAATTCTAGTTAGACTCGGACAAGAGAGCCATCTAAGGGGTTGCGTATCAGGGAATTCAGGATCTTTTACCATTCCGTCGCAGGACGCCCGATAAGGTGTTCGACAATGGCATGGCCAGTGATTCCATTGGCACCGGCAACGAAAGCAACGCCATTGCTGGGCGTAGTGACTGGAGGCAGGTGGCTCATGATGGCAAACAGACAAGAGGGATGGTGATGCTAGTTCTGAGGACTAATGCGGGAGAGAAAACCTGAGCTGGGGAATTGACCTATTTTATAGCCCTCTTACCATCTCCAGTCGGCCCGATTACCCGGTCGAAAGAAGACTCTGACCGGCGCGAGTCTCGATCGAGGTCTTACCCCTCAGCAGACATGATAAGACATTTTCGACTGAATAAATTAGGTAGCTGTACTCTGAAAGAAAATTCAAAACAAAATGGGGTATAGACTGCATCTGTAGACGTGGTGTGGGCTTGAAGTAGATAGGTCAACGGGTCTTTCCTAAGGTTAACACATGTTTCGTCAGGCTACGGCCCGCATATCCCCACACCATCCGACCAATTACTGACCAGTTCCGTCCTTGGCATTGCAAAGCCCTTTTTGCGTTATGAGTTACAATTCCCACTTTTGCTTGGAAGTTTGAAAAAGATCAGGAGCGTCGGTGAATCTCATTCGGAAGACGGTGAATCTAATTTTAGAAGAAGGCCGGTGATGTTCAACAAATGCGCTGTTAAGACTGTGGGCACGGGAGCGAGGTACAATGGGGACATCAAATCGCAGTGAATCTGGACCGACACAAGAAGTAGAATAGGAGAGACTAAGCAAATGGAAAACGACACACGACTATGCTGCCATACCTTTCAGATACGCTCATTTCAAGGTCGAATACAGTATGTTTGCACTGTGGTGTGAAGCTGAAAATGAGCACAGATGGAAAGATGGAACGTCGAGAAACCATCCATTCGAAGTACAAAAAAGCAAAGATTTTAGTCGCCTCAAGTTTGCGATTGTGTTTGCTCAAGTAAACCTATAGAGATGTGAGCAACGGAACAACAGGGATCTCTATTGATAGTCCCTACTCCGGGTCTTGTGCCACGGATCCCCTAGAAGATGTTGGTTGGTGATGCGAGATGGCAATATAGCCATAGAGCATGCCGTCAGCATAGCCCAACAGCGTCACAGCTAAGATCCAAACAAACTATCTGGATTGGCCAGGCTAGATTGGTTTAGCATGCAAGCTACGCCAAAGACACGGGCCAAGCTATCGTACAATGTGGCTCCGCCAAGAACACGCTAATCTTTGCTCGGTGTATTGCATACGCCAACTCTCTCAATTTGTAAGTATTGGTAAGTTGTTGCGTAGGAAAGATACGGTATTCAGATGAAAAAAAAACAACCAAATTTCTGGTGCAGAAAGATCTACAGGATCTATATGGACCAAATTTTGACTAGGGAGGGCACTAGACTCCGGACTCCTGATTGCGACGTGAGGAAGTTGCCAAGGGATTCTGTAGAGGCATGCATAGTTTCATTTATGCAATGTTTAATCTTCTTTGTGAATTGTGTCATCTCAGTTGGGGGGGTCACCAAGAACTATGCAGTAGTGGACGGACAGATGAGCATCACTGTACCATTCATTAAAGTTCTTGGGAGCATCCACTCGCCGGTGTCTATTAAAACACATAGACACTTTAACTACAAACTTGTAGGTTCTGGCCACAGCCCAACATTGCCGAGGAAGTCTGGTGCCTGACAATTCAACAGTAGTGGGAACACTTACGTTGACTTCTGGGCCCTGTGGACCAAGGTAGAAGATGTTGGAGAATCCAGGGATAGCCATCCCTAGACAGGCAATAATACAGGGTTTCCAGAGATTAGTCAAATGCACGCCATTCTTGTCGGTGATGTTTAATCCGGATATAGAGGCACTAAAAGCCCTTAATCCAGTCGTGCAGATAATGACGTCAAATTCATGTTTGGTTGAGACACCATTGATATCTTCTCTGTGATCTTTACAAGGCCTTCTTTCCTGATGTCTACCACGCCCAAATTGAGTCTCTTTTCTTCGCTCGGGTCAGCTTCGCCTAGGACGATCATAGTTTGGTAGAAGGGCTAAGGAACCATCACTCGTGCGCTAGGGTAGCGATTGGAGTACCAAGACCACCCCCCCCCCCCCCGAGACCGTTGCAACGCTCAGTATCTCGCATATTGAATCCAATTTCCACCAACCTGGATCTATCGTTAGAGATGCCGTTATAGACTGAAAGAAGGGAAAGGCTAGAACAAAGAGTTAACAAGCGAAATCCTGCGAACCTAGCACCCACCACAATCGCGTCAAAGTCAGGAGATAGAATTAGACTACTAGGAGGAACAATGCAATGTAGAGGAAGTTGAAGTTTAAAAAAAAGGGGGGGGGTGGTTGAATGTTGAACACGCCCGGCCTCGTAGTGTGAAAGAAAAAGACCTATGTGGGATGCAAGGCCCTTAAGTAGCACCTACCTTACGACACAAGTAGCGTAGCCAGAGCATGATCGCTATATAGGTTAGTGCCAATTCATGTAAGCTGAATTTGAAAAACATTAGATAGCATCACCCTCTTCGAGCTTTTGTCTGGCGACTTTGTAAAGCTCCTTTGCCCGATATTATCACCCGTGGCTCAACCATAGAATAACAGCGACATGGTAATAGCAGTCAGTAACCCTGTATCTATGGTTCGAGGGGGTGATAATATCGGGCCAAAAACGCCTAAAAAGTGGGCGTTGATGCATTTACAGATTACATAAGATAGTTCCCAACAATCAGCGATACGAGTTCGTTAAAAGAAATATGCTACATCCATATATGTGTGCTTGTGAATTCAAAGCACTTTTATTGAGACCCGAACTGGATTCGGAGCTCCTTGACTTGTGAGGGCAACTGTTCTTCCGAATGCTATGATTTCGCATCAGGAGACCTCGTGTTGAGATGGCTCCATGTAGATCTTTAGGATTTTTGCTACTCTATACTTTCTATTTGTTCTTATGCCCTTTGTCACTTTTGTACATAGAAAAGTTCTCTGCACCGTTTGTGTTTTTCACTGCCTTCGTTAACGTCGAAAAAAGACCATCTAAGGAGCATCTAAAAAAAACAGGTAAATACACGTTGGTATGTTCTGAACTTGAAGATCCCTAGTTTTATCCCTGGCCAATTAGATGAATTGTGGTATTGTAGGCTTACGGCGACCGAAATAAGCGACCGACCTATTCTTGTAGATATCAACATCCGACCTACGTAATGGCGGAATTTAAGCGATCAAATGACATCATTTGACTCGGCCCATCGTCTCTGATTGGCAGCTCAAAAGTCGCTAAAGCTGTAACGCGAAAGTGACGCGAAAAGACGCGACCGGATTGGACGTGAAAATGAGGGGTTGACTACGTGGTCCAAGGAGAACGACGATTTTCCAACAAGTCACAGGGAAGTTTACTCTGTATGCTGGGCTAGAATGTCCTAGGGTGATCCACAGTAATCTGTGTGTTGTACAACACATAGTAGTCTTGGGCCACCGTGGTGTTTAGGTCAACAAGCATGATGGAACGAAACTGGGTTTTTAGGCGGTGCTGAGATACACGTATGTTCTCAAGAAACGTGTTCCATTTCACTTTTTTTTCATCTTCGTTAATCAAGACAAGAGCCATGCAGATGTATTAAACAGTCTCGTCAAAGGCATGCGGGGTGTAAGAGAAAACGAAAGAAAGGAGATGGGAGTGAACGGTAGATTGGTCGAGGGACAACAGTGACAAAGAACCCTCCTCTCCCCCCACCCCCCAAAAAAAAGAAAGACATAAGCTCTTGATGAATGAGAGGTAATGCAAGACATAATAGTGAAGCATTTGAGCGACAATAAAGACAACGCCTGAGGATGCAAGTCCGGGTTGGGGCTTCCCAGTCGAGGCTCAAGGCTGTCCTCGAATGAGCAAGCCTCCACACTGGGAAGGAGGTCAAATTACATAGGGGATGAACACAACGTGTACATAACATGATCATAAGAAAGTCGTCAAGGGGGTTAAGAGGGAGTTAAGGCAAAAAAATGAACAGAGAAGAGTAAAATGTAGAGAGAAACAGAAACGCTGGGATTCATGGGTGTAGTTCGCCGCCGAGTTGTAGCACCAGCCCGGTTTCCTTGGCCCGAAGTCGAGGGCTGGAGTTGCTCGGAGGAACCAGGGCATCAAAGTTCAAACGCTTTCTGTTGCTGGTAAGCGGAGTGCGAGCAGGATTGCCTGGAGTGCGGCCACCCCAGGTTGGTTGCGCCGGGCTAGGGGTCACATTCACGAAATCAGCGAAATTGAATTGCTGGTTTGGGGTGCTGATGTTGGCGAACATGCCTGCCCCCAGTGTAGGTGTCATGCCTGGCAGTATTGCGTGCTGGCTGGGAGGAGTGGAAGGTGGGAAGGCCTGATTTCCGTTGCCCCTTGCAACCCGCGCAGGGGTCGGGGAGTTTGCGAGATATAGAAGCAAATCTGCACCATCCTCGTGGTTCTGACGCTGGTTGTTCCGGGTCAATCGCAGGTGTTTTGGTGGAGGAGTTCGTGGAGGCGAGGAGCCTACAATTGGGCTCATGGTCTGGAAACTGTGCAGCGGCAGATCGGGATCGATCTCCTCTGACGGTCTGGGATATACAGGCGATGATATTTCTGGGATTGTAGCCTCGGACATGAAGGGAACTTGTGTACGTCGGCTCATGCCATATCGATTTATGCCAGGTGAGGATTCCGGCAGCCGGTAAGAACTTTTCCATGAGACCCGAAGTGCCTTCGCAGGACGTTCAGAATCAGAGTCAGACCGTAGGCGCTTTCGACTAGCAGAAAGCATGGGCTGCATGGCACGAGAATTGAAGGTCGCAGCATGTTTATTGCGGGCGGATCGAGGGAGCTCCTTGGAGTAGGTGGAAGCTTGGAGGGGAGGGGAGGTGAATGGGGTGTCGCAGCGACTGCGTGAGAACTCGGATGAAGAGTCGGAAGGCTTATCACTCTCGAGAACGGGTCGGCTCTCCTGCTGGTTCGGGTTCAGACCGTGCAGTCGACCGTGCTGGTACTTGAGTTTGGCAAGGCCCAATCGATCTTGCAGACTAAGAGAAACCTGCGTGAAGATAATCCAGGGTCAGTCCCACATCACCAATAATGTCATCTCGAAGCATTTAGAGGTAGTGGCAAGTATTTGGACTAGTAACCAAGCCTGTCTCTCAAAGGATCCGCTGTCTCTGTCTTTTTTTTTTTTTTTCTCCATCTCTTACCTGGGCGATATCAATTTTGCGGATCGTTTTTTCTGCCGAGCCAGGCTGCGAGAGAGGCATTGTGTCAGAAACCCCGGCAAAACAAGCGTGAGACCCGCAACAAATTAAAGACGTATTCGTATGTAGTGTCAAAGTTGGGGTTTGGGGGGGGGGGGGGGGGGGGGGGGGGGGGGGGGGAGCAAGGGCGAAAGGGCGAAAGGAAAAGGTGAGAGATTGGCAAAATGCGGGAACTCGGAGAACAATTCTGGAGAAGCACTTGAACGAATTGGGATTGAAAAAAGTCAAGATCTATTCTGAAACATTCACTTGACATTGGGGTAGAAGGCATGTGTGGTTTTGATTTCTTTTTTTTTTTTGAATCTGTTTTCTTCCAGATCTATGTATCCATTATATCTGAAGTATTGTACATGGAGTTAGTTACCCTCTAGATATAGTACTTTCACATAGAACTATTTACAAAGCTAACTTTGAAACGCCCCCAACTTGTATCTTTTATGACATAATTGTATGGTCCGAAGATCTAATTATGGACTCTAGGATTCCCATCACCCACCTTACATACCCTGTGCAGTCTGCAGTCTGATCTAAAAACGCTTGACAAAGAAAATTTGATTTCCTGTAGATTTCGTCCCTATAGAAACCAGGTATGCAGCCACAGATTCCAGTCCACTTGGATCGAAGGATGAGAGGTATCTCCCCGGAGGTATGCTCTGCCGGAAGCAGTTATATGGTTTCTGGACAGTCCTCAATCCTAGGAAAGATAAAAGAAAGAAAAAAAAAAGGGGGGAGGAGGGATAGGAGAAACGGGAGAAAAACAAGCATTCGAGATGTTTATCTAACAAGGTGGAGAGAAAAGAATGCTTGTTTAGGTCCGGTACTAAGCTTGAAGCCCTACCCCGTTTCGAGATTCCCATCTGAAGAGGATTTTCGAACGTAACTTCAAAAATCCATACATTCCTGAAAATGCACATCAGGAAGGTCTTGAAACAGGGAACTATACCCAGAGGCATACCGATGTGGTCACGGGTATGTGAGCTCTTCGACAAGATCTAAGCCAAGGACGTTAGATCCCACTCCACACTGAAACATTTCGACTCAAAAAGAGGTTGAGCTGATGATAGAATGGTGAGGAGGCGGCGACGATTAGTACGTAACTGCTCAAAGGGCTTTTTTAAAAAAGTGCTCTCTATAGCTGATGATGATGATGATGATGATTATTACTTTTTTTTTTTTGGCCAAGGGGAATCCCTGACCTTTGAATCTTTTCCTTTCCCAACAAATTAGTTCTATTAACTGCCAATCTTATAATCAGACATATTCAGACATCATCCCCCTTCCCCTCCCCCTATTTGGTGACTTGCGGGGCGATTCGTTGTCAACCGCAAACGGTCACCTTGTTCCTGACCATTTTACCCGCCTCTAAAAAAACAAGGAACCTTCCGTCTTTTTGTCTTCTCTCAACCTCACCATGCCGTTCTTCAAAGACCTACGGCGTCTCTCAAAGGTTAATTTTCACAAGACTCCATCCCAAAATGTGGAGGAAGTCTCCGGCTCATCATCTACCATCGACTCTGACAACTCCATCACTCCACCGTTATCGATCCGACCAACTCTGTCAACCCCCAATCTTCCTGCTCTCAATGAATCCGAACCCACCAGCGCAATCAGCGCAGTGAGCGCAGTCAGTTTAGCCCCGCCTACGCAGCGACCGGGGCCTCTGGTGGGCAATCGAAACAGCATTATTGTACGTACCCCATGCTCATTCCCGTGACAACTAACGATACTGACTCTGATCGCTTTGGGATACAGGGTAGCAGCTCCTCCTCGGTCAATGGCGCGTACCGATCACAAGCCCCTGTCTCGCCTTACGCCCCGAGACTGGTCTCCGTGGCTGATAATTCATGGGTATGTTTGCCTGTACAGGAATTGGAGACAAATACAAATGATGGTTTGTGGTGAAATAAAATCGAGTGTCTGACTGTCGTGCAGGTCAACCAGAAAGTGTTGCTCGTGTATGGGCAAATCAGCGACCCAAGGCAGCATCCGCTGGACGGAAACGTCACCGTCCATCATCAAGATAATTTCCCGTCGACCTGCTGGCCAGTCACGGCATCGCATTTTAAAGTCCTCGTTCATCTAGTTCCCGGTCCGAATCGCCTTCGCTTTGACTTTGTCTCGCCAAAGTTGTCCACGGGCAGCACCCACCCCGCCATCCACTCCTCCTGGATTTGCATCAACTACCTTCCTCTGGCCAACAACCCGCCATTGCAGCTAGTCATCCTCCTGGGGAAAGATTCGGACGGCACCTACGATGCAGTACCGGAAAGGGTAGAACGCGAAGGAAACGGGTTGGAAACGGCGATTCGAAAGTACCGCATGGCAGCCTATCTCTGGCAGGCCTTCACTGGCGAACAGATGTTCCGCAACAATTTCGGACGGCGTTGTTTCCGATTCGAGGAGGAGTGGCAGTCTGGTAGCTTAAGCCGTCGTGACTTGGCCCATGGCCAGATGCGAAATGAGGCTAAGATTCACGTGGTCCGCACTGAGAAAACAGTGGCCGAACTTCGAGATCTGAATATCGCGCAACAGAATGAGAAAGCCGAGAGGAAAGACGAGCTTTTCGCCATTGCTAAAGAAGCAGTGCGAAATCATTTCCAGCCTCAGCCTGGTCAGAAGCAATACGTCGCCGTTCTTCTGCTCGATTCTCATTGGGATACCCAATCCCAGATGATCACCGGCCATGCAGCTTTAGGGTCGGCCGACGACGATATCAAAATGGCCATGTTCGGCTCTCACTGCCTCCAAAGCTATCCATCGTGTCTTGAAGAAGTCGTGGATGCGTTCACAGACTGCACCCGCACGGATACGAACCATGTCGCCAATGACTGTGGCGACGCGGGCTCCACTTGGGAATCAGCTATCCTGGGCATCGGTGCTCACTTGCACGAGGTCGGCCATCTCTTCGGATGTCCTCACCAGGAGTCGGGAGTCATGCTTCGTGACTACGTGCATTTGAACAGAACCTTCCTGACCCGAGAGCCGTTCTCAACGCGCACAAAAGCTCAAGGGTTAAAGGTGTGTTTGCCCAACGACGAGTGTAGCTGGCACCGCCTCGATGCGCTACGCTTCCGATTCCACCCCAGCTTCCGACTCCCAAGTGACCCTGCTCCCCCTTCGGACAACAGCGTCCAGGTATGGCCAGTCGAGAATGGCAAGATCTTGTTCACTGCTTCGTCGGGGATTGCATTCATAGAATTATATGCTGAGGGTGATACCTTCTGCAACACCTTCATTGAATACTTGAACAGCGAGTCAAGCCCCAACGGACTGCCCCGACAAGTCGCCGTCACAGAGATTGAGCTTCGCCAACGTGTTTATGGCACCGAAAAGGAAAAGAAAAAGAACATTCGTATGGTTGTCTACTCTGGTGCACTAGGGAGCTACACTGTTGAGAACATTGGCGATCTGAAATCGAAAAATTCTCTCGTCAAACTGCCCAAAAGCCAGTCCGGTTTCAAAAGTGGCAGATTAGGCCAATCAGCAATGGAAGGCAGTGAGCCAGAGCAGGTTTTGCTGGAATGTGCCTTCATCAAAACAAAACTCTTGACATCGATCAAAGTCTACCATGGCTATGCAGTTGATGGTATCGAGTTCTGCTACGAAGACGCGACCAGTCAACTATTCGGCAAGCGAGGGGGCAAACCTGGTGGTGATGAGTTTGTCCTTGATACTCGACGCAGTGAAATTCTCCTTGGGTTCTATGTCCGGGCTGGTCTCTGGATTGATGGGATCGAAATTCTCACGAGCCTTGGGAGAAAATCCGGTATCTATGGAAATCCGGCCGGTGGCTCCGGGTCTGTATCCTCTTTCATCCTCTCACGATATTTGCAGCACGCTAACCAACTTCATGCAGCCACACTTTGATACCTCCTTTGGGCTACAAGATTGCTGGAATCTCCGGCTCCTGTGCATCATGGGTTGATGGATTCTCATTGATCATCCAGCATTGATAGCAATTCGCTGTCTACCACCTTCCTCCTCCTCCTCCTCCTCCTCCTCCTCCTCCTCCTTCTTCTTCTTCTTCTTCTTCTTCGTCGGCTCTTGGAGCCCCTCGTCCTCATTTCCATGCCTTGAAACTAGCCAAACCCCCGGTTAGCCATCGTACAGCATGGTGGACTACAAATGACTGCAGGACATCCTCTTCCTCTATCTCCTTTTAATCGGCTACTAAGCCTTGCATTTTCTTGCATCTTTTTCCCTCTTTTCATCCCTAGTCTGGGGATAGACAATTCTGCGCCCCGGAACCGGCCCCTGGTCACTACATACACGAGGTTCTGTCGGATTCTGTCTGTGTCTATATGGTTTCTTTTTTTTTATGTTCTGTCACACATTGGCGTTATTGGGTATGTTCGGTTTGCATGTATGCATGGTAAGTTTTTCTTCGACCTTCAGACGCGGTCGATACCGGTTCCGGGTGGATGGAACTACACGTACTGGCAATTGCTGAGCATCCCGATGGCCACCTAACATTACCGGCTCACTTTGTAAAGGGTTTATCTTTCATATTGGTTGAATAGTTCATATAGGGTAATGCCATGAAACCACCGTGAATGTTCAAGAATCGCGAACCAAGAATAAACAAGGCGAACTGGGTAAGACGTAAAAAAAACAACCCTACCTTGTCGTAACAGTGTAACTCGCTGGATACCGACCGTTCAGAGGTTACCCCCCCAAAAGGTAGGCTTCAATACGACATAGCTGGAGTGCTCGAAGGTGTTTCTCGCATGTGGCAAACTTGTATCCTAAACACAAGACTAAGCCCAGATTCAGAAAGTTCGAGCCATGATCAAAAAAAGCAGTCCCTAAAATTGGGCAGGAGAAGATTACAGAGGCGTCGAAATACATGATGCAATGTGCGTGAAATTGTTGAAGCTAAGAGTAGATGATGGAATCTGACAATGTACCAATACTTTTATGTAGAGATGTCGATGTTTTGTTTAGTTGACCAACCGTGCTAGGCGCCTGATACTACTAGGTTTTGGTGCGCCCTAGTTTATCCCCAATTCTCACCAGGTACCTAACCTACCAATTATGTTTCTATTATCTAACTTATCCATTTGAAAGATGCTCAAGTGCCTCCTAGACACACTGCAAATTTACTTGAGTCTCTAACTAGTTAAGGAAGTCATCACAGTATGTATATTTATCGTACAAAAGAAGTAAAAGGTTCGACACGGAGTATTAAGTGAACTGAAGGAAAGAAAGCACCCAGCACTTGTGTTGCTTCATCTTTTGCATTTTTTTAATGAATTGCTCTCTTTCTTCCACATTAGATGTCGAGAATCAATACTAGCTTTTAATTAGTCAAGCTAGACCTATGTTCTCAAGACGTACTGTTTCTTAGTGTCCAAGTATCTTTTATATGGGTCAGTCATATGAACGATACCTTATCTGCGGGTTAGGGATCGGGACATTCGAGATCTACTGGGGCGCACCAAACCCGTATTGGGCGCTTGGCATGGTCATTCTTCGTTGTACAATGTATAGGCCTGCGATTTGATGATCACTTCACAACTTTCTATTAGTCTCGTTCTCATCAACGGGAGCTTTAGCCAGCCAATCTGGACCATGATCGTTCCCCCGTTTTCTGAGGAGCGAAAGACAAGATGGCACAAGGGCCTCACCAATTTCTCGGGACAGAGCTCGTCATATCAGAACCTCACAAACTCGGGCCGGGGACCCGGGGAACACTCGATACGTTAACCATGGATCCTAGGTAGATGGGTAAAAAAAGGTCTTCAATTTCTGAAAAATGGACAGGGCCAGGGCTGGACCTCGTCATAGAGTAGCAACTAACCAACAAATTATTGAGTTTTCTTAGAGAGATTTGACACATCAATCCCGAATGCATTGGTCCAAAGTACATTATTAGCTCATAACTCACGAACGTCTCATTCGTGCTTGACTTGGGTCTAAGTGGAAACCCATGTACGATTAGACTTGGAAAAATGCCCGTGGCTGATTTGCTGCGTAAGCTGTGCTGAGGCATTTCATTTATCAAAGAGCTCCAGATGCCTGGAATCACAGTGGCAAGACCGTTTGTTAGCCTGACTGGCTATACCAGCATCCACCACTGCAAGCCAGGGTAGATCGGTCCCTCTCCCAATTGCCGATCCACGATGTCCCCAAGGATTTGACTTTCTTTGGGGGGGGGGTTTCTTTTTCCGATTTATCGACTCCGTTGCGCTGGGGTCTTGTGGATGGTCTAGAGTGGAGAATTCAGCCGCTTGCACACTTGCACCATTCGGCCAACTGTCCATACAGACTCCATCTACCCCTGTTGTACAATTTAACTGAAGCTCATTGATGTACCCCTGTGCGAATGATGTAATCGACTTACAATGTGCGGAGTAGTCTGACGAACGTTTCAACAGGTCGAATTGTACCACATACGCCGTACTTTATACTAGTAGCTCCTATCCCGATGCTTCTATCAAGACCAGACTAGCCAGTATTCTAGCGTATACTCCATACAGCTACCATTCCCGTCTGATTCGAGTGAAATTATAGAGTACAATAACACAGATGAGAATTACACTTCCGACTTGAAGGCGGGGGTGGGGTTTCTTTTCTAAAACGGTCGATGTGGCCTTCCCAGTGCAGCCGCAATTGTTTGGCCCACATCCCTGCCAGATCACCGAAAACGTCTCTGTCTGATCACGTGGCTTTCGCTGCTGTCAGAATAAATTTGATCTCGGGGAGAAAAGCCGTGACGTCAGCTCTAACTGAATCCGGGATTTTTTTTTTAAAAAAAAAAAGTGGAGATGGTGTCACTAACAAGCAATAAAAGCCCTCTAATTATATAAGGTGGTGGGTGGAGACTGGTGTTCGGTTATTCGAGGACGGTTGTTTGTACTTGTGTTGTTAGGCGTTTTAAAAATGAGCCCGTGAGCCTGGGGTTAGCTTCATACGTAAGACTAGTAATTTGCAACTTTTGGAAACGGAAAGACTCCGTGCCTAAGATTCAATAACTTAAACTGAGAGCTCGAGTAAGGTATGGAGTACGGAGTACTTCGTACAAGGTAACATTCCAACACACGGCATCCATGCTCAAGTTTACAGCACGTGCTCTGCCGATCCTTCAAGCACACATTGAGCAATATAACTGGTGGGTGCTCCTTCCAGCAATGAGCTGTGTTTGACCGACACGGTTATGACATGGTATGTACCTGTATTTCATTGTATCGATGGCCACATGCCTTACAGTCCTATACCTAGGTGGTACCGCCCAAGTATAAATCACTCATCGGAGACCATATTGAAGTTACTAGTAGCTTTCAACAACCGTGGAATAGCTAGAACACACAACCTACACTCTTTGCTGCAATGTTCACACACACCATGAGAGAAGCCACTTGTCAATCAAGCTGTAGCCCTCATTCATGGGTATCCTTGAGCCGCGAGAGACCGAAGATGAGATCATCAATAAAGAATTCAAATGTTTTAGGCAACACCGAATCGATCAATTGATAAATTCCCGGGCTCAACCAATGGTTTCTAATGGAACATCTTATGATCAACCGAACAATATCAGTTTGGATGTAGATCCGGTTGGGCCGGTCACCTATCACGCCCGATTACCAGGCATTCACCGCTCCACACGCCTTCGCGGCTGAAGTACTTTATACGTTGTACAATGTGCACACTAGTATGAGATCAGGCGAGATACATGGCTAGGATTTTGACACATTCGCAGCCTCCAACAATGAACCATGGTAATCGTTGCATCACAGACTAAGTCGTTACTCGAGATGGGATCTGTTTTACTACTTCGCCTAAGAGCATGACATGGTAATTCTTAATAAGCCAAATTACCTAATTAGAACGGGAAATGCTTCCAAGGTTCCTTCACAAGTACCTGTGGACGTGAGGCATCTTGGGAAAACTCTATAAATACATCCGTTGTGGGGATATATAAATCACCATTCAATCGATGTCCATAACACGAACCGTAGGTGTTGCTTGCCATGAATGGAGGACTTTAGATCACTTAGTGCGGACACGATGCCAGACATGAAATATTCAGTTAGCCAAAGAAGAACACGATCTATATTTTTCAACTACATAGTTACTGCATATAATGGTGAATCACAGCACCTGATACGCCGATGGTGTATCCAAAATAGAAACCGTGCTCCGTACTAGTCAAGGGATGAAGATGATACCGTAAGTTTACAACTTCGTTCTCGCTTTTGTTTCCCCCACTGTACCTGCACGGCTTTCCGTAGCTCAGTAACTACTCCATTTCAAAGTTTTCTCCATAATTTATTTCCCTTTGCCAATCACTACAATCGATTTGATCGTTCAACTACTTGAAGTCTTTTGAAGAAAAAAAAGAAAAAAAAAAAAAAAAGGAAAGAGGAAAGCAAACGCCTCTTACCATTAAAGTGGCCCCCATGTTCTTATCAGTTTCTCCCAGGTGGCGACAGCTTTCCTCCCTCCCGAGATCATCTCTTAAAATCTTCCGAGCACATCCAATGGACCCCCCTTTTTTGTTCAAAAAGTCCACTGTGGCTCAGTGACAGTTTTGTGGGATCCTTTATACAACTTTCATTGGAGGGCTTCATCAACCGTACCATCCTGGTTATTTCCTCCCCTCCCTTTAAACATCGTCATCTCCCCTCCTTCCACCCCTCGTCTCTCCAATTAGGTACATCGTATCCTCCAATCTGCTATAAGAAGGATAATTACTCCGGAAACTCACTCCACTACTATTTTTACCAACTTGTTTTGGACTTTTACTTTTTATCTACCTTCACCGTTTTGATCTAGTCCCGCGATCTTCCGTTTCATTCTCTTCTGGTGTACTTCATCTGCAGACCGATCTAGTCGTTCGCGCACCCGGAAATTCCACTTAGAACCTTTCTCTTGGCCAGTTTTGTTGAATCTCAAATTACCCAATCCTGCGTACGACACCCGAACACTCCTCAATATCGTGTGACCGACCAGACAGCATATCTAGCCCTACTGGCAGTGGACCACAATTCACTGGGGGTTTGTATCTTTCCTTCACTATTCCGGGCCGATCAAAGCATTGATCAAATTAAGAATGTTCAACAACCGGTGGGTCTTTTTCTACACTGGATTGTCGATGTTGTAATGGTTCCATCTCTTACGTATTCCTTTTGTGCAACAGGAGAAACGCCCAGAAGCCGGATGGTGAGTTCATCAGTCGTTTCCAGCAAGCATTCTCCGACATTGTCCCTCGACGAGACAGTTCGAGCCCGCTCAATGTGAGGGCAGCGGAACCTGTGATGGCCTCGAGGTGGGTATATCATGATGTTATAAAAAAGGAAAAGAGACGGGGTTAGAACTAACCAAAAAAAAAAATCTAGATTGGCTGAGAACAACGATGCGAAAATAGAGAATCATGACCTCAAGTTTCCCATCACCAACAACGAGCGCACTCCCCGAAATGCGCACGAACTGGGGCTGACGCCCTCATGGATGGAATCCGCTTCATTTGCCATGATGCCTCTCGCCAACCAGCACACAGGCTTCTATACTCCAAATTCTTCTGGAATGGGTGCCATGTTCCATAACCAGGCTGGTGATTTGCATACACCAACAGGGATGCACTTGATGACCCCATTGTCGGGCATGCCAGCTGTACACAATCATCACAGCATTGGCTTTGAGCCCTTCCACCCACATTTTATGAATCCAGTGCCTGACATGAACCTATACACACAACAGCAGTCATTTGCACCAAGCGCATTTATGCACCGCGACAGCGGATATGACGCCATGGATGATACACTCGATGACTCCTCTCTAAATGATGTACATGTCGAAACAGCATCTAACGTGACTGCCTCCACGGAATTTTCGGCTCAAATGACTGGTGACATCTCCTATACTAAGGGGGAAAAGTGAGTCAAAACATCTGAAAGGTAAATTTCTACCGAATACTAAACGCATTCTACTCTATAGATTCCGCTTCAATGTTTCATTACGAGCACCGACTGCCATGGTGAAGAACCTAAGCGAAATTCCCGTGACTTATCTTAATAAGGGCCAGGCATACAATCTCTCAGTTATCGACACGAACTCACCAATGGCCGACCACGAACCAATTCGATACAGAACATTTGTCCGTGTTTCCTTCGAAGAGCGAGAACAAAGAGCGAAGCCGTCGACATGCTGGCAATTATGGAAGGAAGGCCGTGGAACGACAGAAGCCCATCAACGAGGTGGAAAACTCTTAGCTGTTGAATATGTGGATCCCTTACAAGGTGGTAGTGATGCGCACCGAAATCGACAGGTACAAGTGGAGAGCATGTCAGTCGACGGTTTCTGCGTCACATGGACTGCGAACCCAACGACCGGCGCATCGGATTGCAACATTCCCGTGCGGTTCAATTTCCTTTCCACGGATTTCAGCCACTCAAAGGGTGTGAAGGGAATTCCTGTCAGACTGTGCGCCAAAACCGAGCTTTTATCGCCGGGCGAGGAGACGGGTCTCTCGCGTGATACAGAGCTCTCCTACTGCAAAGTCAAGCTTTTCCGGGATCATGGCGCTGAGCGGAAGCTGTCCAATGACATCGCGCATGTCAAGAAGAGTATTGATAAGCTTAAGCAGCAAGTCTCTCAGGCCGAAATGGGTGGTGGATTTGCGAAGCGCAAACGGGGAAACAACGCTTCGGCTACTGCGAAGGGATCTGATAATCCCATGAAGTCTTCGTCCCACAGGCGAACTTGGTCGATCGGGTCAGACGATGTTCCTCCCGAGAAAGCTTCCTTGGAGGATGATCTTCAAGCCAAGCTGTCTATGATGCAAGAGATGTTCTCATCTACTCGGTCAGTGAGCATATTCGGTCTACGCGGTGATGCATTCGATGATCCCGACCTATATCCCATTCAGCTATCCGGTGATGGCGATCCCCCTCACTATGCGAACATGAGCCGTTCAAGCACACGCGAATTGGAGTCAATAATGCCTTCGCCGCCCAACACCAATACCTCTTCTTCGAATTCGCCGCCTACCCAAGCTCTCCGATTAGCAAAGTGCCCAACCACCATCCAGAGGATTCCTTCTGGCAGCCAAGTGTCAAGGGGTTTCATAGAGGCGGTGGGTGTAGACTTGACCTACCGACCTCCGGCGGAACGCCCTCCCAAACCAAGTAAGTTTTTCGAGCGCAATTCCATCTGTAATCGAATTTGTTTCCTAATTAAATCCACAGTTGCATGCTTTTATGTTCGATTCACTGGAAATGAGAAGCGTTCAGAGGACTACTACCGTGCAATCTATTTGACGGAACGCACCGTTCGAGACCTCGTGAGGCAAATTACCGAGAAATGTCACATTAATCCCATGCGGATCTCAAATATCATGCACGCCCACGAGAAGGGCATGCGAGTCGTCGTTGATGACGATGTGGTCCGTCAGCTTCCAGAGGGTCAAGACATGATCGTCGACATCTCCGAAGCACCGGATCCCAATGGCAGTGCTTCCGGCACACCCATGGAGATCCAATTAACTTACTAAACCCGCATCGCATATCTCAAGGCCATGCCTTCACCTCCTGAATTCGAATATAATGCAACATTAACTTTCCTCTTCGATACGCCTCATTCCACCTCACTAGCCACTGTGGTCTCTCCACTCTGGTTTGCAGCATACAAGCTTTCCATCTTGAGTGCATCGGTTGCACTGGTGTTGTTTTGCGGGGAATTTTTTTAATCTACTTTCTCAATGGGCTGGCATTCATTTTCAAAAGGGGCGCTGAACACGGGGATAATAAACGAGTCTCCGAGCAACGATACCCTGTTATACTACCTTTTGCCTTTTTTGACCTCTTTTTGTTCAACCTTAGCGTTGCTCACTCACTTCGACGGTATATGAGTCGATGGGCTATGGGAAGCATTGATATCTTTGTCTGTTTGTTATGGTTATTATTTCGATTTGGTCGAGGGCCGAGCATACGACGTTGATACCCTATTCCATGTTTGGTTTTCCTGATCTTTTTATCCCACATTAACCCTCTTTCTAAATTTTCTCTTTTTTTTTGGCGGGACGCTGGTTGCTGGTTGCTAGTTTTTAGCAGTCTTGAGCGCTCGACTTTTTCTGCGACCGTTATCCATGTCTCATGTCTGTGCATCTATGCAGGATGTGGATCAGTTGATCTAGACAAGACGCCTGAGGACGGGACTACAAGTCAGCCACTTTGATGCAAGTGCAGAATACCATGACTTTGCTACCTCCATTATGATCTTTACATAAGAAGCTATATCTTCAACCCTTGGTAGCTCAGAAGAACCTTGGAATCATCATGCGTTAATTAATTGTTGGCATTGACCGCCATTAACCGAGCATGATTGACATCCGCAACCCCCAAATCGGGTTGGTGCCAGTCATGCAGAAAAGACAGGAAAGTGAATGCATCAGAGTCCACAGATTATTCCACACCAACCCAGTGGAACGTTGTAGCTTTAGCCCCCCCCCCCCAAAAAAAGCCATCAACCTTGAACACAATCCCCAGTTCCCAGGAACCTGGTAGAGCACTGTAGACAATTCCCGAGATCACTGGTTCAGCGAAGATCCTGGGGTCCCATGGGCCACTGCTTCGGGTTTGTTTATAAGTTCTGATTGGATGGGTCCCTGCCCCAACCTGTCAGCCAACCAATGCTCAGTCTTCCCGCGGGTCATGATTTAGACCACCTTCCATATCGAGACACCGAGGTTCCAGATCGAGAACCCACTGCAAGATCGAATAGTACAAGCTTTGACTTTTCTTCCCTCTTTTCTTCCGTTAGTAATCGAGGCTTGCGACGCTTAATATCGGTTGCACTGCAGATGTTTCACTTTCTCTTTTGCGTTGTGATCTTCGCATTCCGAGAGGATTTGGATGCTTTTCGATATCTCCATGGCGGTATCAGGTCTGGAACTTTGAATACTAACCTAGTTGAGAATAGGAATTTTCAATTTTTTTACTCTCTATGGTGACTTATTCTTTTCGTCTCAGGTCACCGGTCAGTGCCATGTGTGTGTGAAACCTTGGTATAGACCTCGGACTCACCACTTATGGTAATCAGATTATAATCTCTAATAGGCCTCCCAAAGAACGTCCTGTCTATTTGGCAAGGGAAACATAGCCCTGAAGTTTCAGCGAGATTGCTGAACCCTAGATTTCAACATCTTATACGCTACAAATCCTCTTTCTGGATGTGACGAAAATCTGCAATGTATGCGTAATGTAGTGGTATGCAACTTTCTAAACCATGTAATATAATAAGTTCAATAGCCTTGTTGGCTTGGTGGGGAAGGCTTGGCCATATTTTTCCGATCCACCCTTGTGTTGAACATGGGTCTCCCCAAGCTTTTTTTTTACAACTCCCCGCGCTAGCCCCTTATGTGCCCGTGCGATCCTCGCCCATTCCTCAATCCGGTGTATCCAATCACGAATGAGAGCTTCAAAACGACCGGTTTCCTCAATAGGAAGTCCATACGCACCACGATTTAGAAAAACATAGGTTGATGGTAGAGCTCCCACAAGCGAAGGCTGTCTCGATAGCCCACGCTCTCGTCTTGCCGGCCACATACAACAAGTGTGGGTGCAAAGAGCTGTGCATTTTCCTTGTCCACCGAGGAAGATAATTGACATGGATTTGGTTCTGCTCGGACCGGACCCACCACCTTTTTGTCTGTTGCTTTCTGCACTAGAAGTTGGACCTCGGATTTTCCGCGTAGAATTTTATATAGGCAGGCGTTTGGACGAGAACATCCCAAGAAGAATCCTGTCTTCGGCTGTTTTGTTCAACATGAGTTCCTCGTTTGCAATCAAAGGGCTGAAAATCGGCTCAAAGTCGAGCTCCTCGGCTCTTCCATTCAGCTGCCATTCATGTATGATTAAGACGGGCAAGTCCTTTACTCTCATGCATCGATAGAATTGACTTCATTTAGTTACTGGGTAGTGCCTGAAGGAGGACGGAGTAATCCACGCAACCTGTTCAATCACAAGCACGCCATCTTGTGGTGCTGGGAAAAGGCTGCCCCTAAAGTAACTAGCACAATCCACTCTTAGCAGCAAGCCAATAAACATAAGCGATGCGACAGCCTTGCGTGTTCTAGATGCTTATTAACTAGTGCCAGTTACGAATCGAAGTCATGGATCAAGCTAACGTATAATGCGCAAGATTGATTGTGTCAAGCTTGTGAATCTTTTTAGGTATTTTCAAAGCGTAGTACTAAAAGGCTCCCGATACTAAGAGAGTCGAGCTATCTTCGATTACAGCTTTATTTATGACCTAGCCTTTTGGCACCCTCTACCGGTTGACCATTTTTCGATGGTACAACTGGATCAAGCATACTGCTTTCACTTTGTGTTGGAACCTCCTTCAAACTATGTGCTATGCAATGCGCTACATGGTAATCTGAGCGCTTATCATTTCAACAGCTGCAGACAGGGTGTGTCTGCAGAAGTTGAATCGTTTTCACATGAAGAGATTTGGTATTTTTGTCCATCATTCCCTTGCGTGATAAGAATGTATGTGGGGTGGAGACTTAAGATGGCATTCCGTTAGGGGAAAGGATCAACCTTATGTGGCGACAGCAGCCAAAATACGAGTATTGTACTACAGTACTTGTTGACGGCAGACCCAGACTCACACTCTTCAAAAGGTCAAAGTACAACACACAGTATTCACAGCCACAAATCTCACAATCTCATACTCCCAACACACACACACACACGTAGTATGATGTCATGATCCAGTTCCTTAAAAGCGGGGCCAAATTGAATTTCCACTTTGGTTCTTTTCTCTGCGCGGGTCGTCCCGCTCGGTGACCACTAGGTGACCATTCGGGTATAAGGCCTTTCGGTAACGTACCGCTGGAAATACTAGGTATGTACATGTATCTGTATCGACTAGTATTTTTGGTTTACAGCCGGTATTATCCCAACGTAAAAACATGCCGTTGGCCACTCTGACAAATTTCCTTGATTCGATAATTGTCTGTTCTTATTGTCCTTTACTGGGGGGGAGCGGGGGAACCATCTACTGGCTGGGCCTTCAATCGGCATTTGATGATTTTCAGAGCGGGTAACAGATTAGCTAGGCATGGCTTGTGGGTACTTCGTATCTACAGTATATAGACGTAACACTTAATTTAGATGTCATCTCATTGTCTACCATGAGATTGTGCATGCAAGGTTCAAATGACACCTATCCATGGTTGCGCATGTTGTAATTATGTTGTTGCACTTTCACCATAAAATCATGCCCTGAGTCGTGTCACCATTGCCCCTGACTTGATAGTCTAATGTGGAAAGACCATCCTCCGCACCGATACACGGTTGATGCTCAAGTAAAAATAGAACCACATTCTAGACTTGCTGATAATCAACAACTTGACGGCTCAAGTGATGTTCCACTTCTACACTTTACCTTCTCGCAGTGTTTGACCTATATTTAGGTTGTTATGCCAATGATCATGGTTACTTCCAAGCTTATGAAAGTAAAGATCCTTGCAATGTTTTTTTACTTTGTCTTATATTGAAACTTAGTTCGGAATATCCATGGTCTCATAATAATAGACAGCAAATGTCTGTTTACCTTTGTAGTTTTGATTATGTGGCACATGGACTATTGTCTGTGATACCCCAGTCTCTCTATGGAAATAGTTCTGTTCCTCCGAGAATTCTGGGGGCCTGATTTTGGGGTGATCTCTATGCCAAAGCCGGACATAGGGTCCTAAACTGTAGCCCACGACATGATTCTACTGAACGAAACCCCCGGATATTAGGCAAAGGGTCTTTTTCTTAACATCTTCAGTCAACGAACTAGATATAGCCTGTCTCACTCAGGTCGTACACCTACGGGTGCCGGTGTATCCAGTTTAAGGTTCTATCCTAGTTACACGCAGAGGTGTGCTCAAATTCTATCCCAGGAGGACTGGCCCTACCAAGTACCTCACCATAGCCGGAAGTGACAGTTGTGACTTCCTTGTACGTTTGCCTCAAATTGGGAAGGCACAAAATCAGAAACCAGCATCTGCACGTGTCCCCCGTCACGGTCAGCGTGCTTCCCTCAGGTGGTGACTTTGTTTACTATTTCTTCCTCCCTTCTCCCTCTTCTCTTTCTCTTCTTTTCCGTCCTCCACTCCACCTTCGTTTCCCCTTTTCTATCTTCACCTTCGTTTTCATCGATTGCTTGGTTCATCCATCAAGTCATCACTGCACATTCGTTTTTTAATCTCCATCATCGCCAGGATGGTAGCTTGGACGCGCTTCAAGTTGCTTCTGGCCATGGTCACCACTCTGGTGACCATGGCTGCTGCTTCGGCTGGTACACATCTTGGCTCATAACTCTCTGTATTGCAATCACCTACTGACCTTATCACCGAGCAGAGTGCCACAACATCGAAACGGTCCTTCTTCAGGACCCCCACACTGGGGAGCAGTACCAGTTTGGCGAAGGTAAGTCAAGCTCACTGTTTGAGTCCACTTTTGAATCTGCGCTCATACTGATCAATCTCTATAGTCGATGTTTTGCCTCAGGCCTTGTTTGGTCGTGCTGTCTATGCTCATGAACTTGGTAAGTCCAGGCTCCTCATCTTCCATGCGGGGATTTTTTTCTTAAATTCTTGAACCTTTCTGAGACCAACAATTAACTTAACACTAGTCACTGTTACGGTTACCCATACTACTTGCGGTCACGAGGAACCGACCATGACTGTCACCACGGATGTTCCTTGCACCACTGACCACTCGTCTACTACTCCTGTCCCGGATCAGGTAACTACCCCTGCACCTGGCTTTTCTCAGTCTACTGCGCCCACTACTTCCGCGATCCCGGTGCCTTTTACCACTCAGACTTTTGTGTCCAGTGCCCTAGAGGTGTCGTCTCAGTCGACTGCACCGGTTTCCTCCCAGACTCCAGTACCTGTCACCACTACCCAGACTCCAGTGTCCAGTATTCCTGAGGTGACCACTCAGTCATCTGCGCCTGTTGTCCCTCACAGCTCTGTCCCTAGTGCTACCGAGGTGACCACCAAGTCTTCTACGCTCAGCAAAACCCGGACTTCTACGCCTGGCACCACTTTGGTGACCTCGCTGTCTTCTGTGCCCGGAACTGCTCAGACCCCAGTGCCCAGTACTACCAAGGTGCCCATTGGAAGCAGCTCTGTAGCCAACACTGGCTCCTCTACGGTTACTGCCACTGCTACCGAGTCGGTTTCCTCGTCTGGTACTAGTCCCACCAGCGTGGCTCCGGTTCCTGCCACCTCTGCTGAGCACTACACCAGCTCTACGATTCCTGGCACTCTTACCGAGGTAACCAGCGAGACGATCTCTTCACCATGTCCATCTCCCTCTGAAGCCTCTCCTGCTCCTGGTACCACCAAGATTCCTGGAACTGTTTCTGAAGTAACTACGGGGTCCATTACATCTTCTCGCCTTACCAAAGTGGTTCCTGTCCCTGGTACTACTGGAATTGCGTACACAAACTCAACTGTTCCCCAGGCTCCTAGCACTGTGACTGGTGTGACCACTTATTACACCACGTCACCTTGCCTCAACTCAACTGAGCTAGCTCCTACTCCGGTGACCACAGAAATCACCATCACCGTTGAGGTTCCTTGCACTGAGACCACCAAATGTGTCAGCACCAAGGTTATTACCACCAGCACTTCGCCGGTTTCAGAGACAACTGTTCCGGTTCTCTCTCGACAGCCTACTACAATCACCGAGATTCAGTCGACTGTTCCCGTTCCTGTCCCGGTTGCTACTGAAGAGGTCACTGTTACGGTTGAAATCCCTTGCACTGAAACCACCAAATGCATCAGCACCACGGTGTATACCACAACCCCTACGGAGACGACCACCATCTCTGTGACTCCAATTCCGGTTACAATTTCTACTCCATACACCCTCACTAAAGTTGTGACCACTGTAATCCAGCCAACTATCCCTGGTGCCTCTTCACAGGAGACCACCAAGACTGTGACTACTGTGGTTCAGCCCACTGCCCCTGTCCCCATTCTGCAGGAGACCACTGAGGTTGTGACTACTGTGGTCCAGCCAACTATCCCTGGTGCCTCTTCACAGGAGACCACCAAGACTGTGACTACTGTGGTTCAGCCCACTGCCCCTGTCCCCATTCTGCAGGAGACCACTGAGGTTGTGACTACTGTGGTCCAGCCAACTATCCCTGGTGCCTCTTCACAGGAGACCACCAAGACTGTGACTACTGTGGTTCAGCCCACTGCCCCTGTCCCCATTCTGCAGGAGACCACTGAGGTTGTGACTACTGTGGTCCAGCCAACTATCCCTGGTGCCTCTTCACAGGAGACCACCAAGACTGTGACTACTGTGGTTCAGCCCACTGCCCCTGTCCCCATTGTGCAGGAGGCCACCGAGGTTGTGACCACCAAGATCACACCGACTGAGTTGGTCCCACTTCCAGACTCCACCACTATGGAGGCAACTACGCTGGTCAAGGTCCCTGCTCCTCCTGCTCAGCAGGCCGCTACCACCGAGTCCAAGGTTTCGGTTGTGCCTCCCCAACAGCCTACCCACACCCAGGAGGAAACTGTCCCGCCATCTCCTCATGGTACATCTTCCAGTGGTACTCATACCCCTTCTCCTATTTTCAACAGTGCCAATGCCGCTGGAATCACGGACAGCCGTCTCTTCGCCGTGAGCATTTTGATTATGCTCTCTCAAATCTTCCACTGGATTCATTGAAAATGCTACACACTCTTGCCGTGTTAGGAGGCAAGTCCAGCTATCTTCTGACGTAGCATGGATAGTACCTGATACACCGATTGTGTTTGCGATCGAATCTGAGGAATCCACGGGTTTGATAGGTGACAGTTTGTCTTTTCATGGGATGCAACTGGCTCCCCTTAATCTTGCAACTTTTAGTAGTGACTCATATTCTAGTTAAAGCATAGCTTTCCTAATTTCAAGAATGTTCACTATTTTTTTATGTCCAGTAGTGAAGCGATCAAACAATCTTATGTTTTGTGGTCTGGAACCAATTGGAAAGTCTTAGGATGAAAGAGTTGACCGAACAATGCATTCCGGTAGTTAGTTGTGTTCCGGCTGTGAAACGGACCTTACAGATAATCAGAACGTAGCATTATGACATATAGTGAGCAGTCAAAGCATTGAACATGACACACATATTTATCAAATGATTAATGCCTAGTGTGATGACCTCACATAATGGATGAATGCCTTATACCCAAACAATGGGTACAACAGCTTGGCTAAAAGCCAGGGTATCTCAGAGAAATAAGGAGAATACATAGTTATGTGCACATGGAGTATACACACAGGACAGACATAAATGGGTACAGATCTCCCTACTTCTAACAGAGCTCAAGCCTCAACCTCACCACCAAGGGATTCAATTTCTCTGGTTAGAGCACAGATCCGACATCCATCACCAATCTTGTCTCGCAGGATTCTTGCCGTCGTGACTTTGGGACCGATGGTACGAGATGCGGTGGCAGACCGGGCCTCGTCGACTGGAGACATGGCTCGGGGTGTAAGATCTGCAGATCGGTTACGGCTGTTCGTGCCGGATGTTTGCTGTGACTTTTCTGCATGTAAGTGGGATAGATGGAAAATGTGGCCACAAGCAAAGCCAACGAGGATTTCTCGCTCTGTAGCAGGGTTATGATTAGCTTTGTGTGTGTGTTTTTTTTTCCTCCGAGAATAGAAGATAGAATGAAGGTGGGTCAAATTTCATACCGTTTTCCCGGAAGGCGGCTTTGCAACCGCCGCATCTTCCCTGTCCAGGACCTCCGAATTTTCTCGCACCACTGCTCACAGACACTTGGTCTTGAGCTTGGGTCTTCGCAGTTGGTGTCTTATTGGAAGGTTCCTCTCTAGCATCGGTGATATCAAACTTGATTCCCCGGCGCTGACCTTTGCGCAGCGTGTCCATCCCAAGCGCAACTTCGCTTTGCATGACCCGAGCCGCGCCTTGGCTGATACTTGCCTGCAGATCGTGCTCACGAATCAAGCGAGTGAGACCCTCTCTTAGACCTTCAATCTCCAGCCCGCTCGGGATCCGACGCACAAGCTTTATCGGGTCGATGGCCGTTCCGGCCTCCACAAGAAGACCATGAATGAATTTTGGCTTGTCCATGGAATAATCAAGTAGGTCCTCCCACAGATCAGGATCATCCTGTGATTTTGCAAATGAAATGGCCTGTGATACATCCTTGAGATCCGATAGAATCAAGTTCAAGGCTCGTTTCGTCTGGCCCATCTTAGACAAGAGGAAAATCAACTCTGGCGTGAATTTGTGGTCTTCGCAGATGGATGTGGCTTTCTCGAATGAGTAAGATATGCTCGTTTGGAGGAACTCCATCAGGAGAGGCCGGTCGTAGTCCGCAAACACTTCAACGGCCGTGTCGGCAAAGTTATCGATCAGGGCTTTGCCTTCATCGGCAGCCAGCTTGCTGGCTGCATCCCGAGCATGAGTTCCACGTCCTCTTCTCAGCTTAGCGGCGCCGTGTGGTAATGATTCGCCTCGCCAGAGCGTACGGAGATAGAAATAAAGGAGAAGGAAGCGGTCTGCAGCGATCAACTGTGATACCACGATATCTGGGAGAACAATGCCCGTGTATGCTTCACTTACAAGGAGTCGCGTGGGCTCAGATGTCAATTCGTCCAGTTCAGATTTCGTGGCTGACTTCATTTGCTCTTTCGAAACGTGGATCATAATGAAGGCCGGTATATCATCAGTGACTGCGTCGAGCAAGCATTGTTCCCGAACCAAAGCCATAACAGCGTCTCCATCTTGCAATCGAATATAGCAACGCAAGGCTTCGCGGTAATGCCCTCCTACCAGGAACAACTTGGCGAGGCAATCCGTGAGAACCCGCCACTCTTCAGACCCGGTGCGCATTGACTCGGATTTTAATTGTTTTTCGATGGCTTCTGTGACCACATTCGCATCGAATAGATCGGATGGCCATATCCCGATGAGTTCTTTGAATTTGACCAAGTCTCGTGACACAAAGTGAGTGAGGATGACTTCATAAATCCGGGAAGACAACGATGGATTTAAGTCAACCGGGATCTGTGAAGTGATCTCTTCGATTTTGTCATTCTTGATAAAGGTCCCTGCCCAGTGTTCCCATCGTGCGGCATTGCGAATAACTTTTCCACAAATACTCGCAGCGTCGGCCCACTTCTCTTCGCTAACAAGTTGGTTGACCCAAAGTTCACCAAGGCGAGCCTTTTCTTGTTCAGCAGCAGAAAGATTTGCTCGACCACCCATCGTGATAGATGATCGATCATCAGCAAAAAATCCACCCAAACTGGTTGGGGACATTCCTCCAGTCTCGGAAGCAACTTCGGTTAGGTCAGGTATCGATCCCGCAGCTTCGGGATGTTCATCGACGAGACGCCATGCGTCCTCGTACTGGCCATGAGAGTCAAGCCAAGACAAACGGTCAGCAAGGTCCCTTTTTACTGCAACGACGCAGTCATATGGGCTGTGGACAAAGATCTTCGCACCAGGCGCACCTGCAACTTCCTGTACCGCCTTCGGAAGGGCGTCTTCGGCCGCGTGGAGTTTGGATATGAAAGAGTGAGCAATTCTACCAGACCCCCTGTCGCCACTACTGGCGGTACTTCGGATGCTGGCCCCAGAGCTGAATAGCCGCGCCGAGTACATAGTAGCGTCCAAAATCCCATACCCAAGAGCCCCCAGGGCACCGCGCTGGACGACTTGTCCCTCTGGAGTCTTCCACGGAGGCAAGACACTCAGATGATAATCAGACGCCGAAAGACCTTCGAACCGGTTTACTGAAAGTGTATCAGCGCTGACTTCTTCCTTAGTTTCAATGTCTATGACACGAAGTTCAGGTTCCAGGCCCTTTTTTCGATTGCGGGTTACACTTTCTCTTCCGTTGCTTGCAGTTTCACCGTCGGTTTCCATGTGTGCTAGGATGACAAGAAGACGAGGCGTGTACAATGAGATGCCAGATACCACGCAATCTGTTCGTAATCTGTGTTCAAAGTTAGCGATGAGCGATCCAGCCCGTGCGAGTTCTAGCTTACATTGTCACAACTTCTGCCGAGCCCAGCCTCTCGCCCTTTGATGTTTTGCTTGCCCTTTCGGGGTAGACATCAATGACCCAAACAGTTCCTCCCCAGCCGACGACCAGCTTTTCAACTTTCTCAGTGGGCACGTTTAACTGTATCTCTGGACTGGCTATATTGTCATTTGGGTCAAGATGGTCCCGACTGTCTAAAGCAAACTGGTCGATCCATTCTGCGCGTGCTTTCCAAACACCGGCCATTTCATCCCAGCCAGGACGATTTGGACGATCAATATGACTGATTCGTTTCCAGGCAAACTCCGTCTCTGAAAATTCCAGATGCAAATTTGACCGCATGATCTTAATGCCTTCCTCGTTGACCCAGGCCACGTACTTTCCTGAAAGCGACCATTTAATCGTGCTTATAGTCCCTTCGCCGCTATGGATGATTGTGTCTTTCCCACTATTGGCTGCCAGGCCCATAGACCCAAGCCAACTTGATGCTGTGGCAGCCGCGCCCCCCATTGTTGTAGCGTTTGAGGTCGCTCCAATCCGACCGCCAGTTGTCAGGACCAATTCACCCGCTCGGCCGCCCGATAGAAATGTCCGATCACTTTTGTACTCTGGAGACAAAGCGATAGACTGAACTGGGCGGCCAAAATTGCGCAATATCACATCCTTGGGGTCTACCAGCGACGAAACACATACATGGCCATCAATTGAGGAGGTTCCAATGTAAATCGAGTTCGATGGTATGGGAGCGACGGCTGAATGAGTGCCCACTTTTCCATAGCCACGGATACTGCCGGTGGTAGTCGATGCTCGTCTTAATGGTTTGAATTCCTCTGTGGCCTGCTTGTTGAAGATGTCTTGCTTGAGGTTCGGAAGAGGAGGCGGGAATGGTGATATCGATATTGAAGTAACGCTTGCTGAGTGTGCGTGATAGACACGGAGGGATTGCACAAGCGGCAAGGACATAACATGCTTGACAAGGTCAGCTCACTTGTCTGCGCGCTGGTGTGGCTAACTTACGACGTTCCCGTTGTGTGTCCCGACGATCTAGGCACATCGTTAGCTCACTGTATGATATAAGGTTCCGCTTAGAATGTATACCATTTTATCTCCGGCTACAAGGAACGAGCTTGTTGCATCCCCGTTGCGATATACTGATCCCAGGTTCTTCGTAAGGTATGCGTATTTGAGGCGGGGCTCATCGTCCTCGTCGTCCGAGTCATCCTCTTCATTGGCCTCTTCCTCTTCCTCTCCATCATCACTGCTACTAGAGTTGTGGTCATTGTCTCGTTGGTCCTTATCTTGGGCACCTTGCGTCATGTCTGTAGTTGGCTTCGTTCGTATGGTTGTGTCGTGCTTGGGAGTGCTCTGAACGGCACTTTCGTCCAGCGGTGTCGCGCCAGGCGCGTCCATGGAAAATCCCTCTCAGCACCCGCAGCTCCCGAGCTGGTTAAAGTGGAATGCGACAATCTGGAACCGATATTCTGTGGTTCTACAGTTGAGCCGGGGTAGGTCAGGGCCCTCCGGGGCCGATCTTGACTTCATGACTAAGCGGGTAATCGGGCCGCAGCCTGCAAAACGATGTCATCGACCAAGCCACTAGTGGTTTGTTTCCGAAAACACACAATGTCTGCCAGACCATTTGTCTGCATAAGTTGCAAGCGCCCATTGCTACGCCTACCTACGCGACCGCAGACCCAATACTTTCATTTCTCTCCTCCATTGGCACTTCCCCGACGGAAGGATTTCTTCTCATCTAATGCCCACTTGAAACTAAAACAGAATAATAATGATCAGCCAATTGAGCCCTCTTTGGATTTCCAGAAGCAACGTCGACGGGGGGCTAGATTACCAGCAGCTCCCACTTCATTGCGGCGAGTAGCAGTAGAGGCACAGAGGTCAAAGGACGGTATTCTCTCCAGGGCGCTCCTCAAAGAGCAGGGATTATATCGGACTAAGGTTGGCATATTACTGAGGTTTCCCACAAGTGTCTTTCACTGATTGTTTTCGTGACTCTAGACAGTGACCGCTTACGCCGTAGCCGAGCAATTCAACGTCCGCCAAGTCAGAGATATTTTGCAAGAACGAGGATATGAACCGGACCCATTGGAAACGGGCCTCTTCCCACAAGTCGTTCATGTTCAGATACCGTTGGACTCAATACAGCGCATGACGAATCCCTCCAGCAAAGATTTACCTTCCGACGAAGTGGGCGATCTATTTGTGTTTCCCTCCGGCACAGTGGTAGCGTGGTCGCTCCCAGAAGGATTCACATCATTCCTGGCAACACGAACTCTCTTGCCCGCAGCAGAAGGTGCCCACGTAGATGACTTGGAAACCGAGGATCTCGAATTTGTGGAGGATTCGAAGCGGGAGAACAGTGTCATTAAAGGGGACACAATTATACTAGGGACCAACTCTGGTCACGGAGATGCGAAGGGATCACCAGCGGCGCAACAATCCGTCGATACTGTATTGACCAAGGTTGCATTTTCGTCGGGTCTTGCTCGAAGTACGAAGTTGGCCGTCCTCGAGAGCCTTCTTTCAAACTATTTTGAATCGACTCGGCCAATTCCCACTCTTCTATCACAGGGATCCCGTCTTCCATTTACACGAGACTTTGTCCTCCGCAAGACGGGACAGTTACTGAGTGTCCGGGCGCAGCTCAATCTCTATTCTGAGCTGACTGATTCCCTTCCCGATATCTTTTGGGACAGCCGACACGAGCTCGGCTTGGAGGGATACTATGAGCAGGCTGGCAGAGCCTTAGATGTCGGAATTCGCATCAAACTGCTGAACGAGAAGATGGACTATGCGCAAGAGATCGCAAGTGTACTCCGAGAGCGCCTTAGTGAGACACATGGTCTCCGGCTCGAGTGGATTATCATTTTGCTCATTGCCGTTGAGGTCGGCTTCGAGGTACTGCGTTTATGGAGAGAAAGATTACATGAACAGGAGGCGCGCAAGCAGGAGACCTAGGGTCACCTGAGGCCAGAAATGACAGTCGCAAGGCCAATGAGGAGGTAATTTTACCCACCGTGGACCTACCAACTATGATACCCCTTCACTCTTGAATGTAAGAATACTATCCCAAATGACAATCAACTATAAAATAAGTGCGATATGAAACATGCCCGTGCAAGTAAACAAATCTCAGATGACCCTTGTCAGCTGTCCCCGCGCTTAGTCACGTATGACTCCGCACGAGGCGACTTCGACAGTACGCGGACAACCGTTGTAGCCTCCTGGGTATACATATCACTAGTCTGAACACGACCTTCCTAGTGCTTATCTACTTCTCTATTCCTATATTCTTTCTTTGCTTCAGTTCGATAAATCGATTCCCTAAGTTCACGACAAAAGGCTGCCATCGATGATGCGGGGATCATTTCAACAGTTCATGGGGTTCCCCGGACCCCAGAAGATCCTCAAGACCTTCGGCTCACTCTGGCTGTCGCAAACTGCAAACGAGAATACAAACCCTGGAGCTTTATCATCATGTCCTGTCTCGGAAATAAGTTGCCAAACCAATTACCACGGTCAAGACACCTGCTGTTTCAACTACCCAGGTGGTCAAATGCTGCAGACCCAATTCTGGGATGTCGACCCTGCACTCGGCCCTGAAGATGCATGGACTATCCATGGACTATGGTGAGTTTGCACCGCAGTCCCTGGTTGTATGAATATAAAACTAACTCTTCAGGCCCGATCACTGCAGCGGCGGCTTTGACCAATTCTGCGACTCCAAACGCAAGTACAGTAACATTTCTCTGATCCTGGTTGATGCCGGCCGGGGAGATTTGCTTGAATACATGAGCGAGTATTGGAAGGATTTCCGTGGTGATGATAGCAATTTGTGGCAACATGAGTGGAACAAGCATGGCACTTGCGTCAGCACTTTAGAACCAGATTGCTACGAGGATTATCTGCCGCAACAGGAGGTTGTGGACTACTTCGACAAGACTGTTGAAGCTTACAAGGAGTTACCTTCCTATGAGGTGAGTTTCATTCTCTCGATCGTTGGTTGACCATATTTTTATCTATTCGGTTCAAATCACTAACCATGCATCAGTTCCTGGCCAACGCTGGCATCATCCCATCTCAGACACGGACCTACGCTCTTGCCGATATTGAAGCTGCACTGGAACAAGCCCATGGAAACCCCGTGACGATCCGTTGCCGAAGCGGCGCCATCAATGAGATTTGGTACTATTTCAATATCGCAGGAAGTCTGCAGTCAGGAAAATTCATCTCTGCGGGCCCAGGTCGGTCTAAATTCAAAGTTACTCACTCTGGTAGATTGCAAGCTTATTTACATTACCAGATGGCCAGAAGTCTAATTGCCCCTCCAGGGGAATCAAGTACCCGCTGAAACATGCTCGGCACGAGCCTACCCAGACAACAACCATAGGTCACCCCGAGCCCACGGCACCAGGCAATCCGTTTGCAGGCCGAGGAAACTTGATTGTGGAGAGGCTTAACAGAAAGCATGGCTGCATCATCAGCTATGGAACCTGGTTTTCATCAGGGACCTGTGCGACTTTCCAGACTGAGAAGATCTCAGGTTTGTAGCTGTGCTTTTCGCAAGTAGTGCCTGTGCTATTGTTCGCTAACGTGAAGTAAATGGCATTCTACAGATGATACATTTACTTTGAAATCTAGCAAGGGGCCCTGTGCCTTCGAGAGAGACGCCCTTGCTTGCGGACCTCACGTCATCACGCCAAGCGAGTTCACCGTATGTATATCTCGGGTTTTTGTGCAAGTTTATTATCCATGTTCTCACGCTGCATACAGGCCAAGGATGGTAAGCTTGCCTATAGTGATCACGCTACTTTCTATGCCGAGAATCCACCCAAGGGGCGTACACAGAGTAACGTGTATGCTTCGCAAGGGGGGCGACCTATTGAGATCGAGATCGCCTGGGTTTCAAAGTAGATGGGTTATCTTCACTGTTGATTCTCTCCCTATGCTTCTAGTGGAAAGTAGGTTGACCTACCGGGGTGTGATAGAGTTGCACAGAAATCCCGACATAGAATGAGGCGAGTGAACTGTCACTCATTGATTCTTATCGCTGAATTATTGTAACTATCATACAGAATTGCGCATTGTCTAGAGTCACATCTCTATATAAGTTATTCTATTCGTGAACAACCCTTTTTGTACTTCGAATGGATGCACATCGGCTGGTTTTAGGAGGATTCAGACTATTTGCTATCCTCTTGTTCGACTGTATGGCTCTTTGGTGAGGTCATCTCTTCCCCATGTTCCAACAATACCTACGATTCTACAACCAACATAGTAAGAAATAATGCGGAACGGGATGTGAGCGGTAGAAATAACAAGCTTGAAATAGTAGAGTACAGGCTATCGCCAATTATGTCTGTCTCTAAATGAAAATAAAATTGAGCAGGTCTTGTTGTTGACAGGATAGGTACAGAAAAGATTCATTGAAAGTAAGGACATCAAGTACACATCGCATCATGAAACATATAGAAGAAGTGTAAACACCTGGAATAAACAGGCTGCCGTGTATCGAACATCTTCAAGAAGATGAGATAAGGCCAAAAAGACGTCAACGTTGAAACTATCATTTGAAAAAACAAAAGAAAAAGCACGAAAAGAGAAATACAAGGGGAAACAAGGGCAAAGACGGCTGGCCAAAAGCGAATAGCCCAAACAATCCGCAAGTCCGCAAAGTCGTTTCGAATCCCGAAATGTGCAGAGAAAGAAAACGCCCGATTTTTTCGTGGGTCATTAAAGTGTACAAGGTCGTCCCATATCGTTGCAAAGAAGTCTCGCCGTGAATAAGCCGTGTCGTCTATGTCGCCGTGCTCTTTTTTTTTGGATAGCGAAAGCCGTTCAAGGGTCCACCAAGAACTCGTTGGACAAGCAATCAATTGGGTCTGTCAGGTCATCATCCATGTGGGGAAGATCAGAGAAAGTCTTCTCAGGGTAGTAGGATGAGACAGAGGCGAAGTCGGTTGTATCCACAAATTGATAAGTCGAGAAACCGGGGAGACCCGAGTGAGCGAGATGGCCGAACTCCTCGCGCAAGTCATCGGAGGAATCTTGAGTCATGAAGATATCGATCTCCGAGCCGAGGGATGATTCGGCCAGAGTAGGGGCCGAGGGGGGGGAAGACATCTCCCGAGGCGAGAGAGCAGATTCGCTGTAAAGAGATTCCTGCGAGTATGTCTGGGAACCGAAGTTCGATCCGTACTGAGCCATTGCCTGCTCGTATCTAGCGTGAGCGAGTTGGGGTGGTGATAAAGGCAGCATGTCATCCTCGAGCTGGGCATCGAGGGGATTGTAAGTCTGACACGGCGAGGAAATCGGGTGGCACCTGTGTCCGGGGGAAGTGGGCGGCGTGAAAGACGAGACGGCAGTGGATGGGCCATAGTTTGGCGAGTGGAATACGGGAGCATCTTGCAGAGTGGGCCGTGGCTGTGCTGAAGCGATTGAAGTGGACTTTTCAGCAACACGTTGACGAGTACGAGTGGACTTGGCTTGACGAGTGTCAATGTCTGGACGACTATTCTTCTTCTTCGGAGGGCGACCACGCTTAGTGGTCTTTGGTACCACACCGGTAAAGCCTCCAACACACATATCGCGCTGGCGGTGACGAGTCAGAGCATCTTGTCTAGCGAAGCTGGCGCCACAGGCACAGACGAAGGGCTTGTTGCCACTGTGCGTCTTGAGATGACGCTTCAGATCATGTCCGCGCACGAAGTGCTTTTCGCAAATGTCGCATTTGAATTGACGGTCTCCGAGATGTGTTTGGACGTGGGACTTGATGTTTTCCTTGCGACCAAAGCGGCAAAGGCAACCTGTAAATAGACAGACCCACTTTCCATCTTTGGGGTCGGGACCGGAGATGAACTTGGCGATCTCGTCGGTCGAAACACCAGTCTGCTGGACTGAGGCTTTGACCCGAGCATCAAGGTCATCATCGTAAGCAGCTGACTCGATGGGAGACGACACAGTAGACGGGGCTCGCTTCTTGATTCTGCCGGTGGAAGATGTAGCTGATACATTGGAATTTTGAGGCTTGATTCCATATGAAATTTGGGATGGCATATCAGGAACTTCAGTGAAGGGTGCGGTAATCGGGGAATTGACGGGGGAGGGCATTTGCTGTTTGATCTGCACGGAATTGACGTAGGGTAGTCCTTGGAAAGACTGGGCTCTTTGCATCTCAGCAGTAACAGGGTTTTGAGGAAAAGAGAAACTTTGGGACTTGGAAGGTGTTGGGTCATTGCTGTACATGGAATAATCAATAGATCTTTTCAATGGGGTAGAATCGGGGGTCAAGGGGGAGTTGTCTGCCATATGATCAGCCTCGGCCAGGTTAAATTGAAGAGGAAGATGCATACAAGCAGTAGACATTTGCGAAAGAATTTTCACAGACGGAGCCTTTGGTTGAACAGAGACTGGGTGCATTGGTCCGGCATAGGCCGTCACCTGCTCGTTTTGGATCACTGGGATGTTGCGCTGAGGAAACAATTCCCAATCGGGATTGCCAGTACATTGCTGATGTTGCTGGGTTGAGAATTGCTCTTGTTGCATGCGGTGCAGCGCAAGCTTCAATGGTGTGTTTTCGGAGCTTTCACTGGTTGATCGAGACAAGGCCGGGGCACCAACGGAGGAGGGCGCAGGGCTGCCAGTGGTGGTGTGGATCGCTTGCAATTGTTCTTGGTTGAAAGCCTGGCAGTCAGACCCGAGCGACTGTTGAGGTTGGTATTGATACGGCTGTTGTACGTGTATGCCTGATGGGATGAAAGACCGCTCGGGCTGCTGGGCATAGGATTGATACTGCTGTACATCACTTTGTTGATATGAGAAACCTGATTTTTCGTTAAAATAATCTCGCAGCTGCGAGACCGTCTTCGGCGTGTGTCGGTCCACGGGCTGTTGACTGAAAGAGCTGTAGTCCACAGTCTGGCCTCGACGATGTGACCGATGGGGTTGCATGTTGGTCATGACTAGCGCGGGCTGGTATGGAGCAACTGGTGTGGAGATTTGACGGCGGTGACGACCGTTTGCCAGCGCGTTGGAGTTCATGATTATGTCGACGGATGGGTCCTGATTGAGGTGTCAGTATGTGAAATTGAAAGCAATGGGCACTAGGAAGGAAAGTGGGAAGTTGTTAGAGCCTCAAGTGGAGGTATTGAAGAGTATCAAGTTCAAGGTCACACAGTTATAGATTCTGAACCGAACCTGGAGCAGAAACACGACTGTATGAATGGTTTCCAAGGTTTGGTTCTGGAACCCAGATCTATGCGAGACCCGTTCTCATCAACAAATTGGGGTGTTGGCATAGCAACGGCTTAGCCCGGGCGTCTGGGAAACCAAGGCTTTGACGAAAAGTGGGCCCACTCCCTTGCCCTTGGATTTTGATCCTTTTGATCATTGAGGCCTTGCGTAGAATTATTTCGACTTGTTCTGCAAGGGCAGCTAATCCCTGTAATAACGATGCATCGAAACGTACGTAGACCTATAAAATTGACAACTCCTCGGCTGGTTTCCGAGGAGATTCAACATAAACAAGTCGATCTCATACTCTATAGACCTTAGCTCCATAGAGTACCCATAGGGCGATGGCGATGGGCCAATAGGTCCCCATGGCGTCACCTCAATTTCTGATTTTCGACCTATCCAACACAGGATAAATTGCATGTGGCCTCAGGCATAAGTCTATGCACATCACTTCTAGTCACGTGCTGCAGTCTACATGCGGACCGACCTTTTTCCGATGGTTGCTCTCTCACCAGCACGTGACAGTGCCTAGTCAGCATGTTCCCATGCACTAGACTCATTTCGGCTAGGTGACCCACACACGTGACCGCACAACGATTTTAATCACCAACCGGCCTCCGAGCACAACGATCTTCTTTATTTGCAAGGTTGAGGAAGACACATCTGTCGAGGTGAGTTTTGATCCTATCCAAGCAGGTTAGAATGTGAAGAGCATGCGCAACTAGCATACAATCTATTCTTTACCTGTCTGCCACATTTAATGGCCGCGAGCTTCCCACTGACTTTTTTTTTCGCAGGCCTTCATCAAGATGCAGATCTTCGTCAAGACCCTTACGGGTAAGACTATCACCCTTGAGGTGGAGTCATCCGATACCATTGACAATGTCAAGTCCAAGATTCAGGGTAAGAACAACCTCAATCCGCGAAATCACACACAAACGAAACTCTTGAAAAGAAAAAAAAAATCGACATAGGCTAACCCCTCACCAGACAAGGAGGGTATCCCCCCCGACCAACAGCGCCTGATCTTCGCTGGTAAGCAGCTCGAGGATGGCCGCACCCTTTCGGATTACAACATCCAGAAGGAGTCGACCCTTCACCTCGTCCTCCGCCTGCGTGGTGGTGGTAAGAAGCGCAAGAAGAAGGTCTACACCACCCCCAAGAAGATCAAGCACAAGCACAAGAAGACCAAGCTCGCCATCCTCAAGTACTACAAGGTTGACGGTGATGGAAAGATCGAGCGTCTTCGCCGCGAGTGCCCCGCTCCCGAGGTATGTCATCACTTCAAAACAATATCCCACGACGTCAATGATCAAAATATACTAATCTTATCTTCTAGTGTGGTGCCGGTGTCTTCATGGCCGCTATGCACAACCGCCAGTACTGCGGTAAGTGCCACCTCACCTACGTCTTCGATGAGGCCAAATAAATGGTCTAAGTCGGGCCGTGGTGTGCTGTTACCGAGCTTGGGCATAGTTTTCGCTAGGCTCGGGCAAGTGATGGAGTATCACGGTTGAGGTTGGTTGATGATGGTTCCTTGGTATACCCATGTGTGCTACAGTCAATACAAATAACAAAATAAAGGCATCCGCCGAAAAGTTGAAACTCCCACGTATTGTTAGACTTGTTTGTATTCGTAGGTTTGTACACTGTCATATTCCGTCTGGGTAAACCACTGTACTGCGAATGGTGATACACAAGGCCGAGCGTTCTCACCCAACCTACTGTTCCGGGATACCGGCTTGGATGTTGGCATACTTGCTCTCGGGGTACTCCAGGGCATTCTCTGACTGATCCAAAGCGTCTGCACCGCCCACACCGTCGACAAAGATGCCGATCAAGCTTCCCTCCGCGGGGTTAGCCTCCTTACCACCCTTATCACCGCTGCTTTCCCACCACATACCACCACCCAGTCCGCGCTCTTGAATGTAGTCCGCCTTGATCTGCGCCAAATACGGTGTATCATAAGAGACCATCGTGCGCGAACCGCCATCATAGCAATACGAGGAACCAGCTTCTTCATCAAACAGTTCCTGAGCGCCGGGTCTGGGCAGCGCCTTGTAATCCCACACCCCGTTCTCCCAACTGCCCTCTCCTACCCCGGAGAAGGGTGCGCCGGGTCCATCGGTGTTTTGAAATGCACGCCCGTAGAGTGGCATGCCCATGACGATCTTTGAACGTGGTACACCACCGTTGTTGATGTAGTAGTCTACGGCTGCGTTGATCGAGAAAGGTGTAGATGCAGGGTTGGAAGTTGATGGCGCGATGTTCGCTTGGTGGCCAGCGTTGGCGTCCCAGCTTCCGGCGAAGTCGTACGCCATGAGGTTATAGAAGTCTAGCACTGGGGTCATCTCCCGGAATTTAAGCTTCTCGTAGTTGCTCGCGCCTGTAACAATCAGTCTGGTGGCTCATGGTACTTTTTCATCGTCAAGGACATGGCACCAACATACCGGCAGGGCAAGCGATTGTCAAGTAGAAACGGCGATTCGGACCAGCCTCTCTGTCGAGAACCTTTTTCCTGTCAGTTGGCCCAATGCAAGTTGTCAGGGAACGACATACCTCTCGGCACTTCCGGAGCAACCGAACTAAGTTCTCGGCCTCGGCATCATCTGACCATATAATGAGCCCCGCACTGCCTTGGAGTGTATTCTGACAAACTCACCTTTGGGGTATTCCCAATCGATATCAAGACCTACCAAAAAGAAAGCGTCATAATAAGCATTGTGCATGGTACCTAGCCAATTAAACGTACCATCAAATCCCAGATCCAGAACCAGACGTGTCGCCGATTCGGCAAAAGTAGTCCGACCCTCCTCGGAGCTCGCAGGCTGCGCGAAATTGGCCGAGTACGTCCAGCCACCGATAGAGAGCAAGACCTTCAGCTTGCGGTTCTGCTTCTTGAGCAGGAAAAGCTGCTTGACGCATCCGTATACATTGTTACCGACGTCATTCCATGAGTCGGTTGGGTAATGCTTCTCAACATCGGACCAAGAGTCGGTCAAGTACCTGCACTTCCGGGTTAGAAAATGTTCGGCAGTCCATAAGGGCCAAGAGCAGGAGAAGGACTTACACTTCACCGCTTTCGGGACGAACGTTGGCGAATGCATAGAGGATGTGTGTGAGCTTCTTCGCGGGCAGATCCTGCGGGTTGTAGTTGCGGCCGTAAATTGCCTGCCGGATATGTCAACATTGGTGCTTTTTTCAGTGTGTAGATCCAGCCAGTCTAGACATAGTAGAATGGATGTGGACCATGCAGTCCAGGATGAAATGCAATGAGGTAAGCAAAATTAAGCACATACCCAGTTGACAAAATAGGCGACTGATCTGAATTCAGACATAGCTGATGTGGGATGAGTGGGACGGGGATGGTTGAAGTATTGCACGAGAATAGCCACAAGTAGGGCTGTAACTAAAGCAATGGGCTTAAGTCGATAAGCCACAGTTTCAAGTCAAAAAGAAAGTTCGATCCGATAGTTTCCAGCAAAAATCAAACCCCAAGAGGCAGCGTACAAGTATTTCTAAGATCCTTTACGTCGCAGCCTAATTGTGAGTGGACTGTACCTTGGCGTCTGGGTCACAGCAACGCCACAGCGTCATTGGGACTCACATGTGGCGGTGTGCGGATTAAGGCACCAAGACAACAATTGTGGCTGAGTATCGATCGAAAAAGATATCCGGCCAAGAAGACTGGAGACCAGTGAGTATCTGTGCGAAGAGAGAGAGAAAAAAAAAACTCTAGAAACGACCTACTTGGGAGACTCTAAGGATATTTACTAAATGCTCTGAAGGTTCTAAGAAAACGTGGTGCGTGACATCTCCGTTAGAAGGAGCATGTACCCTCTTGGCCAATCCCTAATATTTTTCACATAATAGCATGTCAACATCTTGCTTTTGACTTAATACTCTTTAGTTTTGTGGAAGCACAAGAGAGGAAATATCCAGTACTCGTGATGCTGGAGAATGCAACTTTAGGTAAGAATGCAACATGGCCCGCCGAGGAAAGGGAGAGCTATACTATATGGAGTCATGAGTGACTAGTCATGAGAACTCCTTGTTTATTACGTTGGTTGTTAAATTCAAGAGTAGATGCTCTTATGGTTGGAAGTACCTTGCACGATGCATGATTTACCAATGCTTTCATAACCCCTCGTGAGCGTGCTCTTTTCACCAGATGGAGCTTAACATTAGTTCCCGGAGCCCATCAATTTTTCGATCTATAAAAGCTTCGTCAGGCGACATACGCTCTCAAATTTGCCCTGTGGAATCGAGCATGGGTCGTACTCTTTCGGTAGTAGATCAACCATTGAACCCGTGGCAAGTGACAACCTTCTCAAGCCGAGAGGAATGTTCGGGGAAGCGGCAATCCTGGGGTAGTAATCTTGACAGGATAGCGAGTGATGTACAAAGATCGAGACTGCAGGTGAACTCAAAGCCTAACACTCTTCTTCCTGGTCATAACAAAACTCCTTGAATATATAGATCCGGGCTAGAGCAAGGAACAGTCGGTCTATGCATGGTTCCTAACTAAGCTTGGCCTCGGTGTATCCTATCCAGTTACCCTGTACTCCGTACTCCGTATTTATTTCCCTCTTTTCTTATGCTCTCCACTTGTTCACATGTGATAAATTCCAGAATCACTGTGTCCAAGTTATAAGTTGATGCATGATGCATGATGCAGGTAGTTCTACATTATGAACTGCTAGGTTCCTGATTTTCCACAAATCCAATTTTGGGCATGACAATCGGAGGTCGCCGAAGAATTTGACGATCGACAAAGCATCTTTATCCAATATGCCCCACCTCGTACTTAGACCTTTGATGCTGATTGATGTCGATCGTTAAGATCAGACAGACAGCTATTCCTGAGGGCCGTAACGGGCGGGAAGACACCAAGGGAAAAAGGTGTAGATAGGAAGTACTGCGACAGCGCATTGATGGTTTTAAGGGGAGAAACACAAAACGTGGGAATAGGAAACCCACTAACCTTGCCACTTAGAAGCCCAAAAAAATTAAAAAAAAAAAAATTTGAAGAAATTGAAGAAAAAAAAACCCCCAAATTTAAAACTGTCACTTGAAAATCCAGTCCATAGCTGAATTCCGGCCCTGATATGGTCGTTCGTGCTGCTGATTGGATCTACGCAGCCGAACTAATGTTCTTAGTCTCGCAGGTCGGAAATCTCTACGGAGAAAAAGTTGATCCCCCGATCCACTTTGATCGGTGCAACGTTTTTTCTTGGCTCTTCAATTCAGTTGGATATACAATATACGGTGGATCTTTCAGCTGGCATCTCTGCCTCGGCGCCATAGGTGTTTGGTTCATGTGTCATTTGCCGATAGGGTTAATGAGACCTGTCTATTTCTAGTCTTTTACACATTCTCTAGAAGTAAATTTCAATCCCTTTGGACAAAGTAGAGACAGACGTTGTGTCGGATCATTGTGGGGCCATTAGGGCTATCATTCAATTTATGCAAGAGACCAACTACTATGCACATGCTTCTATGTATATTGCTCAGTGCATAGGATCTCTATGGATAGTGAGATCTAATCTTCTATATTCAACTGTGTTTCTCAGAGAAAATCGGAGGTATGCTTAGAAAAAAAAAAAATTTCAAAACAACTCAAACAGAAATACAATCCCCCCCCCCCCCCTCCAAACCAAGGGGGGATATCGTAATTGTAACCCAAACCGCGCAACAAATTCAAACTCAGTTGTCTTGTCGCAGAAGGCAGTGCTCACGACCAGCGCTAGATCTGCCATCCCACACAAGTTCCTCTATTAAAAGAATACAACGCCCAACGAGGCTCACAGGCACCCAGAAATCAGGAGACGGCAAAATCCGAAAAATGCTCCCAACCTCAACCCCACGAAACATGAATTCATTTCCATTTGCATTCTCATTTGAATTTCGTATCCCAATCACCAATTCGATTAGTGGCGTCCGATCCAGCGATGGATCGCCTCCAAGGACGGATCTTCGTCAAGCCAGTGGCCAGCGCGCAGATCAGCAGCTCGTAAGTCCGCCACGACATGCTGGTCCGTGAATCGAGCCAGATCCTGATGGAGAGTCGCAGTTGCGCTCTTCAATTGGACCGTGGGATTGGAGTCGCGTAGAACGCTGGCGCGCGTGATGGCCCATCGCCGGGCTGCGGCGGCGCGGAGATAGATCTTGTGCGCTTGGAAGCGGCGTGCGCTGCTGTCTAGTATGACTCTGTAGAGAGGCTATTAGCGTCTTGGCATGATTCGAGATTGGGAAGTTGAAGCGAATACCTCTGTAGCTCGGTTTTCTCGGTCTCGGCATCCCCCTGCCCTGTTACCGGGCATGGTTGGTAGTTGGCGGACATTAGGGTCTGGGCCGAGGCTAGGGACTCGCGAAGTACTACGAAGCCATCCTCCCAGTATTCTTCTTGGGATACCTCGACTTGCTGTTGTGAGATGTGAAGCAGGAGAGTGCGGTAGTCATTGATTATCTCGGCCACTCGCATAGCGCGGGCTTGGTTGACTACACGGTTATTAGTAGTTTGTTTTGGTGATTGGCCGACATGATTTGGGGTCAGCTTACATCCATCTGCCATGCTTCTGATAACTTTATGATACAAAAGGAGGGAAATTGATCAGAGGATGGAGCAGGAAGAAGGCAAAAAGCAAGAAAAACGAATGGATCAAAACAACCAATGAGCGATGAAAGAAAGGCAATATTCAGAGGAACCGATAGACGTGAGAATTGAGAATGTGAGGCCACCAACGGTTCCCGGGGGAGGGAGGAAAAGACGAAAGTTATAGGTCTTCAAGACTGGTCAAAGGTGTCTCTCTCTCTCCTGATCCCATACATGACAACCATTCCTCAATGGGTGGAGCAGAAAAGGAAAAAAAAGCCTGAATTGTTACCAAATAATAATAATATGAAACACAAGGATTTATCAGCCCGCTACAGCGGAGCCGACGTCAGGATACATCATCACCAAGAGAACAAGCTGCACCAATAGACGGGCAAGAGCCCACGATCAGGGAGCTCGGGTTGTCGAACACAGCTGGGATGGGACCGGACCACACCACAAGCTCCCGAAAAACCGTTTACGGCATGACTGGGAATATCCCTGTCCCAGAGAGAGGGATCGGTGGAGAGAGAGAGAGAGAGAGAGAGAGACACAGGAAAGAGGGCCCATATGTCGCATGGGAAACGACCTGGCCTATTGCATTAATTGTATCCCGAGCTGTGGATTGGAAGTGGAGAGAGAGCTGTCCCACATATGAGATTAGGTTCCTGTGCGGCCGATTTGGGGTTTCTCGTAAGAAGAGAGAGAGGGTGTTTCATGATGCTGATTGGAGAGTATCGAGTGAACTACTCGGTGGGGAACCATGAAATTTTTTTTCATCTTGCTTTTTGAACTTTGCGATACATCTTGGCTCGTGAGACCCCTGATAGAATTCAGAAGCACAGAGTTGGGACAAAATTCATTGGGAAAGGCGAGACCTCAGCCTTGGACCTGCATTAGACGATCTACTCGGACCTGAACTCGAACCTGACGTGTAGTGGATCTGACAGATTGGGCGTGAACCTGTTCAGCTGGTATTTGCCACACTTATTCTTAGTCGGGGACTTACTTTAGCCACTTTTAGGATCCCATAACCGCTCTGGTTCAAGTGACATCGCCAATCATTCATGGAGAAAGTCAATTGGACGCATAATTTATGGGGGCTGCCAGGCCGCAGCCACCGCTCAGCCACATGTGGCTCCCCGCACAACAGACTCGTAGCAGCATGCCCGTCCGCTGTCTCCTTCCTTTTATGCAGGTAGACGCTGTGATAAACCGGTTTATAACGAATGATTCTTCTCCAAATTTCCCACAGGTGGCGGATTCTTCGGTGGTTTTTTTGGACAAGCTGGATGTGGTCTCGGACTACCCGACGGGTTTACGCCATAGTATCCTTAGGGAGCATAGGCGATAACAAATGGGTCTATGCTCGAGTATCCATTATATCAATTAAAAAAAATATCAAAGCTTTAGTAGTATGGCGTCAAGGTGCAGGATGAGAGCTCCGAGCATGGCCAAAAGTGTACTCGTGCAGGAAACAATTGAGTTTTCATTCACAGATCGTCTGTTTCTCTAAGATAAACACCGTTGTCCTTCCAGTACTGGTCGCTTACCTCCATAGCTTGCAGGCCCAGCTCGCTCAGTCCTTCTCGGCTATGGCCTGCAGCCGTTCATCAATCTCCTCTTCCGTCAGGGCACGGAACGCTGTAGTGGTTCCCTCCTCGCCGTCAGCCCGCGGCCCACCGACGATGCCTATCTCAATCTCGTGCTTCTTGAAGTCGACACTAAGCACATTGCTGAGGGCTGTGATACCCAGCTCCACAACCTCCTCCCAGCTGCCCGCGGCCGCGTCCTTGTTCTTCAGTTTCTTCTCCAAGTAGTTCAACGCCTCCTGCTGCTTAGGACCGGAAGCTGTCGCCTTGTACCCAACAAAGTAACCAGCCGGGTCACACTTGTAGAGTTGCGGGCCGCTCTCGTCATCGACGGAAATCAGAGTCGTAGCCACGCCAAGTGGTCGCATGTAAGCCTGGAGAATTCCAAAGAGAACCATGTCAGTTGTTCTGTCTCTCTAGGTCGGGAAGTTGCGCGGTGGCGGGAAACCCTACCCTTTGTGTGTAGACCTGGTTGATATTTGCCAGTCGCTTTGCCAGGACGTCGCACGGCATCTCATATCCGAACTTGTACCGGAACTCAGCAGCCTCACCACGGGCCCGGTCGACGGATGCGCGAGCATCTGCTATAGAGCCGGTCATCACACAGCCTACGGAGGGCGAGATTCGGAAAACATGTGAAACGGAGGATGGGTCGATCAATTTGTCCTGGTAGACAGCATATAAGCGTGAGCGCAACCCCCAGCTCTAAACGGGGAATCCATCTTACAGCGACTTTCTTCTGCGAGAGAACAACGGCACAGTCCTTGCCCCTGACACCGATAGAGGTGATGTTGGCTGAAGTGATGGCCTTGAATGCATATTCTGAGATATGCTTGGTCAGCGGTTATAATAACAGCGCACGGGTTGAGGCCGCTGGGGCAGATCGAGGCGGAGTCATCGACGAGTGGGTATTACATACCAACTTGATACAATCGACCCTGGTCAGAGAAGATAGTGATATGTCTGTCGTAGGCGCTTCCTGTGGAGAGAACCAAGGTCAGTCGGGGATGAAGTCATGAGGTTGGGCTGGGCCATCATGGACGAGGGAACATACCAGACATGACGGCGGGTCTTCAAATATTTTATAGTTAGATTAATAGAAGCAAAGGAAAGGAATGAGAAAGGATGAGATGATGGGGGTTGATCAGTGACGCGTGCCAGAGCTGCCTGAGCTCAAGCTTGAGGTCAGCTTCACCGCCTTCCAGGTTCCTCTAGGGCTCTATTAACAGTTCACCGGCACTTGGCCATCGCAGTTTTGCTTCCTCAGGAATGTAAATTTCGCATGACAACGAAAGCTTGTAGGTAAATGACCAAAAGACTGACTCGGATCTTTTTTTGTAGTTTTTTGGTTCGCCCTGGAATGCGTGAAAAATCAACTTCGAAGAGGAAACGTACAATATAGTTGGTTAAAATCTAGTCCACATCCTTCATTGCACATCAAATATGGACATGAGGATAAAATGACTTTTGACATGAACATAATTACACCGTCCTAAATGCTGTGGTAGAGATATATACACATCCAAACCCCATTTCGTCAGAACTATTCGCTGTCGCTTTCGCTGCTCGAGATTTCAATCCGAGCGGTTCTGAGCTTTCGCTTCTGCGTCTTTTTCGGCACAGCAGGCTTAAGCTTTTCTTTGCGAGCCGGTACAAACTTCTCCTTCTTCTTCGGGGCAGCTTTGGTCTCCTTTGGAATTGCAACACCACTTGGGGCGGACGATGAAGGAGTGCTCGCGGCACGTTGTTTGGAAGGAGCTGGGGCGACAGATGACTTGTTATCACTGTCACTGTCACTGTCACTGCTGCTGCCGCTTGACGAGGTCTCGTCGTCGCTATCCGGCGCGGGCTTGCTGACAGCCTTCTTCGGAGCCGGGACATCATCATCGCTATCCTCGCTGCTGCTGCTGATATCGACAACCATAGTTCTATTCTTCCGCTTCTTGTTTACCGGGGGCTCTGGAGCCTTGGGTTTCGATTTGGGCTTCTTCAAATCCTCGGCGCTGAAAAGCCTGCCAGCAACAGCGAAAAAGACCAGCTCTGCTCGCTGCCTCTTCGGCAAACGCTTTTGGACGTCTCCTTCCAATTTGTCTCCGAATTTGACATTGTCCAGATCCTCATCTCCCTTTGGCAAGCACTCGCGGAACGCATTGATAGCCTCCAGGTACTCGGGGTTTGTTGAAGGCCCCTGGTTCTCCGATTCTTCATCGTCCTTCGGCTTGTCAAGATCCATGTCGGCCTTGATAACGTCCCTCGCAGCATTGCTCATTCGCACCTTGGCGGCATCGCCCTTCAGGCCCTGCATGTACGCGAGCAGCGATGTGTTGTACTTAGAGGGAACATGCTCAAGAGAATACAAGTGCTTGAACAGATTGGTTTCCCGGTTCTTTTGGAACTTCCATGTGGCGCGTGCTCGGTGGTAGTGGCTCAGATACGAGAGAATAGATGTCTCGTGAATTGGGAGCTCAGTCGAGGCGGTGCCGTCTTTTCTTTGCTTCTTCTTCTCCCGCTTGCGCTTCTTCATCTCTTCGGCAGTCTTGTCTCCGACGTCTTCGGTGTCTGCTTCGGCTCCGTCGGTTGTGGCAGCGTCATTGCTGTCGGCATCGTCCGACTCACTTTCGGAGTCGCCGTCGAATTCCTTTGTTCCGGGTCCAAAAGAAACCCGCTTCTTCTTTTTCTTGTGCGATCCATCATCCTCGTCTTTCTGGTCGTTGTCGTCTTCGGTGTGGCGGCGCTTCTTCTTTTTCTTCATCTCGCTGTCTGTCTCGGGTGCAGCATCCTCGGAAGTGGACTTGCGCTTTTTCTTGTCCTTCTTGTCGGACTTGGCGTTTTTTTTGCTGGGAGTGGACTTTTGTGCGTCTGCACTTCCCTCATCTTTAGTAGAATCCTTCGGCTTTTTGAGCTTCGATCCGAGCTTTTTCGACGCTGGGGACTGGGCGTCCATCTGTTGCGCCATCCTTGCTGTAAGTGAGTTGCGACAGGGTCTAACAAAACACAGAATAGATTTTGTAGGAGCGTGATGCTCTAAAGAAGGTTGAAATCTGAAGTTCAGGGCCTGTAAATACGACCTCGACTGTAATGCTGGGACGATTGGGCGGAGACTACCTACTTTTTTTTTCTGCCGATCAGTTGCGCGGGCCAATCATATTCTCTCCTCTTTCTACATACTCCCAAGGGCCACTTGCAATGGAGCCATCAATTGAAACAGATCAAATGAATAAATGTTGATACAGAGGGCACAGAGTTATCAGTCAGAAAATTTGTGCTTAAAGATCTTGCTGTTGATTAATCTAGATGCTGGATATACCCAACCAGACCGTTCGAGTCCTGTACCATAGTCAAATAGATCAAGCATGCAAAGTTTTCTTTGCAGTTTAGTTTGTTTTCTTTACTATTGCACCAGTCATCTACAGTTTACATCTCTAAGAATTAAGGACATGCAGATATACTGATGGAGACATAGGAAAAAGAGAAATGCAGCTCTCTTATGGGGCACCAAGACAAACTAAGCTCTATCAAACAGATATCAGTGAACAACTGGCACCGTGATGATTTCTCATGTGATACGTAAAGCTTTCTCTCTGAGAGTCAAGTAAACAGGGGGGTTAAGCTCAAAGAAAATCAAGGCTGCAGGACTGCCTCACTTGCATGGCATCGAAAGTGGAACAGAAGCCAATACTGTGTATCGAACGCGTGCATACATGACCACAACACGCAGTACCTAGGATATAGAAAAAAGCTAGATAAGTTCGTCTCCAAGTGCCCGGGCAAGCCACACAGTTGATAAAAAAGGGCTCGCATCGTATGGGGGCAGTGTAAGCCCAATGACACAGTGCAGCAAGACGTATTCAATTCAAAAGATCCACAAATTAAGTAGTCAAGTTGGTGGTTTTCAACTAACCCAGGAGAGAGAGAAGAAGAAGAAGAAGAAGAAAGGAAAGTCTGGGGGTCGACCTTATTTTTATTCCTCATAGCAGCTCAGGGCGGTAACGTACAATACTGAAGTCTTCGGTGGTGTGCTCACCGCTAAAGGCCCTTGTCTAGGTAAGCTCTCACAGCAGGTCCTGACCTTTTGTTTCAGAGTAGATCCATGAAATAGAACACGCCGTCGCTGGTAGCCACCGCAAGTGGCTGGAAGATGGAGATAGATCTAATCATGACAGAAGGACTCACCTAGTGAATCTAGTTGTAGCTTGGAAATTTCAATGCCACAAGTAACGAAGCATCGTGCGAAGTCCAGACCTACATGTAGTGTTGGGTCAATAGAAACTACATTCTCGGCATCTTTGCCTGCGTGCACGCAACTATACATCTTACTAGCGCCGATTTCTGAAATTTCGTCAAGCTAGCCACGAAAAACCGTCAACAGAAGATTAAATGAATCTTTGCGCATAGACGATTGGGAATTTTGACAAGTCTCGAACCAGATTTTCAAATCAAGCTTTATGCATGGAAAGGGTGTATGTGGCATTGAGGAGCCTAGCATATGGAGCACTGATGCATTGCAGCGTCTCCACAGTTCATAGGTTTGGATTGAGAAAGCCGGGTATATCAAAGATTGAAGGTCTCGGCGAGGTCATGCGTGGCGCAGAGGCACCTTTGGCACTTCGATGTTCTTCAGGCCTTTTTGATCAACGAAGAATTCCTGGCATTAACCGAGGTGGGCGGCAGAGAATGTGATGAGTAGCTTCAAAATGTTGCGATCTTCATGCTCCATCTGGGGGAGATTAGAAACAATGGTCGATTGAATATCGACGTTGTAGATGGGACAAAGCCTAGATCTTGGCTGAAAGCTTGGCGGGGGATTGACAGGTTTGATTGGCTGAAATGTTAGCAGTCTGCATGTGAAGGGTTCTGCATTCACATTGTGGTCGTTTTATTGATTTTTCAGTTTTGATAGACTTTGTCAAGATTTCGATGGAAAGTAGAATATCGTGGAACTCGTCAATTGCATTAAGGATGCCCTCCCGAGAGGAACGTAATAGCTGCAGACATCTATATCCCCGTCCCAGAACCAAACCCAGGATCTTTGGCCCCATTATCTCTCCTCTCCCTGCGCACCTCCTTCTGTACAAAGCTGTCAGTCCCTGAGCCCGTAGCCGCCGCAGATGCAGCAGCCCTCCGTTTCGCCTTTTCCCTTTCCTTCTCCTTCTCTTTCTCCTTGTCCTTGGCGCTCGGACCAGCCACCTTCCGCCGTTTAGGTAGTTCATAAACATCGTTGAAGTTCATCACTACGCCCAGGAAGCGCATATCCACGTCCGGCTGGTACGACAGATCGCCGAGAAGCACAGTCAGACGGGAGCGGAACTCGGCGGAGAGTTCACGGAGGCGGACGCGGAGCGAGGCAAGCATGTTGTCGTCAGCAGCGAGATTGAGGCCGGATGATGAAAGCGGGGTGCTGACGCCGTCCACCCCAGCACTATCCGGTCGGATGTCGGGGGTCGAGGCCATTGAGGTCCCGGTCCGGGTGTTGGACTGGCGGGAGAGGAGATCACGCTCTGAGAGACCCCATTGACCTTGGGCGGAGCGAGTCTCGATTTTGACTTTGATCTCCTGGCGGCGGGTAAATTCCGCAACGGAGAAGGAGTACAGGCCGTCTACGGCGTCTTTGTAGGCAAGCATAAACTTGAGGATCTGGTGGAGCTGGCTGAGGAAACTTTCTTCAGGTTGTTTTGCGGAGGTTGAGGTCGAGGTGCCGTAGCGCGAGGAGGATGCAGATCCTAGTAGACCTTTGTGGGTGATGGAGTTGAGGTATTTGGTGTGCGCTTCGATAAGATCGTCCAGCGTGCAGCCGGGTCTCCTGATTGCTTCGAGCAGTTGTTCCCAGCTGGACTCGATGACTTCGAACAAGATATAGTATTGGAGCTGGTTGACGAAGTGGATCATTTCTGCAGTCACGCAGCGTGCCCGCTTCCAGTCTGCTCCAACTTTGTCCTCCACGTTGCCGAGTACTCCTCGTGCACCGGTCATGCACCGTCGCCAGGTGCTGTTCAGTGCGAACTCAACTCGCTTGATGCGCCAGAGGAAATTAAACACTTTCAGGTATTGGGTTGAGGCCCAAGGTGTAATGACCACGTCCACAGGAGCATCGATTTTGTATTCCAATGTGAAGCAATCCCATCCAATTTCACCGTGGCTCAGCTCGAGCATGCGAGCATCAAGCCGACGCAGCACTTCTGGGGTGTCGTATTGTGCATTGGAGGCACGGATGGCATGTTCCAGCTGTGCAGTTAGGGTATGTCGATATTGTGAATTCGCTGGGCGATCCAGATTGGTGGCAAGCGACTCCATCAGCAAAGCAATGAAGTCTCCTTGTCCCAGGAGCAGGTAACTCTTCAGTGCTTTTAGGTGATCGAAGAGATTAAATTTCCCATTCATCAGGGAAATCAATCGAGCCATTGTGGTCTTGTATGCTTCATCGATGGAGATCTCGAGAGTGGCGGTGTCACCATATCGAAGCTCCTTGGAGGCTTTCTTTGAATAGGCCTCCACCCACGCCGAATCACCGCAGCCATGGCGAATAAAGTTCAAGGATTTTCCAATTAGGAAAATTTTCTTCGCAAACTCTTGAGTGATGATTGAAGGGACCATATCATCATCAAGCTTATATTTGTCCTCCCATACGCTGGTTGCAAGCCGCCGGGGGTCAGTCTTGGGCCGGAACTCTGGATCAGCGACGAAGAATTCCTTGTATGGATCTGACAGTTCACCATCATAAATCCACAGTCGTAGCATGTCGTAGAATGGACGCGTCACATGTGCAAGCAGTTTCTCAGCGAATGCGCACACAAAGGGATCCCCGTGAGATGTTGAAAAGCCGTGTATTAATGAAATCAACTGGCCGCCCCTCTTGCCTGCGATACGTGTTAGCCAGTAAAAAGAACATAGTCAACTGTCCGTGCACTTACTCTGAGCCTCTTCCACAATCAAGCTCATCAGACGAAGGGCCATCGTAGCATCTCTTGTCCACACCACACAACGCTTCAAGGTAACGCCACCCTTCCGTACACCTCGAGGCTCGGTTCCGTCTCCAATCGCGACCAGCGCCTGTCGGATTTCCGCCTCTAGTGTAGCCACCAAGCTAAGGTATGCGCGCAGCTCAATGGCAATGGCAGCTCGCAAGCTCTGGTTCACCAGCCCGCCTTCTTCACCCTCCACAAATGCAGACAACCCTTTATAAAGCAGACAAGGCTCTGCCAACGTGTTAAGAAGTGAGGTTACTGGCGCGGACAAATTCGAGGGCAATTTCAAGCTCGACGAGGAACTGAACTGCAGATTCAACGAAGACAACCCTTGCAAGTTGAACGGAAGGTCGCGCAGGAGCCTATGCTCAACAGACCCAGCAAATTTTGCCAGACTCGAAGGATTAGCACTCGAAGGCCGAGGCGACGCAGCACGAACTTGCTCATCGCCAGAACGGTCATTCACTCCAGCATCAACGCGAGCGGCTGGGATTTCAGTCGCGCTGCGTCCAGCCTGGCCTACACTATCACGATCGATATCATGTCGCAGCGAGCTCTTCCGCTCCATCTTCACCGACGGTACGCGTTGGTGCTGCTGCGAAGCTGACGAGCTAACAGCAGGGCCCTCATCCTCCGAGTCGATCATCGTGCCTCGTCTTGAGCGCACACCGCCCTTCCCCAACATATTGTGCAGATGCGCCTCGTCTAACAAGGGGCTTCGGCTTCGTTCCCCGCCCTCCAATGGCTCATCCGAGCCGGACAACTTATAAAGCAAAAAGAGGATGCCCCATTTCTGCGACAGCACAGGCTGCGTGAGAAGACGAGAGTATAGATTGGAAAACCGCACCGCCTTATCTGGACTGATGTTTTCGCGGCGCAGCTTGCGCTTGATCAAATCTGGCGCGTTGTTGATGCTCTCTGTTCCCGCGAGACTTCCGCGCCGTCCGCCAAGCCCTGCTGGTGATCCGGGGTCTGGGGCGTTGGTGCTGGCGTGAGTGTCGAGGATGCGCCAAGCGCGCTCCATAAGGACATGGTGACGGCGGCTTTCGGCCGAGGCGAGGGCTTCCTCTGTGTCGGAGTAGTCTTCATCTTGGATAGCGGAGATCGGGAGCGTGGGGGTCAAATTATCGACTAGCTGAGAGAGGGCGTCATCTAAGCGGCGTCCGCGCGCAGGGTTTCGGGCTGGATTTGACATTGTCTGCCCGGTGCCCTAGTGGGCGAATTGGCTGGTGTTTTGTGTCTGTTCGCTCGTGGTTGGCGTTTGAGGGTGCTTTGTTTGCGGAGGAATTGCTGGGCAAGAAGAGATCGCGATCAGGCAGCGAATTTAGGGGGGAAGATCGCAAATCAAGCCTGTTACTAGACTATACAAATTCAATACTGAGATGAACCTTTCAAATTGTATCTCAATGGAAGTAACGCGGACTCCAGCTTGAAGCTTGAATGTTTGTGTTTGTGATGTTTGGCGTTTGTGGATGCCAATTTCCCAAGGCATCCAAATCTTATCAACCTAACCCTAGTTAACTAACTATCGCTATCTAAGTTTCCTCGCCCGATATGGATAGTATCCGTGTCACGTAAAACTTCCAGAAGTTGCTACAACACATCGTGAGGCTCGTAACTCTCTATTCTTCTATCAAATAATAGTTTCCCATCTGAATTTGTGGGTAATTCACTCTAGAAGTTTTCCATAACAGTTTAATCCCATGTCTGAGCCCACCTATACTGTTTTAGAAGACTGGAGCGTGGGCTTTTTTAGAAAATCGTGGATAATGCACAAGAAACTTGGATTGCTCGGTCTGAACACCAGCGATTGATGGACTCAGCCCGAGCTAACATACAGTCAAGGTGCATGTTATGTTGTGGCCATGGTTCGAGGCAATTTGGAGCAGACCCGCTACAGTGACGTCCGTGAGTCGTTCATACAGGATCCGTAGGATTCGGTGCCACCCAAGCGGCCCGAACAAAGCAATGATTGGGTTTAAACTTAACTTTATCTCTATTCTTTTTATAGACTACATTCTTTCCCTTCTCTTTCCATGTTCCTGCTCTAGTGGACACACACATGGCCTCAGTAACCCGCTGCATTTCCAACTGACTAGTTGTATCAGACAAGGAGACCAAGCTCCCTGGCCATCATGCGCACAATATCCTAACCGATCTACCCCCGTCAGCCCAGAGTCAGATTCTGGAGTTTGAAGTATATAATGCGCTATAACGCGGGGAGAGCAGTATCGACGGCGTGGCAGGGTGGAAACTCGATCGATTCAAGTTCCTGCCCATGGTGGAACGAGCCAGGAAAGTCAACTTCGGTGTGGAGGGGTTCGTCTTTCTCGGGACGGATACTTCCTTTGTCTGGGATAACCTTTTCCGGATGTTGGAGCAGTTCGACCCAGCGTTCCCTTTGGGGATGGTCATCGCTGGTGCCAGCCTGCGATTAGCATGCATGTCACAATTGAGTGATATGGTAGGGCTGGCAGACTGGAAAGGATGAGTGGGATAGAACGATATGATTTCTTTTACCGAACTTACTCTGTACTCGGCAGTAGGCATACTGTTTCATATCACAGAACCCCTTGCTACACGCAGACTTGATTAACTACCCTCGTTGAAGGCAGTTGGCAGAACGAAATGGATGGGATAATGGAGCCTGGGGTGGAATCATCGAACATCCTGATATTCTTCCCCAGCATGAGTCTCTAGAGGCCTGTCGTCAAGCATACCATGATCGGAATTGGAATATGACTTACACTTATGACACTGCTGGAGCATGTGTTTTTGTGGGGAGCTTGCAATTTGGGAGCTGCCAGTGTGCTGGAACTTGCCGAGCATTTTACGGCTGGATGGGACAATGAGAAGATCCAAAACTGGCGGGCGAACAACAGATGTGAAACGCCTATGTGGATGAAGCCGAGTTTGACAAGAGTCTTTTGACCTTCAAAGTGTGCACAGCCTGCAAGGATTTGCGACAAAACGCCAACAAATGATGTACAATAGCTGAAAATGAAATTCCGCTAAAGCCCAGAGCTAGGAGCTGTGACCCTGAACCACATTCTCTTCCTTCACCCATCCTCTACTGAATGGAGATCCACGTGAATACATATGGCACTTTCAAAGCGATTGTCGATTCATTTGCCATACCATCTGGTTCAAGGAAACTAGTCAAACACATCAAAAATCACAAAGCCATCCGTACGCCGCTCAGGAATCATGTACTTCAACACAAGCAATCCCCACTTGCGAAAACAAACAATGCACTGATGTGCCCTCAAGTATTAGACAAGTGAAAAGGTTAAAAATGGTTTCCTCGGAACCCCTCAAGGAGAAGGATTTTAAGGAGAAAAGCAAAGGGTTAAAAAATACAACAAAGGAAAGAGGGAACATCATAAAAGCAGAACATCAACCTCAAAGCAGCCATAAATAGAAAAAAAGCATCTCATACGCCGGATTGATACACCCTCAAAAAAAGGTCATTCCAGACCATCAACTTAGTCCGTCCATTTTTGAGTCGTGAGGATCATTAACACCTGCCTGCCCATGCCAAAAAATTCGGCGAAGCCTTAGCCGAAAACAACCGCGAGGAAAAACAAACTCCTAGGAAGAGTTCAAACCGCCGGGTCTAAGCAGTGAACTATATTTCCTACATGCGGCGAAAAGCAAGATAGGTATCTTGAGATGAGAAACGAAGCATGATTTTTTTTTTCATCGACGCATGCCCTGCGTAGGGATGCCACCGGGCTGCATGCCCATGTTGGGCGGCAAGTTATACCCGTGGTGATCGTAGCCGGCTGACATGCCGTTCATCATAAGGGGGCCGAGTCCCTGAGCCTGAGAGACCGGGCAATCTTTATGTGCCAGCAACAGAGTCTTGAGGTTGACAATCTCTTCACGCAGCTGAGTGACTGTCGCAGTAAGGGCATCGTTCTCTGAGGTAAAAAGCTCCACCTTGTTTTGAAGGTTAGCCAGCCACTGCTTCTTCCGTTGACGACATTTCAAAGCCGCGACACTATAAAACATTAGCATTCCAAGCTCTTGAATATACCAGGTGATCGTTCATACCGATTCCGCTCCAGGAAATTGCGTCTTTTCTCCTCGTCAGTCATCTTCTTGGTATCCATTGGGAATTGCTTCATTTCATCGTCGTCATCATCCTCATCATCCATATCCGAAGGCATCTCCATGTTGGCTTTGGTCCTTTTGTTGGATCCCTTCGGGATGTCTTCAGCCTTGCGGCGGTTATTGACAGCAGGGGCCTTGGCGGTGTTCTTTTTACCCTTGCCCTTGGCGGGTTTAGCTGGTTCATGGTCAGATGCATCCTCCGCACTGGTGCCATTAGTATTATGGGAAATACGTCGGGCAGCTGCACGCGCGTCATTTGGCATTGGGACATGGCTCATGGGCGCATTGTTTGCCTGACCACCTTTTGCCAGCATAAACAGTCCATTCGCCGCATCAGCCGCATCATGCTGAGTGAAGTCAGCGGGCCGAGCAGGTTTGACATCCATATTGGTAACAGTCTGCTCTTGCTCGTTGGGGTTGGAGGTAGGAGCATTCGAGTTATTCTTCTTTGCTGTGAGTGCGGTGCGGTGGAAATCAATGGTGGAAGGAGTGGCGCCGCCGTTCTGAAGTTGTTGCAAGAGAGCTTGTGAATTGGGACTGGGGGCCGGGAACATGGAGCCTCCACCGCCAGGTGTCAGACCTGTGCGGAGGGAGGACTCGTTCGGGGTGGGGAAGCCGCGACCGATGCTGTCGAAGTAGTCATTAGGGCCGGTGGGCCCTGGGAGCATAGCCGGACTAAGAGGTCCGGAGCGCAGCGAGTTGTTCCAATTGTAACCACTAGCAGAGCTTGTTCCAGGTAAGGCCGGTGAGGTGAGAGCAGCGACGGAGGGAAGAAGCGATTTGCCTGGGGTCTCGGCCGGATTCCCTCCGAACGATTGCTCAAATGGATTGGGCTCTAGCGAGAAAGGATTGTGCATGGAATTGAAGTAGTCCGGAGTATCAGACGCGGTAGGCGCACCCGGTCTTGGAGGCGGCGCCAACGAAGTCTGAGTCTCTACGTTTGATTTCTGATCCTTCTGTGAAGACACGGCCTGCGAGTCTGGCGGGGAATTCGAGTTAGCAGACGCGCCAAGAACTAATGCGATCGCAAATAGGTACCACTGCGGTTTTGAGATCGAGTCGGGGGCTTCATGGTATGTGGAAGATGTATGTGTTGGTGGGGAGCAAATCAATGACGCCAGTGGGTGAAGTCATCGCGACGGCAAATGGACTTGGGGAATTTAAGGATCGGGGGCAGTGGCGTACTACCAAACCAAAAAGGGGACCTTTTCTTTTCTGGAAGTATAAATGCAGAAAATGAAACAAGGGAGTGACCAGATGGAAATATCACAGTCCAAAGCAAAAGTACTAGAAAAATGCGCAAAATGTAAGAAAGCGTGACACGAACCTTCTTTTTCTGCCTTCTTCGAGTCCATGGGGGTTGACATAGTGTTTGATCGAAGGGTCGATATGGCTGGGGCGACCGCAGCAGACATTGGGTGTGTTCAAATGTAATGAATATATCTGCAAAGCCAAACAAACAATGGCTTCTCGGGAGTGAGAGAGAGAAAGGAAGAGAGTGACGTAGGGGGAAGAGGGATTATGATGAAATTTAGGGAAATTGGGATTTTGGCAGTTGAAGAAAAAAAAAACCACTATTACTGTCAGATACCGTATTTTTTTTTTTTTAAAAAAAAAACAAAACAAAAAAAGGTCAAATTATGTGCGTTTGCAACATACGTGACGGTAATTGTCTTTCTCCGAATCAGATTCGGCCTTTGTTTCCACCGGGGACTTTCGTACAATATTGAAAGGTTGCTATTGGTACTTCTTCTATCTTCGTATTGCCTTGTTCTGTCTGAATGAGGTGCTACCCTCCTCTCATCTCAGACATTTCACACCATTAAGAGATACCCTTGCCTGGGACCTCGACCACAGGGTGGAGAATTGATTGAATGAGCCAATCTTCATTTGCCAGCTTTTGGAGCGGAGTCCATCTGGTTTAACATCACTGGCTCGAAAAGAACCCAAAAAATCATGCAAAAAAAAAAAAGAGTTGACTCTTCGCAATCGTTGGCACCTGTGGACTGGAGGATAGTTGATGCTTGCATCTTTGATACGGGGAGATTCCAAGGTTGGTCATCCCAGCCCAGGTATTATTCATTATGTCACGGTGACGACAGAAATCTCTCCCGCTGTGGGTCATTTTCATCTACTGACCAATCAGACGGGATATTTCCCCAGGGCCAAGGTGAGAGATTCCACCTAACCCGAAGAATGCGGTGAAAATGGTGACGCAATCGACAGCACGTGAGGGCTCCGTCTTCAATGTTGCCACTAGAAATCTAGATATCTCTTTGATCGTTATACTGTACAACGTTATGTGCTAGTATGTTATTTTATATGTTAAATGCGTTAGATTAGTATATTCCCAATTGGGGATAGGAAAGGACATGTCGTGTCTGACCGAGATCTGCATATGGAGTTTGTTGAGCTTGTACGACCTGGTACCGGCCCCCAATAATTATTAATCCACGGCAGTCCCCGGGGCCAGAAGTGTATCCAACCAAGCGTACTCCATATAACTTACGCGTCGTATGCATACGGAGAACTCCGTAATCCGTACAACGCATACAACATACATGATCGCGTCCGGCATTTCGTGCGTTACATAAAATGATGATCACATATAGAGGTACGACATACTACATCTGATATACTACTACATATAACATTGGCGCAAAAGGACTGCCATGTGGGAAGGGTAGGTAGGAACTGTTTGATATTTGTCAATTCTAGTAGTGTTTCAAGAACGCATAGTCCATCTGATGCATCGTACTTGACAATTCCACACTGAACGAACCCCATCTTTGCGACGATTGCAAAGAGTGGTCTAGCCCAAACTTGCCCTTTGATCACAATGCCATTGGGTGATTTCACGGGGTTGAAGGGTGTGGAGAGTCGTTTCCCCACAGTCTTGGTATGCTTCAACCTTTATGGTACCAATGTGCATCACGTCGATTGTGTTAAAGTGGACTTGGCGACCTTATTTGAAACATGACTCTCGACGCATCTTGAGAGCTGAGCTGTCCTTCAAGAGACGCGTATATCAAATGATAAAAAACATTGTAGATGCACCCATGTTTATCCGCCCACCCAAAAATACCGGCATTGGGTGAAACATTCGACAGTGTCCTCAATGTAGGCCGGCAGTTTATCTCAGGAACTTGCACGGTCCAGGTACTGTTGCCTCACAGCCAGGCTCTCAGAGCAGATTGCCAACTAAAAGCTCTAAAGGGCATAACCCAAACACGCCTGCGATACAATATCACAGCTCCAGTGCAGTACTGGCAGAATCTTCAGTGTATTCGAAGTCGTCTGTGTGCTTCTTCTCTTTACGAGAGCAAGTGGACTATGTATTGTTCGATAGGAAGTTATTTTCCTCGCCTACCCAGGTAGGCAAACTCGTTCTACAGTCGACATAGATCCTGAAACGCAAAGCCGTTGGACAGTTACCGAGCAATGAAAGCCATAGCCAATACTCATGCTTCCAAAACAACCCCACTCCAATAGAGAGAACCGATGTACCGATGTACACCAAGCCCTGGAAAGATCGAAAGATTTTCATTTGCCAGCTCATCTCAGAAAAAGAGCCCTCGGTCAGACCAAAACTTCACGAGCCCCGATAGGTTGAGTAATTCCAAGGGCCCAAGAGGACAGGAACATGGTAATGACGCCAGCCCTCCTCGTCCTCACGGCCACGGCCCTTGACAGTGAACTTAACCTCGACCTCTGGCCAGAAGCTCTCGACGCCCTGGGCCTCGTACCAGGGGCCCACGTCAAAGCGCACAGACCAGTTGGTCTTGCTGTCTGCAGCAGGCAGGGCAGCCAAGATAGCAGGCACTGACTCTGAAGCAGTTCCGACTGGTGTCCAGTTGGAAACGCGGCCGTCCGCGTTGGTGGTTGCGCGGAATGAGATGCCGCTGGCAGCGGATGTCGAGGTGGAGAGCAGGGTCAGGGTCACTGGCAGATTTGCTGCGGGGGTTCCTGATAAAGTGTTGAGGCAATGGCAGGTAATGGGGTCGCGTGCTGCCATGGTGGTTGGCTGCTTGATTGAGTCTGAGTCTTTGGTGTGCGGGGTGGGGGAGATTTGTTGCTGATAAAGTGCGAGGCGGTTGACGGTGCAACCAAGTTGTTGTTTCTTTTGAGCAGAGGCCATTCATTCAAAGGGAAGATGAAACAAAAGAAAGGGGGGGAGAATAGGGAAAAGAAGTAGAAAATCCCGGAAGGGGGAGCTCTACATCGCTATCAAGTGTTCATCGGAGGATACCGATGGCTGCGGAAAGTGCCAGATAGCTATCAATTAGAGGTCCATGACATGCGCATGTATGTTGCATAGCTTCTTCGTTTCCTATTATAGTGACTATCGGTAGTAAACAGATATATAAAAGAAATTTCTCTGTTCTTGATGACTTAACTGGGATTGACCTGCCATTTTGCGGAAGAGCTCCAAGTCCCAAAGAGATCTTTCCAATTAGTAGGAGAATGGGGGGTACATAAAACTCTACCTAGGTCTCTTGTATCTAAAACCAAATGCAGATCTAATTCTAAAAAAAAAAAAATACCACGAGAGAGGTGTATGTTGTAAGAGAAGGATGTAAAAGTCTTGTCTTCCGGAAAGTTCTTTGTGGGGCAACTAGGGAACTCTTGAACATTCCAAGCTCTCAACTACGCTTAGAATTTCAAATCATACACCATGTCCTCCGCCGTGGTACATGGCGATGACCTTGACATGGAGCCTACGCTCCAGTCAGTTCTCAACCAACACACTCTCCGTTGGATCTTCGTCGGAGGCAAAGGAGGTGTGGGGAAGACCACCACCTCGTGCTCGCTGGCCATCCAGCTAGCTAAAGTCCGCAAATCTGTCCTCCTCATTTCAACCGACCCCGCGCACAACCTGAGCGATGCCTTCGGTCAAAAGTTCGGAAAGGAGGCCCGCCTGATCGATGGCTATTCAAACCTGAGCGCGATGGAGATCGACCCCAACGGGAGCATCCAGGATCTGCTCGCAACCGGAGACGGTCAGGGCGAAGATCCCATGGCGGGATTGGGCATGGGAAATATGATGCAGGATCTTGCCTTCAGCGTAGGTACTCATGCGGCTGTCGCGCCATATACTCTACGTGTCAATCTAACTATTGGTGATGGCAGATTCCCGGTGTTGACGAAGCCATGTCCTTCGCCGAAGTCCTGAAGCAGGTCAAGTCGCTTTCCTACGAAGTCATCGTGTTCGATACCGCGCCGACCGGCCACACCCTTCGATTCCTCCAATTCCCTACTGTGCTCGAGAAGGCCCTAGCCAAGCTCTCCCAGCTCTCCACCCAGTTCGGTCCGATGCTTAACTCGATTCTGGGCGCTCGTGGTGGTCTACCTGGAGGTCAGAATATGGATGAGTTGCTGCAGAAGATGGAGTCGTTGCGCGAGACTATCAGCGAGGTCAACACGCAATTCAAGAACCCAGACATGACCACCTTTGTCTGTGTCTGCATTGCAGAGTTCTTGTCGCTCTACGAGACTGAACGTATGATCCAGGAATTGACCAGCTACAACATCGATACCCACTCAATCGTTGTCAACCAGTTGCTGTTCCCCAAAGATGGAAGCGGTTGCGAACAGTGCACTGCCCGGAGAAAGATGCAGAAGAAATACCTTGATCAGATCGAGGAACTCTATGAGGATTTCAATGTGGTCCGCATGCCAATGCTCGTTGAGGAAGTGCGCGGGAAGGAGAAGTTGGAGAAGTTCAGTGAGATGTTGGTGATCCCATATGTGCCTCCTCAGTAAAAGGCAAAGTCGATGCGAGAGATTGTGTTTTCGCTCATGTCGGACGAATTATGAAAAGACTGGAGAATATTACATGAAGCGTTGTGTGGAGCAAGATTGATTTGGACCCCATGTAGACCTCGGGAGCCGGGCTAAGGGACATGAATGCGTTCGTGCATATTCTGTCACATCCTAATTTCTGTGATGAACCTCATAGTCACATCACGATCGGAGATACAACACACACTATCCTTGGTCAAGTGTTATAGAACCCCTATCAATAGATCTCCTCGAGCGAGGAACTTCGATCCCTCCCCACTGACTTGATGTTTTGGCAACCAGAGACCCATTACACAAGATGGACTCGACTACGGAGTATTCGAAATCTATACCCTAAAAGCGAGAGCTGCAGAGATCCTCACTGCAGCTCAGCCCCGCGATCTACCATAATCCGTGGTGCCACGACACCATCGCAGCTAGAGTCAATTTGGCGCTGCATAGGTTTGAGAATCTGCGGTGAGAAAAAGGGAGACGTCAGAACCCATTTCCTTCCTCTTCCAAATGCTCTTACAGGTGCACTGTCCACTATCTTCTAGGGGAATCCTCCAATTCTATGCGCCCTGGGATTGATTCGAGGCCGTTGCTCCTCCATGCAAGCCTCACTTTCACCCAAGACCGGGTTCTCAGTTGTAAACAGCGGAAAAGTGGGCAGACTAAGATCCTGTTCCATATTTGACGATCAGAGGCTCCCAATTGACACACACACATACACACACACACCAATGGGGAAAAATAGGGTTGGGCCTCGTTGGTTGACAAAGTGAGGCGAGTGGTTCTCTTGTCCTCCGCCCCCCGAACATTCCGATATGAACCCTCCTTGCGAGATCAGGGCTCAGAATCTGGGCCGTTTCTGAGGATTCTCCACGGTTTCCCTTTCTTCTTGCCGCCCTCTGTGGAGACTTGCGTGAGAGTTACTGGATTCGTGCATACCCAATTGGTTTCATTTGCCTATATGCAACCGAACTTGTGGATCGTGCTGTTCGACGAAGGGGGGATGTGCGGTCCCCTCTGCCGTTGGACTGTTGTAAGAACATATTCTCCGAAGGATCGGGGACTGGAGATTGGTGCATTTCCGATAGAGACTTGTCTTATGCGTCTCCGTTTCTGGTGGGATTGTTATTTGTTGAAACGGGGTATCAACTGACCTATTTATACTCATGTCTCGTCCTTCGAAGCTATGCCAAAAGTCCCTCAAAGAGCTTCCAGGCACGGACCGTTTGTGTATTGGTGTCGACTGACATTAAACCCTAGCTCTTTCTTCGCCTTTTCTCGACGCCTCACCTGTTAGCCTTGGCAATGTCCCCTGTCCAGCAATACTGGCTTCCGGGGTACGGGCTATCCCGACACGTTGTCCTAGGTCATATCCAATACTTTCTTGGGCCAAGTGCAACGGTTAGACCCTTTGTCTATCAGGTATGTCCTGCCAGTGCCTCCACTATGCCCTCTATGCGACCCATTCTAACCAGTTATACATGCAGGGACGCGATGGTTACCTCATCAATGGCGTGCCACTCACACGGGTTTGTCTTTCCATCTTCATTTGAAGACAAAATGGAATTGGAAAAAGGGTCGAACATAACACATTACTAACTCCTCCGAACAGGAGCAAATCGATGATCTCGCAGTTATGTCCCGAGAGTACGAGATGCAGGAAGCTACTCGAATGGCCCACAACATCAGCGGCTCCTCGACTTCTAGCACCAGCAGCGACAATTCGGCCACTCAGCCTGAGCCCTACATCAATGAACTCATCCCCATTAGTCAACCTGGCACGCGCAGACGTGCATAACCAGACTCGCGAGGCAGTCGTTGGGGCCATTTTTGTTACCTTGCTTCCCTCCATTGGACTTGGTATTTCTTTTCTAGCCCTTGGCTCCGTACTAGGATTCCGTCGACCAGCAGCAGCGCGGATGGTCACTTTCCCGAGTCGCCGCCTGATACTGCTCCTGTTGGCCTTGTTTTGACTCGTTCTTCGTGCCCTGGAGCATCTCGTGGATTGCAGAGACATCGGCCACATGGATATTCAAGCCCTGACTCTGTTGCCCGGGTGCCCAGGTGGAATCCTAGGATTGCAAATTTCACTTGACGGACCCGTGGCAGGAAAGGAATACCAATCCCGGGATGACGGCTCCTGTGGGCAATAGCGGTAGCCCTATTTTGGGTTGATAGAAACATGTGCCTTTTGTCTCGTTCTCGTGTACCCCTACTCTCTTGTTACTAATGGTCTTGAATCTCTTAATGTGCTACAACGCCAAATCCGATGTGAGCTGCATTAGAATCTCGGTCTCGAAGTTGGAGATGTTAACCTAGAGAGAGTTATAAGCCAGAATGATCTGTCGTGGCTCGAGAGGGAAAGAAGACAAAGATAGTGATTCATTTAAAGATTTGGGAAGCCTAGTTTATAGGCAAGGATAGCTTGGAAAAAGGGGCACGGTTAAAAAAAGACATCATCTTTTACTCATCTCTATAGACCATTCGTAACAGCATAGATAAATCAGACCCTAAGATCCAAGAATCGACTACATATATCCATCTCTCATCTTTTTCCCCCTCGGATTTGAGGGCGCCATGATTCTCTGGCTGCTTTTGGGGACCCTCTCGCTCCAAACCTCCAGGGTCAGAAATGGCCAATACATAAAGAGGTCATGCAAAATATCCGACACAGGAAGTGAAAATATGGGGAGAGAGTGATTGCAAAAGAACTGCAAGACTAAAGAGGTAAAGAAATAAGTGTGGACCCCCGAAAAAAACGCCAGCCGGATGCCACTCTGCATGGAGTCCCCAAACAACCGTGTTGTGACCTACACGGGGAGATCACTAAAAAAAAAATGGGGCAGGCAGAAACAAGTTGGAAATCACATAACAGAGAAAAGTTCAGTTTTCAACATCAAGGTCATGGTGTTTTTATTTTGCAACAGCAGCGCTCAAGACTTGTGTGCGGAAGAAGGCACCCTTGGTCTTCTCGATGACTTGCTGGTAGACCGACTGAGGGGGGTGATTCATGATAACAGTGCCCTCCTTGTAATCGATCTTGGCGTCAACCCGGGTGTCGCGGATAAGGTTGACAATCCACTTCTCACCCTCATCCTGGTTCAGACCGAGGCGAGTAGAAAGGTCCCTAAGAAAAAGGCTCGTTAGCCTGTTGTTCGTGCCAATTCACAAATTCAACCAACTTACTTGATGTCAATACGCTGGTGGATCTTGCAGTAGCTCTCGGAAATGAGATGGCGGGCAGCGTCGACGAAAGCGTCGGCAGCCGAGACAAGGAAGAAATCGCTGCGCAGCACATCTTCGGCCTCGCCGAGCTTCTTCTGTGCTTCCTCGAAATCGAAATCGACGTAAAGGGCCTTAACGAAATCGGTGACGGGGTCGGTGTACTCGTAGTCCTCCTGGCGCACAACGCGGATCAGATCCTTCAATTGCTTCTGGTAGACACCGGAGTGCTTCTGGGGGCGGCTACGATTGGTGATGACAGCGGCGGCGAGGTACCGCAAAATCCAAGGGCAGCTGGTCTGGATGGTGTTGATGTAGGCGGGAGAGAAGAAGAGGTCGGTGAGGACGTCACGGGCGGGGTCGTGGTTGAAGAAGGGGAACAGCGACCAGTGAATAAGCCAAGAGCGGTTGGTGAGCTGAGCCAGGGGGTTGTTGAACAGGCGAGTCTCAATTGAGTCCTTAACCTTCTGAACCTCCTCCATAGCACCCTCCCAGTTGGTGGTCAAGATCTCTGATGCGAGCTTACCCCATGTGGCGGCGGCAACCTTGTCGTTGTCGGTAGACAGAACACGGAACTGGTAGAGCAGCTCAGCAGCGTTTCCGTAGCTGCCGCAGCTGTACTGGAAGCGTCCGTAGTCGTGGAGAGAGTTAACCATCTCGTTGGTGACACCGTGCTGCTCCTCGAGGAACCGCAAGTTGGCGGCCTTGTCGCTTCGCAGGTTACCCACAACCTCCTCATCTTGCAACAATTCGGAGATCTTTTCGCTCTGATCCTGGTAGTGTTGTAGCTTGGCCAGAACCTCCTCGCGCTTCTTCACAAACTCTTCGGGAATGGTGTCGGAATCGTTGATCTCCTGCCACAAGTTGGCGACGTAGTCGGTCATGTTGGTGTGCTTCAGGAGCTCGTACTTCGCCCGGGTGATTTCCTTGTCCTCCTCATCGCCGGTAGCGCTGAATTCGAGCAGGGGGAAGACCAGGTGACGGTCAAGGTACGGGATGAGTCGGGGCAGCAAATCATGCTGGGAGGTGATATCCTCGGCGGTCTTGGGTGAGTGAGCAGCAGCGCCGCTGAGCAGATTCTCAGCGGTAGGGGGGGCGTTGTCTGCCATATTGGATCGCAAAAGATGGCAGAAGGGGGTTAAAGGTCTAGAGGGGGATAACAAAGGGCCAACCGCGATCAATGGAGAATTTGCAGATTGTGCGGGCGTCGGTGGCCCTAAACCTATTTTGGAAGTGGGTGCTGGGAATGCGGTGGCAGAAAATCTGAGCAAAGGAGCGTCAGATGTCGCTCTCTGATCTTCCCAGTCTGTACCTTGATATCCCCATCTTTCCAACCTAGTCTTTTCTTCGGTCCTTTAGAACGCTAGAAATGCCGTCTATTCTACACTCGGGTCCGTCCTCGGCCATGCGAAAGCAGGCCACGACCATTCCCCTTCGCGTCAACTCTGCACAGTCCGTGGCTTCCGTTCAGACATGTAGTTCATTTTCCACATTATGTCCTCAGGCGAGGTTGAAAGCTTCACGTAAGTTACAATTTTTTTCAGCCTCATCTTGATCTCTGGGCTATTTAGGAACTACAAGAGCAAAGCCGAACCCTCGGGTATTGCATTATCTTGTAACCAACAGAGAACAGAGAAGAGAGACAGAAAAAAAAAAAACACGCATCTATGCCGTGTTGGTTTCGATTCAAAAAAAAAGGATTAGAGCACACATCTAATTTTTTTCTTCTTTCAGATCGTCCTCAATTCTCTCTCCCTACTCTTCCTACCCGCCAAAGCCGTACCTTCATTGCTCATCTTGGCCGTCAAGCGCAAGCCTTGAAACAACAATCTACCACTCCATCGGCGACCCCATCCCCAGCCAAATCAGACAAGAAATCTAGTCCGACCCTGCAGCTCACCAACCTTCCCTATTTTGTCCGTCGCACTGCCTCCAACCAGCTTCCTGTCTATGTCGTCACAAAGGCCGGCGGCACCAAACAACTCACCAAGCTCCAGAAAACCGAAGGCGATCTGGACGCGCTCCGTAACGACCTAGCTTCTGCCCTGGGTGTTGTTGACGGAAACAAACCCAACCCGGATGTTACTCTTAACCGACTCACTGGCCACATCATTGTAAAGGTATGTTCGCTATTGCGGTACAACAAACTTCTCACGCGACAGAAACTGACATCTCAACATAGGGCTGGCGCAAACCCGAGATTCTGAACTTCCTCCAGGAGCGCAGATTCTAAAAGCTTTCTTCTCTAATACCTCAATCTCATCTCACACGCTCGCGATTGAAGAGCTCATTGGAATCATTCGAATGGCTCAAGATTTACCCCCCAAAAAGCATCAACATGTCCAATTGCGAGGGGGGTATGCTAAAAACATACTTATCGGAGAGAGCAAGAATCATATCACGTCGAAAGAAAGGGAGGAGAAAGAAAGAAACAATGCTCCCGATGGTCTCTGATGTGGATGGGTAAAACCTTTCTCTTTGATCTCTCTCTCCTCTTCCCTCTCGGTGCATACAATAATCTCGTTGCGGGATGGTTTTTCTTCTCCCTTTTTAACCCTCTTCCTTTGGTGTTTGAGTCTTATCTATCCGGTCGTGTCTGCTGGCGTCCACTTGCTTTTCTTCTCGTGTTCTCTTGCTTTTCTCTCCACCTGTAACATTTCCGATCTGTACATTTTCGACGACTCGATGGGTGCTAGTGCCTTTATATTCAATGACCACATTTCCATTCAGGCATGCAGAAACATGTAACAGCGCGAGTGTGTTTGCTCCTGTCCGCCAATGGAAAGTATGCCAATGTAGGCCACAGGCTGAAGATGAAATTGAGGGCCTCTGCTGTCATCTGCTTTTTCTGCTAGATGCTTCGATGTAGCCGAGCTCAACTAAAAAATCTGTGGTACGCCATTATTTTGACAAATACGAATTTAAATGGAAGCAATGGTCAACTAGTCATGATGCAAGTATCTCTCGATTTGCGTCGAGGGTGTTTTAAACATTGTACACCGAAGCAGAACATAACGCTATCTCACGAGAACAAAAGCAAAATCCCAATCGCCCACCAGCGCCCAAAAGTTAATAATAGAAAGACTGACAGTCGACATGAGTACAAATGACATGAGAGAAAATCAAGATTGTCGTATATGCTAAGTGGGAGAGGATCCGATTCCTCCCAGGCGGGACTGGTCCGAAACCAACCTGTCACCAGCGCATTGGAGCTCCATGCAGACATCATTTACTCCGCCAACCGAGCATATGTGAGGAGCTGGCGAACAACGCCGCCATCGATGTTGGGGAGGAGCAGTGCACCTAGCAGGCTTTCTTTTCTGGGGAGGATTCCGGATGGGATGTTGAGAGGGGAGGTGTTGTCAACTTGCTTTGATTTTTCGGCAAGTCGGCGTAGAATTCCCAGTCCTCGGTTGACAATCGAGCTGAAAGCATATGCGTCGGCTTCGGCCTGGCTTCTTTGTCGCATGTTGATTTGTGGGATGCGTTCTGTGCACAGTGCGCAGGAAAGTCGTAGGAGATGGACGGCAAACCCGTCGACCGACTCAAGCCATGTTTTGGCCAGAGAGCCGTCGGCGAATGTGGTGAGGACATCGGCCGACAAAAGACCTTGCATCAAAAACACTTTGCGTGTATCTACAACAGCCATGGGCTTTTTGTCGGGGACGCAGGAGATGGCGAGGCCAAACGCGCGGGTTAACAACTCCGGCTGGGCCGGTGCAGACCCATCGCCAGAGAAGATGGCTTTGAAGAAAGTTCGGTTCGGGTCATCTCTAGCCAACATTTTGGCAAGTCCGTCAACAGCAGCTGGGGTGTATCTATCCACCGAAGAGTTGAATGTAGTGAACATCACTTTTCCGGAGGGTGATGTGGGTTCAGGCTCTGGCGAGAACGCCAACAGGAAAACCAACATATTCAGTGCCTCGTCCTTGCCGGGGATTTGAACAACATGCGCCAAGTTACTCAGCAAGATCACTGCATCCTTCATAAAGTCCAACGTGTTATGGCTTGTCCGCAGGAACATCTTGCGAGTTCCCATGTAATGGAAGACGGATGAAAACAACTGAGCGACGGGAGGGATACCAAGAGGTAAGAAATTCGTCTCGCTGAACGAAAAATTGCGCAGGATGGTGGTGATACAGATAAGTCGATCGACGGCCCGGTCTAGTTCGTACTCAATACTTCCAAATTCGGGAACATCTGCAAGCGATGTGTTCTCAGACTGACAGTCCCGTGTGACTTCGTCATAGGAACGCAGAATCATAGTATCTGACTCCTCCAAGCTGTGCTCAGCTAGAAAGTCGGCCTGGTCTTCAGCACAGTCGATCAGGCTCTCTACCAAGTCATCGCAATTCTCCAATGATATCTGAACAGATGGTTCACCAGAAAGCGTTGTCAGGGTATCCAAGGCAACCCGGATCTCAGCGTAAATCCCAGACTTGAGTGCCATTGTCAGCGCGTGAATATCAACAACACCTAGTTCTGCAAAGCCTGGCACGTCTGGCTTTAGCCTCGAGAGATCCTCGCCGATCTGGTACATCTCATCAACGGCAATAGGCCCGTGGAAACGGCTTCCTCTCAGAACCATGGGTTTGTATGTTTCCTCAATAGGTCGCTTTACTAGCTGCTCTGGCTTTTGTTCTTGTTGTATCGGCTGCGGTTGACCGGGAACAGGCGTAACGCCCTTCACAGATTGCGGAGAAGGAGCTGCGAATTGTCCGACCGCAGCTTCAGTAGGTGGGACCGGTGGCTGCGAACCCCTCGAGATGCTTTGCCGATTTCCGGCCTGGGCTGGCCTGCTGAGGCTTCGGGCGTGCGTCGGCGTGGCGAATCCATTCATAGAGTTCCCTGGGGTATTATTGTGAGCTGGCGTGTTATTCTGAGGAGACTGTGCCATTGTCTGAGCTTGCTCAAAGCCTGGGTTAGGCTTCACAGAAGGGGACTGGAATTGACTAGGCGGCCGCGGTATCCCGCTTTGCTGTTGATGCTGCTGCTGCTGCTGCTGCTGTTGCTGCTGCATGTGGTCCGCCATTTGTTTTTGTTGCGAGCTAATGAAAGCTTGTTCGTAAGGAGCCAAGTTCCTTGAGTGGTGGGCTTGAATCTCCTGGGCTGCCATAGGGTATTGCATCTGAGGAAATTGCAGCTGATGTGCAACTACTGGCCACATGTTTGTTGCTGTAACCTTTTTCGATCCCCCCATCTTCATCACCGTGGCATAGAGATGAACGAGGTTGATCGGACGACCACTGACAATAGGATTTGGATCCATAGGAAGATTCTGGCTAACCATGAATTTTTGCAAAAGGCGCAAAAATCCTTCCGTATTGTTGGGTTTCGACAAATTTGACTGCATGTTCGGTGGCATCTGTCTCATTCCTCCCATGGGCTGCTGAGAATTGGCCATCTGGCTCATGCCTCCCGGAACCGGCCGTGCAGCCATTGCAGAATTTGGATTCATCCGTGTCTGTTGCTGAATGGCATGTAGCCGCTGTTGCTGACTTGCTAAAACTTGGTGGTAGCCTTGGGGTATCTGTTGCATGCCGTTGAACTGCGGCGCCTGCATTGAGGGTTGATGGGCTCCCGAGGTCATTCCACCAAATTGCTGCGCCTGCATAAAGTTGGCGTTCTGGGGCGTATTCACGCGGCTGCCGTGGTCCGACTGCGATGGAGACATGTGTGGTCCAGGGTGCGGGCCAGCAGGCGAGAAGGGGCTCGGTGAAGACGTTCCCAGGCGAGCGCTTTGTTGATCAAAGTCCTGCATAATGGGCGACTGAGTAACATTCGGAGAGGCTCCTTGTTGAAGATGCTGGTACGGCGTTGGGTGTTGTGAGAATTGCGGATTACCATTGGCCGGACCTTGATAACCTGGAAATGGCTGGTGAGGTGTCTGGGATCGCGACCCCGTCACACCACCCGGTGCTGGCCTTGGCGACATGGGCATGCCATCTTCTGGCCGCGCTCGCTTGGATGGAATCACTTGGTTTGGATTGTGGAATCCTGGGGAAGCGTTCCGCGGCACGCCATTGTTGAACATGCGCTGGAATTGGGATGGATCCTGGGAGGTCGGGGAGCCATGAAGGAAAGCAGCAGAGGGGTCTATAGTGGAGGGATGAAAAGCGCCATTATCCTGGCCAGGAATATTCGAGGTATCGGCAAGCCAGGCATTCATGTCGAGCGGTTTTGCCAACCCATCTACCTAGACCGAGTCAGTATGTGAACATTGGCTCATGCATCATATTGCTATCATGTGCGAAGATATCATATAGAAATGAAGCAAGTATGAGGTTTTTTTTAGCCCAACAATGGACGATTATATGGACGCGTCGGGGGAGGAGATGTTTGGAGTCGCGCCCAGACCCGGTCGCGACATGAGTCAAAGAGAAGGTGGGGAGGGAAGGTGGCAACCATCAAGAATATTGGAGATAATGTTGGGGGGAAGGAGGGGAAGGAATGAGGTACATACCGATAAGGCTGGAGTGACTTAAATTCCGCTTTTCACACGGATGACTGAAGCCGGGTCCCGGAATAGGCAGATGGGGGATATGAAGGGGACAGAGGTTGGCCAGGTGTGGTCACGTGGTGTGGAAACCTAAGGCAACAAACCACCTGGGCACGGTGGACGACGGGAGGCAAAGGCGTGTGAAGATGATTTGGGGGAGAGGGGAAAGGGTCAGAGGCTGGGGTAGATTAAAATGTTAGCAAATCATAGACAAGGGAAAATCACTCTTGATCCTTAAAGGAGGCAAGATATAATAATGAAAGCTCCTCCAGAAACCACGGACATACAACATATGTCGGTTACAGAACATGGACAAAAAGAAGTGCGTGGCGACAACCAAATGTAATCAATACAAATGTAAAATAACAGAACCCCCAACCCCCCCCCCCCCCCCCCCCTCCCCAAAAAAAAAAAGCAAACGGAGCCATCATAAGAAACAGATTGACATACTTACCGATTCGCAAGATCCGTTCAGTTAGGGATGAAAGGGGAAGTGGAGAGAGGAGAAGGGAAAATTACTGACAGGTCAGAGCTTTCGTAGGTAAACCTCCCCAAGGCCTGTTCTGGTTACTTGTGTTACTAGGTTAGTCTCTCTTTTCTTTTTAGTCAGTTCTTTTTTTTTTCGTGCGCTTTGCTTCGTCTTTTGCATTTGTCTCTCTCTTCTTTTTCGGTTCCATTTTTCTTCCTTGTGTTAGTCTGGATTTCCCATTGGTTTTGATATTTCGTTCCGGGTGTTCTCGTTCCGGGTGTTGGCCAGCCTCAATCGGCATATGAAAGAGACTGGCCACACTCAGGGGAGGATAATGGGAAAGGTTATGGAACAGAGAAGATCTGAAGGATATCTCGTTCTGTGAGAAAATTTCCATTAAACCCCCAGCTTCCCCTCGGATTTCGTAAATCACCCAATGATGATCCATTCCAACCGTCAGACCAAGTCAGGTTAGATCATATACTCCAACCCCGATGTGGCCTGAGGTTAGTAGCCACTCGGTGATACATTCCAAAGGATAATTTTTATCATGGAAAAATATAGAGTCTTTCAAGTCAAAGATCTCGGGGACAGGGAAAAAAGAAAGAATAGAAAGAGAGAAAAAAAAAATAAAATGATCTAGAGCCGTGACGGGGACCAACAGGCGGTACTCCATATATAAAGCTCGGGCTAGCGTCTGGTAATCTTGTCGATGCGCGCCCAATCCTCCGAAGTCACCAAAATTTCGAGGTCAACAACTAAGGAGTGGCTTGGCCTAGTGAACCCCGTGCAAGGATCCGACTAGATCCGTGTGGGAAATCATGACGGCTTTGGTGCCTGTCCCACCTACCGTGCCCCAGCCTACTCCACCGCTACAAATGATTGGATCAACGTTTCTTCATTTCCCTTCTGTAGGGCTTGGAGGGGGGCAGCTTGAGGTCTTAGCTAACCCAAATGGCAAGGATGCTCTTAACTGTCTCGGTGGTCCATCTCGGTGGTCCAGTATGATATTCCCCCGACTTGAACATGATCCGGTGTCTAAACGGGCAATAGGCTACGTCCATCTACAGGTCACTGGATGAAACAAACTCTCCTAGGTAAATCAACTTTAGATCCTCGTCATTGGCTCCAGGGCTACATATTCCGCGACAGCCGCTAGTGTCTGACCATAGGTGTGGATTGAGACACTCACCTAGACAAGATTGGTGTATATTTGGTGCTCCGTACCTGGGCAAGCGACTGGGAGAATGATAACCAGAGCTATCAAGACTTTCCAAGGTTCTGTGTAATGTCAGTTTTGAGTGAGATTATTGCATTCATCTGTTTCAAGTTCACGGGCGCTTGGTTTGGTAGTGTTATCGTATCGCCAATTGCCACAATCTTTTAATTTTGAAATGACAAAGTAAACCACATGTACACCATAGCGTAGAAAATAATCAACCGTAGGATTTGTAATATCATCTCTCACAGCACTAAACATTTGGGGACTACATCTTCCAACTGAACTGTTGGCAAGATCACTGCTTGACATCACGTGATGGATAAGCTTCCCAGCCCATAGCATCGAAAGCTCCAGATGGCTAAACTCCCGAGCCCTTCACACAGCGCGTCATTCACCACCCATCAAAGGACATCACATTTTCCTTTCATTTCCAGTTGATAGATATAATATCCCTCCTAATCTTGCTCACTGCCCAAAGTATCCACCATGGGAGACGTTGCCGTGGAGAACCCGGCGAACAACGTCACGCCTCTCACCAAGCCAGGTGCGCTTGACGCCCTCGCTAACCTGGATTCCCTGGATGGCACAGGGGCGGATGGAAACGATGAATATGCTACCCTCAAGAGGCTACAGAGGCATCTCGAGTATGTCTGATCATGTTGGTTGGATGGAGAGATCTGTACTGACATCGAACATAGGTATATCCAACTCCAGGAGGAATACATCAAGGATGAGCAGAGGTATGCATGATGGATTCTGTCATTGACCATTTGCATCGGTGACTGACTATCATGGTTTGATGCAGGAGCTTGAAGAGAGAACTGGTTCGGGCACAAGAAGAGATCAAGCGCATACAGAGTGTGCCACTGGTCATCGGACAGTTTATGGAGGCAATCGATCAAAAGTATGCATTTTCATGCCTGGTCTCTTAAGTGAGAGGGTCTTTTTGCTAACTCATGGATCTAGCACTGGGATTGTGCAAAGCTCGACTGGTTCTAATTACGTCGTCCGTATCCTCTCCACCCTCGACCGCGAGAAGCTGAAGCCCTCATCCTCGGTCGCCCTTCACCGCCACTCCAATGCCCTTGTCGATATTCTTCCTCCCGAGGCTGACTCCTCCATCGCGATGCTGGGTGAGAACGAGAAGCCCGATGTGACATATGCAGATGTCGGTGGCTTGGATATGCAGAAACAGGAGATTCGGGAGGCTGTCGAGCTGCCTTTGACGCATTTCGAACTTTACAAACAAATTGGTGAGTCGTGATGGAGACTGATTACCGTTAGTGGGATTCCTAACCATTTGCAGGTATTGACCCTCCCCGTGGCGTCTTGCTGTACGGCCCTCCCGGAACCGGAAAGACCATGCTGGTGAAAGCCGTGGCCAACAGCACAACAGCCAGCTTCATTCGTGTCAATGGATCAGAGTTTGTACAGAAGTATCTAGGAGAGGGACCTCGTATGGTCCGTGACGTGTTCCGGATGGCTCGTGAGAACTCCCCAGCCATTATCTTCATTGATGAAATCGATGCGATCGCCACGAAGCGTTTCGATGCCCAGACTGGTGCCGATCGTGAAGTTCAGCGTATCCTGCTGGAGTTGCTGAACCAGATGGACGGTTTCGAACAAACCAGCAACGTCAAGGTCATCATGGCCACCAACCGAGCCGACACCCTGGACCCGGCTTTGCTGCGTCCTGGTCGTCTGGACCGAAAGATTGAATTCCCGAACCTGCGGGATCGACGTGAGCGCCGATTGATCTTCACAACTATCGCGGCAAGGATGTCACTCTCCCCCGAGGTCGACCTCGACGCCCTGATCGTGCGCAACGACCCCTTGTCTGGTGCTGTTATTGCTGCTATCATGCAGGAGGCCGGCCTTCGGGCTGTCCGCAAGAACCGTTACAATATTATCCAATCGGACCTGGAAGATGCGTATGCCGTCCAGGTCAAGACTGGACAGGATGATGACCGGTACGTGTCCTGGTTGCTTTGGGGGGGTTTGAATATCACTAACTGGTTTCTTGCAGTCCCGCCTTCTACCGGTAAATGCCTGAGTCTTTCCGGAACGTGGGTATGGGTGACAAAAGCTTGGTCTCCCTCACCAGTTGTATTATCCATAATATGCAGGCGCCATGAGTCACAGTGTTTGGATGATGTGTTGATCCTATACTCTCCGTTCAATCTTTTAGATTGTAGATGTAGATTGTGGATTGGCTGGCAGCACGCTGCCTGTATACCACTGGAATATGCGTGTTGTGTCAATGTTTCCTAGATACATTTAGATCTGTTTACCTGCTCTTATTGGGTGAAATCACCGGTAGGGTTTCAGTGACATGTACTATCGCTTCATGGACGCTGGTGGGTCGGTGAACAAAAGCACGTCACATTGTACATCCTCGAGAATCTATCCACGGCACCCACTCATGTGAATCAATGAAACTCAGATACCCAACGATCTCACACAGAAAATAAGGCTATCCTCGAAAGAAATTGTACGGTTAGAGACATAGGTCTCTCACAGCACCCCTAGTCGGTCCATTTGCCATACTTGTAGATCGTTGTGACACGAGCAAAGCAAAAGTCAAACTAGCAAGAAATCCCGTACCCATAAGCTGATCTTTTCTCGCCATTCTAGGTTTGAAGTTGCAACTGATACTTACATGGAGGTCCATGGAAAGTACACTCTGGCATCCATGTGCATGTTGGTTACCGATGGTGTCACAGTTCTCGAGACGTATGGTAGGAGAAGTGTACATTCATTTCTAGCATGTTGTAGTATGAGGTGATATCTTATTAAACTCTCCACTCTTTTTTTTAATTTTCTCCCTTATACAGCTATCGACAGATACATCTTCATTATGTCGATACTAGCCTGTTTTAGTCTTCGGAACCAGAATGCCTTCGTACTACACGCTTGTATCGATCCTGCTGGCCCTACTGGTGGTGATGGTTGGGATTCGTAGTCTGGCGGAAACCGACTGGGATGCGGGAAGCGGTTTAGGTATGGCTTCCCCTTTCTCGGATTATGTGTTTTCGTCACACCCTCATTCTTGGTTCATCAGAAGAGAGGTCGACTGACAAATTCATTGCGTAAACAGCTGCCCAGCTTGTTTCGGCCGTTATTACCCTCGCTCAAATCTGAATAGTGTCAGGATCAAAATTCTGTCTACTGCGATTGCAAATGGAGGTGCTACTTGGATAAGGAGGGAGGGCGCCGGGGAGAAGAGAGAGAGAGAGAGAGAGAGAGAGAGAGAGAGAGAGAGAGAGAGAGAGAGATCTTTGAACATGTGGAATTGGGTACGTCCTCGGGAGCATCGAAAGAGAAACCGAACAATTTCTTGTTGTGATTTTTTTAAACAAAATTTAACAGACTGGTTTCTGCTTCTCTAGCCATCCGACCGAGGTTGTATGTTATAGTGAAAATAGTAACATGAATATGCCATTCCAGCTTGACGTAGTTGCTTTTGCTGATTTCTGAGTATAGGATGCTTCCGGTGCAAGGTTATAGAACTTCCCGAGATCAGATCGGATTTTCTGCGACTGAGAGCAATTTCTGGGTGTTGTCGGTATACAATGTGAAAGTGAAGAAATACAATGTCTATTACCATCTCAACTGTTCCAAGAACCGAGAGTGATCATCTACTTACAGGACTTTGGTTCAGTCAACAAAACAATTTGGATTTGGTGAAGCGCTCCCCACGACACCCAGGGCGCAAGATAATTTTTTTTTTTTGGAATCAAGATGGCCAGTGTTCATCATGTACTGTGGCTAGGGTTACCTCCACGGCTAGAGCTTCTCGTAGGTCGAGTCACTGCTTGATCCAGAAACAATTTCGGGGTTCAGACTGGCATCATATTTTAAAGGGTCAGTTGAATCTGCTTTCGCAAAGGCGAAAGTGTTGCTTATTGCTTTGTCTCGGTAAATGAAGAGGTGCGATAGTTTAGATAGATGAATTACAAACCAACACTAGGCTTTTTAGATGAAATCCCCCGCTCGATGAGAAAAAGTGGAATTTGACGTGGCAAAAGAATCTTCATTTTGTTCGTGACTTGAATGAGAATGTGGACGCAAGAATAAATAGTAAAACGCCAGAGCAGCACGAAGTACGCGAAGATCATGTGGTTCGCTTGAACAACCCTCAGCCCTCCTATTCTCCCACCCGGAGTCTTTGATTGTCATTCAACCTACTGGACTGTCTCAAATACTAACGATGCAACTCAAACTTGCGTCAGATGGACATCGTAACATCATCAAGGACTTCTTCCCTGATGTTGAAAGGCATGCGGCAATCTGCCAGGACCTCCATGAGAACCTGAAACTTCCATGCCAGGAGCAGCGGACTTCAACGGCCATAGCAGACCTGCTAGAAGCTTTCGGCTTTGAAGCTAAGCGTGGAACAGGAGGCTGTGGGATGGTTCACATTCTCCGTGATGGCTTGGGACAAAATGTCCTCCTGCGCTCTGAGCCTGATGCATTGCCTATGACGGAAAAAACAGGCTTGCCCGACGCTAAAAAGAGTTGAGAAAGTCGATGCTGATGGTATCAAAATAAGGTGGCATACATGCCTGCGCCCGCCACATGACCTGCTTGCTTGGGGTGGCAGCGCTGCTGCATGAGGCCAAGAAGTTCTGGTTCGGCACTGTGATCATCTTATGTCAACCAAACGAGGAACGGCTGCTAGGCGCTAAAGCAATGGCTGATGACGGGCTACTCAGCAAAATACCCTTCCCTAGCGTCTGCTTAGCACAACACTGCGTTCCGACCCAAAGCGGATCTATTGCAATGAAACCCGGCCGCGTTCTTGGCTATCTGGACTTGCTGGATATCCGTGTACATGGCCACGGCGCACATGTCGCTACCTCCCAGCTAGGGATAGATCCAATCATGCTGGCTGTGAGCATTCTCACACGTCTACAGATCATTGTGGGCCATAAAATGGCTCCCAAGGGGCCTATTGTGATAGGCTACGGCAAAATAGGCTACGGAACATTTCATGCTGGTGCTGATGCCAGCATTATCCCAGAGTATGCCGACTTTTAGGGTGATGTGCACACATTCCTGGAAAGCACCCAGAAACTTGCGAAGTCCGTAGTGGAGCGCAATATACGACAAGAGCGTGAAGTTTACGGATCCCCGATAGCTCCCCGTACTGTGACTACGATTAGCAGCCCAGCTATTGATAAAGATGATGTGGCAACACGCCGATTCTCTCGGGTGCTAGAATCGCATTATGGAAAAGAATCCTCCATTGTAATTCAGGTGATTCTACCAGATATCGTCGCGGATGATTTCGTGCTTCTCTCACTTCCTCCCCATATGAGTACTGGAACTTTGGCGTGGCAGACCCACAGACATGGGAGAAGACAAGTTGCAAGATTTGCCTCCAACCTACAGTGCTATCTATGCGCCGGCAAGCATATTTCTTGAGATTCTTTGAAAACACTTGACTGCACCTCACATAGCCGGGAAAACGAAAAGAAATGGCATTTAGTGTGCCAGAGAGGAAAGAGACCGAATATTCCACCTCCATTCCATCTTTCCTAGGGTTTTTTTTTAGCTTGGTTCATAGAATATCTCTAGGATACTTCCTATGTGCTCGACAAGAGAACCGATCAAAGGACGTAGACAGATTGAGCAGGTGGAGTTTTTAATTCAATCATGTTCAACCCCAGGCGTGCTCCGTGGAGGTACCTTATATCCCCAGAATAGGTCGATCATTTACCTGCATAGGTAATCAATCAGTTCGCCCGGGCGCCTCCGGGACCGGGGGTGTAAATAGTTAGTCAGCATCAACCCAGAGGGTGTGCATGGATCATTTAGACCTCAGGACACCACGGAGAAGTATTGAAGGCCTTGGTGCCTACACAAGCTATCAAGCAGTCCATAAACAAAGACTAAGATGTATGCAGCACGATTATTCTATCAAACTTCGCAGCAAGGCAGCCTTTGAGCATTCGGAAGGGCACGGGCTCCCAGTGGCACTGTGTGGAGTATTTCTTTGGGGATGGATTTGGTCTCCGGGCTAGATGGATTGCAGAGACACATGCTTCAACCCCTTGAAACTCCGTACATATCCAAATCTTTATGGCGTATCACAGCCGGGCACGATCCCTTGCTGTAGAACAATTACATCTGAGCGTAGCCTTTTGCCACATCAACTATCCTGCAGCCGCCAGGCACGCCGGGAGGGGTGTCTTCCGACCAGTCCGATCATGGCGCTTCACCACGCCCAGGCACCAGCCCAAAGCACTTCCCCTGCTGAGGCTAAATCTTGGACGGAACATAGTACAGAGGATAAAGAGTAATTCAGTGAGAAATTAGCCCGAAGAAACAAGAAATGAATGTATACGTCAGGAACTGGAATGTCCCGGTAGCCTGAGAACCCCATGTCATGAGTCCATCGCCCAAAGGGGGTTAGTGTGACCCTCCCGCTTCCGTCATCGTCTCTCCAGCCTCCACTCCATTTACTCTTATCTCTTCTCTCCTTCCGGGATTCCTTCTTACAAGTCATTCTCTTCCCTGAAACCATCTACAACTTTCTTTCCTCATCGTGAATGATGAAGTCATTCACTCTCCTAACCGCTTCGGCGCTGTTGGGCAGTGCTGCCGCCGAGGTTCATAGGCTCAAGCTCAACAAGGTCCCTCTGTCTGAGCAACTGGTATGATCGTCGCTATTGCCCTAAGAATACTTCAGAAATTGACCCATTGATAGAACACACATAACATCGATGCTCACTTGCACAACCTGGGTCAGAAGTACATGGGCATTCGTCCCGAGAAGCACCAGGACCTGTTCCATGACACTTCCCTAAACCCTGCTAGTGGCCATGACGTGCTTGTTGATAACTTCCTGAATGCTCAGTGTAAGATGTCAACACAGAAGAGTTATTTCCCGAGCAATTACGCTGACCATGCTAGACTTCTCCGAGATCACGATCGGTACCCCTCCCCAGACCTTCAAGGTTGTCCTTGATACCGGTAGCTCCAACCTGTGGGTTCCTTCTTCGCAGTGCAGCTCTATTGCCTGCTTCCTTCACAGCAAGTATGACTCGTCTTCGTCGAGCACCTATCAGAAGAATGGCACCGACTTCGAGATTCGCTATGGATCTGGCAGCCTGAGTGGCTTCGTCTCTAGGGACACCCTCCAAATTGGTGACCTGAAGGTTGAAGGACAGGACTTCGCGGAAGCTACCAACGAGCCTGGTTTGGCGTTTGCCTTCGGTCGCTTTGATGGTATTCTCGGCCTTGGCTATGATACCATCTCTGTGAACAAGATGGTCCCTCCCTTCTATCAAATGATCAAACAGAAGCTCGTGGATGAGCCTGTGTTTGCTTTCTACCTTGGCGATGCTAACAAGGATGGCGATAACTCTGTGGCCACCTTCGGTGGTATCGATGAGAGCCACTACACTGGCGAGCTGATCAAGATCCCTGTCCGTCGCAAGGCGTACTGGGAGGTTGAGCTCAACTCCATTGCCCTTGGCAATAACGTAGCCGAACTTGACGACACCGGTGTCATTTTGGACACCGGTACCTCTCTCATCGCCCTGCCCTCCACCATGGCCGAGCTTTTGTAGGTTGATTTTTCACCTTGTCTCTGTACCTTCTTTGCTGACTCATTCCACAGGAATAAGGAGATTGGTGCCACCAAGGGCTTCACTGGTCAGTACAGTGTGGAGTGTGACAAGCGCGACTCGTTGCCCGATCTCACCTTCACACTGGGCGGCCACAACTTCACTATTGGCCCCCACGACTACATCCTGGAGGTCCAGGGCTCCTGCATCAGCAGCTTCATGGGCATGGACTTCCCTGAGCCTGTGGGTCCTCTGGCAATCTTGGGTGATGCCTTCCTGCGCCGCTGGTACAGTGTTTATGATGTCGGTAACAACGCCGTCGGTCTCGCCAAGGCCAAATAAGTGCCCAAATTCTCGATGGCTCCGTGAGCTGTGAATATCAAAGAACCAAATGACACCAAGAGATTGCTTCGTATATACATGTGGCTTCTGGGTTGAACGTATGGTTTCATAGCGCACTACATTCGCCTAGTGCTAAGGGTTTTTGTTTTTAACTGGCACAGCCCCATCGTGAGGCCTTTCGTTCGTTGGTACTGCAAATTGACATCTTTATTGGTTAAGATCTACTTATTACATTTGGATCTGTGGTTGAATAAGTCTTCCCTAACATTGGCCTCAGTATCTGCATTTTGAACTAGGTTCCTCGGCAGATTTTCGAAATGTAACAACTTGAGTGACAAACTGGCTGGAGCTTTTGCTTGGTTAGGTGCAGGCAAGCATCAAGCTACCGTCAAGTTTCTGAAATATATATGTAATCAGAGAAACAAAGTGGGATGTCACTACTATTACTCAGAATAAAATCAAAGTACTTAAGGACAACTTGATCAAGCCATTTTGTCAGACCATTCCATTCGGAAAAATAAAGATACTTCAACTCAAGTAGATCACACGTCATTCGGCAAGAGAAGATACCGGTTTTCAAGTACCGAGATGACATAAGCGGGAGTAGCTCCAGGTTTCAACCTGGATCGAGCGAGTCCCCGCACAACTTCAATGAGCTTCTCTTTTCTTTGATCGCAGCCTGCATTTATCTCTTTCAACCTTCTCCGTGTTCCTCAAACCCAAGCGACTTACTCTGCCTGGTGTGTGATTTGCCTCTGACCTCCGCGCCAGGTTGTGCTAGGCGCACGATTTTCTCTTCCCATCCGCGCCCTGGAGTGGCGATTATTATTGCGCTACTTAAACCATCATTTACATCTACCTATTCCACCGTTCTAGCCTAGACTACTGAGTCATAGGCTGAAATCCTACCACTAAAACACGATATAATTCAGCTCTACACGCGTTGCGTGTTGGTGATGACTTCATAGCCGGAATCGCACGCGACTAATCCTTTTGACCCACACCCCCTCAACGCGCGCCGTCAACAAACCAAGGGCACAGGATATACTTCAGGAGAGCGGCAGGACAAGAACTGAGCATTAGTGCATCACATCGCCTGGCGGCGAACGGAGAGCAACAATGCTTCTCCGTCTGCCCACCAGCCTACATTACCCGATCACCGTGACGTCGCTGCTCAAAAAGCCTGGTGACACGGTTGAGAAGGATGAGGCTTTGTTTTGGTATGTCTATCAGACTACCGTCACTGAGGGTGATGGACTGGGGAACACCGTCGAGGTGAAGCGTAGATACCCGACTAGATTTGAATCGACTGTTGATGGAGAGGTCGTCAAATGGCAAATCCAAAAGGGGGATATCATTGATGAACCGTGAGAACTTTGATCCTTGTCTTTTTTACCGTCGAAAATTGTCTAATCTGTTGCTAGGGTCAATGTTGTTGAAATCGATGAGCCTTGCGCGCACGAGATCCAGTTTGGAGGACTTTGCGCCGAGTGTGGAAAGGACATGACTGAGTTTGTACAAGTCTCTCAGCAGGAAAAGAGCTTTTCTAACTGCCTGATGCGTGAACAGATCTACATACAACACCGAAATCATAGATTCCATGCGCGCTCCAATCTCCATGGCTCACGATAACGTCACACTTACGGTCAGCGAACGGGAAGCAACCCGAGTTGAAGAAGATGCAAAGCGCCGGTTACTTGCATCGAGGCGTTTGACCCTGGTGGTGGATCTTGATCAAACTATCATCCATGCCACTGTTGATCCAACGGTGGGGGAATGGAGAGAAGACAAACAAAATCCGAACCATGAAGCTGTGAAGGATGTGCGACAATTTCAATTGATTGACGATGGACCTGGTATGCGAGGCTGCTGGTACTACATCAAGCTGCGGCCAGGACTGGAGGAATTTCTGCAAAACGTGGCCGAAATTTATGAGTTGCACATCTACACCATGGGTACCCGTGCTTATGCCCAACATATCGTTGATATCATTGACCCTACCCGCAAGCTCTTTGGTGACCGAATTCTTAGTCGTGACGAGAGCGGAAGTTTGACGGTCAAGGACTTGCAACGGCTGTTCCCGGTGGACACAAAGATGGTGGTAATCATTGATGATCGTGGTGATATCTGGAGATGGAGTCCCAATCTTATCAAGGTCTCGCCTTATGACTTCTTCGTCGGAATTGGTGACATCAATTCAAGTTTCCTCCCGAAGAAGGAAGATATTGGAGCGAACAAGTCTCAAATCGAAGCAAAGACCTCGGAGAACAACCAGGAACATCATGTCAATGGTAAATCCCAAGAGGGAGCCGAGATCTCAGCGTTAGAACAGCTGGTGACCATGGGAGGCGGAGACAGCCCAAGACTCCTCCAGGAACAGACTGATGCACAAGAAGAGACAATAATGCATCAGGTGGAGGATCGGCCTTTATTGCAGAAGCAAAAGGAATTGGAGGCAGAGGATAATATCGCTGAAACCAGTGATGCATCATCTAGCGTCGAAGAAGCCCAGGAACCTGCGAAACATCGGCATCACCTGCTTGAGGATCACGATCAAGAACTCTACCAATTGCAAAACCGCCTGGAACAAGTGCATCTTCAATTCTATGATGAATATGACAAGAGGCGGACTCTCGCTCTTGGAGGTCGGGTGGCAGCTTTAAGGGGCGAGAAGGTTCACTCGAGGGACAAAGACGTGGATCTCAAACTGGTTCCTGACGTGAAGGATATCATGCCGCAGATCAAACGGCGTATCCTTGGAGGGGTAGTGTTGGTATTTTCAGGCGTCCTTCCTCTGGGCATAGATTTCCAAAATGCAGACATCTCCCTGTGGGCGAAGAGCTTTGGTGTGACGATTTCGTCAAGGATCAACACCCGCACAACTCATCTCGTGGCCGGGCGCAACCGCACGGCCAAGGTGAGAGAAGCCACTCGCTATCCCAATATCAAGATTGTGACAACACAATGGCTTGTCGACGCGTTGGTTCAGTGGAGACACGTGGACGAAGAACCCTATCTTCTCCCACTTCACCCAGATGATCGAGGCGACCCCTTGACCCCAAGTGAACTCGAACTAGAGACCTCCATGCTCTCGTCCACAGATGAGGATATAACAGGGTCTCAATGGACACAAGAAGATGACGCCGAAGACATCTTCAAGTCATCTGGTCTGAACGAGACATCGCCAATCGGGTATGATGCCGATGAGCAAGCCGCCGTACACGATGAACTGAAGGATTTCCTGGGTAGTGATGATGAAAGTGAAAGTGACAATGAGTCTTTATTAGATGAGCCATCCACAGGAGGCAAGAAGCGTAAACGCAACGAAGAAACCGAAAGTGGCACCGACGAAGAAGAATCTGGAGATGACGACGGAGATGACCATGATAACCCGGGTTCCCGGCTCTCCCAGCGCATCAAACGCTCCTACGAGCGCAACACCAAACTACGAGAAATCACATCGATCATTGCCTCTAGCAGTGACCAGGTTTCCCCAGACCTTCCAAAAACACCAGTTGTGGAAGGAGTGTCTGACTCCGAAACGGCAGGAACTGGCAGTGCTCTAAGGGCCGACTATCCCGATCCAGATGACGATGATGACGAGCTGGAACGGGAAATGCTTGCTGCATTTGAGGGTGGAGGGTACGACTCTCAAGCAGAGGCCGATGCTGCAGCTGAGAATGGATAAAGCACCTGATTTTGTGCTTTCATCTCTGATTCTCTTTTGTGTCTGCTTTGTGCCGTGCCATAACCGGTGTGGGTGGGTGTGTGTGTGTGCAGTTGCAATGCGCTTTTGGCATAGCGACGGTGTTTTTTTTTAGGTCTATTGGACTTTGGATTTATTTTCTTGTCTGTAGTTCCTTGGAATTTGTGTATCTGTGAGTCGCTAGTTGTATGTACAATTGAGTTCTCATGAACCACTTGGGATTCCGTCTGGATCAACAATGGTGATCCATATAGTATCTAGGAATACCTCATTTCATTCCTGTCCGATTGAACCGTACATCCTTCAAAGCCTATATGCTAGATCGCTCCCAACGCCATCGATGCAAAAAAGTGGTATCACAAATAAAAGTCATGAAAAAAATCCAATCAATCATAAAAATCCCGATTCACCTGCCACGACATGATCATCATCCAAAGATAGAAAATCGTATTAACAAGCTCCAGCGCAAAGGCAGTTTTCCAGCAATTGCCTAACAGCGTCAGTCAACCACCAGAATAAGCCGAGACATCGAACTCACAAATAGTACTCTGCGTTAACCAAGCCAAGGTATTAATGTTATTCCCCCAAGCCTTATTGTCCCTCACCCAGATCTGGCAATTGGCATTCACGTTCGCGACAACCCCATACAGCTGCAGCGAAGTCTCAATCAGACCCGTCAGCCACAGCACAAAGAGAATAAAGCTGCCGATGATGATAATCCCCGGTAAGAGAAAATGCCGTGAGGCAAGCACCATAATAAGAAATATGAAGCATACACCGAGTACGCTGGATACAACCATGTAAGGAAAGAGCCTGGATGTCGTTAGTAGATGTATAATAACAAAAGTCTGACTTGGGAAGAATGTGGCGTGTGGGGTTTGAGAATTCACCCTAGTCCACAGAGTAGCAAAGATATAAAGAGCGCCACCTACCATGGAGTCCCAAGGTGCATTTGCGATTGCACAACCATGAACCAAGAGAAAATCCCAAGACAAGTTGCTGAGCACGATAGTCCAACCATGATCCAGATGTTGAGCTGGAGCTCGGGCCAGTGATAGCGACGGCGTACTTCGTGGCGCTTGCGGACAGCCATTTTGTTGTTTGTGTGATGTGGATATGAATGGAAGTACTGGCGATGTGTGTTGTAATTGCGACAGGGGATGGGAGCTCGAATACGACTGGGGAGTGTGTCGTACTTTATGTTGTATACTGGTGATACTTCTATACTGCCCGATGAAGGCTTGGATGCCCTATGTTTTGTTGCAGGCTTGAGATTGGATGGTCAGATCGTGAGTCAAGTCCGAGGGGATTGGTAGAATCGGATGGGTTGTTTCTGGTGAAGCGTGGATTAGACAGCGCATTGGGCGTGAGCGCTCAAGGCCCTGGGAGTTGGTGCGACGGGGATATTTACAACTGCGCATAAATCTCCGGAATGAGATAAAAAAAGGCCACGATGTACTCCGTACAAGGTGAAGAGAAGAAGAAAATCAAAGACCCCCTTTGAAAAAAAAAACACAAGAGGCCGGGAAGAAGGAAATTCAGGAAATTGGGGTGGCAGGGAATTTAGTGTCGTTCATCTCTGTCCTCCGTACGGAGTACTACGTAGCTCACTTTTTGACTGGCAGCATTACTTTGATCGACTTGAAGGTTCGCAACTAATTCTCCAAAGCCTCTTGAACATTCTCTTTTTTATTCCTGATTCAACGAGTTTCTTATAGAAGAGTGTCACCCAATGCACTTCGCACCAACGAACACCCCGCTCGAATAGTCTCCGACGCACCCTTAGACTCCAAGCTGGGGTTGACCTCGACCAAGTCCATTGCAATCAGATTCCCCGTCTCATGCACAGCTTCACAGATGAAGTCTCCCTCACGCAATGTTAAGCCACCACGGACAGGTGTACCGGTGCTAGGAGCCCACTGAGGATCCAGCGCATCGACATCGAAGGACAAGTGAATGGGAGTGTCGTTCCCGATGTGAGCGAGAGCCATTTCGACAACGCGACCGATACCGTGACTAGCATAGGACAAAGATGTTAACATGAAGATCACAACCCCGGGAAAGCGAAACAGAACATACCGGTCAATATCGTGCATACTGAAAGCCTTGATACCATTCTCACGCAGGAGCTTCTTCTCGCCGCGATCGACATCGCGCAATCCGATGTAGACAAGTTTCTGCGTGCTCACGATGTGCGCATCCTGCATCCAGCCAAAGATATCTTTCTTCTCCTCTCGGGCCAATCGAGTCAGAAATGCCATGGGCATACCGTGAATGTTCCCGCTGCCGCTTGTTTCGGGTGTATTGATGTCGGCGTGGGCGTCGACCCAGATGACGGCCATTTCACGGCCCAGCCGCTCGCGGATTGCCTTTGCTGTGCCGGAGACGGTGCCAATGGCGATGGAGTGGTCGCCGCCGAGAGTGAGGACGAATTTTCCGTCCTTGGCATAGTTGTAGACCTGTGTGCTGAGCTTTTTGGTCACGGCGCTGACAGCGCGAGGCTTCTTCATACCCCGGTGGTCGGGGTCTTCGGCGGGGATGTCATTTTCGTAATAGTGGACTATGTTGTCATGGTGGACATCGTAGTCGAGGTCCTCGCTGAGTTGGGTTAGGAGGCCTGAGTCGATGAGGGCCATTGGGGCCGCTTCGACACCCTTCTTGCACTGTGAACAGTTGGGTTAGCCTGATTCATTGATCTATAGCTGCGGGTCCACCGATTTTGTCTTACCTGACCGCCATTGAAACCAACGGCCACAACGCCAAGCTGGTTAGGGTGTGGGAGAAACCTCGAAGTGATCGTTGAAGGCTGTGTCATTGTGTATGTAGCTACCCGTTGTAGGTCTGAAGCAAGAAGAACGAGGGTCTATCGAAGGTCGAGATAAGATGGAAAAAAGTGGAGGCTCGATAAGACAAGGTCAGGATGATGTCGATGAGATTTGGTTGAAGAGAAAGAGAGGATAACTGTTCCTCTTAAATATCTCAAAAGTGTCTCAAAGTATCTTTGAAAATGCCCCGACTTCAACCGGGGCAGTGCTTTCATTCCTTGCGCAGTGCCCGCGAAGTCGCTAAAAACTGCTTTTAGCGATCAAAGCGACTCCGCTGGATCTCCATCACTTCCGTTAAGTACAGGTTGAGGAGAGCTCCCCCCCCCTTTAGGGCCATTCGGTGTCCCACACGCTTTCTCTTGACCTGTTATAAGGAGCTATAGACGGGAAATTCTGTCCTTTCATTTCCGGTCTTGTTTTCAGGCCCGTGGGGCAGTGTCGGAGGTCCGGGAAGTTAGATAGTCTACGGGAGTACAAGGAGAGAGATTGAAATTGGTCATAGTCATGAGGGTATCATTGATGCCATAGAATACATTTAATCCTGGGCTGGACAAGCTATTTCAGAATCAACTCCCGGAGAATCTCTTCTGCTTTGGGAGCTTCCACCCTGCCCTTTTCACCATGGCGCATCATTTGCCCCACGAACCAACCCAATTTACCCAGCTGATTCTTGCTGCGGATCTGCTCGACCATCTGCTCGTTCAAGGCAATGACAGACTCCGCCAGAGCTAGATACTCCTCCCGTGATAACGGCCGCAGTAGGAGATTCTCCGCCTCTAGTAGCTGTGGCACTGGTCGATGGTCCCCATCAAAGATGGTGACCAGCACGTGCTTGGCTGTCGGGCCGGTGATGAGTTTTCGCTGTAGGTGGTCAATGAGGTGGGCCAAGGACCGGGCTGGGACGACATCTGGGTCCCATGTCTGGTCTGCCTTGGCCAAGAGACCGCCTAGCTCGTGCAGAACCCAGTTGCTTGCCACCCGCGCGAGACTGGCGCGTGTTTTGTCGTCTTGGTCTATCTGAAGACTGCGGAGGATATCCACCACATCGTGATAGTACTCGAAGCGAGCTCCGTTGTCCAGCTCGATGAGTGGTTTGGCATCTTCGATGGGCAGACTAAACTCGGATCCGACGAGCAGGGTAAGAAGAGCGTCTGGGGCTGTCGGGATAGACTCTCTCAGACTAGAGAGCAGATCCTCTCCAATGATCAGTGGTGGGAGATCAGGGTCAGGCATGTAGCGGTAGTCGACCGAGCCCTCCTTGCCGCGAAGTCTGCGCGTTTCAGTACTGCCAATTGTCCAACCACGAGTCTCTCCTTCTATGACACCCCCACTCTCGAGCACCTCAATCTGACGATTCTTCTCCGCAATGATGGCATCCTCTACCGCCTTGAAACTGCTGAGATTCTTGATTTCGGTACGCTGACCCAGCCCGCTGATCCCATCGTACTGATGTTGCCCGGGTGCTTCGCCTCGGCGTCGGATCGAGACGTTGACATCTGCACGGAGACCGCCCATCTCCATTCCCGTAGTCACGGCACCACACGATTGTACAATGGCTTGTAGTTTCCGAACGCATGCCGCGGCCGTTGCCGGAGTGTGGATTTGCGGCATGGTGATGATTTCGATCAGAGGATGGGACACCCGGTTGAAGTCAAGAAGTTGGCTCGAGGGCGGGTATTCCTGGGATTTGGCTGTGTCCTGCTCCAACTGGAGTTGTTTGATGTCAATCCGAACCCGTTCCCCGTCCTCCGGGGCGATTCCGTCGTAATCGAACAGGTCAACGTAGCCATTTCGTGCGAATGGTTCTAGAGCACAGGTCAGCACGTTTCCAGGTTTGAAGAGGAACGTAACTTACCATAGTATTGTGTGATTTGATACCCCGCCGGCTGATCCTGGTAGAAGTAGTGTTTCCGATCAAACCGACTGACTGGCTGTATCTCACAGTTCAGCGCAATGGCAGCGCGGAGAGCCGGTAGGAGTGTTGCGATTTGGAATGCCTGTTTCAGATCAGCCCTGGCGCTCTCTTCCAGCATTGCACACCCTAGCACTGACCGGTTGGCTACCTGGGAACGCCAGATCGAACAACGCAACGTTGGAATTGGGTGTATCACTTGTCGATGTTGCTGCCCCTATGCAATTTATGAGAAGATGACTCGTAGTCTTCGGGTGTCAAGGTGTACTGACGGGAGAATAATTTGGACTCTGTATCCAATTGCGCGTGGATCTCCACGCCCACCGTCAGTTCCCATTCTTGCCTCGAAGCCTCCTCTGTTTCCTTGCGTTGTTTTTTGTGTGACCGAAGCGCCTTGGCTTCCTGCTTGAGTTGTTTGCGGAGGGGAACGCGATCTGCGGAGGCTGGCGGTTGGAGATCACGGTTTGGTGCGGAGGAGAATGGGGCTTTAGGGGATGAAATGGATGACCGAGTCACGCGTCGCACGCACAAAGAGCGGACCGTACCGCTGCCAATCCATGACCGAAGCATAGAGAGATTGGACTCGGGTTGTTCGAGGGTTGAAACCTTGACAGACGTGAATTTGCGGGAGAAGCTCCGGCTCGGGGGGACTTGGCGATCTGCAGATCATTGGACATCAGGGCCAAAAATCCACCATTTTCAAGTAACATTTCTACCCGATTACAATACTCCTAAAATTCCAAGAAACAGAGGGTATAATGATTGTCCCTATTAGATTTGTATCGAGTTCACATTGAAAGCCTTCCCGCTAAAAATGATGGCTTTATGTGAACCCTTCTTCACCTGAGTCTATCCTCAAAGTCCACTAGTAGAGCTCTCAATCCTGTCCATGTCTAATAATTAGTTTAAGAGGTAAGGTTTCGCCAGAGTGTTAAGTATAGTAGAAGACAGTATCGCCCTTAGTAGTTCCAAATCTGAGAGGTTTAACATCAGTATAGGCTCATCCCCCACAGCAAGTTTCCCTAAGCCCTAAGATTTCCCCATCTCCCACATTCACCTATTCTCAAGTACCCTCATAGATCCTATCTGACGACCTAATAACATGCTCCCTATTTCTGTCTCTTCTTCAACAGTTCCAAAGTAAAGTAGTCGGCCATCTTCGGTTGTCAGACCAATCTCCGTTCCAAGATGAACTGGTGGAGTCTACAGAGATACAATGGATTTCGAATTCCTCTCTGCTTAGATTGTACTTGATTCCCGCATTCCCGCATGATGAAACGGAAGGGCACTCACCCATCTAATTTCACCGTCAAGTCCAGAGATCACTTACAAGTCTTCATTGATCAACAGGTCCACCGGAGTCAGCTGAGAACTAGCACGTGACCCTCCACGCCCGTTCTGACATGTACTCAGTGGGCTTCAACATGAGCCCACTTCTTAAAAGCGGCAGCTTAGATTGCATGTGGTAGGTATAACAGAGACTTTAAATTGTCGTCACTCTTTACTCAATCATGGTATTTCAAGCTATCAATTTACATATGGATCTATCTATTCTTTGCTAAATGGTTGATTATCTCACTTTCCCCTTTAACCTTCTATCCTCCAATTCTTCGGGTACTCCTTCAGACTACTCAACTCCAACCCATTTTTGACATTTCATGCTTTATGCACGCAATGCGGCAGACAAGTGGCGTTGGCCAGAGTGTAGGCAACATACACTGCTCACATATCTGCATCACATTCCCCCGCTTCGCCAGACCGCCAGATGCAAGGAAGACCAGCGCATAACGAAATGTTCCTTCTAACTTCAGACATACATGCGTCCTCATTGTGTATGAAGCAGGAGGCCTGATTTGCTGTCACACCTTGGCCCACATTGAACTGTTCAGAATGTTCAGCAACTTGGCAATCCCTCATCAATTTACCAATTTCTTGCTTGGAATCGTGAGGAAGAGGTCGATCGACAGGGATACAAGGAACCTCCTTGCGACACCATTGTCATTGGTCGATCCAAATAAAAACCCCAGCGCTTCTTAGTAGCTTCAGATTGTTCCCGAACTGACTGGTGTGACGAATGGCACGACTCCATTTCGACAAGCATAGCACTTTGGGCTTGTTCTCAGCAACTGACACCAAAACCTATTTCCAACTTCGCCACTAGGGCTGACGTTTTGTGTTTCTATGATAACACCATCTTCTCTCTTATCTTGGAGAATGTCTGATGAAACTCGCGGGGAAATGGGACATATCGTGCTACTTTTCACCCCCCCCCCCCCCCCCCCCCCCCAGATTCTGGGCCTTTGACAGTCGATTCGATCTGAGACCTGGAATTCCAGCCATCCCCCTACGCCATGCCTTGGGTCCCTATGCTCCTTCATCACGGCGATTGATATCATGTACATCATTTCCCATTTTCTTTCCTCCCGGGCACACCCTGGTGTGATCTTTGCATTTTGAAGAGGGATGAGTCGGGGTTTGATTCCGAACTGCTCCGATCACCATGCCGCTCCAAACTAGAAAGCTAAAAAAGGACGGAAGGAAGAGGACATACTCGCTGGTTTCGAATACTACAGGCGCACAGACGGGTCCTGTCACAAGCCCCAAAACGGTGGAGAAAAGTTTCCCTTCACAACAGCCCAATGGATCAAGACAAGCCTTCAGTGCGCCTGCCGTTCCAAAAATCCCACCACGGAAACCCGCAGAGCCGGCGAAGAAGCTGCCTGATGTATTTGAGTTCCTGGAAGAAAATGAGGAATCCTCTTCAGACTCATCATCCGCATCGTCGGAGTCGGACTCTGAATCCGAATCCGACGAGGAGTTGGAGCCTCCACGCCCAACACAAGCCACCGCCAAAATTCAGTCTCCCCAGCTACGGGCGAATACTGTGTCGCATGGAGTGTTGGTCTCAGGAGGAAACACACCGTCGAAGAAAGTCATCCAATCAGCTTTAGTGCTGTCCAACTCCCCCAAAGAAGCACGAGAGCCCGCACCATCACCCGCGCCTTCTGCGGGCAATCAATTAGTTGCTCGGAAGAGACAACCCACTAGAAAACCGAGCCCGATATCGACCACAAATTTCTCCCCTGGAAAAGGCCAATTGGAATTGTCCCGACCACCGCTCCCACCATCTCCTCCAAGAAGTCCAGAAGATAGTCTTCACTGTACGCCGACAAAGAGACGAGACTCAAACGTATCGCAAGAACCATCTGGATACGGTCTTGTAGCTTCACACCTAACCAATTCCCCCTCAGCAGAGAGCGGAACGTTCCCTCCGCTATACCGACGCTTCGAGACCATCAACCACCGCGTTCTTCTCCACCTCCAAGACGAGATCTCCCAAATGGAAGAAGATCTACAGACGCTAGATGAGTATGAAGAAATGCATCGAGTGAACATGGCCGAGCAGGATGGCACAAAGCCCTTACCGGCTTCACGGCGGCGAGACGCCCAGTCCCAGGCCTATTCATCTTTACACTACCGTCATATGGATCTCATGAAAGCTTTGATCCAAAAGACCGGACAATACAGTTAGTCTCTGCCTTTCACGTTCCACATTACCATCCTACAAAACAGACCACCTGACGCAGCACATAGACAACGCTCTCAGCGCCTACAGGAAAGTTTTACAGACACTCCCGCAGGCCTCGGAGCAGGAAATCACGAGCTATCGCAGTTGGATGAGAGACCATAAACCCGTCGCTGGGGTCGAGACGCAGTTCCAAATTCACGACGCGGATCTGGTCTCCCTTGCTCCGCAAAAGGCGGCTTCTGCCACCGTAGCACCTGTCTACACCGCCATTATAATAGCGTCTGGTGCGCTCCTGCTGCCGTTATTGGCATTCAGCCTCATTGTGGAGTTCTCTGGTCGTCTGGTAGTTGTGACAGTCGTTGGTGGCGCCGCGGCGGCCATAGCGGCGAATTATTCGTCTGGTATTGACACGCTAGTTGACTCGAGAGATGGCTGGCGCTGTGCTACAATGTAAGATTGCTTCAATTCTGTTGTCGCTGGGCTTGAGACTGACCTTTATATTTTTAGATACTTCGGCTTTATGGCTATGGCTGCTATGTTCCTTCCATAGACTCGATGGTCTATTTCATCAACTAGCATTGGATCCTGTCTGCATCAACTACTTATGATTTATGAATCTTTTTTGTTTCCTGGGCGATGAACACTCTATGTCACTATACTCTTTGTTGTTATTCAATCAAGGGAAGATGGGAAGGGTATTTGCTGCTGGGCACCTAAGAAAGAGACGACTTTATTTTTTGGGCGATTGCTTCGATTACTGGACGGGGCCGACAGACGAGAATCTTGAGCTTGGTGTGCAATGGACTATTAGCATTGGGCAGGAGATGCAGCGGACTGGATGATACCTCAGCGGACCTTTTTCTTCCACAACTCCTTGTGATCTTTGTGAACAACATCAAATTAATGATGTGTGATTTTATGAAGGTTTTATAAGCTCATATGTCAATGTCTCCGTAAATGGCCGAATCTCTACACTGGAAAGCACTAGCTGCACTGGTATGCAGAATTTTGATTGAATTGCATCGGAAGCAGAAAAAAATAGAAACAACTCTCTAAGCAAGACTTAGCTGTATTGCAATGGCAGCCGGTAAACCCAGGCCGACCTGTTTTGAAGTAAAACCATCCACGCCAATCGCTTGATCCATAATACAACACCAAACAAAGAAAAACCATACAAAGCCAGGGATCAAGAGGCTCATTAACAACAAAGTTGGGGAGAAAAATAAACCAGAGACGCGGATCGCATCCAGAGCTCATAATCCGAAAAAAAAAAAAAAATTTGAAAGAGGAAAAAGGCAAAAGTCATTGACGCAGAAGGTCGACGGTGGAGAAAAGTCGTAGTGGGGCTCTGTCTCTCTTTAAAAACAAACCGCGTTTGAATTCGGGACTTGGGACATGCTCAAATTCGCATAAGTGTCACATTTCACGTCGAAAGGGGCGTGCCATTCGGTTTGCTCCCTGGTGTCATGCTGCCCTCTTGGGAAGCACGGGCATCCAGCCCTTGAGGTTGAGGGGTTGAAGAACTGTGACCTGTCTGTCGAGCCGCCAGTTGTGCCTTGTTCCTGTCCATCAGCGCAGCTTGTTCAGCCGCACTGCGAGAGTACGTGGAACTAGCCGCGGAATTTGAGTAGCCGGCCTGTGAAGGAGTTTGGCCTGGAAACTGAGCACGCTGGTTCGAGGTTGCAGTCGCATAGGGCGCACGCCCCTGTGGCGTGGCGTTGAATGTGCCTGGCTGCCTGGCCTGTGGGGTGTATGGCTGTGGAGACACTTGAGCAAATCCATTAGAAGCAGGGCGCTGGTATTGGGGAGCCTGGCTGCCTTGATTGTACTGCGGGTTCATTTGCGCGTATTGAGGAGTGTTGCCTGGGCGTTGACTGGGCGTAGTTGGTGGACGACCCGCGCCATAAGCATGCGTGTATGTAGTTGGTGCCGAGGGCTGCCGTGCGTGCTGTGGCGTGACCTGGAACCCCGACTGATTTGGAGCGCGAGCATTGGAAGCAAAAGCGCGTTGGTTGTAGGCATTGTGAGAGCCTTGGTAATTACTAGGCCGTGCAGTAGAGGGCGTTGAAGTTCGATTTGCGGCACTAGCTGCAGCGAGCAATGCTGCAGCCCTTTCCTGTGACAGAGTGAAGTCATCCTTTTCCATGGTGCCGTTATAGTCAGGAGTTTCAACTAGAACCTTTTGGCTAATATTCAGCTCAGCCAGCTGATTACCGTCCAGTTTGGCGACAGCATAAGGTGGCAGGTTGCAGACGATTGCAGCAAGGCTAGACTTGAGTGTATCATACACGAGTGTCTCTGCTTCAGAGGGCATGTTCAGATCGCCTGAATCAATAGCAAGGGTTTCATTCGAGTCAGGCACTTGTTGACCAGGCGGCTGGAGATCAGAGGGGTATTTGAGACTTCGAATTCGCTGGTAGGAACTTAGAGTGTTGAGCAAGTCAGAAACTTCCTCGAGCATTTGCTTGATCTCTTTTGCTTCCGGATCGACTTCACAACTCGGATCGGTTGCCGTGATGTCAATTGTAAAGTCTTGGGCGTTGAATGACTCAACCATTTCATCTAGAATGCTCTCATCAAGTTCGCCAATATTGCCAGGCTGAGCGGTTTGTTTGTCTTTTTGCTTGATGTCTCCTTCCCATGGGATCGACAGCAGCTTGTTCACGCGATTCGCACCCCGTTGTCCCCACCAAACCATATCCTTCGAAGCGAGCTGTACAATCGCACCAGAGCTGTCGTAAGAAGGAGCAAATGATGAGAATACACCCTGGAAAGCAGACGAATCGGGCCCAGTCCAAAGAGCAGGATCGCCATGTCGATGAACATTATCCGAATCTGCATACTTTTCTACACGATCCCAGTAGGAAGGCGATGATGTGACTCCGCCGTATTGGAGCCACTGGATTGAAGGAAGGGGTGCTAGGCAGTAGTTGCTGCGCTCTCCCAAAAATGTCCTGACATCGAAAGTGGCGTCGAAGCGATCCGTCCATGTGCTCGAATTAGCCCGGTGAGATCGTTTGCGCGGAGGTTCTAGCTTTGGTAATGTTTCGCGTGGAGCAAATACCTCTCCAAATGTTCGCTTTGGTTGAGATGCAGCATCAAGGTTGAAAGGAATTACTTTGGTGGCCGTGATGCCATTAGGCAGGGCGACCTCGCGAAGCTCCTCCTGTACTTCAACAAATTTCTCAGGTCCCGATTCGGACTGCAACGGCACCTTCACCGATTTCTGAAGACTTGAGAATAGCTGCTTGGGATTCGATGGATTTCCGAAGAGTGTCAGTGCAGGCTTATCCTCTCGCTGACAGACATTGATCGCGTGAAGCTCTGTTGATTCGTCGGTATCGTCTTCCATTGTCTCTGTTTTGACCTCGGGCTGGTTGACGAAAGATTGGCCAATCAAGCTATTCATATGTTTTTTGAATGCTGCGATGCGGTTGACCACTTCATTCAAAGGTGCACCGTCTTCTTTTGTGCTATTGGCCTGAGCCTGATTGCGTTCAATTACAGCGGCCGATGCTCTTTCGATGTCAGAAAGAAACTCCTGCAATGTGTTATATTTGCCCGAATTGACGCGTGTTTGGATGTTGGAGGTCTCCAGATCGCCGAAAATCTTTGCGCGTTTCGTTCGAGGCTTCGCGGTTGAATTTGGGAAGGGGCACGAGAGGAGTTGGAGTTCAGTGTCATGCCTGTGACTTGTCAGCATAAAGAGTAAGATCGATTTAATGTTATCAATGCTTACTTCAAAAGAAGATCAATCAGGCTACGCAAAGTTTCATGGAGATTTGCTCGATCGCGTGAGGCAGTGGCATTTGGTTCAGTGCTCGATTTGTCGTCTTGAGTGGAGCGCTTCCGTTTCCCAGAGTTTGCATTAGTAGCAGGGTCGGGATGAGGTTCGCCATTTGTGGTGGAAGTGGGGGTTGTGTCTCCAGCTTCGTCGGCGCTCATGGTTGCGAAGTCGCGCCGAGGTCAAGGTTCACGATGCTTGCTTTGACGCGGTCCCCTCCAATGCAAATGGACGGGGTCCACAAATTTGGTTGAAAGTACAGACTGAAAGGATGCGATCGTGGAAATTAATTTTTGCTGGCGATTTGATGTTGAGGTTGGTGCTTGGCTCGAAAAGCAACTGGAGTCCAAGTGACCTCGATGGGTAGGGCGTAAGAGCGAATCCTTCGAGAAGACGGGGATCGCGAAGAGCGAGGGGAGAGGAAGATAAAACCTTCACGTCACCACAATGTAAGTAGTGAATATCAGGTGGAAATGGTTGCCAATAGAGACTAAAGTATTGAAAAATTGGTCAATGCAATAGGCAACCCTTGAAAAATAGGTCAAGTGTTCTCTTTTTCTGTTTTGTTGGAGAGAACGTTCACTGGGTTGCGCTTTTCGGAATGGCGCGCCTTCTGACGATTGATCACGTGGCCACATTTTCTGCCGCGCAATTGTTGTATTTTTCTGAATCTTGACTTGACTTCTCTCATCTTCGGCGACAAGTAACTCTTTGAGCTCATTGAATGGGTCTGTGGCGTCCAGGCACTTTCACCCATGACTACGTTGATGGATGTCATCAGTTTTCAAGTATGCCCGAAGCCTTTCGGGAGTATCGCGGCTAAGAGCAGACTTGCTCAATAGTCAATTATACAAGGTAATTCGTTTTTATTTTATTTTCACTCTTCCCGTCATTGGACACAGTGCTAAATGATTTTGATATGTTCAAGGCAATTTACCACTATGAAACCAAGTTTTGTGTACACTACTCGCGCAATTCCCTGGCTAGCCTAAGCTCAGGCAGTTTCCGTTCGTTTCAGTCCGATGCATTCCTCAATGTGCCCGAGTCATTTGCAATCGATACTCAACCCTTACACCTCGTCGATCAATTCAAAAACAAGCGGCCAGATTTCTCACTCGAAGAACAATGCGCAACAGCGCTCCAACACACGGTGAATAGCACGCTCGGAGAGAAAAGGCTCAACAAAACCCGCAGCATTAGAGTGAAACCGAAGCCCGCCGAATATCTCTCCAAAGCTTTGCGAAATGCTGGCCACGCCCTCGGATATAATGGCCAATCAGCCGTGCTTGACCGAGCTCACCCCAAAATTGCACACGAAACACAGAACCAGTTGAAGACAGTTGGTCGACCAAAAAAGCCGTCACTGCCGGTGATTCTTGGGGAGTATATTCGAGAGGTGGACTCGCTACTCTCCTGTACGTCGGGTAAGCGTTCCAACAAAGATTTGGACGTAGCTCTCCAGAAAGTGTTCAGAAACACAAATCATGACTATCTTTTATCGCGTGGCTACGATGCCGCCGATGTGACTGCTTGGGCCTGGATCATGAAAAGCCAGAATACCCACGAAGCAATGATACGGCTGTTCTTGTTCGAAACTGACAGAGCCAAGTCTGGCGCGACTAGTCCGAGCATTCCGCCTTTTATTTCGCTTCATCTTTTGAGACAGCAAAACCTTGATGCTCACACTTTTCGTTTGCTCTTAATCCACTCATTACATCTCATGAGCGGACATACCTTTCCCATCGCTGAAACCTCTGCTGGAGTTGTCGAACAAGATCCTGAGCTATTCCCCGGGGACTTCCGCCCTCAAATCGATACTGGCACTTGCGTGATTTTGGTAGTTCGTTTAATCCGTCATGCTCGGCGCGTGTGGCCTCAATCACTTCTTACTATTGCACGTGCATTCGCTCGCTTCCTCTCAATCCCAAGGGCGGATGACGCCAAGAGGTCAGTTTCGGTGACTCGACATGATGATCGCGTCAAAACCTCGAAATTTAATGGATGTCTCTGGTTACTTTCAATACCGGCCAACATTGCTCCTTACCGCTCAACATCTATCCAACAGCAAGCGCAATTTGAGCTTCTTCGAGCCATGGCCACCCACAAACCCGTCCTTCCCGTTACAAGACAAGGATATCGAGCAGTCGTTGCAGTCCAACTGGCTCATAAGAAAACATTCGAAGAGCGCCAGTCCGCTGAACTAAAAGCTCCATCCTGGCCTCCCTGGAAGGAAGAAAAACTGGGAATTGATTCTCAGCGTGGAAATGAAGGGATGTTCAGTCGTGCGATGCAGGTACTTTCACAAATGAAAGATGCTGGCTATTCTCATCGTCTTTGGGAGGACATATCCTCGATTTTGGCGGGCTGGGACACAGATCACAGTCCGACGGTGCAGACCAGGGCTATGATGCGTCGCCCGCAAGCTTTACCGGACAGACATGGATCCAAGACGAATCATCACGAAATGTGGGTTGCTCGTATTCGCTCTACAAGAACTGTCCGTGAAGCCTGGGCGTGCTTCCTCTCATATCAGGACCGTGGCCTGCCCCCAAAGGGTTCCATATACGCTGCCATGGCTGAAAAGCTAATATACCGACGAAACACCATAGAGAGCGAGTTTGACCAACTGAGTCATGCCTTGCCAGGCGATGGCCGCGAAGTTCACCCGGAACCAGCTTCTGCTCGTGACATCATTTATGTGCCCACGGAACCACCTAGCGTGGATGAGTTTCTTGATCAGATGCGCGGACGGGGGCTTCGGCCTTCCGGGAGATTCCTCGGCCTACTACTTCAGTCTGCTACTTCTCTGCGTTCGGGGTTGGATTACCTCCAATGCAGTGGCCTTGCAAAAGCCCAAATCGAGACGCTCTCTATTGTGCGGGCCAAGTCTCGCACGTACCACACCTTAGACCTTGACGCTTTTCATAAATTGCCAGACTTTGTATTTGCATCGTTCATCAAGTTGCTGTGCACCCATTCAGATATTGCCAGTCTGGACATCGGCAATCGAAATATTCTTACAGCTGACCGTTTCCCGGCATTGATAGCCGCCGACTGCTCGACCGGTGCGAAAGTGGACCTTATCGCATACTCCGAGGAACATCCAGGTAATCAGCATCATCCGAGGGCTTTATGGCACGCGATCCAATTGACCAAAATGCGACGTGCTCCTTACACCCCGGCCTGGACCCACATTCTATCTGCTCTGACCCGTGATCGCCTCACCGGGTATTATGGTCCAAGAAGCCGAAGTCTTCAGCGCATACTAGCATGGCACCAGGCTCTCAGAGCATTGAGCTGGATGCGACAGCGCGATGTTGAACTTGGCGAGGAAGGATTCCGCATTTTGTGCGTGGCGTTTACGAAAGCCGTTGACGCTGCCCTTAGACACCCGGGGACTGCCGAACACAGTTTTATGCTGATTCATAAAGCTCGTATCCGTCGTCTCAAAGCCAAGAACGATGGCGATGATGAGGTTGACGCTTTGATGCAGCACGCGCTGCAGGTCTTGAAGCATCAGTTCGATCATCTCGTGCTCCCAGCATCTAGAACAACGGAGCATGCAGAGCGAAGTGTCTTTGCAGCAGAAATGAATTCAGAAACACAACTCCATGTTCCCTCAATGCTGCAAATACCATCACCTGCGACGCTACATGCCTTTGTGCGGGCTCTTGGGTCTGTAGGAGATGACGAAGGGTTGTTACATCTGCTGCACTGGATGAGTCGGTCGGCTGATCTATTGAAAGAAGCTGCAGACGAACATGCAAACGGAGACAAAATGATGCGTCGAACCCTTGTGGCGATCAGGGTGTTTTTGGAAAGACGACAGCAACGGATTGACACACGGGTACCATCGGACTCGATCGTGGAGGCATGCGACCTTGTCAGCCGGACAGGCTGGGACTGGCCAAGTGATGCGGAGGTTATAGAATACTGCCAGTGACTGTGTATATAATATTGTAGTTTTAAAGGACCTTTGTCAATGTACATAATACCCCATACATTTCCGTCATCCTCGAGTGCTGTTGCTTTCGGTAATCGTCGGCCGAAGAGCTTTCCCCAGACCCGAGCTCGGAGAACAACTTCCGAGAACTTTTCAGCGCAGTGACCTATCTTTCTCCACTTTAATATCGCGATCAAGTGTCTTTCCACTCGGTCTTTGAATTGTTACCTGCACAATGGCAAGCATCATGTCAACGCGCCTCGTCCGCCTCTGCGCACCCCTCGCCCACCTCCGGGCGACCGCGGTACCTACCCGGGTTTTCATATCTCGGTACAGCACCAGCACAGAAGACGATATTATCAAGACCCAGCAGGTCCCCGCCCCAGGGTCAGGGCATGTGCGCGTGCTGCAATTGAACCGCCCCAAAGCTCGAAACGCGATCTCGACCCACTTGCTAGACACGCTCTCAAAGCATGTGGACGCCATCGCCGCCGAAGGAGGCAACGGGCCAACCCGGGCATTGGTTATAGCAAGTAATGCCGACGCGGCATTTTGCGCGGGTGCAGACCTGAAGGAACGAGCCAATATGAGCATGGCCGAGTGAGAAACAATCCTGTGCCCGATGCCTGATGCCCGGTACCCGGTGCCCGGTGCCCCGGGCTTGGAACTTGATTCTACGCGAACACATGCAACTAACCATCCAACCTCACTACCCAGAACCGAAGACTTCCTCCTCAAACTCCGGTCCACCTTCCAAAAACTTGCCTCCCTCGAAATCCCCACCATCTCCGCCGTCTCATCCGTAGCCCTCGGCGGCGGCCTCGAGCTCGCTCTGTGCACGCACCTGCGCGTCTTCGCGTCCTCCAGCGTCGTCGCCCTCCCCGAAACACGCCTCGCCATCATCCCCGGTGCTGGCGGCACATATCGACTGCCTCCGATTATCGGCGTGAACCGTGCCCGGGACATGATCCTCACTGGGCGCCGTGTGACCGGACCCGAGTCTTACTTCATTGGGCTCTGTGATCGGCTTGTGGAGGTGCTTCCACAGGAGGAGGCAACAGAAGGCGTTGCACGCGAACGTGTCCTGCGGGAGAGTATCAAGCTCGCTTTGGATATCTGTGAAGGTGGTCCTATTGCTATCAAGATGGCGATGCAGGCTGTCGATGCCCATGCTCTGGGCGAGCGGGCGGAGAATGCGGCTTATGAGGCCGTCATCGAGACTGATGATCGGTATGAGGCGCTGCGCGCCTTTGTTGAGAAGCGGAAGCCGGCATTCCGCGGGAGGTAGTGTTCTGTGATTTGGGTTGGGTGTGTAGAAAAAAGGTGATCTGTCTAGGTAAACCATACTATCAAAGCGATGTATCCCGTAGTTCCATGGAATTTGTGTATGGATTATTCAAATTAGGACCTCAGAAGAAGTGAACCAGATTTAAAGAGATGGAGCGGACTACTCAAGGTGGAGTTGTATATCCCCGTACCGCATCATGTGGACATGGCTCTGATCAGAAGGGCAATCTAATAGAAGCAATAACCTTGGAATTATCACATTTGTTTCAGTCGATAACTGTAAATAGCATGTAGGGATATATCAGTCTAACCACAAGAGTCTTTTATTTCCATGGCTGTGCTATGAAGCTTCGTCGCATTGTACCGCCTGATCTAAATAATTCACTAATGCTCTGTAGTTCCTATCCCTGTCAAGTCAAAGATGAAAAGGCTCTAATATCAACCTGGTAAAGGAGATTACAAGCCAACACATCAGTCAGCATCCTGTCAGATGGCCTGGGGCCAAAATTACAGTGTGTTTCATTTTCCATGGTTAATCTATATAACTCACTGATCACTGCCTGTGTAGGCATACTCCAAGGCAGCACACCCCAAACAAGAAATACCAATGATGCAATGCTGCAGCATTGCAGCATTGTACATGTATAGGTACATCCATGTCCATGAATAACGGGACCTCGAGGTCTGAGTGGCACGGTACCTGGCAGGTTACCCGATCTGACAGGGCTGTGCAAGGAGCCCCGGGATAAACCACCAATGAGCAAGACCCAAGATAATACCGAAATGGCGATAGAGAGAAAAAGATGCAGGCCGTCACCCGGGATTCAAAACCGATGTAGAAACCCCATGGATCGACTAAAACAAGTCCGGGTGACCTGGGTCAAGGGGGGGGTGCACACTGCCCACCCCAGTTGCCCTCAGTTGCCCTCCGTCACCCTCACCCCAGTTACCCGCATCATATTTATTAAGTCAAGGTCCGAACTGGCTTTTGACTTCTTCTTCTTCTTCTTCTCCTGTACAAATCACTTTTTATGGCGATAGCATCCTGACTTTGCTATTGTCTCATTCATCGCCATGTCCAAGCCTCGTGTCGCCGATCCCAAGGCCATCAAGGTCTTTGGCTTGACGCAGATCTATACCCCGCGAGAAGATCCAACGATTGATCTTGTCTTTGTTCACGGTCTCAACGGTCACCCCCACGACTCTTGGACCAGCAAAACAACTGGCTGCTTCTGGCCTACCGACCTTCTCCCGGACGTGCTTGCCTCATTGTGTCCCCGCATTCTTACATATGGCTACAATGCCAATGTCACTGCCTTCACAGATGGAGCTTCGCGTGATTCAGTCGTCAGCCACGCCGAGACTCTTGCATCCAGTCTCGCTGCTAATCGAAATGTAGGTCGATGTCTCAACTTTTGTGTCTTGATTGCTCTTGCCTTTGATGTCTCCTTCATCTAGTACAGAGCTTCGGGAACTGATTTAAATTTCTCATATAGTTGCGAGACTGCTCCAACCGTCCGATAATATTCATCTGCCACTCGCTGGGGGGCTTGATTGTGAAGCGCGCACTGATATACTCCCGTAGTCTCTCAAGCGAGAAGACGGAGCATCTACGCTCCGTCTATGTGTCCACATTTGGCATTCTTTTCCTTGGTACACCTCACAATGGATCTGACATCGCGAAATGGGGTCTGTTGCTGCACAATATCTGCAACGCGGTGCTCCCGAAGAATGTCATGGAGGTGTCTCCGCAGCTTGTCAAAGCTCTGCGGACTAACAATGAAACCTTGCAACACATCAACAGTCTCTTTGTTGATATCATGAGCCGCTTCCACATCTACTTCTTCCATGAGACACGGTCCACTGACATTCGTGGTACCCGCGAAGTGATTGTGGACGAGCACTCAGCCGCGCCGTACATGGAGGGGGTTGAGCGAGCGGGTATCGAGGCCGATCACAGCCATATGTGCAAGTTTGACGATGACAATGCGGCTGGCTATGAGGTTGTGGCGGAGGCGATTCTCCGGTACTCGCGTCAGGCTCCTACTGTGATTACAGAGCGCTGGGCGGAAGAGAAGCAAGCCCGCAACCAAGAAAAGAAGGCTAAAGCTAGGGAAATCTATGACGGTTAGTCTTTCGCAAATTTGGTGCGCTTTTGCTTGTATGCTGACTATTGCAGCTAGAGTAGATGACCCGACGAATCGAAGCATGCCTGATTTGAACCGCAGTGGTAGGGATTCATACCTTCTCCCTGCACCGGAAGTGGCTGTCACGTTGAAGGAATATGAGATTGAGGAGCTTCCTGTTTGATGAATCTTTCCAGCTTGCCGAATTGGTTTGGTCTTTGGTTTGATTCTGCATTTTTTGCAGGCTCTGGTTGCCTACGTTTAACCTAATTCTTGTCTATGATCTTTTTGGCCATACGCTACAGAGTCAAGGGCCAAATACTTTTGCGAATCCACTCCTCTTATTTGTTTTGCAATGCATATTGTGGTCTTCAATTTTGTACTGAGATTCTTGGTCTTGTCCACAGGGTGGCTCCCATCTCATGTCCTCAAACTAGCTGGCCCCCCATCTTGTCAATATGAGAGTTCTCACATTCTTTTAGGGTCACGCTGGCTGACTTCATTATAGGCCATTCCATATCATCTCTACCGCGCGCTCCTGCGACAGAAGGTCGAAATTCCCCGGTGTCTGATCTGGGAAATAGCGGACTTCTCCAACTTTCTCACTGTTCCGCGAAAAGTTCACCCTTGTTCGTGGCGCCTCCGGGCTTTCATCCTAACGCTACCTTTTTTGGAATGGAGAAAGAGCTTGAAGTGTTACACAACCGGTTGTTCAAAGCCAAGGCACGTCCAGAAAAGACAATGGCTGTGCTGATATCTGGAGGTCCAGGCTCCGGCAAAACACATCTTGCGAGGCAGTATGTGTTCACTCAGCGAGATTGCTATCCAGGCGGCATATTTTGGATTGACGCTAAGTCCCGTGAATCAACGTACAAGTGTTTTTGGGAGATCGCACAAGCAGCTACGTTGATCGAACAGAAGGTGACCATGACCACTGAGTATCACGAGATTGGAAAGCACGTGAATGCAGTCCGTCTCTGGCTTCAGACACACAAAGATTGGCTTCTAGTCTTTGACGGTGTTACCTTCGACCGTGATGATGATCTCAACAAATTCAGGGAGGTTTTGCCATGGAGCAAACAGTGCAGCATAATATACACCTCGGTTGATACAACGCTACGCAAAAAGCAGCGACTTTACGAGCCCCATTGTCTGATGATCTCGCGGTTGAAAGTGGAAGACGCTTGTAAGCTTTTGTTCAAGGATCTTGGGATAAAGCGAGCGACGCCAGAGCAAATCTTCAAGGCTACTCGGATAGTTGAGCACTACGAATGTCTGCCTTTAGCAATCCATGCAATTGGGCACCGTCTCAATGCAACGGGTAAACCGATTGAGAAGTATCATGTCAAATCTCAGGTGACCGACAAGAAGCTTGCGGAACCTTTCTTGAGCATCATGAATGATTTGTTTCGATTGCAGCAAAAGCAGGCGCTGCACTTGATTAATCTTCTCTCTTTTCTTGGCCACCAGGTGCCGGTAGGCCTTCTGAATCTGGGTCGAGCGGCCATGGCCGCTGAGGATCTAGAGATCCAGACTAGCGGCCAAATTGGAGAAGATCCTGATCTCGATACCACACTTGGAACACTCATTCACTATGGGTTAATCGAACGGATCTCAGATGCTGATCTCTTTCGGCAGAGGCCGTCTGCGCATCATCTTGAGAGTGATCAGAAGAGCTCAGATGGGAAGACTGACCTGGAACTTTCCGATTCCATGACAGAGAGCAGCCAAGATGGATTTTTCTCCATGTACCGTCACAAATCGGTGGTTGATGTAGTCAAGATTCACAGTGTGGTGCAAGGGTTCTGTCGTGATGAGCTCCGAATCATGGACGAGGAGAACAAATGCATAATGAACAAGAGTGATCCTGGTTTCTTCGACACATGGTTGATTGTTGCGACTCGATTTCTCATCACCTCTTATGATGCCGCTATGGGGCGGATGGCTCATTACGAAGACTTTGGCCTTGTCCGGGACTACCGAGAGTACGAAACCCATGCTTCACGACTGCTTGAGCTCTTCCCAAAGAAGGCAGCAATAAATCTCCATCCGCTCATCGTTCGTGAAACACGAGAGAATTTGCGAAGATTGATGAAGATGATAAGCAAAGAGATAGAGAACATGCCTCCAAGCTCCTCACCCCACTCTCTACGGTGTCAAAAGTCGGTTTTTGACAGATCAAGCAGCTCATCGTCATCCTTTCGCGATTCATCGGCCGATGAAGATCCCTCGCGCCGGTCTACCTTCAATTGGAGTGATCTAGGGTCACCTCGAACGGAATCTCCCGAGGAGATGGCTATGCCGCCTCCCCAGTTCAGGTTAGAGCTTTTCCCACCACACATATTCAGAAATTCTGGGTACGAATCCGAAGAAGGTTATGAAACGGATGGGGAAGCTAATGAGGTAGTTCGAATCTCTCCCGCTATGTCGCAAATAAGCCAAGCAACGGAGAAACCAAATAACACACCTCCCACATCGAGTCCATCAACCAATGGCCTATTGGAGTGGCAAGTGGCCAACCGAAACTCAAGGCTGAGTTTCCATCAAGAGAATCAAGCGAAATGGCCGAACAAAGCTTCTCGTCGCTTTGGAGAAATCAAATTTGATATGCCATTGGTCAAACTGTCCTCCATCCAAGGGAAAGGATCATCAAGTCGCACAGAAGCGGGGAGCTCTTTGATGCAGGACTCGGAGGCTAAAAAAGTGCTCGCTGCAGTGCATCGATTTAGCATTTCTCAAGCGTCCGCTGACGCCCCGCAGCCTACATTTATCTCCCCGCCAGCAAACAAAGAGAACTTGCCGAGGTGTGCAGATGTGGTCACCCGAAGACTGGATAGAGACTCTACGGTGAAACGTCCATTATCCGTCACCACTTTCCAGGCCTTGGATCCGGCTAGCGGTTTGCATTTGAGTGGCGGCATGCAGATGAAACCATCCACTGAGTCGATCGATAGCCAAGCGGGATATGCCTTTACGTCTCCCCTATACCATGATATGTCCAAACAATTGATGAGCGAGCCTCCGAATCAGTCAACCTACAGCGAGCCCGAGTACAATATGTTCAGTCACTGTCCCGAAGCAGATTTACATACCGCGCCTGCATCCCGAGCTTCCTCTCGGCGTGGTTCAGTGCCACATCTGGAGATCCCACGAAGTCTGTCTGCAAGCGTGCCATCCCTCCTTCCATATCCACCGCCGCTTCCGTACGATGAGAATATTTCCATCGCTCTTTCAAACCGCAATACATTCTCCCAATTAGCTTCACGATCAATAGCTATCGTTGGCTCCTCTAGACCTTCTTCTGTCGCTCATCCGTCCGCAATCATGCCCATCGCATTGTCATTATCTAATAACAAATTGCATGTCAGCTCAGCCCCAGAGCGCTCCATTCTCGAGCCGATGTCGCGTGACTCTTCTGGTTACTCCTATCAGTCATGGGTCACAGAACCCGTGCAGTATACCCCGTGGGCTCCACCAATCCCAACCTTCCAACAGCCCACCGAGATAACCCCAAGTCCACCATCAAGCATGCAATGTCAACAACAGATGCTCGCCGGGACTGCTGATTGGACAACCGAAACACATCTGGCGGGTAGTGCTCTCCTGTCAGATCCCTTTTACCTCAGTCCGCCCGCGTCAGCACATGGAAAGCTTGGCTCCATGGATGAGAGGCTGAAATATCCCGACCCTGGCTGGAGCCCGGAGATTGAGCCAGTGCAAGTTTTGAATTTTGGCGGACACCACATTGATGTACGAGATGCACGTCTCCGACTGAATGAATCGACTCACATGCTACCCCCGCTCCCCCAGCTAGATCATCCGAATTTGTCGGGTCCTGTGATTCAGCATGATGGTCAGGTCTATGTGTCTGATCATGAGCCGCGGCTGGAGGTGTGTGGGACTCGTCCGCGTAGTGGGAGTTCCCCTGTGCGCCCTAACTATGTTGATTTGGGTATGCGGTTCTTATGACGGGACTTCATTTCACTTTTGGAATTGATGCTTGGTGCTTGGTTCTTTTGCATTTGTATACATGGTTGTTATGTTCGTGTTATGTTCGCGCGTTCGTTGTCTTTCACACTTTATCCTTTCGTTTTGAGGCCTGGGTGATACCCAAAAGCATGGTGAGAATTGGAGTTTCGAGTTTACAAAGGCTATAGCATCTAAAGGATCTTTAACAGAAGGGTTGATGTACTATCTGTAACGCTTTCATTCAAAATCCCAACGACGACTTTATCTCGTAGACACGAGAGATCTATTTAATCACAAGCTCCTAACCCTATAGGCTAAGGTCCTCTAGCAAGTTATCAACAAGTAGTTGCTTTTAGTGATTTCGTCTAATTTCGCCTATTCATTTCTGTAGAATGAAATCCTACGATATATTCAGCTATTGATTATTCAAACCCGTTCACCCGATCCGCAAAAAGGATTTTCGCATGTCTGGCCTGGTTCCAGAAAAAGTCCCCTTTTACCCCCGTTATCCTTCCGCTGTCGGAGCTTCTTGTTCCAGGTAAGAACACCGACTCTGTCTTTTGCTCTCTCAACGTTTGGATTTTTGTTCTGCTGTTTTCGCATGATCCTTTCCCAAGAACATGTTCATCGACCATAGGGTATAGCCCAACTAGAAGATTGGAAATTAAGTGGGCATAAGGCCATTGGATCCGCAGCAATAACAGGCATGATAAGAAGCGAGGGTTCCCCTATTGAGCAATGCGACATCAGTTGATAGCCTTTTGAGCTCCATACCTATATAGATTAACGGAAGTAACAAGGCTAGATGCCGACAGATATTGGAATTTCAGAAAACTACTGTCTGCCAGTTTGACATAGAGTATGTGCTTGAGAAAAGAAAAGCCAACCTTAGTGCGTAGACAAGAGACTTCTTCCTTTGAAAGTAGAGAAGCTTTAGAGCAATACGGATGGTTTATAAAAGACCAAAAGCGTTCTTAGTTACGAGAAGTTATAATTTGAACATTAATGGGACTTTCAACATACCAAAGCCAAAACGTACTCGGCAGCTGTAAATAGGACCCCCCCCCCCCCCCCCCCCCCCCCCCCCCCCCCCCCATGATACCCCGGCACATGGGAAAACCATTGTCTACAACTGAAACACCTCAGTAGGCTGGTTGAGCACACCCGTCGCTCCACGGAGCATCACAGCTGGCTCGTAGCGGAGAATCTCGAGTTCATGCAGAGGATCAAACACGGAAGGTTCTGGGAAAGAGATAGACCCGGTCCCACCGTAGATCTCCTTCGGTTTGATATCCATGATGGCGGGTACCAGCTCTTTAACCGATGGCGGCTGATTTGGCAATGCGGAGGGGATGACACGAAGATTCAAGCCCGGGTTGGTCTGGGACGTAGTGGGAAGGAGACTCGAGGGAGCAAAATCAAAGTTGACGATCTTCTGCCCCACCGGTCTCTCGACATGGCCCCGTACTATGTGTGATCCGGTGTCCGTATCGAGGGAAACGTGTCCGAGACGCTTGGGGTAACCATATTGCTCACGGCCGCAGAAGATGGAAGAGTCGTTGTTCATGATCAAAGAGAGATAGTAGCCGAAGACCTTGCCTTTGTAAGTCACTTCGACAGAGTGAACATACTCTGTATATGCGCCGACGGTGCTCATGCCATAGTCGACGAGCATAGCAGAGACCAATGGCTCATCTTCGAGCTCGAGAACGTCTGGAACCAAATGACGAATGCTCGCAGCCGTGACCCGGTAGGGAATCGTGATGAGGGTGACGTCGCTGAAGCTCTGGGTATTGATCGTGTATGGAGGAGCAAATTGAGGGACCGCATTGCCGTTAACGGGAAGAGTTCCAAAAGGCATTTTCAGGGACTGACCCGAAAAGTCGAAATAATGAGATTCCCTTGAAAGTGTCTAGTCGTTTGTGCAAATACCAAGACATTTTATACGTTCACCCGACATCTAAAATATAACGTCATATGTATGTGATCTAGAGCACAGTCGGAACCTCCAGTTGCCACAAGTTCCCATACTATCTCCGGAGAGCTTCTGGAAGTCAGGAATAGTGCACTAAGCATAGTTCGGGGTTGCTACGGATCATCAGCTTGGCCCCGCGTGGCATACGTACAAAGTAGGTCGATTAACCGCAAACTTGATTAAGCTGAGATATGTAGTAGAAGCGTATCCATAGTCATAACTTAATAGGCTTATGATTACGGAGCTAGTGGCGATATTAATCACGATTTACCAACAAGGCCAACGTTATACTTCGAGATTTTGGTGCTTTTTTCTCTCCTTGACCTAAGGTAACGGTGAAAGAGGACGACCTTTAGCGTGATAGCGCTAACTATACATACTATACATACTAGAACCAATTCAAAAAAGTATTGAGGAGAAAAAGAAATAGCACTACTGACTTTTCGAAGAGACAATAGGGAAAAGCAGACCGCTTGACTGCAACCATTCTCATCCACCGAATGGTAAATTATGCATATGAAGGCCCGGGTGTGACTTCTGCCGTAGAATCTCGACTTCGTCTTAATAAGAGGAACCGTTCAATTAAGCGGACGTAGTTATTAAGAGGAGAGACGAATTTAGAGATGAAAATGAATACACTCAAATTCCGTGTTTGTGGACTGCAGCTGTCGATATTAAGCTATAGCACCACAGTATTAATCCTGTTTCCTGGGGAAAATAAGCACCCCCAAAAGATTAACCAGACATGTCTCATTAGAACGAACTCTTTTCGCTATGAGCTGCGGTAGGAACGGCAACAGCCCCCTTCTCCACAAAACTAGGCTCCATAGCGTCAATAGTATATCCATCACTCCCAGAAGCATCATTATCCTCCACGAAGTCCTTAGGCTCCATCCATCCCGATGCCTCTTTCATATCAGCCGGGGCGTAAGCCAAACAAGACAAGTAATAAACAACAAATGCAATGATCAGGCCAGTAGGGTAAGCGATGTAATAGAATCGCTGGATACCTAGAGGCGCTTCGACACCCATCTGGTGAAGGAACCCGTAGAAGTTTGGCGCAACCGCAATTACATAGGCCAAGAATGCCCGCGGGTTGAACCCGTGGAAGTATCGGTAGGGACTTGGGTGTGAGACATACAGGGCTGGAATATTGAGCAGTCCTCGGCGAATAACGTAGTAATCGCAGATGAGAATGCCGGTTATTGCGGATAAGAAGATTTGATAGGAAGAGAGGAATGTGATGAAAATTGAGGCCGAGGCGAGGAGATACCAGGGGCAGATCGCGAAGGAGAGGACTGGTGAGTTTGTCAGTTCAGGGACCAGACAGGTGAGATCGTTCAAATTCTTTTCTTCTATTCTTACCGGCACAGATGAAGAATCCTCGTTTGATGGAAATGTATTTTGGCAGCAGGGCTGCAATGTCATTACCCGCTCTGAGAGTTGTTAGTGTTTGACAGAGAAATGCGAGAGACGGGGACTCTTACGGGATGGAGTTCTCGAAAGTTGCTGAGAAGACAGTCGAATACACGAATGCCAGAGAAATGAAGGCACAGGCTGTGCGGTTGCCAGAGGTGTTTCGCTCCCCTTCCATCAATTTATCTAAGAACTGCAGGGGGTTCCAGATGAGCTAGAGAATTTCGTCAGTCAAGAGTTTTAAACGCTTTTGGTCTCACGAACCTCTCCAAAGATGGCTTTGCTCGCTGATGCGATGAGATTTCCCAAAATGGCAATCAAAAAGTTCGACAGTGGAAAGCTGACAACCTGGCCGATGAGGACATCATTAGGCTTTGTAGCATATCGCTGGAGATCGGACGCGTTGGAGATAAAAGTTCCGCAACTTGCGAGTCCCAAGAAGAGGAACTTGAAAATGAGATAACTTTTCTCGGTGCCCTTAATCTCCGAGGGCGCATCGATGGTCTTCAGAGAGCCACCGGCAAGAGACACAGTCCATCCCAGCATAGCAAAGGCTGCACCGAAGTAAACCACAACTTTGACATAGACCAAAGATTTCATCTTTGGCACAGGCACCACTAAAAATGCGCAATTGATAAGCCTGTTGAGACTCGTCAGCAATCGATCGAGCATTGAGTCACTAGTCACAGTACCAATAGATGAAGAAACACATCATTTGTCCTGAAGTCAAAGCCGACTTAGATCCCATCTTATCCGGAATGTTCTCAATAGATGGGAATATAGCGTGGAGCAATACACTAGAACCGAACGTCAACAACCACACTTCTACGCTTCCCTCGGTGAAAATAGCGAGATTTCGAAGAAGAACGACTCACTATAAACACTGTCCTCCCTGAACGGTATTGACACCGTTCCATACAATGGACATAGCTGCACGATTAAAAGTCGGCCACAGCGCTCCCCAATGCCCAAAACTGGCACGACACAGAACGGGGAACGGAATGCGGTACATAGCACCAGCACGTCCATTCACCGCCATCAAGGCACCGGCGAGAATTTGACCACCAAAGGAGCATCCGATTGCTTCCCACATGGTCAGTCCCATGGCCATTCCCGTGGAAGCTGTGTACAGATTGCTGACGTTCGCCGTCGCAGAGAACCAGAACACGACGTAGGTGAGTTGGGACCATGTTCGATCCTTTACTGGTGTCGGTCGAATTGAGTCATTGTCCAGCATATCAACAGGGCGATCGATGCCATCTCCTTGGGTTCTTTTCACTATGAGGAGCCCATGCAGTCGTGATAGTTTGGACATAATTGAGGTTGAATATGGGGCTGGTGGGGTAGAGTGTGGAGACAAGGTAAAATGATTAAAGATGGATTGGAATGCTGATCTTAGTGGCGAACAAACTTGAATACAGGGGGAAGAGATGGTGGAGAAGGACGTGCAGGATACATCGTGCTTTTTAGGGCTAATGAGCCATTTTGAAGTGGCCTATGGACTGATAAGGAGTCACCCGCACTTCCAAGGTTGTTCACTGGCATGCAAAACAACCTTCACTATCCAGAGCCGACGATGCTATCTCACAACAAAAGGCTAATGTGACAAAAAGGAATGGCCTATCTCAGCTTATCATTTCAGCCAACCAAATTTGCATGTGGGCGCATGGAGATAGTCCGGCGAGTGCCGTCGCCGCGCTCATCCGACGGTTATCGGTGGACTTGATATTGCGGGGAGAAGAATCGTGGATAAATTCACGAGCATTCTCGACTTGGTATTGGCCATCTATTGCACTAATCATGACAACCCTGCTAGAGTATACTCAAATCGAACTTTTGACACTCACTGGCCCAGAATTCCGCCGAGTGTCCACTGCTCCTCCACGCCCACCAACCGAGGATGAGATTCCAATCATAGATCTCGCTTCGATCGACAAGGATCTAGAAGCGAGAAAGACCCTCGCGTCTAAGGTCAGAGCAGCGGCTGAGAGCACGGGCTTCTTCTATATCAAAAACCACGGGATATCAGAAGAGCTCATTCAGAATGCCCTGTCACAAGCAAAAGCTTTCTTCGCCCAGCCGATCGAAAAGAAACAGCTCGCATCTCGCAAAATCCGAACGAACGCGGATGGATGGCATGGGCTGGGGACTACCCAAATCAACAGAACCGAAACAAGGGGTAAGCACCTCTCTCACTCCCAACCTGGGCAGGTTTATCCTTGTCATATGACCAATGAATGACGAACATCACAGATCGCAAAGAGACATTTTCTCTGCGCTATAATCGCAAGAACGACCCAACTGTCTCCGACGGGGACACGCTGTCCAGCGAGGATGACTTCGCTTGGGATACAACCAGCCATCTCCCTGGATTTCAGGAAACAACAGTTGAATTCTATCAGCGCCGCCTCACGCTTGCGCGCAAGATGATCCGTGTCTTTGCCCTTGCTTTAGATATGCCGGAAGACTACTTTGACGCGGTGACCACAAACCCCGGTGCAGACGGGCTTTACGTACACTATCCCGCTACGGCGCCCGATGCACTCGAGAAAAACAATGCGGATGTCGATGTCGGCATCGGCTCTCATACTGATATCCAGTGCGTCACTCTTCTGTGGCAGGATATGTCTGGCGGATTACAGGTTCTGTCTGCCAGTGATGAGTGGCTTGACGCTCGACCGATAGCTGGCACGCTAGTCGTTAATATTGGCGATTTCCTGCAGCGTCTTTCGAATAACAGGTTCAAGTCCACGGTGCATAGAGTTTATAATCGTCAGCCTACATCCAGGTATTCTATGCCTTTCTTCCTGGGATTTAATCCAGATTCGGTTTGCAGGGTTGTGCCTTCGTGTATTGATGAGGGCCATCCTGCACTTTATGGGCCTATCTCTTGTGGAAAGGCAAGTCTCACTCCCATCTACACTTTTTCGGTATTGGAATTGTCTAACTCTTGGGGATAGTGGCATCGAAACCGCCTGGAACTCGCACACGGAAAGCCAATTTCTGATTGAAGATAATGTTGACTCGGAGAGAAATCTCTTCCAATCTAATCATCGATCGAATTTTGGACAACGCGATTTATGTGAATTTCAGAATTGATGCATAGAGCCATTCACACCGTCCCAATCAGAAGCGGGCATCGAGTCAATGAACCGAAATGGCGCCCAGTCTGTGACCGAGCCTGGATAGGAATAGAAACTGTCATCGGGAATTATTGTCGCTTTAGAATCCAAAATATCCTTTGCCTTCTTCTGCACAACATTTGTTGCCCAACTAAACACTCCCTCAATGCTCTTGGGAATCTTAGCCTGCGTTCGAACATCTTCCATCAAGGTATATGTTGCGTGCACATCCGGTATACTCGCGCAGTATTCCGCTAGAGTGACGCCCGCATATGCGGCAAGGAGGTAATCGTACGTTGGCCTGACAAACGCTGTCTCAGAAGTGCAGAGGACAAAGATCTCTCTCAGTACCAGCTGAGCATGACAGATGACCGTTTCGGTCAGCTCATTTATCCGCTCATTGCGCACCAGCGAGCTCGGAGATATGGATTGATTCTGCTTTGCCAGTTCCCATCGAGATAAAATTAAGGACGCGCAACAGTGCGCCCATCTGAGTACATTGCTTTCTGTGTTTGTCAGTCAGTACGTACACAATACCCCAGCACAGTTTGATTGACATGCTCACCCCCAAAATACGTGCGTCCCCATGTGTTGACATTCTCCCAGGCCTCCGGGACCGAACTGACATTATGATAAATGGCTTCGTACAGGTGGATGTAGAGTTTGAGCTCTGCGGCAATGATGCGGTCGAACGTTTGAAACCCGGGATATTTGACAATCTCGGTCCACTGGTGAAGACGGTCGCATGAAACTACTGATGGCCGACCGGTGCCAATTGCGTATCTTGAAACCTAATCAGTTTTTATTCCCACACCCCAGAAGCAGTTCACCACTGCAATTTTGAAGAGCAACGTACTTCAGATGCACCAGCGATGCCTGAATCCACATTCTGCACATGTTCCGATTCGAATCATCGTAAACCCCAACTTGGGAGACAAGTCGAGAAAGAGGAAAGCTGAGCATGCAGTGGGTGATAGTCGTGCTGCTCATCAACCAGCTATCAATATACCTACCACCTGGCACGAGAGGCCCAAAACTCCAGGCACTGAAGAGAAGCATGGCGTGTATGGTGGAGATATCAATGGGCGTATCTAGCGTCTTCATGCCTAAGTGGGTCTTGACCAATGTATGAAGGGTTATGTGCAAATTGGTGCGGTTTAGATCAGCCGTTGCGCGGATACCTGCTAGAAGACACACAGCAAAGAGCAGAGGATGGTTCTGTTTGAGATCCGTCAGGGTCTCATTTGGAAATGGGTACCATGATGCTATCTGCTCGAAGCCGCGCTGGAAAACACTGGCGAAGCTGTCCGAGTCCAAGCCCAGTTCGGTCATATTTTCACGGAGCGAGTCGTTTTCCCCGGTTGTGACGGGCTCCGTGATTAGACTCCCAACGTGGCGGACCACTGTGATTGGTGCTGGTTGGATGTCGGCGGTTGCCGATGTATCTGCCTCTAAGGGCACGTGCAGAGTGGCTTTGCTATCGTTCATATCTTCTCTCGGGTTTAAAGTGCTACTCATTCCGCGCATTTCCTTGGTAGGATGTCTTGGCATTGAGCGGTCATTTCCGAGAAGGTGAGATTTCAGTAATTCTTTCATCTCAGAGAGTGAGGCTTCCATGGCATCAAGTCTTGTGCTTATCGGTTAGTAATCAAAGCGTCGGTCGATACCAAGCAGAATTTAGATATACCGGCTTGCACAATGACATCCAAGATGCTGGTCGGAACTCCTCTCTGGTCTACCAATAGATCCTGATTCTGGACTAGTGATAGCAAACGTGGACGGAAGAGAGCATTCGAGCCTATTTAGTATCCGATTAGCCCACAAAATTACTCAACAAATGGTTGGATTCCATTGCGCCACCTACCTTAGAGAGATGCACCGAGCACATTGCCTCGAGCCCGGAAGAACCTCGCATCGTGTCTTCAAGCGCCGACACGGCTGGCAGGACAAAATCCGTCGCTTGGCCGGCATTTCAAGGAGTGAAGTGTTCCATCGGATAAGATGTTGTGAAGTCAACCCGAAACTCGATGTTCTCCGCTGCTCTTCTCGGTTGGCAGGACGCTAAGACGTCAGCTGCCCAAGATGACCAGGTCCCGAGGTCCACGGGTGGCAGTTTAGGGTTATCACTGGCCGATAAGCACAGTCGGATAGCTCAATAAAGTAATTTACATGCAATGAAATAGTAGAATGAGGGATTCAATTTTTCTAATACGTCCATATCATTAGACGGGGTATTTTTTTGGAAACAGTTCAGGGCCCTAACATGGAATACATAGAATGAACAAGTTGCCCTTGAGAGCTATGCGGCTCCTCCCGTCGCAACATTCTTTCCCTCGACACTCTTCCACTCCCCCCACAACGCGCTGATCATGCCGACAGAGGTCACAGCTACACCGATAATGAAGGTCTGAGGAAGTGCGTCATTGTAAGCATGGAGGACTCCGGGTAGGCCAGCCTTGTTGACGACACTATGGAGGCTAGTGTAGGCATTGACAAGTTCCGCAGCACCGGTGCTATAGCACCAGTGCTACGGCAGCACTAGGCCTTTGGTTTGGTGCTTTAGCACTAAGGCTTAGTAGCATCAGACACTTAGTTCGGTGCTATAGCACCATAAATAGTAGACTGCGACATCGCCTATGGACGGTGGGCACTGCCCACGGGCCTTGTGTAAGCGGGAAATGGGCCTTTTTAGTAAGCAGAATTTCTTAACCTCGTGAAATACATTATTTGTGCAATTTTTCTCTGTATTTTTAAGTAATTTGATTATATGTACAATGACTTAATACCACTGTCAATTTTTTGACCGAGGTCAGAAATCAGAAATGATGACTTAGGCATTCATTAACGTATTTCACTACCGAGCTAGACAAACCCCGAGCTGGACACCCCCACCAACTTATTAACTTAAAATGTATTTATCTCAACTAAACCGCAATTAAATTAAATATATTAAAATCATCTATCTAGCTAGGCATCTATTAATCTTATCTCCTATTTCTCTATAACCACTACACTTTGGCGGGGCCCGCGTAAATAGTTATAAATAGAGTCATATCACGAGGTTAAGAAATTCTACTTACTAAAAAGGCCCACGGGCGCCTACGACGCTTAAGGCCCATAGGCCATAAGAGTAGGGCCCGTCTATAGGCGTAACCATCCATAGGGCCCATTTCCCACTTATATAAGGCCCGTGGGCAGTGCCCACCCGCCCATCCATGGGCGATGTCGCAGTCTAGTTAGGCATGGTATGCCCACGGGCCGTGGGCGTTGTGGATGGGCACTCGAAAATCCAAAATAGCCCACCGCCCACCGTGGACGGGCGATGGGCACCTCCTAGGTGCCCATGGACTGGCGATGTCGCAGTTTGCTTACGGGTGGCTGGTGTTTTACCCGGTTGACGGGCTCCACACCTGAAAAATGTTCACTCTTACAATAATAGATCTCCGATTCTTAACTTCGGCTTTATGTTGTAGAGGTTACCTCGGTGGTTAGGGGTTAAATTCTCCTAGGTATACCGAGGGTAGGTTAGTAAATAATCTCCTTAATAAAATTAGATCATTTAATAGAATGATACCGGGCTTATAATTAATAGAGATCTGTAGTTTTAACTCTATATAGAACTACTTATAGATAGGTTGTAAAAAAAATACTCCAAGTTCCCTAACTGACTAAAATGACAAAATCCGCTTTTTTCAATATGTGCAGACGACGCTGACTAAACATAACATACAATTTGTGTGAGCCACACCTTTGTGGCGGTCCGTGGATTTTCCGGGGTATTCCACCCTGTTTTCAACCATGTGTTGTACCATTGGTTTCGACATAATCTATAGGACGAATCGTCCCACGGGGGCGTGGGGCAGATTTCGGTCTATCGTCACCCATATCCAAGGGCGTCTATCAACCAGAAAACAAAACGTTCCAGAAATGACATCTTAAAACCGGGTTTAGGGATCTAATAATACCAATGGCCTATCGAAACGAGGGCTGGAGACTTAAACATTGGAAAATAGGCCACGACTGACTGTCAATCGACGTAAGAGATGGCTACATACTCATGACGTCGCCACAACCAACCAGCCGGAGGCGACCAAGCAGAAAACAAGTATGATACGACGACTTTTTGGAGATGCAACCTACTTAAACAAGCTACTCCATGTTGGTCTAGACAGAATCTATTAAACATTTCATTCAATCACATCCCAATTAGCCCAAGCTATCGGAAACTTCTACCATACCATCACTTTAAACAAACCCCTTAAAACCATGCTTGCAGCACGATTCGCTCCTCTTCTGAGAACCCGGGTGGTGGTGCAGACCGCACCTGGCTTCCAGGCAATTCGTTCCATCTCAGCTACAGCCCCATACAACAAGGGACCTATCGATGTGACAAAGGAGACATTGAAGAAGGCCGACCGGACCGTTTCTAATGTAGCAGTCAAGGGCATCAATACGGGTGGTATGTCTTCATGTGGTCTCAGATCTCGAGATGACTTTGATTCGATGCGCAGAGACTGACGCTAACATGACTTTGCCAACAGAGAAAGCCGCCAACAAGATTAAGGATGTCGTTGGCGCCGGTACTAAGCAAGCAAGGGAAAAGGGGGAAGAGGTGAAAGGCGAGGCGTCCGAGTATGCAGGCAGGGTGAAGGGCGAGGCGGCCGAGTATGCAGGCAAAGGCAAAGGCAAGGCAGAAGAAGCACTGAGTGAGGCGAAGGAAAAGATGAAGTAAATGGACCAGGTGGAAGTGAAGGCCAAAGAGGCCAAGCACCGCATTGATTAGGGGCTTCGACCTTGTCTTCACCTAAAGACTGGGTTAAAACCTGCATCATTTGGGATCCGAATTCAATCTTAATCTTATGTTTTGTTCATCGGAGTTGCTGTACCCGTAGAGCTTCAGGGTTTTTAACATCGACGAAAAACGTTGTTCAGGTGGGAGGCAGCATGAGGACGTATTCGCGCGAGCTCAGGCCGAAGCGAATCACGTCCTTGTCCATGACTTCGACGTAGCGACCAGCGGGGATGGTCTCCCCGTTAACACTCGATCCATTTGCACTTTCAAGATCAATAAGATAAGGCTTGATCTTGCCAATGCGATCGCCGTATTCATTGCGCTTTTCAACAAATCGGAATTGTAGCACTGCGTGCTGTTTCGAGCAGCTAGGATGGTCGAGTGGGAAGTCTACCACCATTCGCTCGCGACCGACCAGCCAGCAACTACGTTCGCCCAATTCAACCGTTTCGAGTAAATCTTGCCCTTTGAATACATACATGCGCCAAGCTTCCTTGGAGGGCGGCTTGCGTGCCTCTGGAGGCTCATGGTATTTCAGAACTATTTCCGCACCGCCCTGAACCTGAATTGTGTTGCTTTCAGCTGCAAGTCTACCAGTTGCATTGAAGTTCGGCTTTTGCTTTTCTGGTGCCGCCGCATCTGCAGGGTGCGCAACATCGGTGAATGCGTCGGACTGCGAAGGGAGAGGGCCGCGTCGTTCCAATGCTCGTGGTGGAGGGCTGCGTGATTTTTGGGGTGAACGTGAGCGAGAGCGTGATCGCATGTGGCGATGCCTCCGAGAGGATCGATCTTCATCTTCGTGGCGGGTATCACGGTGTCGATGGCTGCGGTGTCTGTGTCTGTCGTGGTCTTCACCAGCCAAGCTTGTCGATCGGTCTCTGCGCTCGCGGCGAGGCCGATCACGGTCACTTCGGCTGTTGGTTTTTTCGGCCGGGCTGCGGGATGATCTGCGTCGAGAACTGTGCTGGTGAGAGCTCTGGTGGTTTTCATGCCGTCGTCTTGAGCTCGAATAGCGGTCGTCATCTCGTCGTCGGCGTTCATGGGTCTGATCCAAAGGTGAGTTTACGGAGTGCTGCCGGCGTTCAGAGCGTTCGGGGCCGTCATCAGTGGACCCAGTCATTGTTGCTGTTGAAATGGGACTGCGGGGAAAGGTAAGCTTTGAGATCATGAAGTTGGAGCTCTTTGAATCAAAGCTCCAACGCTTGCATACACGTGACCAACTCTGAAGCCCGCGGTTCCGAAGAACAAGACCATCATCTTACTCTCACCTTCACGATCACTTGAAGATAAGAACGCAACGGAGATTTTGACCGTGCTGTCTGAAGAGACACCATGTGACAATGTTCAAGAAAATCAATCTTTCTCATGGCAAATGCCTGCGAATTTTGAATTCAACCGCGGTCTTGCCACTTTCTCGTTTTAACACAAATACCTCTCCAAGAAATAGCTTGCAGGCATGCAAAAGCAGGAGCTATTCCACCGCAGCACAATTCCCACACCAGAACTACTCATGGCCCAGCAATCCATCTTTCACCCCTTATGATGTCTTGAATCTACCCCGCAGCGCCACGTACTCGAAACGAAATTACTATGACCTCGTTAAGATCTACCACCCCGACCGAGCTCTCAAAGACCATCCTCTTTTTCATCAATTGACCGCTGAAACCCGATTGCAGCGCTACCGAATTATTGTTGACGCCCATGAACTCCTTTCCGATCCGATCAAACGAGCGGCCTATGATCGAAACGGCACTGGCTGGGTCCACACGGTACTGGATACAACAATTGCATACGACTCACATGGACCGAATATCTACTCGAATGCTACATGGGAAGACTGGGAGGATTGGTATAACCGCCATCAAGGGCCGCAGCAGCATGTCGTCGACCAGCGCACCTTCTCTCGGCTTGTAATCCTCTTGGTGTTGTTTGCAGGCGCCCTCCAAGCATCCTGGATCGGACAGGTGAATAATGATGTCACTGATCGATTACGCGAGACCAACGCAAAGTCGGCGCGTGTCCTGCAGGACCGCAAAGACAGCACCATCAAACAGATGGATTCAAATGATGCGCGCGTGCAGGGTTTTCTCATCCGGAGAGATCCCACAGGGTCGGGTTTGAAGGAGAACGAGCAACCAGTTTATCAGATGGAGTTAAATCCTCGGCGCGGTTTGGATGAGTCCTCTCAGGTTGGCAAAATTAGCCAAGAGCTTGCACAGCCAGCGGACATCAAGTCGGAAGCTTCAGAATTCCCCTAGTCCTGTTCAATGAGCAAATGATTGCAGGTCGTTTGACTTACTATGTGGGTTGCTGTATTTTCATATGCGCTTGGTTGTAGTCCTGGAGACTCGCATGCAAATGTATATAGCCTGTACCAAGGTTATATTGGATGCTTGGACGCATCCTTCCAACTTAGTTTGCTGGGTAAAGTACATTTCAATGAATCGCAACTTTTAATCCTTTTTTTGGGTCTAGTTGTAGCTGCTTTTACTCACGGAGCAGTGGGAGCTATCCAATGTTGATCGTAGATCTTTTAATAACTGTACGAACCCGGGGAGAGCGCCACAAGACGCCCGAAGAAGAAAGGACAATTGCATACGTATGTTGTAGCTAGAGAGCCTATGCAAATTACCAAAAGAGTTGGGCAAGTGAGAATGGATTGTGTGTCTCAAGTTAAATGATGACAGAGGAATTTCAGCTGATACTTACCTGGGGGCATCTGGGATACGAAAATGGTTCCATGTTCAATTGACAATGTAAGTTGTCAATTTAAATAAAGTACCCCAGATTTTCGTTTCCTAGTGTCTAGAATGTCCTGCGGAAATGGGGGGGGGGGGGGGGGGGGGGGCTTTGACCGTCGATGCACAAATCATTCCCACATTGAGCCAAATTGGCGCCACAGGAGCCCCGTCGACGTCGGCGGGTCGATCGTCTCGTTCCCAGGGAGGGGGGTTAGGCATCCTGCAACAGGTGTAACAATGCATTTGGCCCTCTACAGAACCCCATTCCCCGGAACTCTGAGGCTAAAGAAGGGGTATTGGGGGAATTTGAATTTTGTGGTCTAGACCGCACGAGAACCTCTCCTTCGATCTGGACGTGTCACGAGTCGTTTTCTGGCAGGTAATATTATGTTGTATGTTGTACATGGCAGATACCAAAATATACCAATGTGCCCTGGAGATCTATAAGTTACGAACTATGATGATCTTATAAAGATTTCATTATTACCAGTGTCCAGATTTCCCCAAAGGGATTTCCCCAAAGGGAGAGATTGAGATTCGAGCGAAATTCGTCATTGGTGTTCACCGCAGTCCCGAGTACAAAGGACAGGGAAGCCAGGCACACATAGGCAAAATGGAGGGCTACGTCACATTGGTTTTTTTTTTTTTTTTTAATTTTTGGAATTGAAAGGAAAAGAGAGCCCAGTTAAGAAAATAATTTGGAGAGTAGAGAGTCCTGAAAAGTCTTAAGACTCCAACAGATAGCGATCTATCATTCAATATTAAAGGAATAACCGTTTACAAGGAACAGTATAAGAATCGCCAAGTTTTTTTTTTCTATTTTCCTACGTCATAACCCCCCCGGTGCATCACGCCCCCAGTCCACTTTTTTCCTTCCTTCATCCACTCCCATCCACTCCCATATCGATCCAAGCAATGGGCCTGGCGGGTACAGTCTGTTTCCGAAGTTCTCTCACTCTCTCAAACACATCAATATATCGATTCCCCCCCTTCGATACACTGCCTCAACCTGATTCGTCTTCTTCATCTTCAAATGATTCTAATTCGCTCCAACTCTCACCTCATATTCTAACCTTGGCATCTGTTTTTCTTCTGGCTTTCCAAAACCCCCACCCTCCAAACACTTGACCTCACCCATTTGCGACCTAGGTCAAGCCATAAACGCCTCATATCGTTCCATCCCATACTTCGCCCACAACTATTGAGATCCTTTTGATAATCTTTCCCTCCACGGAGGTGCGAGAATGGGGGATGTCTATAGAAGGAGAAGTCCTCCATTTCCTTCGCCAACAGAATCACTTCCATCTGTGCCTCAATCTCATCAAATGCAGCCTCCCAGATCGCCTGGTCACCGCCCCCCACATGGTCACCAATCCCAAAAGTTGGTGGATGAACTTGCGGATAGGGTAGATGCTCTTGAGAAGTCATCTCTCAACCCATCTCGTTTATCGCGCGGTGACTCTACAGAGCAGGTTGTTGGTCTAACACCTATCACTGAGGACGCACGATCGAAAGCCGAGCGGCAGGAGGATCAAGGACGCAGTTCGCATACCCTCAAGGAACTTCGAAAGCAGATGGAAGATCTTCTGGTATACCAACAGATGCAGCAAACTCAACCCGTCTCCGCTATTTCAAATGATACCCCAAGAAAGAGACGTTTGTCCACTTACTTCTCCAATTTCTCGACTGGGGCTCCGGCCCCAATCATGCATAGCTCCGCAGGCTCGGCAGGATCAACAGAGACAATCAAAGGTATACAGACAGAGACAACTTCCGATCGCAAACCAGCACACACGCCATCATATCCCTTTCCACATATTCCACACATCCAGAACAAACCAGCCAAAATGGGGATTGAACCAACACCTCGCGGAGGACCATTTAGATTGAAGCTTCCATCTGAGAAATCTCAGTCTTCGACACCAGGATCCCAAAGTCTACCTTCGGAACCAAAGTCTTTGGAACTGCATCCGATTTTTCTGCCCGCTCATCAAAACCAGGTCCAAGAAGATCCAAATTTCCTCAGTCCCAATCTATATGATCTGACACTACAGCTGAATGCGGATTCAGGACTCGAAGCGTGGTGGTCTAATCTCATTCACATATTGCAAAAGCATTATGGGGCTGAGCGCGTGTCGCTCGCTGTCCCAGGAGATGTGACCGATTTGGAGAATGTACCATGGGGACAAAAAGCAATCTTTAACCAGAACGTCGATACCTCGTTGGATGAACTTCAAGACCGCCATATAGAGAAGGAAACATCAACGGAGAAATCTCAGTCACGTAAAAGTGTCACGCAACAGAACGCCGAGACAGTGTCCCAACAAGCTAAAATGCCTGGATCTTCCCGGCCATCTTTACTATCTCGGCACTCATTCGCTGGGTTTGATAAAAACAAAGGCCACACCCCTCACGATCCCAGCCAACAACTTTCCAAGATAAACGGCAAATCAGAGAAAAAGCACGTACAAATTGCTTCCCAAAACTCGCTATGCGCGGACCATTTGATGGGGGAACACCCCGAAACCAAAGACGATACACTCAACACTCTCCTCGGCAGTATGCGGCAGGCTGTGTTCCCCATAGCTAGACCATTGGAGGTAGAGCTAGATCCCCTCATTAAGCGTACAGGCGTGGCCAGATTATTTGGACGTACTCGTCCCACTATTTTAACACGCGAATATACAGAGAGCGCGCAACATCCACGGCGTTGGACCGAGTCTGCCGACAGTCCGAATGAGATGGTTCAAGTCACTCCTAATCTCGATGGTCCTAGTGATAGGGGAATCGGGATCATACCAATGCAGCGAGGCCTCGGTGTCAGTGGATGGAAACAGTATGATGAATACGAGCAAGTTCCGCAGTCTCCGTGGTCTCAGTCCCCTGCTCCTTCGCCCGCTCCTCGCACACATGCAGATCAGAATCCGTTCTTCACAAACCATTCGGTCGATGAAGGGGCATTCTCCAAGCATCCGCCTTCACACGACTACTCTAACAACCTTCCACTAGAGGCCATTGGGGTCGATCAATCAAAGACTGTTATCCATATTCCTCTCCTACATGGTGGCCACTCCAACCAGGATTCCTCATCGACATTGAGATTTCCTGTTGCCGTTGTGTCGATGCTGTGCACAATTGTTCCATATCCTCCGAACCTCAGGCAATCACTCTCACTCCTGATGCCACATTTAACAACTTCCTTCTGCTTGGCTCAGCGATATAGCCAGCTTGAAAGGCAACTTTCCTCCAAGATGGAGACTCCCCGCTTTGGTCCTCTTTTAGGTCTCGGGGGCACTTTCTCCGATGCAAGCAGTGAATTAGAGCTTGTTGCGGGGCTCAGCGGGCACGTCAACTATTCAGTTGGCGACAACAACCACCCAATGTCTGCACATACGAGCATCACTAGCCCTAGCGATCGTACTTCTCTAAAGTGCAGTCCTGCTGTTTCTGCTATGGGGACTCCTGGATTTGAGCTAGGCCATATTGGATTCGGGTCCGCAAATCTTTCTCCAGGAGTGCGATCTGGCGGAGAAGGTGCTGACAGCTACTTCAATGTCCCGCAAAATAAAAGTGCCCGAGACAATGCATCCCAAAACAGACCACGACTCGTCAAGTCGAAGACCACCAAGATTGACTCATCCATGCCACTTTCTCCCGACAAAGTGGCTTGGAAACCAATCACGAGTGATGAGCACAACCTACAAGATCAACCTTTCTACGTTACATCACCACTCCAAGAAACAAGACCACCCAATGCCCTTTCACCCACTCAAAATTCATCACGTCATGCCTCTACAAACTCGTTGTATGCTCAATTGCAACGGGAACTCCCGCGACCGTTCTCTGACACGATAGCCCAGCTGATGCTGAATTCAATTCCATTGCATCTCTTCTTGGCAAAACCTCAGAGCGGCGAAGTGATCTGGACCAATTCTAAGTTCGATGCTTACAGAAGAAGTCAGCACCAGGAGCAAAGATTTCGAGATCCTTGGCAAAATATCCATAGCAGCGAGAGTGAGCATGTTCATGTCAAATGGGCCAATGCCTTGCGCACGGGTGCCCAATTCACGGAAAGAGTGCGGGTCCGAAGATTCAACGACGAATCCGCATATCGCTGGTTCATTTTCCGGGCCAATCCGCTGTTATCGGCAACGGGAGAGGTACTGTACTGGATTGGGTCTTTTCTTGACATTCACGAGCAGCACATTGCTGAGCTTGAGGCAATTCAAGAGAGGGAGAAGTTTGCTATTGATGCAAAGTATCGTGCATTTTCCAACTCGATCCCACAGGTTGTGTTTGAGGCGACAGAGAATCGCGGATTGATCTTCGTCAATGAGCAATGGAATTTGTACACCGGCCAACCGCTCGAGGAAGCATACGACCTTGGTTTCGCTAAACACGTTCATCCTGACGATCTCGAAAAGTGCGGCGAGTTGGCTCTCAAGAGCACATCTCAGAACACGGACCAAAATGATAGCGGACCTTGTGAGTTCATGGTTGGATCAGCCCTCGACGAACTTGTGAAGCGCGGCATTGCTTCTTTGCAGCAAGACGAGAATGGCCGAGTCTTCTATTCCACCGAGATCCGCCTTCGTTCTCGAGGTGGTGATTATCGGTGGCATTTGGTTCGCGTAGTACGTGTCAAGACCAGCAGCTTCGGGAGCGAGAAAGCCTCCTGGTACGGAACATGTACTGACATCAATGACCGCAAAAACCTCGAACGAGAACTCAATAAGGCCATGCAACAGTTGAATCATCAAATGGAGTCCAAGACCAAGTTCTTCAGCAACATGTCACACGAGATCCGAACCCCGCTCAATGGCATTCTTGGTACTATCCCTTTCATCCTGGATACGCAACTCGATAGTGACCAGAGGCGAATGCTTGACACCATCCAAAACAGCTCCACCAATCTCCGCGAGTTGGTAGACAATATCCTTGATGTTTCCCGCGTCGAAGCTGGCAAGATGTCAATAGTCAAATCCTGGTTCCACATCCGATCAATGATCGAGGATGTAATCGACACCATCGCCTCACGTGCGATCGATAAGGGTCTTGAGATCAACTACCTCATCGGCGAGGACTTGCCGTCGATGGTGATTGGAGATCGGTTCCGAATTCGTCAAGTCCTAATCAACCTTCTAGGAAATGCAGTCAAATTCACTGCGCAGGGTGAAATTCACATATGCTGTGACATGTATCGGGAACCATCTGCGAATCTCAATGACACCCAGGCATTCATGAACTTTGAAGTCGTGGACACTGGAAAGGGGTTCAGCTCTCAGGATGCGGAACGACTGATGCAACGATTCAGTCAGCTTGGAGAGAATGGAACACAGCAAAATGCAGGTAGCGGCCTTGGACTTTTCCTGTCGAAGCAACTCGTTGAAATGCATGGCGGCAAGCTCACTCCCAGCAGCAAAGAAGGCCAGGGAGCAAAGTTCTCTTTTAACGTCAAGGTCGATGCTCCTCCGCCACCTTCTCCTTCTGAGCAGCCCAAATTGCTGCACCGAAATTCAACAGCTTCAAGAAGGCCGGCAAAATCTAGAACCACCTCTTATCAGCAAGCACCTTCTCTGGCTCCCAGAAACTCCGACTCATCTGGCAATAGCTCAGACACCCTCCTTTCCGCCGCATTGTCAATTCCTTCTTCTGCTCTCCTGACCCCAGACCTTGGCATCGCACCCCTGCCGCCACCATTGGATCAGACGCAAGCTTCGGAAAATCTGCCAGCTGCATTCTCGAATACAAGAATCCAACCTGCCATTCCAGAGCCTGACACACCGGTCAACGTGACATCGCCTACGTCCCAGGCATCTGTTTCTCCAGATACGCCAACAGAACCAGTGCCTGTTCCTGTCCATGGTCCTTTCTCTATAGTGATCCTGTGTCCACTCAAAAACTCCCGGCAAGCCATTAAGCAGCACATTGAGCAGGTCGTCCCTCATGAGATTCCGTTCAAGGTCACAACTTTAGTCGATGTCGATGAATGGAAAGATGCGATGCACTCTGCTACCGATACCAATCCTTGCACCCATCTTGTCTTGAACCTATCAACTGATGACATCCTGGAGGTCATTCAAAACATTTCAGATTCTGGCTTGGATCCCGCGCCCGTGATTGTCATCATTGCAGACTTTTACCAAAAACGTCAAATCAGTTCGCGGGTCAAAGAACTGGCGGCTTCGGGAAAACAGATTTTCATTGTGCCAAAGCCTGTCAAACCTTCTGCTTTCTCTTCTATCTTCGATCCCAAGAGTAAGCGTGAGCTGAGCAAGGATCGCAACCAAGACATGGCGCGTGAGATCAATAACAACTTCAAGACCGTGTCGAAGATGGTCAAAGAAGTTTTGGGCAATAAGGGTTACCGAATTCTGCTCGTCGAGGATGACGAAACCAATCGAGATGTAAGTTGGTTCATGAGAACTTTGTTGGATTGATCATTGACTCATAAATAGGTCATGTTGAAATATTTGGACAAGATCAAGCTGATGTCGGAGACTGCATCCAATGGACTAGAGTGCACTAACATGGTGCTCTCTAAAGAGCCAGGATACTACTCTCTCATCATCGTGAGTCTTTCTTTATGCCCTTTTCGCCCTCCCCAAACTAACCACTTTGTTTGTAGTGCGATATTCAGATGCCTATCAAGAACGGTTACGATACCTGTAGAGAAATCCGCGAGTGGGAGCAAATGAACCACTATCCCCAGATTCCAATCATGGCTCTTTCCGCAAACGCAATGACGGATCAAATTGAAAACGCTGCCCGCGCAGGTTTCAATGACTATGTCACCAAACCGATCAGACACAATGAATTGGGGAAGATGATGATGGGCCTTCTCGAGCCTGGTCGCCCACTCATGCTTCTGCGAGACCGTCTTAGCCCAGAGCAACAACAGGCCATCGCTACTCGCCGCTAGAGACTTCCCCGGTCTTTTCCTGCCCTGGCTATCTTCCTTCCTGACATTCTTGCTGCTTCAATAGGATGTCTCTGTTTTAGCATTTCTCCTTTTTTTTTTACGCGTATATAGCCAGCCATGTTCTCATGATGGGACCACGGAGTGACTTTTGGTGATTCATGTTGGACGCTGTCTTTTTGAACTTGGTGGATTGCACAGGGGAGTCCTTGAAACTTCGTTCGACACGCATGAAGCGTGCTCATTTCCTTTTTGGGGCCGATCTTACCATTTTGGAAGTCCTACTGTGATATTTGCATTTGTACAGGGTCAAGAGGGCATCTGTTCTTCCCTCGATTAGTATACTCTGATCACTAACGACAGATTCCCTCCGCTCTCTGAGCCTGTGCATCATGGCGCCAGCGCTCTGATTCTTGCTTGATTTTTTTGATTTGCCGAGCAAGTAAAACAATTTTTTAGGACCCTTTTTTTCAATATTCTTGTGATACCAGATTATGAGCGTATGGCACCCATCTATTTCCTGGACCTCTGTTTATTTCTAATCCATCCCTTTTCACTTTGGTTCTCTGTTTTCTCATTGGTCTCGATTTCACTTCTACTTTGGCGTTTGGACAGTGCGTGGAACAAGCTACCAGGTATTTGGGCTGCTCCCAGGTACTTTGAGATTTCCAAGCTCGAAATATACATTGAAATATCATTCCTTACTACTAGCCAGAGTAGCCAAAATCCTAATAATACCCCTTCTTTATCCCTGTGCGTGATGATAGTCAAGGTTGATGCGGACTACTAATATTAACAACCAAACATGACCAAAGAGGCTATAAATAAGGTGCTCATAGGCACTAGAAGCATGTTGTATAACATACATCGTCGAAACCATGGGAGTGCAGGGCGATATAAATCATCGTAAATTTCACAATCAAACCAATCACAAAAAGAATATGAACCATGTAATAAGCCTCAACAGCAGAATAGAGAGTAACAATTCCCAAAAAGGATAAGCGAGTGAGTTGGCATGGCACATGTGGCGGTGAAGAAAGTTGATGCAAATACAATGATAGTATGTATGCAGGTAAAACAATATTCAATTGGATGGACGGGGAGAGAGAGAAGGTGAGAGTGAAAGGAAGACTATCTAGTTGGTCTATCCTACATGTGATGCCTGAGGCATCCAACATCCCCCTCATAGACCATGTTCCATCAAACTCCCCGAATTCTGGGTTTCATAGTAAAATCCTGCAAATCATGCATTTCAAATATGCATTTAAATCATGCCGATCAAACCAACAAAAGTCTCAAATTGCTCCTTTGCCAATGCTTTTGTAAAACCGTCAGCTGCGTTCTTCTTCGTGTCCACTCGTCTAATGTCCACATGTCCCTGTGCGACAGCATCCTTAACAAAGAACCATCGTAGATCGAGCCATCTATTCGCGGATTTGCCACCTTTCTTAGTGAGTAGCAATTGCGAATTGATATCGTCTGTATGAATCTCAATGGGACGCTGCTCTGGCAGCATAAACGAGCGAGCAATCTTGCCTAGCCACATTGCATCCCGAGTAGGTTGATCTAGTGCACACCATTCTGCGACAGTAGTCGAATTGGCAGTGATGGTTTGCTTCTTTGTAGTCCACATGACTGGAGAGTCGGCGAAGTACCATATACTTCCTTCGGTTGACTTGCTATCCTCCCAGTCCGCATGAGATGCGTCCACATGCGCATAGAATCGAAGTTCTGGCGTACGACCAAGTGTAATGCCAACGTCAGGCATATGTCTCAGGTACTTGACGACGTGTTGCATGGCGTGAAGGTCTTCAAATGTAGGGTTCGCCAAACGATGTTGCAAGCGAGTAACTGCGAAGCGAATGTCTGGCCTAGTCTTGACTGCTAGCCAGTTTAACATGCCGACAACTGATTGATCTTGATCAAATGAATCGTCATCTAGCACATTGGATGCATTGGCAGGTGACTCTCTCCATGCGGCTGGTAATGGTGTATCCTTCCATCCAGAACCTGCATTTGCAGTACGTAGAACCTTCTGAATATAGGCTTCCTGAGACATAGTGATCGTGTAATTGTCATAGTCTCTGTGTAGTGCACAGTTCAGATACTGCTTTGGTTCTCCGAGGTCCTTCAAATCATAGTACTGGCGGAGTTCATTGACGACTTTTTCGATATCTTCGTCTGTAGGTGCTGCAATGATAAAATCATCGACATGAATCATCATAATGGTCAACTCAGTGCCTTTGCCTTTGACATAAACACAGGGGTCATCATCCAACGGATGGAAACCAATCTGACGTAGTTTGCAATCCATCTCTTCGTTCCCTAAGAAAGCAGAGTCTGGCAGCCCAAAGAGCGCTTGATTGAGCGTGCATACCCCATTGGTTCTTGTCACCTTCGGCGTCTGCATACTCGAAGCCTGTCGGTTGTCTCATATAGACTGTCTCCACGTCTTCACGTGAAGCATTGAGATATGCGGCAGTGAGATCAACCTGTCTCCATCTTAGACCATACACTGCAATCAGTGTAAAAAACGATTTTGATCATGCATTCGGCGACAACAGGGGCATATGTTTCTCCATCATTCTTGTCCTGGAAGTTGCCACACACGACCCATCGTGCTTTGAATTCGTAAACTTCATCTCTGGTGTTGGATTTGACAGTGAATCGCCATTGACCTGGTAGAATCTTAGCCTTTGGTGGCTTAAGAATCAGGCTCCATGTGTTTTTAGCCACGAGATCACTCAGTTGTCTCTGCATAGCATCTAGCCATTGAGGCCAGAAAGGGCTCTTCTGTGCTTGCTTGTACGTAGATGGTAGATCAACGTCCTTTGCGTATAATGGCTTCCCATTGTAAAGAAATGGCTCGTCAATGTCAACCTTTGACACTTCGGCTTTATCCATTGTCATATCAGCTGTTGCTGAAATCGCACTAGGTCCCGCAGACCCCTGTCCATCACCCTCCGTCAAGTTATTACCGCCTGATTCCTTCGCTTTTGCCCTCTTGGCTGTGCGTTGAATGTCTCGGTCTCGCTTCTCGTACTCGACGGCGAGGTGCTTCTGCTCCGGATCGTGGTATCGGTCGGGTGCGATTCTGATATTCGCTCGTCTCGATCGTCGGGGTGGTGGTGGAGCCGGTGTAGCTGGGTCTTGAGAGATAGGGTCCGGTGACGATTGAATTGAGATGATCTCACGACTAGGTGACACCTCAGATCTCGCCGTGACCGGTGTGTTTTCAGTGCTTGTTGTCTCCGTTGTTTCGACAAGTCAGTGTGTCACCAAGTCGTGAGATCACACAGGCTATCGAGACAACGGAGACAACAAGCACTGAAAACACACCGGTCACGGCGAGATCTGAGGTGTCACCTAGTCGTGAGATCATCTCAATTCAATCGTCATCTCCGGGTTGTGGAAAGCCAACATCACGAGATACCACTAGACTCCTAGTAGCTGGATCCCATACATTGTAAACATGACCACCGTCCCCCTCTTAACCAACGAGCTTTCCTTTCCATGCTCTGGGTGCTGCTTTCCTAGCCTGAACACTCTTAGGCTTCGGAATATGAACGTATGCAGTTGTTCCCCATGGTTTAAGGTGCTTCAAAGAAGGCTCTGCGTTTGGAATTTCGAGCTCTTGACGCCAATGTGTTAGCGGCAAGATCTTGGTTTTCGGATTGATCAGTCTGTTGTAGATGTAGATGGCTGTGTCTGTCGCATACGGCCACATCTCTTCCGTCATCTTTGCATCAATGATCATCGTTCTCTGGATGTCGTTGATATGTCCACCGAAGCGCTCCACAGTGCCATTTGGTTCAGCAGTGTATGGTGGTGTGATCTCGAAAGTCATACCATGCTTCTCACCCCATTTGATGAACTCTTTGAACTCTGTGCCACCATCCATTCGCCAGATGCCTGGGTATCTGCCAGTGAGCAATTTGATCTTCTCACAGAACGCAGTAAGCTTATAGTAGGCATCACTTTTGTTCTTCAGCATGATCCCCTCGATCAGTCGAGATGCATCGTCGACGACTGGCAACCAGTAGTTCTCTCCATTTGGTCCGGTAGGCTTCATTGGTTGTGTATCTACATGGAATTTCCATGCCACATCCTGCACCCTTGCCTGTGGTTGACGAGAAATTTTGAGCTTTGATTTACCTTGGAAACAGGCATCACAGTCGAAATGCTCCGAGCCGTATTGTTCATCATCAACTAGCTGTTCAGCATGTTATAATGTGGAGGCAATTCGTGCTTTTCCAGCATATCCGAGACGTCGGTGGATCTCGTACGCAGTCACTTTGTTCACGAATCCAATTTCTTCATCATCAGAATCGGAATCTATGTCAGATTTGATCTCATTGGGGTCATCGTCGTCTTTTGGACTGACAAGGTACGGGACACCAGTTGATGTATCTGCATACCCCACAATGTCACCCTCACCATTTGTGAGATACTTAGTACGTGTGTCAGAAGAGATGTCTTGCTCTTCAAGAAGCTTTTGCATGCCTAATAGCTTGCCGTGCCCTCCTTGAGTATAGTAACCAGTTGTCATAAACGAGTGCGTCTTACCATTTCTTCCTGGCAGAGCAGTTCTCACAATGATTTGACCATGACCTAGCGTGACAACTCTATTGCCAGAGTAGTCTTTGTACGCATAGGCAGTGTCAGGATGATCCAGTTGGTATGTGTGAAAGTCTTCGATGTCATGCGTCAATGTCTTGTCAGATCCAGTGTCAAGCAACCAATCGTTCCTCCTATCAACAGAATTGGCAGCTGCAACAACCATATTGTTCTGTCCATCTTGACGTTGAGCTCTCTGGATTGCCTTTGAATGGGCCCAGAGGTTGCCGGACGGTTCCCACGAAACTGTAGGGTTCTCACTGAGATAGGCAAATCTCTTCGCAGTGTGTGGTCCAAAGCCACAGAATGAGCACATGTTGTTGTCATCCTTTTGTGTGCCATTACGCATCTCATTTGCGTATTCATGAATGTCTTTGCCATCGGCAGGCTGCTTGCGAAGACCCTTCTTCTTCTTTTTAGCAGTAGCTGTATCATCCTCGACGGCATTGGTATCTTTGTTGGATTGGGTGTTGTCGTCATTGTGACCGTTGTTGTTGTGACCACCTCGGCCACCTCGGTTTCCTCCACGACCACCTCTTCCATTGCCTCGGCCTCGGCCGGCATTGTTGTTGTAAGTAGCATTAGCGACACCTTCCATGTCAGCTGCTGCTTGAAGTGCTCTCCAGTACTCCTCCACCTTGTCGAGGGTGAGTTTCTTAGGCTCCAGACTTGCAACTTCCTCCCTAATGAACTGTACTTTCATGACTTCCAGTTCAATGTTTTGAAGAACTTGTGATAAGCCGTGTGATGGGTGTGGTGCTGCTTTGAATCTAGCTAGCACGTGGTACTGTCGCTGGTATTCCTCAATGTACTCGCTTGCCGAGTTGTAGTCCGATCGTTTCATCTTGTCGAACTTCCGCATCTCGATCAACGCTGTCTGCATCCGATCACTTCCTTGTGTCATTGACATGAGTTCGTCATACAGTTGATCGGCGTATTTAGGCATCTTGGACAGGTTGCGTAGTTTGTTCTGTAGGGTGACGTCGATCTGGTTGTACATCCAGCTAGCAACCAAGCGAGACCAGTACTTCCATCTTCCGAATGAAGTATGCGACTTGTGAGGTCTGGGAATATTGCTGTCTAACAACCATTCCAATGCATATGGGATCAGCTGGTAAGCCAGTGCCTGTTTCCAACCACTTGGATCAGTGTCATTGTGTCCCAGTGTCCGAACTTTCTGGATTTTGGTCATTGCAATCGCTGGAAGACCATGTCCCTGATGGGGCGGCTTGTTGTCCTCATCTTCACTATCACTGTCATCCTGTGTGAATTGGATCGGATTGGTAAAGGACGGGATCTGGGGTTCCAATGGGTTGGTGCATCAAGCGGGTGAGGGTTGGTGTCCCCCTCGTTGTCCGTCTCGGTGTCGGCCATGATTGGATGTTAAAGCTAAACGGAGCTTTTGCCGGCGGGGCTCGAAGGATTTCCTAGATGTTATTGGCTGGATCTGAATGTTGTGTCACACACAGAGGTGGGTCCACAGTGGGGTCAGATCGTCAAAAGTCTCCAGTTGAAAATGGCTTCAGAGAAAAGAGTTGCTAGTGGTCCAGCTAGCAGAAGAGGCTCATAACCTGATGCAAATACAATGATAGTATGTATGCAGGTAAAACAGTATTCAATTGGATGGACGGGGAGAGAGAGAAGGTGAGAGTGGAAGGAAGACTATCTAGTTGGTCTATCCTACATGTGATGCCTGAGGCATCCAACAAAAGTCGAAAATCCCTGCCCCCCCCCCCCACTTGAGCGCTGGAATAACAAGAGTGTGATATTTGAATTGGATGTGACTGGAATTTGACTGGAAGTTTGGGATTTGAAGAGGCAAAGGTCGAAGATGGTCGATTAGGGAATGCTTCACCACACACTTACCCGGATAACCCTTGACAAAAACCACATTCATTGAGCGCCATAGCAAATTAAAGGCACCAAGAGGTTCTTTTTCGATCTTCGGACCAAAACCGCGTGCTCGTGTAGGGTATCAACATTGGATTGTTCCAAGCAATGTGCAACTCTGTCTAGAGTCAGAGCTGAGAGAGGGCTTAGAAGGAACAAGACTTAAGAGTCAGCAAGGCAGGTCCAGATCCAGTTTAGAACACCCGGGCCTCGAAGGATGTACCCTGCGGTGGCATTTCCTCTCCACCTCTTTGGGCCTGCATGGTGTGTGCATGTCAGCAAGTATCTGGGGTCCATGATGAAGGGTCGTGGGTGACCCAGCAGTTCTCGAAAATAAGCATTTCCGACGGGGCTTACTGGATGGCTTCCCTTTTTCATACATGCCCCATATCTATCGGCAAGCAAGTCATCGGCCACCTGCATAGAGTGGGGGGGCAGTTACGTGCTCTTTTCACTTGATGGGCGCCTAGAGCGCTTGTTGATGCAACCATTCTCCTTGTCTTACTGTCAATAGATATGACGGCTATTGGTGGATTGTGCAAGAGAGGTCTTCCACCGTGTGTAGGAATAACAGCCGCATCCAGGCAGGGCAAACGGATGAGCAAGGATCAATGTTCTGTTTTGTCGGTTTTTTTGTCGGTTTCTTGTCGTTCGACCTGGATTTATGACACATTGATCGCACGATTTGCCACTTTGCTCATAAATTGCCAGGTTCATTCTGGTTAGAACTAAAGGAAGCATGGGATCACCGATTCACAGTTCCAAATACCCAATCTTTCTCACGGTCCTTTGGTTCATGCAGTGATGTCCAACAATCTCCGTGTGACCTGAATCGAATGCACCGATTCTTTTTTTTGGGCTCTTGGGCTCCGACCCCGAAGACAATGCAAGGCCGCGAGACATTCCGTCTGTTTGAGCTTCCGCGGAACAACGTGTTTGACTACAGCTATACAGTCACAGCGTTTCCATATGTAGACGAAACGGATGAACTTACCATCATGTTAGACTTGAACAATGAGAGGGGAAATAATGTCAGACCACTTCTTGTGTAGTCCGTCTTATCTTTTGGGGCTTGTGCTGAACGAATCAACCTTGATCGTCCCTTTTCCCAGCCCCCGAATTTCTGAAGAAAAGTCAATTCCACAGGGACGAGACCGATGAAACGGAACCTTTATGGGAGATAGAAAAAGAAGGCGAGGAAAAGTGGGAGTAGGAAGGACGGCCAAGGCCAGATTTATATCCCACCAACTCCACCCCTCCTACCCCATTCATACCTACGCGCCATATCCTTTCTAGTCAGTTTCTGAATACTTCCAATCCGTACTCTGACCACAAAAGTTAGGCCAGGAGGAGGAGGGTAGATCAAGACCACTTTGGCACCAAGTCGCTACGGAATGGGCGGAAAACCTAGTGGAGGAAAGCTGGCATCCTCAGCCAGACACATTGGGTCTTTTTTTCCACTCTGAGCGGGGTCAAGGCGGCCCAAGAGGCAAATTGGCGGGCAGATACGGAGACGTACGTGCAGACGGAGCTCGGGGATTGGGGGTACAGAGGGAGGGGTGCGAGTCAATGTGTCGCCAGTGGTCCAATGGCTCCTTCGAGACCTTCGCAATCCTTGCCATCGCACCCACTTCCGTCAGGATGAGAGCATCCGCCGGACAGAAGACTTCCCACGGAAGGTTATAAAATCCCTCGTCTTTCCTTCTTCTTCTTCTTCTTCTTCTTCTTCTTCATTTCCCATCCCACTGCGTTAGGCCCGTTTGCACATTCTTCCACATCCTTCCCATCTTCCTCCTCCATCGTACTTCACTAAAGTCCATTTAAGCTTCGGAATTCTTCTTTGTTCTACTATCACATGTGCTGTTGTTGCTGTCAATCGTCACCATGGCCACCCAGCGTCACTATTATCAATCTGCTGCTTACCCATACCACCATGCACCCTCCAAGGCGCCAGCAACAGCATATCTCTACCCCATCTCTAGAGTCTCTGGCTCGCCACCAGACTTCTCTGATGCAAGCACCACCGCTGGCAGTCTTTCCTCTGGCGGGCTCACCTTCAGCTCTGCCGGCGAGCACGACTCCAGCTTCGCATCGTACTCCGGCATCGATGTCGTGGATGTCCTGAGCGACCGCATGCAGGATGCATTTGATCCAACGCCACTGGATAAGGGGTTAGCACGGCAAGCGCAGACGTGAGTTTCCCTACAACGCTTCATCAGCATGCGGAACTCCTCCCCCGCAGCGACAACCGCCAGGAGATGGCAACTCGTAGAAACAGCCCTAGAAAGCCATCCCAGGATTCCTCCAAAAAAAGGCTAACAGCAACTACACCCGCAGATCTGGACAGTTGAACGCAAAGCAGCAAGAACTCCTCGAGCTACAAGCTCTCGCGCAACGCCGACTGAAAGGCGCGCGGGCGAAGTTCTCCGAAGGCCTTAAAACCGCACGGGAGACAAACCGCGACCTGGAATGGACGCAGAAGCGTGTCAGGTAAGCAAATCCGCCCCTGGAGACAGGCGTTGTGGCACGATGGACGTGCAAGTTCCGCTCCGCTCCGCAACAGGAGATTCCGCTCCGCTGGGTGAGCTTGGCACGTGCATGTCAATCAGCGGCGTGCCTGCGGCATTAGCGCCGATGAGGGGGCCTCTAGAGGGCTGACACACGTGGCTGGAAATAGTGCCCTGAAGGCTAAGGCTGAAAAGGCCCATCCTGATGAGTATCGCCGTTCTTCGAAGAAGTACGCCTATGATGACTACTGATTGGGCTTCGCTTGGGCTGCGATGGGGTACTTGATGACTGATATGATGGGGTGACACTCCTGGTATGGACAAAATTGGGAACTTGAGATGCCTGTAAGACTATTGTGGATTGTTGGCATCTTCGTTGGGTTTGGAGCGCTTTAATTTCTTTGGTTAGGTCTTTGTGTATATCTTGGATAGGTAGTTTGTGTCTCCTGACGTTAAGTAAAAAGGATTCTCTAAAGAGCATCGGGTTTACCTTGGTTTTCGGAATGAACTAGCAATTCCTGCCTTGCAGGCCTGTAATCTGAGGCCTTGTGGTGTGTATGAATCTCTAGAGGATTGCTGAGCACCATTGACTGTTGTATGGCATGTTATCGTGTAACTATAAGTTGATGCTGAAGGCTCATGTATCTCGGCCGGACACACCAAAACGGTTGTTACTTACAATATAATACGAGCTATTGAATGCTGAAATTTACAAGGGGTTTGGATGCTCGTTCTCTTGATTTATGTCGAAGGCCTTTGGTGTTTTACCTTCAGGTGCATGCAAGTTGTCATGTCAAGGTGACAAACTAGCAAAATCCGGCCTTTGGATGAATAGAGTGCCAAACTGAACTGAAAGATCAAATGTGTCATGCAATCTTAGAATAACTTTGTGTTGATATCCTCCGTGATCAGATGGCGTTTCAAATTTCCGCAAAGATGTGCTAATTTTTATAAGAATGTAGACGGATTGTTTGCTAGAAGATGGGCCTGTAAGCTACCTTGTAAGCACCTATATACTTCAGGACTGATCTAGTTGTAATCCAAGCTGTACTCAGCAATAAGAACGCCCATTAGAAACAACGTTTACTGGAAACTCCGTTCCTCCTCAATAGCACGGTTGATAACGCGAACAAAGCGGCCAACCTTGTCAGAATCCTGTTTGGCTGTTTCAATGCCTAACAGGATCTTCTTGATGCCGACGCTCAAGCGCCCGTCATCCGCAAGTCCACCAACTGATCCGAGGGCTTGCGCAATCTCCTGCGCATCAAAGGCATCCGATTTCTGCATAACAAACCGTAGTTCACCAAAAGAGCTAACATTAGGAACCATGATATCCGAATTGAAGGAGTTATAGATGTCTAGCTGCTTCATCAAGGCTCGCTCAGTTGTCGTGGCCAGAACCAATAGGCGACGTCCGTGAGTTGGCTGCTTCCTCAGGAAGACCATGAGAGCTTGCAGCACACTGTTGCTGAAGCGAGGACCAATCGGCACCCAGTCGATGATTCGCTCGATGTTGTCGATGACAACGATACTTGTGGCACTCTTGTAGGCACTGTCAAAGATTCGGCTGATGTGTGAGACCTTTGCTGGCTCGCTGAAGCCGACCATGTCTTCGGGGCTGATTAACTTGATGAAGGGGAAGCCAGAATCTATGGCAATCCGTGCTGCCAGGGCGGTTTTGCCGCTGCTAGGAGGACCATGAAGCAGCACAGAGAATAGTGGAGTTGACTCGGCTGCTCCAACCTGCTTGACGAATAACTCGCCTTCCCGCAGGATTTCGCTGATAGTTGGAGAATAGTCGATAATTCCATATGGAATGCGGCTAGACAGCTCTTCTTCGGACACACCAAAGGCAGGCTTAACTTCCTCGAGAGAGTGGAGGAAGTCGGCCCGGTTGACTTTCATGTCCACCACGTCATCGTTGATACTAGCCATAGTCCCGACTTTGACATGGCGAGAGAAAGCAAAGGACGAGGCAGACTTGACCAAACCTGCGATCTCAGCACCAGAAAAGTTCTTGGTCAAGTGAGCAAGCTCAGCCAAGTCAACATCCTTATCCATAACATTATTGTTTCGCATCTTCTCGGTGTGAATTTTGAGAATTTGGCTTCGACCATGCTCGTCAGGGAGCGAGATTTCCATGTGAACCTCCAGACGACCAGGACGCAGCAAAGCCTCATCTATCATATCCATCCGGTTGGTCATACCAATCAACAAGATATTGTTCAGTTGATCGACACCATCGAGTTTCGAAAGGAGCTGGTTGACCACGCTATCACCGACACCGGTACCACCACCAGCTCCGCTACCACGCTGCTTGCACACTGCATCCAGCTCATCGAAGATGATAATATGGAGACCACTCTCGTCGCCCTTTTCTTTGTACTCCTTCTCGGCATCCGCAAACATCTTGCGGATGTTTTCCTCCGACTGACCCACGTACTTGTTCAGAACTTCTGGGCCGTTAATAATCTTGGGCTCTCTAGCATTGAGCATCTTTCCGATCTGTCGCGCAATGAGAGTTTTACCCGTTCCTGGAGGTCCATAAAGCAAAAGACCCTTGACGTGCTGAATACCAAGTTTCTCAACCAGGCCAGGAGGGAAAATGCGAGAGGCGAAAGCACGACGGAAGATCGTACTGAACTCAGAGTCTAAACCACCGATACCCATGTCCTGGAATTTGAAGCCCGGTTGAATGATCGAGTTAGCCGCCGGTCGGCGATTAGATGGCTTCACATTGATACCGGTCTGGGTATCCTTAAAGAAGTTGAGTTGAGTGTGCCGCGTGAGAATACCCCTGGCCGTAGGATCGGTCTCGACTTGTCCAGAACTTAGATCAGCCTTCTCAGATGTCAAATCAACCCGCTGAACGGTCTTGACTTGTAGCAAGAGCGGGATACTCCTATTATCCATCAGAATTCTCTGGCCAGGCGAGAAAAGTTGGTTCTCAAAGTTCTGGGATTTGTTAGAGCGTACTCAGGACTGCGACGAAGTCGACATACCCTGATCACCGCCTGCGCCAGTTCATCCTGGTCATAAGGAGCTTCAACCCGTTTCTTGGTAGATGCAAAGCTGACCTCAACATCCACAGAGCCTAGGTAGGCCTGTCCACCTTGGCTAAACGGATCGTACAGCTGCACCTTGATGGCATCTCTCAGTCCGATGTTGGCCCATGTTCGCTGAGGATCCGACATGCTCATATAACCGGAAGGGAAACCATCGAGGGGGCGAGCAGAGAAGACGAAGAGGTCATTGATGAGGAGGAGGACGTCGGTGCCATCTCGTGAGGGTGGAATGTCCTGCGGCGAAACAGCGACGCTACTGTGTATTAGTTCCCGACAATAAGAAAAAAAAAGTATCCGGAGATTACTCACAGGTTTCCAAATGTGTAGTTTTCGTTCGGACTTTTGCTGGGATGAAGAGTCCAAGTCTGGCCTCCATCTCTTTGTCCAGACTGTATCCTCGAAGGCATCTGCTGCGGTGGGGGCCTTCCTCCTGGTGGAGGTGGGCCTCCGTAACCCCTTAGAACGTTATTTACATCAGTCATCGGCACATCGTCATCGGGGATTAGAGCTGCATAGCCTGTACTGGACGAGGGGCAGCGATCGGTATCATACCGTGGGGGTGCTTGGTTGGTGTTCGGGTGACCCTGCGGGGACGGTTGTCCGCTGGAGCCGAACGGATTCGGGATGTTGCTGCGATTGAACATAGTGAACCGTTTGATTGTCGTCAATCACAGAGGATGAGATGAGAACTGTTCGGGATCTTCTTAGCGACACTGTATCGGGAAAGGAGCAGGCAATTGTGTTAGTAAGTCGGCTCTGCAGCGCAGGTGACCTAGGCCAATTCTCAAAGGTTTATGTTCGGAAGTTCGCTGGATATATCCTGATATCCAAAGAAAATCAAATATGGAGAGACAAAAAGGGTATTGGGGCCGTGAAGCTGTTGGGGCACAGTGGCCACCCCCGGGAACAGCGTCGGGCCGTGGGGACGTCATTATCGATAAGACCAGCTCTTTGCTATCGAGCAACTTCCACGCAAAGGCCAGTTTCCAAGATGCCTCTGTAAGTGGAGTTTCTTTTCTTGATTTCATCATAACTGCGAATTTCACTAATTAACTTATAGCCATCTCTTAGGCAAGAAGTCATGGAACGTCTACAACGTCGAAAATATCGCACGCGTCAAGCGCGACGAGGCGCAAGCAAAAGCCCGTGAAGAAGAAGATGAGCGTATCATGCAAGAGGTCGATGCTGCACGCAGGATCAAGATTCTTCGTGGCGAACATCCGCCTACGCCTCCGCCAGTGCCCTCCCTCGTGTTGTCCGAACCTGGCGCTCGTTCAGACAGAAAAAATGCCAGCGATGCGGGAGGATTTCGTAAGAGAAGGCGGGTTGCTGGGGAAAATGATACAGATCGAGACATTCGATACGCTCGGGAGGATGCAGCACAAGCGGCTGCTAAAAGGGATGAGTTGATGCTTATTTCTCACAAGGCTGACACAGCACAAGCTCCGATTCTAGACAAGGCCGGCCATATCAACCTGTTCCCAGCCGCAAGTGCTAAAGCAGAGAAGAACCCTGAAGCTGAGGCTGAAGCATCACGGAAGAAACGCAGCTATGAAGACCAATACACAATGAGGTTCTCCAACGCCGCAGGCTTCAAGGAGACTATTGGCCAAAAACCTTGGTATTCCTCCGCAGAACAAAATGCAACCGCACCAGAGTCGATGCCCGGGAAAGATGTGTGGGGCAACGCGGACCCGAGGCGTAAAGAGAGGACACAGGCTCGTATGAGCGCGAATGACCCACTTGCAGCCATCAAGCGGGGTGTGCGTCAGTTGAAAGCAACAGAGCAGGAACGGAAGCGGTGGAATGATGAAAAGCGAAGAGAGATCGAAACTTTGAAAGCAGAGGAGGTGCGGAAGTCGTGTCATCGGCGAAGGCGATCCCCGTCAGTGGACAGCCTCGACGGGTTCAAACTGGATGCGCCGGACAGAGATCGGGAGAAAGACCGAAGAGGTTCTGACAAACACCATCGTCGCCATAGAGATCGAAGTCTAGATCGCTCGCATCATCGCTCGCGTCACCACTCCTCTCATCACAGTCATCGTCATCGTCATCGCCACGATCAACGTCCCGAGGCTGCTAGGCAGGAAAATCATGCTGGAGCCAAAAAATAAACCGTAGATATTCCACTTGTTCTACGAGATCATGATTCAAATTACGACAATGATACCCATGACATAGCTTGCTCCTAAATGCAAATCGGGTTTAAATTCATGGGTTCATATAAACCACACCCAGATAAACATCGTGCCGTCCTTTTCTATATAAGTAATCATATCTCTTTTAGCTCATCAGAAAACGTATCAAAAGATCGCTCGATCCTAGATGAGGCTCCATAGTTGGACCCCTTTCTCATTTGCATCGGACTCCCATTGGACACTGATGTCCACTCCCCGAGAGCCCTTCTCGGTTTTCTCATAACCGATTTTGCCGGTAATGACCTGGCCCTTCTTCAAGGCCTGGGAACCTTGCTTAGTGCGGTTCTTGGCATGGTCAACAAGAAGGACAGTCTGCTGCCAATGGGTCTCGGTTCCATGAGGACCTGTGGTGAATGAGACAACTCCCTTCTTTTGCATATCTGCGGGGATGGCATCTTCAGGTAGAACAGACTCTCTAGAGGGCATGAAGAAAATGTCGAACCAGATAATCCATCCATCCAATGCATCAACATCCTGGTTCAATGTGACCTGGAACTCCTTCAAGAATGAGAGCTCCTCGACAGTGATGGTGTGCAAAGGAAGTGTCAAGAAGATCGGAGACTCGCCGACAACTGTCGTGGCCTGGTTGCTGCGAACCACAGCCTCATCGTAGATCTTGTGAAGCATGCTGTCCATCTTGAAACCGTAGACGTTGTTCCAAAAGGAGATGTGGGACGCGATGAAATCTGGATCGGCGTAAGGGGCAAGGCGCAGAGTAGCGTGCGAAGGAGCCATAAGGCCATCAGGAGCGAGATAACGATCTCTGGCGTAGATGACGGAATCAAACATTGCCTCGAAAAGGAGGCCGTAACCCATCCATTCAGAGATGATGATGTCTACCTCTTCGACGGGCAGAGTAACCTCTTCGATCTTGCCACGGATGCACCTGGGATAAAAATTAGTGCTGTCTCTTCATTGGGGAATAATTATGAGTCTTACGTGATCACATCTTCAAGGCCATTGTCGTGGACGATTTCCTTAGCTCGGTCAATGATGTTCGAGTTGTCCACAGCAATAACCCTCTTAGCGCCAGCCTTTGCGCAGAACATGGACAAGATACCAGTACCACAGCCGACATCAAGAACAACCTTGTCCTTGAAAACATGCTTGTTTTCGTACACGAAATCGCGGTAGGAGTCGGTACGGACGGTGTCCTTGAGCATAGATTCATGAATTCCTTTTAGACTATGTCAGCATCGTATGCGTGATCAGTTGAGCGAGATATCCTACCGTTGTAAGAGTATGAGACGAAATATCCATCTTCAGCATCCTGGTGTCTGTCGATAGCCTTGGCCGAGGGTTGAGGGTTGGATTCAGCAAGCTTATCATCCTCCTTCGACAATTGGTCATCCATCGACTTCTGCACAGCAAGACGATACTCGGTAAATTGAGTCTGCAATCGCGCCAAGTTCTCCTGGAGTTCGAGGACCTGTCGGTTTGTTTCGGTGGCCGGGACGGCGTCTTCACCCTGTTCTTCGGCAAGGTCGTCCAAGCTGTACAAGAGAGCATCGTCCTCTAAAACGGGCTTGAGATAGACATCATCCTCAAATTTGGACTTGGAAGAAAGATCAGGGGTGCTGTTCCCGTTCTTAACTTCGGTGCGGACGTAGTTGATCAACTTGATATTGTCGAGGAAATCCAGATCTAGAAGCGGAAAAATCTTAGCCTCAATTGTTGAACTCCGCGCAAGAGTAGAGACTGGACGTACCAAGGTCCTTCTGGATCTTGAGCAGATCGAAATTGTACTTTTCCTTGCACTCCTTCAGCATTGAACGCGCATCGGGAAAGACCTGGTCAGTGAAGAGGCCAACCACAGGCTGGGACTCCTCATCGGGTTCGACATCTTCCCAGCCCTCCTCGTTGCTAGAATCGGACGAATCTGATACAGAAAGCGTATCGGGAAAGCTTTCACCCACAGGTGGGTTCACGCGATTAACAGCTGACATGCCTTCTAACGGTCAAAAACAAATTATTTCAACGTTGGAGTGGGAGGGGCAGAAGATAACATTTTGATAGAGGAAAAAAAAAACCCCGTTATCAGCGGCTGCCTCAGGCAGCCTACGTTGCCCGTAGCACGTAGCCCGTAGCCCGTTGCCCCGCCCCGGCTTGTTTATTCGCAACTTGCAATCGAATACATCACACTTGTTTCCCCTTGAACCCTTGAACCCTTGGACTCGATCTCGATTCTCCCGGTGCAATTTTAATTTTTCCCATGTCGCCTTAATCCCCAGTTTCTTTCTCAATTTGCCGCAAATTCTCTCCATCTCACCATGGCTTTCTTCTTCAATCGCGGCCGGTCGCGGCAACCTGCTGATATCGTCCGGACAACGAAGGAATTATTACTTAGGATCCATGACTCCCAGAATGTTCCCAAGGTTCGTTTGAAGGCAACAAGAATGTGGAGAACAATCCGATTAATGAAGACATTAGGCTGAAGAGGAGTTGGCTAAGCAACTCAGCCAAATGAAGGTGATAGTACAAGGAACACCAGGTTGGTCTCCCGGAAGTAACACCCAAGCCGTATTTTAAGGAGTTAACCCAATGATCTTCTTCCTTAGAGGTCTCCGCATCAGTGGATCAAGTTCATGCCCTTGTACAGGCAAGCCTTCAAGAAGATCTACTCTTTGATCTATCCAAAAGCATCCATCTGCTTCCCTTCGAAGCCAGAAAAGATACCCAGACCGTATTCTCCCATATTCTTCGCTTCCGGCCTAACTCGTATGGACCCGAAAAAGATCCCCCCGTCATCTCATACCTGGTCCACCATCGACCAGAGATTATTGTCGAATTATGCCGGGGCTATATGCAGAGTCAAAGTGCAATGCCCTGTGGTGTCATTCTCCGAGAGGCACTCAAATTTGATGTCATCACTGCGATTGTATTGTATGATCAATCCAGTGAAGGAGAGTCAGCTATACGACTATCAGACGTGAAACCTAACCTACCACAAAGGGGAGATGGTGTGTTCTGGAGGTTTTTTGACTGGATCGATAAGAGCAATTTCGAAGTCAGCGCAGATGCGTTCACCACATTCAGGGTGAGGTCCAGAAACCATGGTCTTTGATGCTAAGTCGCTGACATATCTTTCACAGGAGATCGTGACCCACCATAAGAGCCTCGTAACTTCGTACCTGGCAAGCAATTTTGAACTATTCTTTGGGCGGTTCAATAACATCCTGGTCCACTCCGACTCGTATGTCACCAAGCGCCAAAGCATCAAGCTTTTGGGGGAGATTCTCTTGGACCGTGCGAACTACAATGTAATGATGGCATACGTGGAGAGTGGGGATAATCTCAAACTCTGCATGAAACTGCTGCGGGACGATCGCAAGATGGTGCAATACGAAGGGTTCCATGTTTTCAAGGTGAGTCGGTCCCCTAATTGCTCCGAAAAGAGATAAGGCTTCGTTCTAACAAGGGATCAGGTGTTTGTAGCCAACCCGACCAAATCGGTGGCAGTGCAACGAATTCTGATCAATAACCGCGATCGACTGCTAAGGTTTTTGCCCAAGTTCTTGGAAGACCGAACTGACGACGACCAATTTACGGATGAGAAGAGCTTCCTGGTCCGTCAGATCGAACTTTTGCCCAAAGAGCCTGTGGATCGGGCTCGACCAACCCGCGACTCGCCATCGGCTCACACAGCTGCTGTGGCGTAAGCTAGATCTAACGCTGTGCGCTGGATTGACCGTTTCACGCCCTTATGAATTTTTTTTTTAACGTTGATTCTAGCTTGGGGTAATTTCCCCTTTTGATTGCATTGAGCATTTGATAGCTGATGGCGGTCATCCAAGCCTCGGCCACAGGAGTTCTACGCGTTTTGTAAATTTGGGGCGTCCAGGGGGAATTAGGGGTTTGAATTGCATCTACTCTGTGTTGTCCACGTACTCCGTAGTTGGGTATGCATGGACACAATTAAACAGATTACCTCTTGATGTACTCCGTAACGTCGTTGGGCATATGATTCTAATATAAGCACTTTTGAACTAGCGTACTCCACCACACTCCCTGTTCTCTCACGATCCACACACGGCCCATGGTGGGAAAACCCCCTTGATGTCTATTTTGAGAACGAAAAGAGGAAAAGAGGAAAGTAAAGAGGTGCTGATAATGTAATAGGGAGTAATTCAGGCTGCGTGTTCTTTTGAATGTACTAGTCAGTACTTTGTAGAGGTTATAGTTACATAAAGAGATGATGGAAACCCCGAAGATGCCCCGTTAAAGTCCAGAACTCCAGAACTGAGGAGAGCGCCAAGAACCGACCCAAAATAACTCCACACCTCCAGGTATCTGTCAATTTTAATTCTGGAGATTCTGTTCTGTTGAACTTCACTTGTGATTTTCCCCTTGTCGCTCCTTTCTACTTGAATTCCGATTCTTAGTTAATCTGGCCTACAACCCTCCCCCCCTCGCCTTGTCCCTGCACTCCTTTCCTTCACGCGAATCTAGCCCACGCGCAGACTCGCAAGTCATGCCGGGACAATGTTGAATGAGGTTTCTGCATCGTTACTGCCCGACCGATCGAAGTCCTATCCGACAATTTACGCCGTGCCTTTTGAAAATACCGTTGCCGCCCCTCTTGCAAACCGGTCGGTCTCGTTGCCCACGGCCGATGCGCCAACAGCCTCGAATAGCCGATCTTTCAGTACAAGCGCTGCGTCACCTGGTCTAAGTGATAAACATGTATCCGCGCCTATGTTCTCACGGCTGGGGCCATCCGATTCCGTTGGAGATGAAACCCGAACGATTCGATCAGAGGGCGCGTCCTCCTCGCGCAGCGTGCCCGATATTGTTGTGAATGAATCAGGTTCCCGTCCTAGTTCACGACCGGGTTCAAGGCCGGGTTCTCGACGGTCAGAAAGAAAGCGGAGTGGTTTAAAGAAATGGTCACTCGAGGTGGAGAGGAAACTTGGCTCGGAGGAGCCTCCGCCAGTTCCCCAAATCGAACACCCCTTTTCTGGTATTCCGTTAAACATTCCGACAGCTTCTTTGGATGGTTTTCATAAACCGATGAATTTTTCCACTCGCGGGAGTCTAATTAGGTGTGATGCGAAACTTCCGCACCCAAAAATTTCCCAGGAGAAACTGGACGAGCACTCCGAGCAACAACCTGACCCGCCCCAGCAAATTATGGAAGAAAAGGAACCTCGTCAAGAGCTAGGTCAACCAGCTCAGGAAGCATTGGAAGATAATTGTGATCAGCAGTTGGACCGACAGACGTCTGAAATTGCGCCACCCCCTGCCACTATCATGAGCCAGCCCGAAGGAGAAGATGAAGCACCAAAAGCGGTTCCACGGCACGCCAAACCTCAGGGTACTCTTCGCCCAAGACAGACTAGTCTTCCGGGCAGAGCAATTTCGGCAGACGAAGACATGTTATCCCGGCGAGTTCGGCTGATGTACGAGAAGGGCGAAGATGTTACCGACTCCGAGGTTGCGAAAGCAATGGCCGCAGAAAATGGTGTCTTATGGGAAGAGGGTGCGGTCACTTATACTGAAACCCCTGAAACACTCAGTGCTCAGACGAATAAGACTGGAACCGAAACCAAACCAAGGCCATCTGTCGAAGCGGAGCGTATCCGAATCAAGAGGGAGACCCAGGAGCTAGCAGGTGGTGCTGAATATTGGCAAAATGTCGGTGCAGAACAAGTTGATCGTTATGGCTTCATTCGACCTGAAAAAAACTCCAATGGTTCCGAGATGAACCCCCTCCAGCGAGTCACGACTAGTCTTCTGCTGGCCTCTGAGACACCTCGACGGAAACGTTCCACTCGCCCACCAAGCGCTCCGGCCAGCAACCGTTCCTTCAACGGTTCGTCTCTAGTCCGCAAAATGTCCCATAGTTCCCTAAGCGCCCGTCCGTCTTCATCACAAAGCAATTTTGGTCTGCCCTTGCGCCGCTCGACCTCTCGTTTGCGTTCAGCGACCAACCATTTGCCTTACAACCGAGACCGAAAAGCGAAAGATGAGGCGGCTGATATGCTCACTCTGCCAACTTCGTCTGGCGGTGAGAAAGATGCACCCATGACTCGCGCAATGCGAAGGAAGGAATGGCAACGTGAAGACAAGTGGACCAAGATGGCTAAGCCGACCAAGAAGACCAAGGACGGCGGCGGTATGACCTTCGAGTTCGATACTCAGAGCTCAAAGTTGATCGAGCGAACTTGGAAAGGTATTCCAGACCGGTGGCGCTCAACGGCCTGGTACTCATTCCTTGAGGCCAGTGCACGACGCCACAAGGGCAGCCCGCCTGCGGACAAGCTCGTTGAAGCCTTCAATGAGCTCCAGCTCATCTCGTCGCCGGACGATGTCCAGATTGATATTGATGTGCCGCGGACCATTTCCAGTCATATCATGTTTCGGAGGCGCTATCGGGGTGGCCAAAGACTCTTGTTCCGTGTTCTCCATGCCATGTCCCTATATTTTCCTGACACGGGCTACGTGCAGGGAATGGCAACTCTCGCGGCTACGTTATTGGCGTATTACGACGAGGAACATGCTTTTATTATGCTCGTCCGATTGTGGCAGCTGCGAGGTCTGGAAGAGCTGTACAAGTCCGGTTTTGCTGGTCTAATGGAAGCCTTGTCCGACTTTGAGCGAGAGTGGCTCGCCGGAGGTGAAGTGGCCACGAAGCTCGTAGGTCAATTTCGCTTGAAACAAGAGGAGCACATACTAACGCTTGGGTTTGCAGAACGAGGTTGGAATCCCACCCACAGCTTACGGCACTCGCTGGTACCTTACACTCTTTAATTACTCGATCCCCTTCCCGGCTCAGCTTCGGGTGTGGGATGTTTTCATGCTCCTTGGAGATGCCGAAGACAACACTGGCCGTCCTGCAACCTCTGCAGGGAAGAACATAGTCCCCACTCCTGAGAACCCAAGGACCTTTGGCCAAGGTCTTGACGTCTTGCATGCTTCATCTGCTGCCCTTATTGATGGCATGCGTGAAATTATTCTGGAATCCGACTTTGAGGATATCATGAAAGTCCTTACTAGTTGGGTTCCCATCAAAGACACCGAAATGTTCATGCGTGTCGCTAAAGCGGAATGGAAAGTCCATCGTCGTAGGAAATCTCCTTAAATTGTTGTTTATCTGGTCAAGGCTTCGTTCGCACGTTTGCCCGTTAACCTTGTTTGGCTAATCTCTTCACGGCCCAACCCCCTTTGCACTAACTGGCTCTATGGGTGTGCTATACCCTAATGATTGCAAATCACACCCTAGGGCCTGCTCCTAATGCCTTTCGCCCTATACCCTTTCCTGCGAGGTTTCAGAGCGCGCTAATCTGCTGCTGTCGTCATGTTCTGATTGTCCTCTCACTTTACCCACGTTCCTTGCCTATGTGATTTCCTATCATTCTGTCTCCTGGATGCTAATATTTCTGATGACTCTTGATTCCCCGTCCAGTTTCGCTTGGACGATCGATACCTATCTTCATGCCCTGTTGCAATTTTTTTTTGGGTCATTTCGTTTTATCCTTATCTTCAACACTCCCCTGTACATCACTTCGGCGACTGTCTCCGAGGGTCTTTTTCTCCCTCGTTGCCACCGCCCACTTGGTTCGAATCGTATTTCATGACCTGTTCACAGATTTGCAGCCTATTGTCACGCTATAACTGGACATCCTGAAGCGGCGTGAATCGATCCTTTAATTCTTAAATCCCGGGGTGAGAGTGCAAGTCTATATTATACCCAACGAGAATAGTCGGCTTGTTATGTGACCCTGTGGGGGTCTCTTTTTGGTAGTCATTACACACGTCTTTTTCTAAATTTCTTTCATTCTCATCCTTGTTGATGTCGTAGCTAGAATACTGGAAGCGTTTTGAACATGCAAAGGAACGTTTCTATGTATAATGCTTGATGCCAAGTAGTTTTGTCAAGTCACCACTGAACTGTATCTAAGCCCACACTGTCCATCATCTAACAAGGACCTTTGGCAGCCTTGAACCAACTCTTGAATATCTCGTCAACGGTAGGAGCATCAGTCACACCGTCAGCGAGCACAAGTAAAATTTCACCCTTAATCGACGCCCCAATGCGATTAACCACCAACCCAGTAGACTTAACCTTAGCATGCACAGGCTTGAACCCAGCCTGCATGGCTTTCTCCACCAAAAATGGGTAAATCCCGGGACCTGTCTGGCTACACGACATGACCTCGTAGTACAACTGCTCCGGCGGCATGTAGTAGTGCTCCATTCAGATGCGGTAATTCCACTCCGTGTTGACAATCATCTGGCTGGACCGCAGCGATGACGAGTTACTGGCGATTAGGCAGTCGTCTGGCACAATTCTGTCTAGCTGCGTTCAGAGCTCGGTCGTCATCCCCAGCTTCTCCGTTCGATAACCATCCATGCGTTCCCGGCGGCTTCTACTAGCGAGGTTGTTGATTTCAGCTCGGCGGGTTCTGTGTCTCGTTTGGCGGATTGCTCGCCTTCGTGTGCCTGGACGTAGGCCCCTGCATCGCTGTAGTTACGTGCTTTCTCGCACAGGATTACTGTGAGCCCTGAGGCTATTCACATCATGGCGATTCGTCGGCCCACTATGCCGCCGCCGAATACGGCGATTGGGCATGTGCTTGTGTCCGGTTTTGTCCATGGGGTCGATGGCATTTTGCGGTGGAAATTGGAGGTTTGGCGTACGAGAGGTGTGACCTTGTAGGATGTCGTCGTCATTGTGGTCAGGTTATAATGCTGTGATGCTATGATGATTGAAGATCGGATCTTTTCCCGGTGTGATCCAACACTGAGGGCAATTTCCGGTCGAGTTCCCCCAATCTCTTAAGCTCGAGCCTTTCTCCGATACTGCAATCTAGGACACCGTCGTAATTATAACTGTATTTGGCACGAAGTTCATTGTGATGGTTTCGTGGTAGTGAAGGACATCATTTATGGCACTTCAATGACACTTCAGGTATTTGCTTGGGTAACTTGTTGAGTAAACGGGCGAAAGTGGAACAATCTTTGTCGAACCTCTTGAACAACTTGAATGGAAGAAAGAAGGGTTGCAGGTCCTTCGCGCATTTGGTGGTGTCTCCGACTTGGCCAACAACTCGACCCTGAGATTGCCGATCAAGGACTGAAATTCGGCAATTCAATCGGTTCACTCCATAGTGGCACCAGATCAGTAGTAGTCAATTCAAATTGTCAGCGATAGTGAGGTGGAGAGAGGCCCAGACCCCAACTTGTGGCGACAGGGGATGTCTCCAGGGGTACCTTGATCCCCTGAACAATGTCCACTATTTGGATATCTTGGTACCATACCCAATAGCTTTGATAGAGATCTCCGTGTCCAGCTACGGTGAGATATTGCCATTCAGGCAAAGTAGGGCTTCAAACATTCAAGTTTCGTCAATCGCTCATACGCTGAGAGATAAAGGGAAGAGAAGATCCGTTTGCAGGAGGGCTGCCTATGAAGGGTAGCGGGGCGAGTGCCGCTGCTCACTTTACAAGGAGCAGGTAACAACTCCTGCTGAAGACACAGCCCCGGCCGTAGATTCTAGTAGCGGGATGTTTAGTAGCCAATCAATCGTAAAATCGTACAGTGACAGATGAGGCGGACTCCTTTCATCTATGCGAGATGCCTTTATCGGACAGAAATCTTTGGGTTCAACACGGTTTGGTATCACCGCGGGCTCGATGTCATGCCGTTTGAGGACGAGGCCAATAATGCCACTGACCGGAAAGTGTGTGTTGCTATCGGCAGCAACATCGGTCACCAGTGCGTGCGCCTTCTTGCTAAACATCCAAGTTGGGCTGGCTAAGTCATCGTGTCGGATCTTGAGGAGATTATTCGACGTGCACCAGAGGTTAAGGGTATAGATTCCATGGTGCATATTTCGCCCTTTACTTCCATCTATCAAAGTGTCCACAATACATTGTCCAGAGCGCTGTAAAGAGCGGTCATTATCGGGCCAGGCATCAAGGCTCCAAATTGCTCCGGGATATGAACAAGCGCTATGTAGCTTCGTAGGGGTCTCGTTCAGGAATGGAAATGTTTCCAGTAGGACAAAGCATCGCGGAATGCCCGATATCCGAAGGTACCAGTCTGGAGGTTTTTTTTCATCTCTTTCGTTCTCTCCTACCTTTTCTTTTAAATTCCTTCGAATTTCGCGAGATTGTCAACGGGAAGACGGCAAAAGCTCTCAAGATCTATGGCAACCTAAATTATCGCTAGTTTATGATCAAATGATTACGTGGTGGTGCATGATATATCTGGCGATGATCTCGGGAATCGACCCATTGGCGTTCCCGATATATAGAATCTTATAAGCGCGCCACCGTCACAGCTATTGGAGTCTCGCATCCAGTGGACGTCCTTTGTTAGTTTACCGTGAGGCATGTTTCGTAGTGCTTTGCGCTCTTCTTTGTTCATGGCCCCCTCCGGCGCGGGTATCCTTGATCTCGCGTCCCATTGGCCGGGCTTCTCCCAAGCTAAGAGCAGTTGCGACGTTATCATTGGCCTCGGGGGGTTCAAGTGCCCGAAATGGGTCCATGTCTCGGAGTCCGTGAAGTTAGGAAAGCAAAAGCCCCGAAGTACGCGGGGAACGATCTGATTAAGTTAGGGCGAAAATAATAAGACAAGTCTTTCCTTATCGAAAAGAGGGGAATGCAGAGTTTACAAGAAGGAAAGATATTGGAATATTGTTGAAAGCCGATCATCGTGACTGCTGGGAAGCAGCACCGGAACAGGCCCCGAATCCTTGCCGAAGTGTATATCAAAAGTATCCACCGGCTCCAGAGAAGTGTGATCAAGATCGCGAGCTTTTTCCGTAGGTGGCGTGACTTGGCCTAGATGCCAGAATAGGCCATCAAGTTGCTCGTTTAGCTGGCTGTGACTTGAATTTTTAATGGGATGTCCCAAGTGACAGTGATAACGAGGACATCTGCACGGTGACCTGCCCACGTCGCAATCTCCATCGTCCATGACAGTGATGCACATATCGGTGAAAGGCCACGAGGTCACAATGTCAAGGTGTCTGTAATCAGCACCCTAGATGGTGCGGAACAGAAAGAAGAAAGGGGGAAAGAGGGCAGAGGGCCTGCTAAGTTGTATGTTGTAGACCAAACATAGACGTCACCTCATCTTGCTAGGACGCCATTCATTCATCTCTCACATTCCAGCCCCTGCAATGAGACTCACAAGTGGGCACCAACTAGCATCGGGCAAAGTGCGTAGCAATACAGCGGGAATAGACCGGCATTTGGCCTCATCGTGAAAGAAGTCATTGTTCTTTACTGAAATCAGACTAAACGCCAAGGGTATCAAAGGTAACGCGCTGGGCGCTTGGCACGGTTACAGATCGTCGATCAATTCTGAGGGTAATACGGAATAGACCTTTGAATGATCCTTCGCAAAGACCCATCACAGAAGATCATTTCGTAAGAGTTCAACACTCTCTTTAAAAAGTCCTTTCGAGCAAGGACTTCAAGATTCCAGAACAGCTTTTACGGGTCATTTAGGTCTCAGGGGCGTCAAGGAAGGTACATAAATGACCGACAAGGGTTTTTTTTGGCCTCGGTGGCATGAAGATGGTACGTTTGGTAGCGTGAAGGCCTGGCTTGTAGCAGTGGGGACCTCCCCCGCTGGTCCCTCGGTGGGCTGTGCTGACCTAAAAGTGGGGCCTTGGGACCGGCAGGCCTGGCGGGATGTCGGATCTCGAATGTGGGCCCAAGAGTGAGATTGGTGAGGTCCCATCAGATGTAAATGGCCAAGAGGAAGCGATGTCAGTGAGTGCATTGACTAGATTGAAGTTGGGGAAAAGAGGAGTAAGAAAGAGGGCAAATAACTACACGTGTACGGAAGAGTTGTGGATCCGCGTTACAACCCTTGCCAGCCAAGAATCGACACTTTTTGGCGATAGCAGGAGTCCGTGTTTTAGTGTGCAGGAAAGCACTAATTTTGAATGCTGGTGCTTCGTTCCTCGGGGATGAATAGAGAGGTGTGAAGCTTGGGACTAGTTCTTGGACGAGTGAAAACCAACCCGTTCATAGGTATGGCTGCTGACTGGGTTCTTCAAATACTAGGGAGCCATTTACCTTTGCAAAATCCTCCATTTGGGCATCCGGTTGAGCAGCTTAGGCACTTATCGTGGATGTGGATGTATTCCTGCCTAGCAAACTCGACGGCGCAGACCATCATCGCTGTACTTTGCCGCCTCTTCGCCATTCTCAAAAAGTCCTTGCTCTGAGTGTGCGGAGGTTGGCCTATTGATAAATGTCGTCTGCATGACCATCATTGATAGGCACGCCATGACAATCACCAAGTCCTTTTGCGACAACCCACCGCCACCGGTGCTGGGTCGGACGGGTCAAGAATCTCTAACTTCCAATTTCAACTCATTTCAGAGTTTCTCAGCTAGCACAAGAGACGTGAGAGAATCAGCACCCAGTTCGGGGAAGATGGACTCATCAGTAAGGTCCGAGGGCAGGTAGCCAGTTTCCTGTCCAATCAACCGAAACCAGTCGGTGATCACAGCAGGTTCGTTGACAACAATGGTACGGGATGAAGACTCGACAACGTGTGGCCTTGGCGGTACATTTGTTCCAGCGGGAACAAGAGGCTTGGGCAAAAGTGCCTGGTTAGGCTGTGTTGCTGATGTCTTTTCAACGGTGGTTGCAGTGGTCGTGAACATGGCTCCCAGAAAAGCTCTCAGTATGCATCGGAGTTTGATCTCACCCAACAAGCCCACAATCTCATTCCCTCGTAATTCGTAAAAGATCGCCCAGGAACGTTTTGGGGTCACCAATTTCTGGCATGTGTCCATTGCTCGTGTACTTGACGACAGGTTCAAAACTCTCGATGCAACGCAGATCCTTCCACCCAGGCGTGCTTTAAGCATTCTGCTTCGTATTCGTCACATCACTTACATTCATGACAAGCCCAGCCAATTGAAGTTAGCTACCAGTACAGTGAAGAGCGTGCCACTTCCCGTGACGATCCATTGGGGGACAGATCTCTGCACAGGCCTCTAGTTGACTCAGCACGACTAGTTGCATGCCTTGGTAAAGGGGAAAGGGGGCTGTGATCAACGATATCTCGGAAGAGCTACATGTGCCGGATGCTTCCTTCCAGATGTATTGTGTCACTGTTGCCCTTGAGCGCACTCGGCTACATTTGCCAACCAATGTGCAATCCAAGGCCTCAGTTGGTTCCACTTGAGTGATTGTGTATGCTCTAGGGTTGAACAAGCATACACCGGTAGCACAGTGACAACTCAACGGACTTGGCCATAAATAAGGATGACAAGCTGTCCTTTCTTGGATTTTTACCCATTTTTGAATTGAGATTGCATTGGATTTCAATGGCCCTCTACATCGAAAACACCATGTATCTCAGCATCTCCTCAGTCCTGGCCTTACTCTTTCCGCAAACTCAAGCCCTGCCCATAAACAACGCTCTCAAAAATTTCACGATTCCCGGATTCATCCAAATCTCTTCGGGCTCGAACTACAAGCTCTGTACCCAGGGCTGCTGGCCCGCTCCTCTCTTTTGCTCGTCTCCTGAAGGGGTACGTTTGTGTACAAATGTCCTGTTTGACAACTGTTCCCCATGATCGAGACTAATTTTCACACTAACCAACTATCCTCGGAGCCCTCCAAATGCGAGTGTATGTGGCCCCATCACTTTTACCAGTCCCCTTCTCGAGTGGTACACCCGTAGAGAGTTTGGTGCTATTAATCTCGGGTGCACTGCACCTGCGGCCCAGCCAACTTGCTGGAGTTGTTGCCTGGATATTAGTCCTATTTTTTAGTCCAGATTCGGCCTTGTATAGGTACATGCTTGTATCCTTGGATGGGTTGATCTGACTTTGAACCTCGGAAGTCGTGGTGGATCGAGATAAGGGGATACATAGGGCGGCCTGAACGGGACCTTCCTTGCAAAGATAATCAAGAATCTCTCTGAACGTTTCGTAATAGAGCATTCTCTCCGACGTAGCTTGAATGGACTTTTGAAAAGTACTGCCTTGATATATCATTTTTTTTCCTCCGGTGATCCGACGGGACGGTGCGACATTCTAATGCCAACCGTTCCATAGCTACTCGATTAGACACAGTACCTGGTATGTTGCGTCCGATAGATAATCCAAAAAAAGGTACCTGATAGCGATCCTGATTCCCGGTACTACTAGACAGAGTGAAATAGGAGTTAAATCGGAACTACGCTGTACCCTTGGACTTTGACTAGGAACGTCAACTATTCCCTACTACCATAGCAAAGTCAGCACCAGTCACATCTTGCCTTTCGTTCAGCCATTCCATCATCTTCCATTTTTTGCCTTGTTCATCTTGAAAACACAATCTCAATGAACTGTGCTCTGAAAGCTAAAGATTGGCTCTTCTCAAACTATCCTCGGGCGACAGAGGACTGGATAAGCCCAAGTGCGTTATATGCCGCAAAGCCCCAAGCCCCGGAAGATAAACTATCTCCTCCTGCTCTCCCGTTAGTACCCTGACAGGCCCTGGTATTCGGCACTATCTCCTCGGCCTAGACTGCATTCAACAAAAATATCCACCTCGGCATTCACACCACTAGGACTGTACCTTGTGCCGATGTAATCGACTTAAACCTCAGGAACTACTACGCTGACTCGCTAGCCAAAGCGCACGCCCAAGGATGTGTTGTCGATGCCATGATGCAACTAGGGGCGTCGCCCACCTTGACCGACCGGTGTGTGGCCGAGGACAAATGGACCCATTATACCAACCAACGCGCCTAGCGCCCCGGTCCCTAAGAGTTGTTGGAACAAGATGAACGTAAGGGGGCAATTACAGTGGACAACTATAATCGTGTCCACTGCTTCTACACCCGGGAGGCGCTGGTGCCCGCGATCCGCAGTCTCAGTTCCATCATGAGTTTAAAGATACAGATAGCTGCAACAGGGTACATAACTAGTTAACTAGTCGGAACAGGATGACCTAATGGGATGAACAGAGGTCTGGGGTTGAAACGGGGGTTTCTCGGCCCGACGCAGCTGTTTTGAAAGCTGCTGACGTGGGACATATATCACAATATCTTCAATCCGCCAACCTAAGTACATTAACCCCCGAAGTAAACCTCATATTGTTCGATTTTCATAGAGAACCAGCCATGCTGTCCCTTCTCTTTCAATTCACACAAACTAAGAAGCTGAGATGCAAAATGTCATAGCCAAACACCCAAATCGAGATGTTGCGGGTTGAGTTCATCTCTTCTATTGGGATCCGGCTTTGTGTGAACTGGTTCTTTCATTCTTTCCAAAAAAATTAAAAACTGTGAACATGTTAAGTATCGGAAGAGGTGGAAATATCAGCTCGATTACAATGAGGCTCTTGGTCATTGACGTCTACCTGGTCATTGTGTGATGAAATTTGACCCGGCTTAGAAAATGACCTTGGAATGATCTTATCAAGAGGAACATTTTAAATACTTAGTGAACCCTTATGTCCCTGGACCTTTCATCCACGAATCTTCCAAGGTTGCTCAAAGTATTGATCGTTGTTGCTTATTTTGATTGTATCTATCCTTTGACCGCCCTGGATATCAACCACTTTGCTGGACCCTCTTGACACCTCTTATCATCCGCAAATCACCCATCTTTGATCTTCGGCTCTTGTTTTCCCCCAGATTCTTTTTGCTAGCCCAACATGTCGCTGAGCGAGGAGCTCCGATCGCGAAATTTCAGTATGTACCCAGATTTTGCTCCGCCACATCTCAATCCGCTAATGTTGCTGGCCTTTTCTAGGCATCTATGGACAATGGTCAGTCTACTGCGTTGCCTTCTAACACTCTATGTTTTCGCAAGCCTGAATCCTGTCGCGGGAGCGCACTGCGCTTTCTGATTTCGTGCTGTGGCTCTTGACCCTTGGATAGCTCTCCCGAATAGTGCTGCATGGAAAGGGATCAGTCTAACAAAACCTCTAGGACGGGTGTGCTGTGCATTATCCTTTGCCTTGCGTTAGGAATCGCGAACATCTTTTCATTCAACGTGGTTCTCATTATCATCAGCGTTATCAGCATGTGAGTCGCATTCATTTCCCGTTGATTCATTGCGAAGCCTAACCTGTTTCAGCGCCTCGGCATTTGTCATTCTCTTTATTGAAGTACCATTCCTCCTCCGAATTTGTCCCACATCCCCAACATTCGACGAATTCATCCGCAAATTTACAACCAACTCGATGCGCGCCCTCATTTACGCTGCCCTCGGCGGTATCCAACTTATCAGTCTTGTCGAATATGCTTCCAGCTTGATCGCTGGTGCCGTCTGCCTTTTCATTGCGGCTGCTTTCTATTCACTGGCGGCCCTAAAGAAGCAAGAGTTCGTTGGTAGCAAGACCCTTGGTGGCCAAGGCATTGCGCAGATGATTGTCTGACAGCATAACATTTGCGCCGAGCCGTTCCTGCTCTTTTCTATTCCAGCTGGATCCATTTGGGGATTAATCCTGGTGATTAGAAGATTGGGTGACACACTGAGATGCTCGATACAGATGGTGCAAAGTTAAATATGCCATTTGGGCAGCATTGGGGTGCGTTATGAAATAATTTTTGTATTTGTTTTTTGTCCTTGTACTTGTATGTCTCGGTTTGGCTCAGGATGATCCTGCGGGACATGGCTGTTTTCAAAGTCGATGAGCGTTCCTACGGCAGAGATATCCAAGGTTTCCTTTCTTTTTGTGGACTGCGTCCGCCAGAATAGGTGTTTTGATCACTATCTTAAAGTCTTAATTCATTGAACAAGCTTAATTTATCCAAAATGTCAAACTAGACTCCACATAAATTCAGCGAAATGTTGTATCTCTGGTGAAGTGGAGGCTCTTCAGGGGGTTGAGAAGCACGTGGATGACCGCCAATTTCTGCAGACATCGATTAAAACTTGGATACCCCAGGTATCAATGCCTAGGCCCATTAGGCAGTCTTCACTTAGCCCAAGGCTGATGCATATATGGTTGAAAATGCATCTATTCCCGCATGGCCCTGAAAGACTTCCACCAATAGAACCTGGTGGGAATCAATGTCGATTACAATGTATACACTAAAAATAGTCTTGAACATCAGCCCTCGACCGATCCGAGAGCATGAAATTTGTCCATTGTATGTCTATGGACTCTAGGCGCCATAGATTGGACCCCTCAGATGCTGACTATCTCGGAACTTGTCTAGTTGGGCTGGGCAAGCGAATGCAATTCGTCTAGTTTGCCCTGCATGAAGCAAGCCACCATTTTGGCTTGAATCACAGACATAGTAAGCTGAGCCCAGGAACGTGGCGCAAAGGATGGAATGAACCTTGAAATTTTGATCACAAGGCATGTTACCCCGCAAATTCTTTTTAGCACTATCGACATGTGGCGGGTATTCTCGCTGTTTCGGTCGAGAGTGGATCTCAGTCTTGAGCAGATAAGCGTATTCTAGTGAGTGGAAGGGACGACAAGATTAACCGGAAGAGGTACCGAGAGAGTCGGAGGTTCTAGAGCAGTACAGGTATGTCAATAATTCTCCGTGACATGGGAGTGGAGTGTACGGAGTACAACATATAGACACCCAGTAGACCACAGTGGACTTGCATAGATAGCGATGATGTAATGTGGAGAACCTTGACACTTCACCGCCTCGGTCTAGCCAGCGAGTCCAACGGTAGGGAAATCATTTAAAAGTGAAAGCCTTGGTGGTCAAAGAACAAGACTTTTCTGTACATAGAGGAAGTTTTTTTTAGACAATCTTGTACAATAACTAAACCAGAAGAACATGTTCGGTTTGAATCTTGGAGATGATCGGGCCAACTGCGGATACAACATGCTGTAATGCTGCAGAAACGAGGCACTATTTCCATACCAATCTTGACCGAGAACGGAGTGCTACATGAGCCATTTGCAGCAATCAAAGAAGAAGAAAAAAAAATGCCTCACAACCTCAGATCGAAAATCAAGGCCCTATATGCTGATCTCATCGGCGGGGCGGTGATTGTAATGGATCGTTGTAGTTGGCTCCTTTTTGACTTGTAATGATACAGTATCAGTACATTACGCGCACTATCTCTTGCGGTCAGAGCACGTCAGGAGGCAGCAAGAGCATACATCATCTCTCTTCCTCAAAACTCAGTCTCGGAATTGCTTCAATTTCTGCTTTTGTTTGTACATTTTCACTGTCGTTCCAATTGGACTGAAACTGGTTCTCACCACATCTGGGTAAGCAAGTCATTATATTATGTATACTCTTATCAGTTGTCCGGGCCGGGCCTTTGACTCCTGAGAGTCTTGCATCAATTTGATGCATCTCCATAGTACTTGCGTCAATCCCTGCAAGTCGGTTGGGGGCCGTGTATCCATTGTTTTTCTTGGCTCGTACAGGGCCAAGCAAATTCGTGGGGTATCCCGTTGGGCTGCCGCTGACCTGTTCACAGCTCCCAGAACTTCATCATGTCAACCCAAGCTGCTCCGGCCATACCTCCTCGACCGGCTCGATCTCCAAAACCGCCGTCTTCGTCTTCGTCGTTAGATATGCCCAAGATACCACCGCGCCCGGGCAACCGCCGCAATGATCGTCCGGTTTCGCCCATGCGTGATAGCTATGCACCTTCGCCGTTCAATGAATGGAGCGGTCCTAGCATGAGTCGCACCGTTTCAAATGATCTGCCTCCGCGTCCCCCCAGCGTCACGATACCGTCTCTCGGCGAGGAGGGTATTGAATATGCAGACCTCGACCCGGGAAACGTGTCGGACAACCACCACCAAACACCTGCGGAGACTCGCAATGTTGGCAGTGATCTTAAGATCCACGCACCGAGACCTTCGCTGCCGATATCAAGTGCTGAAGCAAAAGTTCAGGCTGTCACTCGTACTGATTCCCGCCAGGCTGCTGCAGCAGGACTGGGCCGTGGCGTTTCGCCTGCTCGCGAGGAACCAGATCGTTCCAGTCGTTCACTGCATTCCCGAACAAGTGGCTCACGCACCGAATCCTCAACTGCACCCAATGAGCGCCGAAAATCTGCACATATCGGAGAGGAACAGGGATTCCGCGTGCCCATGTACCCCCATGCCGGTGACGTCCAGGCACCGTCCCCCAGCCCATACCTCGAACAGGGCTCGCAGCCATCGAGCCGTAACCACCATCGCACTCGTAGTGCTCGGGACTCTTCCCTGCCCCCCGGTAGCTACGGTTTGCATGGACATGGTGTTCAGCATCCCGACAAGTTTGAGAAGGCTTGGTATGAGAAACATCCCGATGAATTCGTGAAAGAGGAAGGACAATATGGCCCTGGTGTCGGCACTCCGCGTCCCGATTGGGCAATGAGTAGCGACGATCTGAACAAGATTGTTCGAAGCTCAGCCCAGACCGGTTCCGGTCTTGGTGAGCGTTTGAAACAATTGTGCTGTTGCTTGAAAGCTAATTGTAGCCAGGTACTTCCCCAACTGTTGTGGGCACCCCCGAGGAGGAGGTTGGCTATATAGCATCTGACGAGTACATACATCACATTGCTTCTCCCCCTGCTGACGCTCGACTCGAAAGCCAGCCGACTGTTGAGTCGCCTCTTCGGCAGATGAGTTTTCCTTCAGAAGCTACGCAGAAGCAAACCACCGCAAGCCCGTTGCATCAACGTAGGTCCAGCTCGCATGGACATCGTGATCGTGGCGTGATCCATGTGGACGATCCGATGCAAAGGATGCACCACCCGGACGGATTTGCCCCGACCCCAGCGCTGGAGGAAAATGAGCCGACATATGAGAATGCTGTGGAGGAGGAAGAGCCAATTTTGGCCGCTGATGAAGTGCGCCCTGAATCGGCGTACTTGCATCCCGCTATCTCGCCGACATTTGATCGTCGAGCAAGTTTTGAGGATGATGGCCGCAGTCGGACCCCCAGTGTCACGCACAGTCGATCCAACAGTCGATCAGCAAGCGCCCAAGGTCAATTTCCGGTGCTGACCCGCTATGACTCGCGTGAGGACACGCATACACCTCTTGAAGACGTCGAGGAGTACGAGCCGCTATTCCCTGAAGAGGATGCTAAGAAAGAGAAAACCGTGTCAGCTGCGGATCGTTTCAAGAAAAGGCCCGACACACTCAGGCATAGATTCCCTAGCCAGGATATTTGGGAGGATACCCCAAACAGTCTGCAACTTCATGCCACCGTCACCACCCCAGATCTGCCCAAGCGAGACTCTTCCGAGGTCTTTGAGACACCCGAGCAAGAGGTCACACGCAAGATGCAGAACACCAAAGTCGACTCTCATCAGGTGGCCACCCACATCCTGGAAGGTGAGAGTGTCAAGGACAAAGTCCCCGTGCGACCAGACACTTTGAAACAGCGTTTTCCCAGTAGAGATATTTGGGAAGATGCCCCTGATAGTCACCAGCTGGTGACCACAATTGAGCCCGCAAAAGAAGAACTGAAAAGTCCTGAAGCACCTTCCAAGCCTGGAATCCCCCCACGCCCGCAGAGACAGCCTCGGTCTACCTCACCAACTGAAAAGCGCCAACCACCAACAATCCCAGACAGACCTAAGCCCCTGGTCCGTAGCCGTGCCGCTATGTTCGGTGCCCAGGCTGCAGCAAACACCACTGAAACCCCGAGAGAGGCTCCCGCAGTCAAGGCCAAGCCCACAATCCCTGTTCGTCCGGGTGGAAGCAAAATCGCAGCTATGAAGGCGGGCTTCCTCAATGATCTGAATTCACGTTTGCAGCTGGGCCCACAGCAGCCCAAGCCTCAGGAAAAGAAACCCGAGGCGCCAGTTGAGAAGCAACCTCTCAACGATGCTCGCAAGGGAAGAGCTCGCGGCCCAGCACGACGCAAGCCAGCCGTTGAGAACACCACTTCCAGACTCCCCACTATTCCAGAGATCAAAATTACAGAATCGTTGAATATCTGGCAAGTCGGCCGGGATGGGAATCTGGTTGTTGGGGCTGGTAACGACAAGGAAAAGCCATCCGTTGCAGTGGAAGCATCATTGGTGCCCACCGAGCACCCAATGGCCCCTCCGATCGCCAAGAACACTGCCGGTGAATTTGTAGACCCAACACCTGAATTTCCCGTTGTGAAGGATATTACCTCACCCGGCACCACAACAGCGGATGTTCAGCTTACGCAGACCCCAGCGGAGAATAAGGAACCGTCTGGGTCGTCTCTGGTGGCAACTGAATTGGGGGAGAAGAAGGAGGAGGAGGAGAAGGAGAAGGAGGAGGAGAAGAAGGAGGAAGAGGAGAAGGGCATGGAGAAATATTGCGTGAACGAGACAAAATCCTCTGAACCTGCATCTGAGCCAACTGCTGTTGCCGCGGCATTGGCTGAATCGGTCTCGACTCCAGCTAAGCTGGATGACGTCCTGGAAGATATGACTGCCTCAGCTGACGGCAAGAGGGAGTCTGATGGTAGCATTCACCCTGCACAGTAGTTGGGTGTTTGGATTGGCTACCCTTCGCTTTCAGTGTCGCGTATATCCCACTCCAGATCACACCCTGTGTTGTCCTTTCTTATCCCTTTCCGCCCTTTTTTAATGCATCATTAGTTGCTTGTTTCAAATTCCAATTTCAATCTCTTCTTCATCCATATATAGACGCCTATGCGGAGTAGTATTGTGTAATTGAACGAATGGAAATATTATGTAACCTTCTATATCCCCAATCTACTAGGTGTCTTGTTATGGAGGGGCAGACCCAGAAGTTAAACGTAGATAAAGACTGCATCATACCCCCCAAGTTCAATTTAGCACCCAGCCATGTATGTCTACTTTTCTACAAATCAGGCCAAGCAAATACCACTATCCTCGGCCTCAAAATGCTGGATGAATATAAAACCGCAGAGCGAGCAGAGAGCTGTCATAATCTTGACAGTGTAAGATAAGAAAAAAAAGGACCCTTTGCATTGATCGAACAGTTTTCATACTCCCTAGGTGGACCGTGGACTTCTTGTATCATTGCATAGGCCGAGACCAAAGAAGGGCCTGGTCGCTCGGGCATGGCTGCCTGAAGGGCGAACACTGCACGGTAGTATATCCTACATCGGGTGGAATCGAAAGAGAAATAGATCAGAGAGCAAGTCGCATACAAACATTGTAGATGTCCGGCGATCATTTGCCATCTCTGGGTTGAGCTTGGGTTGAGCTTGATGGCCAACGTGACGTGATTGCTCCACGTGACCGCCTTTGGCAGCCGCGGACTACAGCCGAGCTTAAAAGACTCCAACCTCCACTTGGCGGGATGGAGCTCCTCTTTTCTTGTGCTTCCGAGGAAAATTTGAGACATTGGTTTGCTTCATCGGCTTTTATATGGTTCACCTCTCTATTCAGAAGATGCTGAACCCCACCCTTTGTCCCTTATCGAGCCCGATTTAGATCATTATTGCACTATCCCTCTAAATTTCTCACCGGCCCCGACTTGCATACCTTGTCTCCACTACGATGGCGTCCGTCCCGGGATACTCTGCAACAGGCAGAACCAGCTCACTCGATGACACCGCATCCGCCAATTCTGATGCAAACACAATTTCTCAAGAGAGCGTCTCACTTCACGATGAGTTGATAGAAGACACCGAAACCGTGTTCTTCAATAAAAGCGTATCAACCCCGAGTCACGGGTCGGAAATTTCAAGCAAATCACTCAGTCCATCATCCAAGCCTTCACATGCTTCGGATG